>NC_136057.1:23348474-23948474 GCF_964261635.1 Lissotriton helveticus
GGGGAAAAGAAGGTTATCGGTTTTTAGGTAAGTAAACAGCCTGCAAGAATAGTTTTTAGGAGGTTAGAACCAAGGTTCAGTTAGGCGCTCAAATTTCACCACCAGCGCCACTTGGGCATCCGGGGGGGGTACAGAGTGCGGGGTATAATATTGGCCAATGGGGCGAAGGGGGGCCTTCGGTCAGGGACTGATTATGAGCAGGCCGCACGGGTGTGCGAGCAAGGCTCCTGAGGTTAGGATCAGCACTGCAGGGGGCAACAATCAGCACAGGAACTGCACCAAAAGCGGCCCAGGGGCAACCAGGTGCAGGGTGCCAAGAAGAGCCCTGTGGTGAGCAAGGAAGATCTCTGAGAAGAAGAACAGGCTGCTGGCTCGGGCAAGGAGGTTTCCTGAAGGCGACCACCAGCATGAGAGGTAAGTTGGATCCTTGGGGGGTGCCTGGACACCTTCGGTTGGGCCACCTAGGGCCGTGGGGCATCGGGTGCAGGGTTGCCTTCAGGCGTCTGATCTTCTTACCAGCTCCGGGCGGGGAGACCCTTCAGGTAGAGGCTGCAGACATAGGTCTGAAGCTCGAGGTAGGTTGGGGGTGACCAGATCCCAGGTCAGGCTCACTGGGAAAACATCCTCGTAGTGTTGGGCCACTCTAACTCGGGCTGTGTGGGTTGGGTGTAAAATGGTGCAAAACCGCAGAGCCGCCTGGATCAGGGTTCTGTGTTGGAGTCTTTGTGGAGCAAATTCAGTGCTCAGGGGAGACAGAGTCTTTCAGATGAGTGCAGGGCAGGTCCTCCGGGTTCTGGGGGGCTGCTGGACATGTCGGGGTTTCGCTGTAGGTCAATCAATCAATCAATCAAAGCATTTGTATAGCGCACTACTCACCCGGAGGGTCTCAAGGCGCTGGGGGAGGGGGGTCCGCTACTGCTCGAACAACCAGGTCTTGAGCTGCTTCCTGAAGGCGAGGTGGTCCTGGGTCAGGCGGAGGTGGGTCGGGAGGGAGTTCCAAGTCTTGGCGGCGAGGTAGGAGAAGGACCTTCCCCCTGTGGTGGCTCTTCGGATGCGGGGGACGGTGGCGAGGGCGTGGCCGGTCGATCGAAGCTGGCGTTTGGGAGCGTAGAAGTTGAGGCGGCTGTTGAGGTATACTGGGCCTTGGTTGTGCAGGGCTTTGTGTGCGTGGGTGAGGAGACGGAAGGTGATTCTCGTTTCGTTTAAAAAACTTTATTCGATTCAGAAAAAGAATCATAAAAGTCAAACAATGCATTCAAAAACATGGTTTGGAATTCATTTAAAAACAATTTCAAAATTATAACACTAATTTAGTAAAATACATTAATTAATATAATCACAGTTGAAGCCCATAGCTTTTCAATCAGATTAGGTTAATCATAAATTCCTAATACCTGTGTTACATTAAAGATTAAGAGCAAAAAAGTCATGAAACAACAATATACATGGGCAACAAAACAAGTTCTAGGAGCCAAAATTAACCATACCGTTTTCTAATCAAGAGTGACACACGTATAAAATTTAGCATTGCACAACAAACATCAGATGTGGACAAAGATAACAAATGGTCATAGCCCTCTTTATAATGGCATGGTTGCTTTTCCTTAAGGATCGGCTTAATAAACCTAATTCTCGGATCCTTATATAAGGAGCAGAAGAGAACAACATGCATCGTGCTTTGGCTAACTCTATTGTTACAGGGGCAGGGGGGCAGTCTCTCACACCAGCTCCCCTGTTTTGGGAACGCAAAAAGAAAATGCAAAATGTGTAACCTAAACCTTGTCAAATAGAATCGCCATTGCACATGATTTGTAAAGGTTAAATAAAACTGGTGCTGTAAAGTAACCTTAAAAGCGTGGGGGCTAACCAAGGAATGCACGAGCGAGGATTTCCAATAACTTGATTTGATAACAGATTTAATATCTCCCTGAATGTTTTCGGGGTTGTCAAAAATGTCACCCAGGCCTATTTTATGGAGTGTTTCATTGACATAAGATAGCCATGGGATCTTATTCATATTTGTCAGTTTTAAACAATCCCGAAGGATGTCTCTGGACAGTTGTAGATCCTCTGATAGCCATATTTTACCCCATAATAATAGGGGGGAGAGGCGAATAATGTCGCTCACATAACTCAGACCTATCTCATCATGGGCAAATCTATTTGAGGAACTTGATGGAATAGCCAATACACGCTTTAAAAATTTGTTCTCCGTGGTTTGTATTATGTCAGGGCTTTCGGTTCCCCAAACCCCTGCCCCATAGGTAGCTACCGACAAACATTTTGCTTTATACAAGGTTTTTAGATGTTTGACAGGTTTTTGACCTAGCTTCCCACAGAAACGAAACAGACCTTCAATAGAGCGACTAGCACTCTGGACTCGAGTCTTCATTAACGGGGCCCAGCTTAATTTATTATTGAAAAGGTTTCCCAGATAGTTAAAATTTTCCACCTTTTCAATGGTGGAATTATTTACTACAAACTTTCTGGTTTTGGTGCCCTTTGGGCCACAGACCATAGCAAAGGATTTGGTGAAATTTACCTTCAGGTCTAAGTCCAACATAAAGTTATGGAAGGCATCAAGACAGTGCTGCATACTGTTTCCTGTGAGTGTCATTAATACCGTATCATCGGCATAAGAAAGCATCGGTATACTCCTACCGTTAACCTTTGGGAAATCATGGCAGTGGTCCAACAAATATTTTTCCAGCCCATTGGTGTAAACTAGGAACAAAAAGGGGGCTAATATGCATCCTTGGCGGACGCCCTCAGTCGAGGGAATGGATTTAGTTTTCTCTCCCCCTGGCCCGAACCTTATGGCTACAGTGGTTGCTTCATGGAGTCTACGGAGCAAGTGAACCAAGGGTTCCTCGAAACCCATAGCCTCCATCATTTTCCACAGCTTGCTTCGACACACAGTGTCGAATGCACTTGAGAGGTCCATGAAGGCAAGATGGATGGAGGAATTCATTGCCTTCATGTGTTTCCCTATAATCAGAGCCAGGTTCAGGCACTGTTCGACGGTACCTTTGCCTTTTCTGAACCCATATTGGGAATTTACAATAAGGCCCACCGAATCTGCCCATGTTTCCAATCTGGCTAAGATGACCCTACCCAATACCTTACACGATGCGTCAATTAATGAGATTGGGCGATAGCATCGGGGATCAGATCTATTGCCCTTCTTGAAAATCGGCACCGCTACTGCCTCCTTCCATGATGTTGGAATACGGCTAATAACAACTGCTCTAAAGACATTTAACAAAAGAGGGGCCCAAATCTTAACATTGTGCTTAAAAAAGTCCAGAGGCACTAGATCAGGACCAGGAGCTTTTAATGATATACCTTTCGACAGAGCATCTTCCACTTCTTGCAGGGTAAGCGATGAGCTCAGGGACAAAGAGGATTGAGAAACCACCAGTTCCCTAGGGTCTCCTATTAATGATTCATTATATGAAATTCCATCTGGATTAAAAATGTCCCCAAAATGTGATTCCCATGTTTCACATGCGATCTGCATCACAATATTGTCCTTGCCATTACTTATAAAAAGGGGGCGATTAATTACTTCCCAAAAAAGCCTGTTGTCCTTCAATTCCAAGGCCTTTTCTAGGTCTTCCCAAGCTAGATTTTTTAAATCCAGCTTCCTTATTCTTATGGCTTCTTTATAGGCCAGTCTAGATGCCCTAACCAAATCTATATCCCTAGGTTTTTGTTTTAATGCCACTTTCAGGGATCTGTGTGTTGCCGAGCATGCAGCATCAAACCATCTGGGCCCTAACCTTTTGTTTTTCCCAATTGGTTTTGTAAGCCGTTCGGCTACATGCCCACATAATAATTCAAAATTCCCTATGACCTTTTCGGGGTTAGCTGTTGGTGATAGACATGCATCATATTCTGAGCTATATCCATTTATTATCTCGTCCTCAAGACCTGCTGCGTCTATTTTACCCCATTTAAGAGTGATACCTTGGTTCCTGTTATACTTTATAGGTTGTTCCCAGACAAGATGTTTGGGTTTAACAGGACAAAGGAGGGATAGGATTAAAGGGTTATGGTCGCTGGCAGCATTAGCGATTACTTCCAGTTTATCAACATAGTGAAAATACCCACTGGAAATAATTACGAAGTCGATGAAACTCATCGTGCCTCTACTTCCCTGAAATGTTGGTATCGGAGCCAAATCTGAACCAACCCAGGGTTCCACTAAAGATAAATCATTTAAAATGATGATATTATTTAAAGCGTCCCCCTGGGGTGTATGTTTAAAGTGAGTCAAGGGAAAGTCATGAGAATCTCTCAAACCACACACCTTCTAGTCCCCATGGGTGCATAACGAGCAGTTGAAGTCTCCCACCCAGATGACAAAGAGTAGGGGTTGCTCGTGGCGTGCCCTGGCTATGGCCTCCTCCAACTTCGACATAACAGTTGTCTCATTATTATCAAAGATGTTATAATACCAATTAATTAATAACAATGGTTCCGGAAACAAATTGACCAACATCAGCACTTGAAACCATGGGGTGTCAACTATCTTGGTGATTACAAGTTTGCATAGTTTTAACGAGGTTGCTGTCATTAGACCACCTTTTGCCCTACCCGCTTGTGAAGGTACCGCTAGGGTATTGAGGGCTCGAAAGCCCTCAATATTCTGAGTGGAACGACTCCATGTTTCCTGGAGGCACAAAATGTCACAGACACCCACAAAGTCTAACCATGCCTCATCCTCCAGTCTTGAGGCAAGCCCAGCAATGTTCCATGAAATTAGGCACATCTTGGTTCACTTTGGTTCTTTCTGGCTGGCTCAGGTGGTACTTCCGGATTTTGCCCTAGGATAGTTGAGCTTGGTGCACTTTCTATATTGATACCAGCCTCAGGGGCTTGGGGGTTAGAAGTACGATCGTCACCCATGGGAACATTCTCCCATAAGTTATCGTTACGACTTTCTCCCTTCTCCCTCTGGCCGGGCTCTCCTATTGTCAGGGCATTACCAGGAGAATTTTGTGATGGTCAGTCTTGCTCATCCATGCCCACAAGTGGATCAAAGCGGTTTCTTAAAGGGATATTATTTGGAAACCATCCTGCCACCTCCTGCAGGCAACCAAACATGTTGGTGTTGGGTGCCCCTTGCCACCAATTATGCTGGCTATATCCATCGGGCCTATTTGTTGTCCGTCTGGTGTTCTGGACAATAGTCCATGGACCTTCCTTAGCGTAATGGTTTCTTGGAGGGTAAAAAAAGGTAAGGGGTCTCAGGACTATTGTGGGATTAACTTCATACGATGGCCACGCACATAAGTGCTGTGCTGTGTGAGGGTCAGCAAAAGAAACCACAATACAGTCACCTGCCAGGGACTTAGGTGTGGGGCCTATCCAAGGCACTCTTCGGACCATTAGTACACTGCTTCTTTGTTGGACAGGAAGCTGTGTGTTGGAATTAAGCCAATGGATGACTTTATTTTTCAAGGAATGGTGGTTCTCCTGGGAGTGCTGATCCAACTCAGGAACTCCGGCTAGTATGATGACATAAGGCCCAGCTTCTGGTGGAAGGTGAATAAAACCTCCACGAAAATTGGGACGACTGGGCGGCCGCTGAGAGTTATTCACATAGTTTTGCCTTATGGCGTGTTGTGGGGCAACTTGTGGGTTAGGATTCTGCCTATGGGCTAGATTAGGCAAGGGACATAATTTTGGTGCAACAGAAATAGGAGTTGATGCAGTCTGATTTGCAACAGTGGTGCGTGGCTTCGGTATAGGTTTAGCTATTGGTAGGGGCATAGGAATATTTTGAGGTATTTGTAAGGGTAGTGGTAAGGGTGCTGGTTCTTTTATCTGGGGGGATAATTCAGTTTCACGAGGACGTTTAGCTTCCATTTCCTTTAGGCTCAGGCTGGCCAGGGTGACTATGGTCCTATCCATTTCTAACAGATTATTCTCTATACGAGAAAGCCTTAATTCTAAGGGGGTAAGTAGTTGTTTTAACGTAGCCCAGACCATTTTAAGGAATTCTTCATCTCCCCCTCTATCATTTGGTGATCCACACACCTGCCCCACCAGATCATTCGTTCTGTTCGGCCCTGGGGAGGCAACCAGGATGCTATCATCCGCGGAGATGTTTAGATCCGGAGCGGCTGTCCCACCCAGAGTGCCAGGATTAATTTTCATACTATCATCCTTTATCCCAAGAGATCCTAGTGCCCTTCTACTATTGAAAAACTGTGATCTAGCAATTTTCGCTTTTTTCCGTGCATGTATGGCCCTAGCAATGCATTTCTTTTTATAAATTGCAGCTTTCCTGGCCCTACCTAAATTCATGGATTGATTAGTTTTAGGGGGATACAAGGTGCCTGACATGCAAGTTAGTGGGACAGGATCCTTAATTGGTTCCAATGGGGTGGCTGAAAGGATCGAAGGGGATGGTGGAGAAGTAGTGGAAGGGGCTGGATGAATGGCAGCCGTTGTCAACAAAGGCCGCAGACCTACTATATGCTCGGGGGTACGTGCAGAAGCAATATTCCCCATGGAAGATTTCCTAGTACTAGCTAGATGCTCGGATAGCCTTCGTGCAGCTTCAAGATCCAATGAGACCCTGTGCTGCATTTTGCTGATTTCTTCATCAATGGCCAAATTGGTTTTGACTATGAAATCATCCAGTGTTCGATTAGAGTTACTCGCAGCCATAAGGGTTTTACTCCGACTACCCCGTGAGCACATTATACAGATTAATAAATACAAATAAATAATTAAATATTACACCAATAAAACTGTATAATGTACCAACCAAGGGGAGTGGCCCAGCCCAGTCCTCTTAGACCTCGAACGGCCTCAAACGGCCCAGTCTTTGCCCAGTCTTCGCCCCAAGCTGCTTCCCGCGCTGCGGGAGGGACAAAGGAAGTTATAGGAGCGTAGAGTACGGGGGGAGGGCCAGCAGGGAGAGCGGACCGGAAGCTGGAGGACGGTCTCGCAGGGACTCCTGGTTCCTGGAGTCCCTGCACGCTCGCAGCCCCGCTAGCGCCTCTCACCCGTGTTGTCCTGAGTCCCTGCACGCGAAGCGGCACCCGCGGAGCGGGTGCGGCAAGGTGTTGGCTCTGAAGAATGGGCGCCGGTGATGTCCTGTCAATGCGAGGTGAGCCTGCCGTATGCCAAAAATTACAATGGTCTCTTGTTGACCGGGAGCCAGTGCAGATCTCTCAGGTGTCCGGAGATGTGGTTGCGCCGGGGGATGTCCAGGATGAGTCTTGCTGAGGCGTTCTGGATCCGCTGGAGTCTCTTCTGGAGTTTGGCGGTGGTTCCGGCGTGGAGGGAGTTGCCACAGCCCAGACGGCTGGTGACGAGGGCCTGGGTGACCGTTTTCCTGGTCTCGGTGGGGATCCACCGGAAGATCTTACGTAGCATGCGCAGGATGTTGAAGCACGACGAGGAGACGGTGTTGACTTGTCTGGTCATGGAGAGGGAGGAGTCCAGGATGAAGCCCAGGTTGCGTGCGTGGTCTGTTGGTTTGGGTGCGCTGCCTAGGGCGGGAGGCCACCAGGAGTCGTCCCAGGCGGAGGGTGAGGATCCCAGGATGAGGACTTCCATCTTGTCCGAGTTCAGTTTCAGGCGGCTAGTCATCATCCATTCGGCTACCTCTTTCATCCCTTCGTGTAGGTTGGCTCTGGTGGTGGCGGGGTCGTTGGTGAGGGAGAGGATCAGCTGGGTGTCATCGGCGTAGGAGATGATGTTGAGGTTGTGCTGGCGTGCGATGGCTGCGAGGGGACTCATGAAGACGTTGAAGAGGGTTGGGCTGAGCGAGGATCCTTGAGGGACGCCGCAGATGACTTCGGTGGCTTCTGATCTGAACGGGGGGAGGCGGACTCTCTGTGTCCTTCCGGCGAGGAAGGAGGAGATCCACTCCAGTGCCTTCTCCTGGATTCCGACGTTGCTGAGGCGCTGTACTAGGGTGCGGTGGCAGACGGTTTCGAAGGCCGCGGAGAGGTCTAGGAGGATGAGGGCCGCTGTTTCTCCGTTGTCGAGCAGGGCTCGGATGTCATCGGTTGCTGCGATCAGGGCGGTCTCGGTGCTGTGGTTGGCCCGGAATCCAGACTGCGAGAGGTCGAGGGATCCATTCGTCTCGAGGAAGGCGGCCAGCTGCTTGTTGACGGTCTTCTCGATGACTTTTGCGGGAAACGGAAGTAGCGAGATGGGTCGGTAGTTCTTGAGGTCGGTGGGGTCGGCTGAAGGCTTCTTTAGTAGGGCGCTGAGTTCGGCGTGCTTCCAGCTCTCCGGGAAGGTAGCGGTGTTGAAAGAGGTGTCGATGATGTCCCGCAGGTGGGGTGCGATGACAGTGTCGGCCTTGTTGAAGACGTGGTGAGGGCAAGGGTCGGTCGGAGATCCGGAGTGGATGGAGTTCATCGTGCGGATGGTGTCTTCGGTGCTGATCGGGGTCCAGGCGCGAAGGGTGGTGGTGGGGGGCGGTTGTTCGGTCGTGGCGTGCGTTGGTTGAGAGCTGAAGCTGTTGTGTATGTCCGCTATCTTGTTGTGGAAGTAGGAGGCGAGGGAGTTGCAGAGGTCTTGCGAAGGGGTGATGTCGTTGTTTCCGGCGTTGGGGTTGGAGAGCTCTTTAACGATGTTGAAGAGTTCCTTGCTGTTGTGTGCGTTGTTGTCCAGTCGTTCCTTGAATGCAGTTTTCTTGGTGGTGTGGATCAGCTGGTGGTGTTTTCGGGTGGCGAGCTTGAGGGCAGTCATGTTGTCCGGTGTTGGGTCTCTGCGCCAGGCTTTCTCTAGGGCTCTGCAGTCCTTCTTGGAGCTCTTGAGTTCGTCGGTGAAGCAAGGGGCTTTCTTGCTGCCGGGTCTGCTAGGCGGGGTCCTCAGAGGGGCGAGGTCGTCAGCGCAGTCGCTGATCCACTTCGTGAGGTTGGTGGCTGCCTGGCTGGGGTTTGTTGTGCTGGTGGGTGGGTTCTTGCTCAGGGAAGTTGCGAGCTGGTCGGCTGTGATCTTGTTTCAGCTTCTGCGTGCAATCTGTTGCTGTTGGTGGTGGATCGTGGTCCTTCTGAAGCTGAAGTTGACGCAGCTGTGGTCCGTCCAGTGGAGTCCGGTGGCGTGGCTGAAGGCGATATCCTTGCTGGATGAGAAGACGGGGTCGAGTGTGTGTCCGGCGTAGTGGGTGGGGGTGGTCACCAGTTGCTTGAGTCCGAGGTTGGCGAGGTTGTCCAGCAGGGTTGTGGTGTTGCGGTCGTTGTGGTTCTCCAGGTGGAAGTTGAGGTCCCCTAGGAGGATGTAGTCCGCGGAGGGGAGGGCATGCGGGCTGACGAAGTCGGCGATGTCCTCGCTGAATTGTGTGCGTGGTCCCGGGGTTCTGTAGATGAGGGTGCCTCTGAGGGTGGTCTTGGGGTTGATGTGGATCTGGAAGTGCAGGTGCTCGGCGGGTGCGAGGGTGTCGTCGGTGTTGGTCGTGATGCAGATGGAGTTCCTGTGGATGATGGCGATGCCTCCTCCTGTCTGGTTGACGCGGTCCCTCCGGATGATCTTGTAGCCGTCCGGGATGGCGATGGCGATGTCGGACGCTGAGGAGGCGTTCATCCAGGTTTCCGTGAAGAAGGCGACGTCTGGGGCTGTGGTGTCAATCAGGTTCCAGAGCTCGATGGCGTGTCTGTGGACGGAGCGGGTGTTGAGTAGGATGCACTTCAGGTGGCTGCTGCTGTTGCTCGTCGAGGTCTTGGGCACTGCTGGAGTGGTGCAGGTCCGGATGCAGGTGAACTTGCAGGAGTTGCAGCAGAAGGGTCAGTGGGTGCGTCTCGGGGTGGCTCGGTAGCAACCAGGGAATCGGCCGGAGTTGAGTGCGTTGAGTTCGGTGGTGCTGTAGGTCCGGCGGGTGGGCTGATGTCTGCAGAGGGCAGGGGTTCTGGCCCTGGGCGCGGTCCAGGCGCGGACGGGCGCAGACGGGCTTACCTTTGGCGCGCCTTCGGCGCACAATCGGCACGCCCGCTGAGCGTCAACGCTGCGCGTGCGCACGGTCGCCATTTATGGCGAAGTGCAGCGAGGGAGCGGCAGCTGGGAGGCAGGAGCGGGGAGGAAGGGGGCGTGTCTACACTCCCGGCGGCGGGAAGCGGCAGCGGGGAGCTGGGCGGGTGGGTGCAGGGGACAGCAGCACAGGGGGGGGAGACTATCACAGGAGACAATTAAACAGCACAGAAACAGTAACAAGAAATGTAACAGCGATACAGTAAACCAACGAGCAAAGATACACACTGGCACAAATGCGGCGAAGCAACGAGCGGGGGGCGTGGCCCGTGGGCGGGAAGGCTCAGCGAGGCTGAGGGTAGCGGCAGGCGGGGGGCACACGCGGCAGCTGGTGGCCGTGCGGCGCGGGGGTATCCTACAAGTAGGTAGGCCTGAGTCAAGACAGGCTGGTAGGGCTGGGGCCAAAGCAGTTGGCGTCCTCTTCTTCCTGAGTCAGTACGGCTCTTCGGTCCTTCTTCTTTCTTTCTCAAATCTGAGGAGGCAAGGTTCAGGGTCACCCCAAAATACTAAATTTAGGGGTGTTAAAGGGGAGTGCAAGTTAGGACTAATGGGTCCCTACCGTGGGGTGAATACACCCCTGATTATGCCACCGTCCAGTGGGAGGGGGGCATGAGCCTCTCTCTAATTGGTTGTGTCCCCTCATCCTCAAGATGGAGGGAACTGAGATATGTGTGCTTCACCTCACCTCCCCCACCTGAGGAGTGGGATTGGCAAGGATGGGCACACTTCACTTGCTCACTTGGTTTTCCTGCCAATTCACCCGCCCTAAGTTGGGATCAGAACCGGTGAGAGCCAATTGCTGGGGGCAGCTAACGACAGGGGCAGCTCCCACAGGCGCCAGGCCATTGAAGCTTCCCCTTCGTGGACTCAGCCCATCCTGGGGGAGGAGGCATGACACCTCTGCCCAGGATGGGCTTTGCCTCTGGACCCAGAAAGGGGAGGCCCTCTACCCAGGGGTCCAGAAACCTGTCTGGTGGTGGCAAATGGTGGGCAGCCATTCAGGGACCTCAACAGGACTGAGGGGTTTTCAGGGGGAATCTGTAAGATGCCCTCTAAGTGTGTTTACCTGAAATCCCACACTGGCATCAGTGTGGGTTTAATGTGCTCACAAGTTTGCAACCAAACTTCCCAGGTTTCAACAAAGTCCTTATGACGCCACAGCTCGTTCGTAATGACAACCTCCCAGACCATATACTCTCTAGGGCTTCACTGCGCTTACAATGTCTAAGAATGGACGTAGACACAGTAGGGGTACAGGGCTCATGCACCTGTGCGCTCACCACTGGTATAGTGCACCCAGCTAGAGGGGTGACTGACCTAAGACAGGGCTGTGAGTTGCAGGCACGGCACACAGGGATGTGTGCCGTGTCAACGCTTCACTTTTCTCTGCACCAAAACACGCAGCCTGCAAAGGACGTGTGCCTGTGGTAAGGTACAGGAGCTCAAAGGGTGGCACAATATGTGCTGCAGCCCTTAGAGGCCTTCTCTGGTCACAGTGCCCTTGGTACTCATGGTACCCTTTACAAGGGGCTTACCTGTGGCCAGAGAGGTGCCAATTGTGGGTACAAAGGTACAGCTTTTGGGAAAGACCACAGGCCCTGGGAGCCTGATAGGCAGGGACCCAGGGCACATCAAGTCCGGTTGCATCAGATGTCAGGCAAAAAGTGGGGGGTTACCATGCAAAAAGGGGCACTTTCTTACATATACACAGTAAATGGTCTGCAACTTTACCCCTGTGGCACACGCACAGTACATGGTCCCCAGCTTTACCCCTGTGGCACACACAGTACACAAGCCATATTATCAAGAACGCCGTTAAAATTATCACCGCTTTAGCGGCAGGAAACTGCCGCTAAAGCAGCGATAATCGGCTTGATAATAGGCTCTTGTGAATACCCATAGAAGCCCATGATAACACCAGAACCTGGGCTTCTATTGGAATTCTCTACGGCCTATTATCAAACCCATTATCGACGCTTTAGCGGCTGTTTTCTGCCGTTAAAGCGGCGATAATTTTAACGCTGTTCTTGATAATATGGCCCATGGTCTCCAGGTTTACCCCCGCGGCGCACGCACAGTACATGGTCTCTAGCTTTACTCCTGCTCATTTAGCGCAAGAGCTCTCCCTCTCTGTCACAGACATTTACTGTTCCCTGCTGTTTCCATGAAAACACATTGCTGTATCTCCTGAGACCCCCTCTCACCTCAAATAATTGATTGATTCAGCAAAATCACTTAAGTATTAAATGCAATACTTAATATAAAAAGAAGTTAACATTGTGACAATAGTAATTAAAATGCCAGTTGTGCAAATAAGAGAAGATCACACATTTAAGAACCATAGCTGGGGGTTGTTTAATGCATGTCATTATGATCTTCGAGAATGCCACGGTATATCGTCGATAAATCTATTCTGTGATGCAGAGTCATAGCGCCTGACAGCTCGAGGAGAGGTTGTTGTGAGCAGAGAGGAAGCCTCTTCTTTGTGTTGAGGGGGGGTGTGTGATGGCCTTGGGGGCAGCCACTGGTGCCCTCCTGGTGCCACCTCCAGTTCCATCGGGTCCTCTCACTTATGCGAGCCCCAGGCCTTGTATCCCGTAGTAAAGCTCACGTCCCAGTTGCAGCTGGTTACATGGGTGCCTGGATGTTGGGGCCCCTGCTGGCATTACCCAGAGTCACCAGTGCCAGCCGCTCTCCTTCATGCGTTGAATGCTGGCTCATGGGTTTGTCCGGGGTTAGTCTAAAGTCCTCTGCAAAGAAGTTTGGTATCAAACTTCTCAGCATAACAAACCCAAACTGATGCCAGTGTTGGGTGTATTATCAGAGCACTCAGAGGGCATCTTAGAGATGCCCTCTGAAAAATGACCAACTCTCTAGTGTGTGGCTGACTGGTCTTCCAGCTGCCACCATCAGACAGGTTTCTGACCTCATGGGGTGAGCTGCCTGCCTTCCCTAAAGACCAAAGACTCCAGAGGAAAGAAGCCCTGCCCACAGAGAAACCAACACCAAGGACTCCTTTTGCCCCTTGGAACTGCGAGTCCTGCCCACTCTACACCCAACGCCCACGGCTCGAGTCTGAGTGGCCCACTGGTCCAGGGAAGTCTCCCCAGTGAACCTGACCTCGAATCCATCAGTCAGTAACCTCTCCTGAACAACATGAAGATGCTTGTAGCATCAATATGAAAGGTCCCCGCGACCGGCTGCGGTGAAGATTTTCTGATGTCCAAAGGCACCCTGCATCCTCAGCCCCCCAATGTTGGGGAGCCCAGCTGAGAGTGCCCCAGCATCCGATGCCAACCCAACTTGCTTGCCCAGTCATTGAGCCCCTTCATCCAGCCTCCTGGTCCGAGCCTGCAGCCTCTTTGTGAAACCGAGTTCCTTCATTCAATTGCATTGGGTGCCCGATGCTATCTTTGCACCTTGCACCTGGCCGCCCCTGTGCCACTGACAGTGTATGCTTAGTGCTGCCTTGTACCCACCGTGTTTGTCTAAACCCCCGGGGCCTGTGCCCTGAAACCACTTGTACTTACTTGCAAACCGTGCCTCTCCAATCACCCCCAGTCTCCATAGACACCAACCCTCGACACCAACTTTGACCTCTGCACATGGCTGCCCCTGTGCCGCTGTTGGTGCAGCCTTGGTGTTCACTTGAACCTTGCCCTGTGTTGTCCAAACCCTCAAAGGCTGGGATAGTAAGTAGTGTACTTACTGTTAATGTGCATACATGTTTTCCTTCCTTGGGGGATTTCTTGCTATTTGCATTAGGTGTCTATTTTCCTCATTGATAAGTATTGCTACTGTTGATTGACATCACAAAGTATTTCCGGGACTACTGTAAAGTATTCCTATAGCTATTTGCAACACAATCCTAGTGTACCTGAAACCTGCAACTGAGTTTTTCTTGGTTCTTGTTGGACAGGCCCCATGAAGGGCTCGCTCCCTCCCCGCATGACAGGGCCCTGGTACCGGCCTTCCCTGTACTACCCGCAGAAGCAACCCCCAACCCGTTCCCCATGGGACGTCTGCTCCTGGGAATCCCTGTGTCCCTGGCCTGGGCCACCGTCAGCACCCTTGCCCGGGCCAGCCGCCATCTTAGACACTGCGCCACGAGGCCGCGTGGCCTCAGCTCGACCCCAACCCCGGGCCTGGCCAGGTCCCGACATCCCGGCACCACCATCCACCCAGGAGGTGAACGGACCACTTGGCAGGTCAATGGGAGTAAGAAGTGTCGATGGCTCTCTCCCGCCAGGTGCCGATCACCCCCAGCCTCCCCGGGCGCTGGCTCCACCCCCCTGCTGGGTGTCTGGACTCCCTCATCCCGGACCTCCCGACCTCCAAGAGCGAGGGTCAGGACATCAAAGAGTGCCAGACCTATAACTGAGGCAGCCCCAGAACAGGAAGGCAGTTGTATCCTGGAGTCGAGAGACACCGCGACAAACTCATCCTTGACGGACTGCTGGCGCTGCCGCAGCCCTGCCTTGTGAACTATTGTCCTGCCTGCTGGCGCTGCCGCGGCCTTCTGCAACCTTCATCCTCGTGGGACCTGCTGGCGCTGCCGCGGCCCGTTGTAACCTTCATTCTCGTGGGACCTGCTGGCGCTGCCGCGGCCCTTTGCAACCTTCATCCTCGTGGGACCTGCTGGCGCTGCCGCGGCCCGTTGTAACCTTCATCCTCGTTGGGACCTGCTGGAGCTGCCGCGGCCCGTTGCCACCTACGACCTCTTCGGGACCTGCTGGCGCTGCCGCGGTCTGACCCGTCCGAACACCGAGCTCGAGGATTGTGAGCTATCACCGTTCCACCGCCGTACCTACGGGTACCAAGACTGTCCCGCTACCCTCTTCCCCAATAGAGACTAGAATTGAGAGGATCATCGTGTCCTGATCTCATTGTATCGTACTACCTTACTTCAAGAACTGCCTATAAAAGGTGTTAATCCGATCTTCGTGTGGTGTCCATCTGTGGGGGGGAAGTTACTTGTCTGTACGATCGCTGGGGACGGCCCTCACCGGAGGCCTCTCCCCTTGTGCTCGGCCGACCCTCCAGGTCCCCGTCTAACATTGGTGGCCAGCGGCGCGATCCGAACCAACGCGTACCGTACAGATAGTAAACTCACCCTACGACTAAACCACAATGACGACCAAAGAGAGCGGATCGGCAGAGAAGTTCCAGATGGAAAAGCTGGAGGAATACAGCCACCGAGAGCTAAAACAATTTTGCATGGACTTAGGCATTGCTACCACCGGGCTAAGCACAAAAGAAGACTTCAAAAACGCCCTAGAGGCCTGGACAGAGACGAATACCGCCACACCCCGGGACCTCGAAGCCCCGGAAGTCAACACCACCCTGACGGAAGAACGGAGAACAGGTCCCTCCCGAGAAGAGATCCAGGAGCGGGAAAAAAATAGACTACACGAGCTAGACTTGGCACGGCTCAAATTAGATGGAGAATTGAAGCTGGCGGAACAGAAAATAAACTTAGAACACTTACGGCTCAGAGAAGAGCGAGAGGAAAAACAGGGACAGAGGGATCTCGAAGAAAAAAGACTGGCATACGAACACGAGTGCAAACTAGCAGAGATAGAAATACGCAAACTGAACACAAACCTAGGGGTGCCCGAGCCACCGCGCTCCCCGGGTACTACCGAACAGAAGGTCCACATCCCCAAGGATGTGGTCCGAGAATACCACCGGAACGACGACATACAGCAGTGGTTCAAGGCCTACGAGATCGCCATGACGGCCCGCCGGATCGCTCGAAGTGACTGGGGAGCTGGGCTATGGGGAAGATTCGTCAATGAGGGCCGTGATGCCCTGCTGCAGCTTCCGGACCATCAAATGACGTCCTATGACCACATGAAGGCCGCCCTCCTCAGCCGATATGGGCTTACGCCCGAAATGTACCGCCAGAGGTTCCGCAACTGCACCCGGATCCCAGGTACAACTTGGTTGGAGTACGTAAACTATTTCAGCCGACCCTTCGAGGGGTGGATCAAGGGTAACAACGTAACCACCTACGAACAACTCTTCAATCTCATTGTGTGGGAGCACCTCTCCAACAACTGTTTCGTCGAGCTCAGGCAGCACCTCCTCGACAGTAAATTGACTGAACCACGGCAGCTCGCCACCGAGGCGGACCGGTGGGAGAGCACCCGAGTGGCCCGGAGTGGGCCGAATGAGCAGAACAGACCCAACCAAGGTCATCATCGTCCCCGAGGAGGAGGAGGAGGACCGGGCCGGGGCAGAGACGCTGTCCCGGTCACTCCCGCTAACACCACCCCGCCCCCAGCCGGCCGGGGAAACCCCCCGATGCGCCCGGGGTTCCGAGCCAACGTTACGTGTCACCGATGCCAGCGAGTCGGCCACTACGCCAGTGACCCGACCTGCCCGAAGAACCCGGCTCCCGGGCCCCGCCAGGTGGCGGCCGCCATCCTAGGAGAAGAACAAGTCTCCGAAGACACTGAAGCATACGAGTCGGAGCAGTTCGAGTGGGAACCTGCCGCCATGACCCTGGCCTGCCTAGGGGGAAGAGACATGGTCCCGCGGACTCCCCTGCCAGCCAACACTCGGAAGTACAGCCAATGGGTGAGCATAAATGGGCGCAAGGCCGAAGCCCTGCGTGACACTGGGGCCAGTGTGACGGCCGTCCGCTGTCACCTGGTGACCCCAGAACAAATCCTGCCAAACGTTCTTTGCCCCGTCCGATCGGCAGACAATTCGGAGAGCCTGTGTCGGATGGCCTGCGTCCCCTTCGAATGGGGAGGAGTGTCCGGCATGCTAAAAGTAACTGTCCGCGATGATGCCCCCGTGGACTGCCTCCTTGGGAACGATCTCGAGAGCTCCCCGTGGGCAGCGGTTGAAAGAAGAGAGCATCTGGGGATGTTGGGTCTCCCGGACTGGGCGTGCGTGACCACCCGGTCCATGGCCACCCGCACCATCCCTAGACCGGAAGAACCCGAATGGTCAGCACCTCCTCCCCCGATCGCTCCCGAAGACGACTCCATCCATACCGACCACCCAGAACCAACCCCAGAGGGGTCCGCACAGCCCCCCGAACTTCCCGACCTGGCTCAGTGGCGTCAAGAAGGGGGGCCCACCCAAGAACAATTCCGGCAGGAGCAAAAGACCTGTCCCTCCCTCGAGGGACTGCGACAGCAAGCGCTCGCCCAGGGCCAAGGAGACACCACCGGGGCCCACTGGGTTTATTGGGACAATGATCTCTTGTACAGCGAGCAGAGAATCGCAGAGCTGGGGGCCGGTCGAGTGCTGGTGGTGCCCCTCCACTTCAGAGACTTCCTGTTGAACTTGGCCCATGATGTTCCCCTGGCTGGGCACCTGGGGCAAGACAAAACCTACCACCGCCTGGTGACTCACTTTTTTTGGCCCAAAATGAGAAATGACGTCTCCAACCACTGCCGGTCCTGCCCGACCTGCCAGGCCAGCGGGAAGAGCGGCCGCAAACTCAAGGCACCCCTACAACCATTCCCCGTGGTGACCACCCCGTTCGAAAGGGTGGGAATAGACATTGTGGGGCCCCTGGACCCCCGAACAGCACAAGGGCATCGCTTCATCCTGGTCCTGGTGGACCACGCCACCCGCTATCCTGAAGCGGTCCCCCTTCGTACTATAACAGCCCCAGTAGTGGGTCGAGCCTTAATGGGGATCTTTTCTCGAGTGGGCTTCCCCCGGGAAGTCGTCAGCGACAGGGGTACGAACTTTATTTCAAAGTATATGAAATCCCTCTGGCAGCAGTGCGGGGTCACTTACCGATTCACAACCCCCTATCACCCCCAGGGAAACGGACTGGTCGAGCGGTTCAACCGCACTCTCAAGGGGATGATCATGGGGCTAGAAGAACCCCTACGCCGCCAGTGGGACGTGCTACTACCGTGCCTCCTCTTCGCCTACCGAGAAGTCCCCCAGAAGTCCCTCGGCTTCAGCCCCTTCGAACTCCTGTACGGACACCCCGTTCGCGGGCCTCTCAGCCTAGCGAAGGAGGAATGGTAAATGGCCCCCCTAAAATCCCCTCCAGACGTCTACAAGTACCTCCTGACCCTCCGCAATCAGACCCGGAAATTCAGGGAGATCGCCAAAGCCAATCTTGAGGCCAGTCAAGAGGACATGAAGAAGTGGTACGATCAACATGCCTCCTCCATCGAGTTTGAACCGGGTCAGCAGGTATGGGTGATGTCCCCCATCGAACCGTGTGCCTTGCAGGACAAATGGACAGGGCCCTTCAAGGTGATCGAGCGCAAGAGTCCCGTCACCTATCTCGTCGACCTGGAGTCCCCCCGGAACCCCCTCCGGGTTCTCCACGCCAACAGACTCAAACCCCACTTCGTGCGCTCAGAGCTCAGCCTGCTGATGGCTACCGACAGTGGCGCAGAAGGAGACTCCGAGCCCCTCCCTGACCTACTGAGGACCCGTGAAAGAGATGGTTCGGTGGACGGGGTCCGACTCTCCGAGGCCCTGACCCCAGAGCAGCGTCAGGATTGTCGGGCCCTCCTGCTGCCGTTCGCAAACCTGTTCTCCCTCGCACCCGGAGTCACCTCCTGGTGCCTGCACGACGTGGACACTGGGGACAGTCCTCCTGTCCGACACCGGGCGTACCGAGTACCGGATCGGGTACGTACATGCATCCAAGAAGAAGTCTCCAAGATGCTCGCCCTCGGGGTCATCGAACCTTCGGACAGTCCCTGGGCCAGCCCGGTCGTCCTGGTCCCCAAGGCCGCGGCCCCAGGCACCACACCTGAGCTCCGATTCTGCATCGACTATCGGGGTCTGAACGCGGTCACCCGAACCGACGCTCACCCTATCCCCCGAGCAGATGAACTAGTCGACCGCATGGGGGCAGCCCGCTACCTAAGCATCTTCGACCTGACAGCGGGCTACTGGCAGATCGGCCTCACCCCCAGGGCCCAAGAACGTTCCGCTTTCTCCACCCCGGATGGGCACTACCATTTCAGAGTGATGCCATTCGGCATGAAGAACGCTCCAGCCACTTTTCAAAGACTGGTGAACCAGGTATTGGCGGGCCTCGAGGAATTCAGCGCCGCCTACCTGGACGACATCGCGGTATATAGCCGCCACTGGACAGACCACCTCCACCACCTCCGAGAGGTCCTGCAGGCCCTCCAACAGGCCGGCCTCACCATAAAGGCCAGCAAGTGCCAAATCGGCCAGGGGTCCGTGACCTACCTCGGACACCAAGTGGGGAGCGGTCTGGTGGCCCCCCTCCAACTCAAGGTAGCTGCCATTCAGTCCTGGCAACCCCCCGAGACACAAACCGAGGTCCGAGCCTTCCTGGGGCTCACCGGATACTACCGGCGGTTCGTGAAGGACTATGGCAGCATTGTGGGGCCCCTCACGGAACTCACGTCTAAGAACCACCCAAAAAGAGTCAACTGGACTCCCGACTGTCAAGCGGCCTTCGAGAAGCTGAAGGCCGCCATGTGCACCGCTCCTGTGCTCCAGGCCCCCGACTACAGCCGCGAGTTCATCGTTCAGACCGATGCCTCCGACCATGGTATTGGGGCCGTCCTCTCCCAACTGAACCCCGAAGGAGTCGACCAACCAGTGGCCTTCATCAGCAGACGCCTACTGCCCCGAGAACAGCGCTGGAGCACCATTGAGCGAGAGGCCTTCGCAGTAGTATGGGCCCTCAAGAAGCTCCGGCCTTACCTCTTCGGAACCCACTTCCGGGTACAAACAGATCATCGGCCCCTGCAATGGCTCATGCAAATGCGGGGGGAGAACCCCAAACTATTGCGATGGTCCATCTCCCTGCAGGGGATGGACTTCACTGTAGAGCATCGCCCTGGTCAAAACCACGCCAACGCGGACGGCCTGTCCCGCTTTTTCCGCCTCGACGAGGAAAGTCCCCAAGAGGATGGGTGACTCTCCCCGCCTTCAGCTGGGGGGGACGCATGTTGGACAGGCCCCATGAAGGGCTCGCTCCCTCCCCGCATGACAGGGCCCTGGTACCGGCCTTCCCTGTACTACCCGCAGAAGCAACCCCCAACCCGTTCCCCATGGGACGTCTGCTCCTGGGAATCCCTGTGTCCCTGGCCTGGGCCACCGTCAGCACCCTTGCCCGGGCCAGCCGCCATCTTAGACACTGCGCCACGAGGCCGCGTGGCCTCAGCTCGACCCCAACCCCGGGCCTGGCCAGGTCCCGACATCCCGGCACCACCATCCACCCAGGAGGTGAACGGACCACTTGGCAGGTCAATGGGAGTAAGAAGTGTCGATGGCTCTCTCCCGCCAGGTGCCGATCACCCCCAGCCTCCCCGGGCGCTGGCTCCACCCCCCTGCTGGGTGTCTGGACTCCCTCATCCCGGACCTCCCGACCTCCAAGAGCGAGGGTCCGGACATCAAAGAGTGCCAGACCTATAACTGAGGCAGCCCCAGAACAGGAAGGCAGTTGTATCCTGGAGTCGAGAGACACCGCGACGAACTCATCCTTGACGGACTGCTGGCGCTGCCGCAGCCCTGCCTTGTGAACTATTGTCCTGCCTGCTGGCGCTGCCGTGGCCTTCTGCAACCTTCATCCTCGTGGGACCTACTGGCGCTGCCGCGGCCCGTTGTAACCTTCATTCTCGTGGGACCTGCTGGCACTGCCGCGGCCCGTTGCAACCTTCATCCTCGTGGGACCTGCTGGCGCTGCCGTGGCCCGTTGTAACCTTCATCCTCGTTGGGACCTGCTGGCGCTGCCGCGGCCCGTTGCCACCTACGACCTCTTCGGGACCTGCTGGCGCTGCCGCGGTCTGACCCGTCCGAACACCGAGCTCGAGGATTGTGAGCTATCACCGTTCCACCGCCGTACCTACGGGTACCAAGACTGTCCCGCTACCCCCTTCCCCAATAGAGACTAGAATTGAGAGGATCATCGTGTCCTGATCTCATTGTATCGTACTACCTTACTTCAAGAACTGCCTATAAAAGGTGTTAATCCGATCTTCGTGTGGTGTCCATCAGTGGGGGGGAAGTTACTTGTCTGTACGATCGCTGGGGACGGCCCTCACCGGAGGCCTCTCCCCTTGTGCTCGGCCGACCCTCCAGGTCCCCGTCTAACAGTTCTAAAATAAAAGTAACATTTTTATACAAAGATTAGACTTGGAGTTAGTCATTGAGTGTGTGCCTCATTTCTTAAGTGTGTACAACACATGCTTAACACAACCCTCTGATAAGCCTGACTGCTCGACCCCGCTACCACAAATGAGAGTAAGGTATTATTTAATTAATCTCTGTAAAGCATCTGGGGATCCACTGGACTCTGTGCATGCAATATCTTACTTTGGTAGAGTATATTCAGTGCCAGCTTCCCACACTCTCCCTGTGTCCTTTCGACCCCACACCCTTTACCACCAATGTATGTCCCCACTAAGGGTGGGGAAGGCTCGAAGGCAAACTAGACACCATGAAACTATTTCACTCCCACACCGGGTATTCCACCAAGGGCAGTGCGGTGGACATGACCTCCACATCCATAGCACCCTAGCAGTGACGAAAACAGAAATAAATGACCACAGAAGTATACCTTTTCTACCTGAAGATATTACGTAGACATTGCCGTACCAGCTCAACATGGGGTAGTCCTGTCTTACTTGTACTTGGTAGCCACACTGGCCAATATCACGTGAACACTAGGTTCAGATCACTTGACTTCAAGTGTAGGCCTCAATGGGGCTCAAAGTGAAACCACTTGAGCACCTCTGGAGGGGAACCGTAAATAACTTTGGGAGATGAAAGCTAAAACACCAAGCAGAATGTAAAGGCAATGCCACTGTCTGGCTAAACTCACTACCACAGAAGTTGCAATGGCAACGGATCCTCATTTTTGCTAATTGTTCTAAAAAATCATCTCCAGCAACAAATCTATCTTCGACGGCTGTTCTGCAAAGGTAGTGGAAACACGGGGTTAAGAGACCTTTTCTGTAATTCTTCTACCTACGTTTCCATCTTGCTGAAATGCACATTGGCCGGCACTTAGATGTTCATTAAAAAGTTCAAGTTAACAAAAGTCATAGATGTCTCATTATGCAAAGTGGAGCTTGGCCTCCCCCACTATCTGGAGGTTCCTGCTTTGAATTTCAAAGGTGGCATCGCCTTTTGAAGCTTCCCACCTAGGAAGGCCATCCTGTCCTGGACGAGGTGTGAAGGACCTCCGCCCACAACAGGCTGTGTCTCTGTCCTCTGAGAGCACTTGCTCCCACCACAAGGGCTCAGAAACATGTCTGGTGGTGGCAGACTGCCGACAACAAGTCAGGGACCACACCAGTGCTTGGTATGTTTTTTGAGGACCCTCTAAAAGGGTCTCCTGTGTGAATTTATTAATACATTCAACATTGACATCAGTTAGGATTTATTAGGACAAGATGTTTGGTACCAAATATCTTAGAAATCAGTGAAGCCATCATGAAGTTAGGAACCCCATGTTCACAAGTATCCAGCACATGTTCTCTTTATGACTTCAGTGTGCACGTGCACTCAGAATTGACTGGACATTGCAGGGGCATATCTGCTCATGCTGACATGTCCTCACATAGGATATAGTGCACCCTGCCTTAGGGCTAAATGCCTGCAGTATGGGTGACTTAACTGGATGTATGACATTTCAACGCATGCTTTTACATCGCATGCTTTTACAACGCGAGTTTTACAACGCATACCATTACAACGCATAGTGCTTTGGGGCGCTGGATAGTGAATAGTTTAATTTACTATTGCAACTCCAGTCCCCGTGGATAGTAGGGAAGGTGTTGGATAGTAAATTAAACCTATTCCCTATCCTAGAGCGCCCCCCAGCGCAATGCGTTGTAATGGTTTGCGTTGTAAAAGTTGCGTCGTAAAGGTACTGCATGGTAAAAGTTGCATTGTAAAGGTTGTTTCCCGACGTAACTATATCTTATGCTGTGTATGGGTGGCATGGAACACAGGACTGTGTGTGACATGTCGACTCTTCGGATTTCTCTGCACCAAAATAAACACAGCCTGCAATGGCAGATTGTATAGCCTTGGTGAGGTGTGTCTGTGGTTGCACAACCAGTGCTGCAGCCCCAAAGGACCATCTTCACTACCTATACCCTAGGTACCAGGGGTACTATTTACTAGGGACTTACAGAAATTGTGCCAATCATAGTACAGCATTTGGGAAAAAGATCTGGGAACCTGGTTAGCAGGGACCCATTGCACGTACAGTTCCAGATCACATCAGGCATCAGGCAAAAAGTGGGGGGTGGCCATGTCAAAATAGGCACTTTCCTACATGAGTCCCCAAACAAAAGAGGATGATAATAACCTTTCCCTGGAGAGTCTTCCTCGTCTAAGTGGAAGAACCTGGAAAGGCCAACTGCTTTGGCATGATCAGTCCCAGGTCTGTGTTCCACTGTAAAGTCCTTTCATCTTCATGAACCGTCTAAGAGCTCTTTCATCAGTTTGGACAAGAAAGCGAGAACCAAACTGGTATGGTCTCAGCTTCTTCAAGGATAAAACCACAGAAAATGCCTCCCTCTCGATGGCACTCGAATGCTGCACTCTGGGGAGAAGTCTTCTGCTCATAAAAGCAACAGGTGGGTCATGGGCATCATCGTTGGTCTGGAATAGGATTGCTCCTATCCCATTTTCAGAGGCACGAGTCTGCACTATGAACTGCTTGGTGTAATCCTGAGCTTTTAAAATGGGTGCAGAGCACATTGCTTCTTTCAAGGTGTTGTCAAAAGCCCTTTGATAGCTCACTGTCCAGTTAAACTTTTTGGGCATTTTCTTACAGGTCAGTTTTGTGAGGTGGGGGGTTACAATGGATCCATATTCTTGCACAAACCTCCAGTAGTACCCAGTCAAGCCAAGAAGTGTCCTTACCTTGTCTGGGAAGTTGGAGCTTCCCAATCTAGAATGATCTGAATTTTGGACTGAGAGGCTAAACTTGGCCTCTACCCATAAGGTGGCCCACGTATACAACCTTGCCCTATCTGGCACTTGTCTGCCTTGATAGTGAGATACACACTCTACGAGCCTTCAAAGCCTTTTGGAGGTAGATCAGGTGATCTTGCCAGGTGGAGCTAAAGACAGTAATATCATCCAGATAAGCTGCACTATAGGACTCCAATCCAGCAATGGCTATTTTCACCAACCTTTGAAAGGTAGCAGGGGCATTCTTCAAACCAAAGGGCATCACAGTAAACTGGAAGTGCACATATGGAGGGGAAAATGCTGATTTTTCTTTTGCTCCAGGGGCCAGACCTATCTGACAGTACCCTAATGTGAGATCAAAGGTACTCAGATATGTGGATGCCCCCAACCTGTAAATCAGCTCATCAGCTCTCAGAATTGGGTATGCATTTGTTTTGGTGACTGCATTGACGCCCCTGTAGTCCACACAGAACATAATGTATTTTTCCACCCTGGGAATGAGGCTTGAGGACTAACATAACTGGGCTTGCCCATGGGCTCTGAGTGTTCAATGAAACCTAACTCCAGCATCTTGCTTACCTCAGCTTTGATGCTTTCGTTGACATGATCAGACTGCCTGTAAATTTTGCTTAAGACAGGTAAGCTGTCACTAGTGTCCATGTGTACACCAGTTAGTCTGACCAGGGCTCATAGAAAAGAGCTCAGGAAACTGATTTAGGAATTACCTGTAATCAGTCTGCTGTTGGTCAGTGAGGGTGTCTGGAAAGACCACTCCATCAATTGACCCATCTTTAGGGTTGTGGGAAAAGAGATCAGAGAGTGGCTCACTCTCTGTCTCCAGTTCTTCATCTGTAACCATAAGCATGGTCACTTCAGTTTTGTAATTGTAAGGTTTAAGGCGATTTACATGTATCACCCTCTTGTGGTTTCCACATGTGCCGAGGTTAACTAGATAGGTGACCTCCCCTTTTCTCTCAAGGATAGGGTAGGGCCCAGTCCAAGTTTCCTGGAGGGCCCTAGGTGCCACAGGCTCCAAAATCCACACCTGTGCCCTGGTTGGAACTCCACCATGGCATCCTGTAGGGATCCCTCCCATCATTTCTTGACATGACAGAGGGGCCCTCTTAAAGGGTGTCTAAAGAAAAGTGCAAAGGGGGAAAATCATGCTTCCTTTTGTGGCACCTCTCTGTAAGCAAAACGCAGGCAAGGTTGTAACACATTCCATCTCCTTTTGAGTTTTTCAGGGAGTCCACCAAGCCTGCTTTTTAGGGTCTTATTAAATCTTTCAACCAGCCCATTTTTCTGCGGATGATATGGTGTAGTTAACCCCTCCCATGCTCGTGACAGAACCGTTCCGTCATGAGCCTCGGGTGGGCTGTGCTGGTGACGGAACGGTTCCGTCACGGCCCGCTCGCCGCGCCTGCGCGGCGCGAATTCCGCGTCTGCGCTGAAGGTTCTATTAGGCGGGCGGGGCCTTGACGGAACCGTTCCGTCATAAGCACAGCTCGCCCGCGGGCCGTGACGGAGCGGTTCCGTCACGAGCACGGGACCGCCACGCGGCCCCGCCTCCCCCTTAGCGCTGCAGCGGAATAGCCGCCGCAGCGAAGGGGTTAACTTATAGGTCACCCCACACTTAGCCCACATGTGTTTTAAGTATGCAGAAATAAAGTTTATATCTCTGTCTGATACTAGCTCCTTAGGAAAGCCAACCCTAGTAAAAATACCAAGGATGGCCTTGGCCACTGCAGGTGCAGTTGTGGTCCATAGGGGAATTGCCTCAGGTTACCTGGGGCTCTATTATGTATAGGGGGCACTTTTTCTGTTTGCACCATGTGCACCTTAAAACAAGTATGCCCTATCACATAGAATGCTCGCCCCCCAAGGCAGCACATTCAGGTGAAAAATGGAGAGGCATGAAGCAGCCGCTCCATGTTTACTTCTGTAATACGGCCCCTAGTGGCATGATCCACTAGTACCAGAATGCGTTTATTCTTTGATGCTGTTGGAGGGTCAAGTGGACCAACAATGTCAATCCTGATCCTTTCAAAGAGTACCCCAATCACTGGCAGTGGAATTTAGGGGGCCTTCGGGTGACTAGCTGGCTTGCCACTGGCCTGACAGGCGGCACAAGAGTTGCAAAACTCCTTCACCTTCTGGGACATTCTTGGCTAGTTGAAGTGGTTCACCGACCTACTCCAGGTTATTGTCTGGCCAAGATGCCCAGCTAGGGGAATGTCATTGGCCAATGTGAGGAGGAATTCTCTAAACTGCCAAGGTACTACCACTCTCCTAGTTGCCCTAGGTTTGGGGTCTGTGGCCTCAGTGTGTAGGAGTCTCTACTCCCAATAGGTCCTGGGGGTACCACTGACACTTCCCTTTTCCTCATCTGCATCTTGCTGCCTCAGGCTTTGAAGAATGGGCCAGGTTATCTGCCCCTGGCACAGATCTTCTCTGGAGGGTCCCCCTGGACCTAAGAGCTCTGCCCTGTAAGGCCCAAGCTCTTGAGGCTCGGTTCCCTCTGGGGCTGCCAAGTCTTCTCCCTGGGCAGAGGGGACTTGTACTGGTGTCTGCTTTGAAGCTGGTTTCCAGAAGTCTTTCCCTTTCTCTTGGAAGCTTGGTCCATCATTTCAGGCTCCAACACTTCTTTTTCACCTTGGGTTTTGTTTGTGCTCTCGTTTTTACACACGACCATTCAGGCGTTCTCAGTATTGCTGCATCGGTTTTCCTCTCTACCCCGCGCATGCTGAGTACTCCAAATAACTTCCAAGCAGGCACTGTGCAGGACTAAAAGGAGACACCACTGCCCTTTTGAGGGGACTAACCCCTCCCGAATTTAAGGTCACAGAGGCCATTGGATGTTTCTTAGCCTGATTATCTGCATTGAAGACTGTAAAGGTCTGTCCTATGAAACATTGGTTTGGGGACACCAGTGTCTCCGCCTCCATGGCTATGCTGGCCCCAGTGCCCCTCAGGGTTTCCACCCTAATCCCATTAAAATGTGGCTCTTGTCTGTATCTCTCCAGGTTACTAGGACAGACAGCCAGGATAGCTACATCCACCCCGTCCTCTGAGACTAGAGTTACCTCAGTGAGCGCGTCGACATGGTCAAGGCCCACCTGTGATCCCATCTGAAGAGTCACACGTGCATTTACTGCAGGTGGACTGGAGGCATTCTAGTTTTTTACAGTAAGGGCCTCCAGTTTGGTGTCCAGTTGTCTTGCAATCAAAACACCATGCCTTCATGGGATCACAATTCTTACCCGGCTTCTCCCCCCATGGAATGTGAAGAGTTACTGCCCCCGAGCAGGTTTTTGGAGGCCTGAAGAAGACTCATTTTAGTTGTTCTCTTTTTGTGGACCATCTTTACCTTGGGGATGTCTTTTTGCCTCTATCTTTTGATCGCCACCAACAGTGGTAGTTTTAGCCACCCTTGTTTTGGCCCAATGGTCTGTCTTCTTCTCTAACTCTAGAGGATAAAGTGGACATAGGCCTACCAGATGCCTATGTAACTTCTCATTGTACCAATTAAAAGATGCCCCTTCGTATTTAAACTGTACAGCCCTTCATAGTCATTCACACTGTTACCTGTTAACCAGCCATCAGGTGACTCTGAGGGCTTTGGATGTGACTCTCAGAGAGGGACAGTCTTCCTGGAGAGGCACTTGTTGTGCAAGGCCTCCAGGGCCAGTCTGAAGCTGTGGCAGCCGCTGTGTCCTCTCTCTCATACCAAGCCCCACACCCCCTGCTTGGCAGCATTGTCACCCAGGTGGACCCTCTGGGCGTTGTTCTTGTTGAACAGGGGCCTGGTGGATTCCTCGCGCTCCTGCCAATACCAGGAATAAAAGTTTTATTGTCTACATTCTGGATGCTTTGCAGTCACTGCCTGGGGCCCTTGGCTTCGATGGCAATGTGTCCTGGTCTGCTGCCTGTGCCGGGGCCCCTAGCTTAAATAACAGTGTGTCCTGGTCTGGTGCCAGTGTTTGGGGGTCTCGGTTTTAGTGATAGTGGGTCCTGATCTGCTACCAGGGCCCCGGGCCCTCACGTGTAATGCGCTGTTCTTCCTGAACCCTGTTCGCCATCCTTGGGTCTAACAGCTGTGGGGCTGAGTGCTTGTGCCAGGGGCCCTCAGATCCAAAGAGACACACAAGACATAAGGACACTTCAGAACCACCAATCTGTCCACCCATCCACCCATCCATTGATCCACCAACCCTCCCATCCATAAACCCATCTATTCACCCATCCACCCATCCATTGATCCACCAACCCACCCATCCATAAACCCATCTATTCACCCATCCACCCATCCATTGATCCACCAACCCACCCATCCATAAACCCATCTATTCACCCATCCACCCATCCATTGATCCACCAACCCACCCATCCATAAACCCATCCACCCACCCATCCAGGGCTATGGTGATCCCCCTCCTCAAGAAGCCTGGGCTTGATCCGGAGGTTCTGGCCAACTACAGGCCAATCTCCCTCCTTCCGGCGTTGGCCAAGATCACGGAGAAGCATGTGCACAGCGTTCTTTCCAGCTTTCTTGAGTCCAGTGATCTGCTACACCCTTCACAGTCCGGCTTCCGCCCTAATCTAAGCACGGAGACGGCACTGTTGGAGGTGTCAGAGATCATTAGGGAGACACTGGACTCTGGAGGCCGTGCCATGCTTGTCATGCTTGATCTGTCGGCGGCCTTCGACACCGTCCCCCACGAGATGCTTCTCGCCAGACTTTATGACATCGGTCTGAGGGGGGACGGTGCTCGATTGGTTTTCATCTTTCCTGGAGGGCCGCCGACAAACGGTCTGGGCCTCTCCGAGCTCCGCCGAGATGCCGCCATTGGGAGTCGGTGTTCCGCAGGGTTCTGTGTTGAACCCGACTCTCTTTAACATCTTTATGACACCTTTGGCGGCACTGGTGGAGTCTTCTGGGGCCCAGATCGTTTCCTACGCTGATGACACGCAGTTGATCTTCACGTGTGGGAAAGATCAGGCTTTCGATGGGGAGAATATCCGAGGCTGCTTGGAGTTGGTCTTCAGCTGGTTCCAGTCGAGCGGCCTCAAGGCCAATTCCAATAAATCGGAGGTGTTGTTCTTCGGCTGCTCCCTTGACCCTGACTGGCGGGCCTGGTGGCCCTTAGATATGTGTCCCCCTGCCCTGGCATCGCTGGTGGCAAAGAATCTGGGAGTAAAGATGGACAACAGCCTGACGCTCGTGCCACATGTTCGTGGTCTAACGGGCACTTGTTTTGGGCTGCTCAAGATGCTCCGGAAGTTCTTGCCTCTGCTTACAGAAGAACATAGAAAGATCACTGTGCAGGCCTTAGTTGGTTCCAGATTGGACTATGCTAATGTCCTGTACAGTGGTCTGCCGGACTATCTTGTGCAGCGGCTGCAGGTTGTGCAGAATGCTGCAGCCCGCGCCATTTTTGGCCTTCATAGGCGAGTAGGAGCCTCCGGTTTGTTGCAGTCGCTTCATTGGCTGCCCATCCGGAAGCGAATCATGTTTAAAGTTCTGACGTTGGCGCATAAAGCGCTTTTTGGTGTGGGAGCAAAGTACCTCCAACGCAGGCTCGCCTTTTATCGCCCGGTCAGGTCTTTGCGATCTGAATCCTTGTTCTTGGCTGTGGTTCCCCGAATCAGGAAGGCACGTACTGGGGGGCGCTCCTTTAGTTTAAGGGCCCCTCAGCTGTGGAACACCCTGCCTCTGGCCCTGCAGTCCTCTTCTAATCTGCTTCACTTCAGGAAGAGCCTGAAGACCTGGCTTTTTAACCTTTAGTATTTCTTGTGTTTCAGTTGTTTGCTGTATGGTGTTATGTTTTTTATTTTGAGCTGCCTCAATAAAGCGCCGGGACACTCCTTTGGAGTAGCCGTGCGCTATAAAAATAAATGTATAACATAATGTATAACATAACATCCATCCATTCATCTATCCATATTTATTTGGTAGGTGTGGCCTTTTTGGTGACGGCCATTACATTAAGATAACAAAGGAGACCCCGACCACAGAAAGCCCATTCCAGGCTTCTATGGGAATTCACGAGGGCGTATTATCAAGTCCATTATCGCCACTTTAGCTGTAGTTTTTTGCCGCTAAAGCAGCAATGATGTTAACGCTGTTTCTTGATAATATGCCTCAGAGAGAGCGTGAGGCCGAAGGAAGATAGAGAAGACAGTGAGAGACGGAGGCACAGAGGAGAGAGGGAGGGAAGCAGAGCAGTGTAGGGGGGCTGTAGAGAGACTTGGAAACGAAGGCAGGGGCTGCTTGTGTTTGGGGTGCACACACGTGTGAACACTTGTCTACGTGTGCCCGTACTTAGAGGCATATTATCAAGGACCAACGTTAATATTATCGCTGCTTTAGCGGCAGGAAACTGCCGCCAAAGCGGCGATAAATGTAACACCGTTCTTGATAATATGCCCCGTGGTTTTTAGTGCTCGGCACAGGCTGCAGTATTGTATCGTGTTTATTTCTTTACATCTGAAGAAAGGCCCCGTGTGGCCCCAAAACCATCAGCACTGCCCCCGTGCCTCTTGAATGAAGGGCGCTTGGGGAGAGTGCAGCGCTCCCCAAAATAGGCTCCTTTACTATTCTCACCCCAGTGAGGAAAGTTAAAACAACGCCCCCCCACAGCCCATTTTATTTAACCCCTTCGCTGCGGCGGCAATTCTGCCGCAGCGCTAGGTGGGGGGGCCGCGAGGCGCTCCCATGCTCGTGACGGAACCGCTCCATCACGAGCCTCGAGTGCGCTGTGCTGATGACAGAGCGGTTCCATCACGGCCCGCCAGCTCAACAGACCGTTCAGCGCAGGCGAGGAATCAGCGCCGCGCAGGCCCGCCGAGCGGGCCGTGACGGAATCGCTCCGTCATCAGCACAGCGCGTCCGAGGCTGGCGATGGAGCGGTTACGTCACCAGCATGGGAGGGGTTAATTGTTGCACTGTGATAGTTTGCCATTGTAAGACAGTGCTGGTCTACGGGCACCGCGAACGCAAAAGGGATCGGGCTACCTACCGTCCCTCAGGTGCTGAACACTTGGGTGACCCTGGCATGGGTGGAATGTCCTCTTGTAAGCCCACCATCACCTCCATCCGACAGGGACGAGACTATGCCGCCGCCCGCTTTCTCTGACACTGATGGGTGGGCACCCAGTATTTTTTATTTATTTTATTTTTAGTGCGTTATATAGCGCGAACATGACCCTTGAGGGTATCAGAGCGCTTTACAATAATCACGGCGGCATGTAAAACCAGAAAATAACATCCACCCTTTCCAAAACTTTGGATCTCAGAAAATTGTTCATTTTACACCCTTTTAATTCGTTTTTACTGGGTTCTACAGTACGCATTGAAAGATGAAAATGCCTGTAGTGATTGTTTTCGTGCAGGAAGGGGCCCCTTCCTGCACAAAGCAATCTCCTGATGACGCAGCCACCCTTGCACCATGGTGCATGCCTGCAGTTTGAGCGCCGGCGCAGGGGAGAGCACAGGAATGCGACATATTATTGTATGTTGCATTCCTGAGCTTCGGCAGTGCCGCAGCGTGGTGCGGCCAAAGGGCTTGCGTTGCCGCGCTGCGGCACTTCCTTGTAAATTTGCCCCAGGGTGTGCACTTTTATACAAAGTGTCTGTAGTCACCTCTTATTCCTCATTGTGTTGTCGTTGGAAGACCTTGACTTGAACCCTTGACACAGAAGTTTTCCGCAGCACACAGGTGACGCGGCTGCTCACATGTTTTGGCGCAGATGTTTACAGCAGCCACTGGGCTGACTGTTACTAAGATAGCTCTGCGTGTAAAGTGCGTGGTGCGGGGATCTAGGTATGAATGGACTCTTGGAGGGGCTGACTCAGCCCTTCATCTGTCTGAGGTCTGCAGTTAGAGCATTTTTGACGTCGGTAACGCCACCACCTGTGGCCGGATCGCTCCACACCTGTCTGACATTAGACGCGCACCCCTGGCACTTCATTGCACACAGATTGCGATGTGTGGGCATGTGCTATTCTTGTAACCACCAGTACATCAACATCACCCTGATCTGGACAAGGCAATGACCTGTCCTTGACCTGCTGTGACCTCGCCCATGACGTGCCCTTAGTTTGCAATTTCGAATGCAGTCCCAAGTAAACACATCTTGTCCAGCTTTCTGCTTTCAAATATAGGATTTGTAGTTCAGTTTCTCCTTACTTAATCAGGACTACATGTCCCAGAATTCAAAGCAAAAAACCTGGCGTGGGTGAGCTACGTATGCATGACCCAGGGCATCTGGGACTTCTGCCTACCCTGATCTGCAGCTGTCGACATCTGGCTTGACCTCTACTTACCACCATGACCTCAGCCTGACCTCTACCTGCCACCATGATCTCAGGCTGATCTCTACCTGCCACCATGATATCCGCCTGACCTCTACCTGCCATCATGACCTCAGCTTGACCTCTACCTGCCACCATGACCTCAGCCTGACCTCTGCCTGCTACCATGACCTCAGCTTGACCTCTACCTGCCACCATGACCTCAGCTTGACCTCTACCTGCCATCATGACCTCAGCTTGACCTCTACCTGCCACCATGATATCCGCCTGACCTCTACCTGCCATCATGACCTCAGCTTGACCTCTACCTGCCACCATGACCTCAGCCTGACCTCTGCCTGCTACCATGACCTCAGCTTGACCTCTACCTGCCACCATGACCTCAGCCTGACCTCTACCTGCCACCATGATCTCAGCCTGACCTCTACCTGCCACCATGACCTCAGCTGTACCTCTACCTCCCACCATGATCTCAGCCTGACCTCTACCTGCCACCAAGACCTCAGCTTTACCTCTACCTCCCACCATGATCTCAGCCTGACCTCTACCTGCCATCATGACCTCAGCCTGACCTCTACCTGCCACCATGACCTCAGCTTGACCTCTACCTGCCACCATGACCTCAGCCTGACCTCTACCTGCCACCATGACCTCAGCTTGACCTCTACCTGCCACCATGACCTCAGCCTGACCTCTACCTGCCACCATGACCTCAGCCTGACCTCTACCTGCCACCATGACCTCAGCCTGACCTCTACCTGCCACCAAGACCTCAGCTTTACCTCTACCTCCCACCATGACCTCAGCCTGACCTCTACCTGCCACCATAACCTCAGCTTGACCTCTACCTGCCACCATGACCTCAGCCTGACCTCTACCTGCCACCATGACCTCAGCCTGACCTCTACCTGCCACCATGACCTCAGCCTGACCTCTACCTGCCACCATGACCTCAGCCTGACGTCAGCCTGACCTCTACCTGCCACCATGACCTCAGCTTGACCTCTACCTGCCACCATGACCTCAGCCTGACCTCTACCTGCCACCATGACCTCAGCTTGACCTCTACCTGCCACCATGACCTCAGCCTGACCTCTACCTGCCACTATGACCTCAGCCGGACCTCTACCTGCCACCATGACCTCAGCCTGACCTCTACCTGCCACCATGACCTCAGCTTGACCTCTACCTGCCACCATGACCTCAGCCTGACCTCTACCTGCCACCATGACCTCAGCCTGACCTCTACCTGCCACCATGACCTCAGCCTGACGTCAGCCTGACCTCTACCTGCCACCATGACCTCAGCCTTGACCTGTTATGACTCCGCCCTTGACCTGTTGTTAACCGTTGTTAATGCCCTCGTCCTGGCAGACTTCCCCATCTTTCCCAGCCCTACTGACCTGGGCGTCAATGTCACAGGAGGTCAAGGGTTTTAGGGTCGAGGAAAACGGTTTGTAAACATTCTGGCTTTTTCATGTGGTGTCAGTGGTTGATATGATGGGTACACATGCACCTTTCAGGTTAAGAGTACAATGGAGGGTCAATTAGACCGGATCGGACTACAACTCCCAGCATGCACTGATTTATCAAATGAAAGTATTCAGGCTGTTTATGTGGCGATCTGCCAACCCTATTTGTTTAGGCTTGTTAGTCTCTCCTTGGTACCACCTTGTCTGCATTTGTTACCGCCCATAACCACTGAACCTTTTACTGGTGGTGTTACATGGTCTGCTTTATAAGTTGGTGAGCCCTATTTTATTTAATGCTCTTCCCCTATTCCAACCACTACCTCGCAGCACGCCGCACACTTTTATTTTTTAATGTTTACTAATGGCGGTCCGCTTTAACTATAGCGATTCCATTATTTATTTATTTATTTTAGCAGTGCGGTCCGCATTTAGGGGCTGTACTTACTTATCTATGTTTTAGTTTTTTTAGCAGCGAGGTCTATATTTAGCGGCCATGAGTAGTTTTTTTGTGTTTTTTTTACTAGCGCCCATGCGACGCTTTCACATTGATAAAGGCCGCTCCCCTTTCCTTACACAAACTGCGTCTAAAGAAAGGTGCGCAGATGACGCATGGGCGCTTTTATAAAAAAAAAAAATGTTTGGCAACTTGACAAACATGCTTTTTTTTGTGAATGCTGCGGTTTCACTTTAATGTAGGACACGCCCTTCGTGAATGTGAAAGCAACGCATGGGCGCTATTAAAAAACCCCAAAATATTTGCAATGCAATAGGTCTCGCATTTGCGAGAGTTTAAGCTATTGCAGAGTTTTATATAGCGCGAACTTGACCCAAACTGAATCGGGTATCAGAGCGCTTTACATAGCACCAATTACGTTACATGACATGAGGACACACATTCATTTTTGTTAGGCACAATGGGCCCGATTCACAGAAGTCTGTCTTAAGTCTGTCTTAAGTCTGTCTTAAGTTTGTCTTAAGACAAACTTAAGACAAAATCCTAACTTCTGTGAATACCAAAAGTAGTAAATTCATTCTGTGAATACCAAAAGTAGTAAGTTCATTCTGTGAATACCAAAATAGTAGTAAGTTTAGGATTGAGTCTCAAGTTCATTCTGTGAATCGGGCACGGGGAGATTAAGTGATTTGCCCAGAATCACAGGATGTTTGGCGTCGTTACCGAGACTCGAACCCCGATCCTCAGGTCCGAGGTATTGCCAGTAGCGTAAACTCTCGTTAATGCGAGACCCATTGCATTGCAAATGCTTGTTATTGTTACTGTGATAACACACTGAACAGAGCTTGTCTCACCCCAGTTATAAAACCCCAGCAGCCTGTGTGCTTACAAGGCTACGTGGACAGGGTCCCAGGACCTTCCAGAAATAGGTGTCAGCATCAGAGCCCCCCAAATCCCCTCCCAGGGGCCTCTAATGGCAAAAAATGCCCTCTATCTGCAGTGGGTTGTGCTGTGACCCATCCTGGGGGCCAGTCTGACAAGAAGTATCTCTGTGATAACAGACTGGTGGGGGGGCGACCCCAGCACAGATGGCCTTGTTACGTCATGTTTATGTATATAGCGCCTGCACGTGAGCTGCTTCTCAGAACTGTAGAGTAATTGTTTATTTCCTATTTTAAAAAAGATGAATTTTAAACAAGTCAGACCAGCCCTTGTGTATCTCCAATTGTTGAAGGATGATTGTATCTTTTTTATAGTAGGGTTTTTAAAAGCATCTATGAAATCAAGGCGCTGTATGGATTTGCAAAGTTTGTTTACTTAGATATGTTTTTAGCTCATTTATTGTGCGGTACTGGACCTTATCTTTAAAATTGTGTCAATACCTTACTGTTTTTATGTATTGTATCTGTGTAACTTTTATGGTTTTTCAAACAAAAACCGAATAAAGTTTATTGACTGACTGAGTAATTGTTTCATAGAAGATTCATTGGTGTGTTTGAGAAAGCCCGGTGAGGCCCAGCCTCTGAACTGGGGGCATGGGGGCACCTATGCCAATGCCAGGCTAACAGGGTCTGACAGCCAGGCCTGCCTCTAAAAGAATGACCACACGCAGGCCGGTGTGCATGGAAGGCCAGGGAGGCCAGGGCACAGCTAACCGCGTGCCAGGCAGGTGCCATGGAAGACCTGCTGGGGCTGGGGCAGGGTCAGTCATGAATGAGGCCTGTGTCTCTGAAAGGGTGACCCTCATGCCAAGCTGGTGACTCTGAGTGGTCGGTGTGGATTGAGAGAGTTAGTTACACTTCAGTCCAGTGATTTTGATATACTGGTCCTGCACTGTCCAAAGAAGTGAGTGCCAGGTACCCTGGTGTGTCACAAGCAGGCAGGGCCCACGCCATCTGCCTCCTTAAGCAATGGATCCTGAGGAAGGCTTGGCAGCCGAAACGTGTTTGCAAGCTGTGATAGTGGATACTAGTGGCAGGGAATGGAGGCTGTGCCGATGCGGGCTCCACCGTGCTAGGCACGGCCTGCACTTTCCCAGACCATTTCATGGTGGGGACCATGCCATGAAAAGGTCGGCGGAAAGACTGAGAAGGGGCCCCAAACAGGACCCAGGTGTTTTAGCCCACTGTGCATTGTGGCTAGGGGCACATGTTGTGCCCCCTATGCCTACATTGGCGTGCGCGCACTGTGTGCTATGCACAACATGGTGCATGACAACAGTGCGGACATGGGGAGAGGAGTTGGCCTAATGGCTAGGGTGGTCGACCTAGAATCAGGGGAACGAGGTTCGAGTCTCGGCAACGACGCTGAACATCTTGTGATTCTGGGCAAATCACTTCATCTCCCCGTGCCTAACACAAATGAATGTGTCCTCATGTAACGCAACTGGTGCTATGTAAAGTGCTCCGATACCCAATTTTGGTCAAGTTTGCTGTTAGAAGGTGGTTCTGACACTATGGGCCGCCCGGATTTTTCCCTTTGAGCACCTAATTGTTGAGCTTTTACTGTGGGGGAGCCTCAAAAACTGGGACTCACCCACAGTGAACTCAGGATGTAAGAGACTGCATGGGGATTTTACTGGTGTCCCCCTGGCTTGTCCAGGCCACTGCGCAGCAGCGGGAGTAAGGGGCACCGGGCTGGTTACATGCAGACACATGTGTACATGCATGTGCACACGTGTAGGGGCTGTGCAGGGGAGATTCCTAGCGTGCGCATTCCAGGAGCAGCTACAGAATGGAAGCGGCAAGTAGAACTAATGTGATAACATTCCTGGGCAACTACCTATGCCTGACCTCAAAATGGCATTTAGCAGTGCTATCGAGTGCATATTATCCCAACAGCAATTTTTAGCTTCCCAGTAACTCTGGGATGGATGCTGCCAATTTGTCCAGGACGATGCCCCCGGTCGAAAACCTTGTACATGGTACATTCCACGGAGTCGGAATCTACATGGCCCATTCCTAATGGAAGTTTCAAAAGTCCTTTGATGATGCCCCCTGGGTAGATAGCAAAACTGTTGGTACTTACCTCGGTGCACGAGCAACCGTGGCCGATGCCCAGTGGAGCTGTCATAAGCAGCTATAGAGGAGTCTTGCCATGGTTTCACTCCCTCGGCCGTCACCTACCCAGCTGGTCATCTGACATTGTTTTCCTCGTTTTCCCGTTGGGCTTCCTTCCCTCCCCTCCTCCTCCCTCCATGATTCTTTGATTTAATTGATGTAACTATGTAACCTGTAACACGCTGAATCTCATGTAAAGCGCTCTGATACCTCCGGGTCTAGCCAGCGCTATATAGAACTTTTCAAATAAATAAATAAAATAAATGGTGTGGCAGGACTTATGCAGAATTGGGTGGTGACATGGAACAGGCTTTATACACTGGAAGGAACATGCCAGGGAAAGTCAGTGTGTCTTACTGTGTTTTTCACTTCATTATTCCCTTATGGGGAGGTGAAACCCATGGTATAGGGTAACTTCCACAAGGCCTACAGATTCCAGACATGCACTAAAGTCCACGGTAGCGAATGTGAAAAGAAGTATTCTGCAGAGCCCAAAGTCATATTTGTACTGCTTTTGGGTCATACAGAACTGCCATATTTCTTTGAGCCAGCCATGACCAGACCCAGGCTGAGGGTTGACCTTGGATGGATGGATTGATAACCTTTCTCCCACAAGCAAAGACCTCCTCTCCAGGAAGAGAAGATGGGTGGGGCTACAGGCTCATCCATCACTGGGTGCCAGGCACCAGGCTGCACCAAGGAGAGAAGGCAGTGAAGGGGTGAAGGAGTTGGGTTTCAGAGGCCATGTGGCCAGAGACGCTGGATGACGCCATTTTGAACAAACCCAGAGGCTGGACAAGAGGGAGGGAGCAGGGGCAGGGAAGTGATGTGTCGCTGTTTGATAGGACCAACAGAGACTTCCTGCCAGCCCCATCTCAACTTTTAAAAAGTGATTGGACAGGAAGAGGAGCTCTCTCTGGGGTGTGGTCTGCTGAGGCGGAAGGTGCTGGAGCCTGGCAATAGGTAGTTGGACATCCCTGACTGCCCCCCAGGCTTCTAACCACGCCAGAAGAAGAGCCCAGGACCGGTGCGCAGAAGCAGGTGCCTCTGCGCAGGGAGAAGAAAGGTGCAGGGAGCCAGTGAAGACCTCTCCCGGCAGAATGCACCCTCTTTGAGACCCGGAGGGTGAAGGAGAGTACCCCCAGTGGCTGGTTCTTCTGACCAAGAGGAGCGAGAGGACACAAAAAGGATGCAAATCGGACTCCAGGGGGCAGAGATATGCCCCCAGAAGGTAGGCAACCTTTGACCCCGCCTGGGACTGACGACGAAGCGCGTGGGGCTCCGCCGCTGGTCACCCTCATGCTCCCGGGGTAGGTCAAGTCCGGGGGCTGTCCCAGGGAGAAGGGGAGCCAGGGAGCGCCGTCACGCCCCCGTGAAGGTGCCCTGCAGGGGGCCAGGAGCCCACGCTGGCCCCCGCCGAAGGTGGAGGAGGGGGGACGCCGTTGCACCCCTGAGAGTGGTCCAGGGGCCTGGGAACCCATCCCCGGGCCCCGAAGCAAAGTCGGGGAGCGCCATCGTGCTCCCCGTAAAAATGGCCCCAAGCGGGGCGCCAGGAGCCCAACCTGGCCCCGCCGCTGCTGGTTGCGGGGTAGCGCCATCGTGCCCCCGAAGATGTCCGGGGGCCCGGGACCCCATCCCCGGGCCCCGAAATGCCAGGATGGGGGGAGCTGCAGGAGCAACGCAGCCTCCCCCAGCCCAAAGAATAAAAGTCTCACCCTAGATGTCCTGGGGACTAGAAAGAACAACCGCTCAAGGGCTCAGCTATCATTTGAACATCTCTTGGGCTGGAACTTTTGTTCTACAGCTGGTGGTGTGTGGAGAAGTGTGCCAAGGGATGAAGGGCTGAGTTGGGGATGTCTAAAGAAGAGCATCCCCTGGAGGCAAAGAGTTGTAATTGCACGAGAAGTGCATTTTTAATGGTATTTCTGTGACGTGCATTGACCAATGTCATTTCTTTTTAGGTGGGACATGTGTAAGGTGGAGTCATAAGCAAAGTGGATGTAAGTGGCTAGACATTCCTGCTAGGGTGTCTGACTGTATTTACTTAAACCTGTGATTTTATCTGTGATGCATTTTAAGAGGTTTTTATTGCAAGACATTATAATGGTTAACAACTGTGATGAGTACTGTCCGTCTAACATATATTCTTGCTGCTTTTCTTAGGTGAAGAACAACCCAGGTTGATAGCCCCTCAGGTGTAGAGGTGTATACCTCTTGCTCAATAGTAGATTTTCAATCGGGGTTATGTGTCACCAAGGCAGGTGTACTCATTTTTAATGCTTGTTGAGGTAATGGGGTGGGTCGCCACTGGGATGGTGCCAGTGCGCAGGGCCTCCGCCCCAGGTTATGTTCAACTAGTTGCATTAGGGGGCAAGATGATGGGCATAGATGGGAGTGGTGGTGCTAGACCCCACCCGCCCTCTGGGAGGGGTGGAAATATTATGCAAGGTCACAAAGTAATTCCAACATCCTATGTATATTTGTAAATTGGTGCATAGTATTGAGTAGTGTGTGGGTTTAATAAATGTACTCTTCCTTTTATAAAGCAAAGTACAGACCAGACAACCAATTATTGAGTGTTATTGCTGCGCACCTGCAAATGGCGATTACTAGCCCACACCACCTCCCTTGAGTAAGCCTCAGACTGCTCTGCAACGCTACCCTCTGAGAGTCAGGCGCTACAATTGGGTGTTTGGTTCCCAGTGAAGGACAAATGTAGTCTTGTTATTTGTGCAGGCCTGACAGATGCTGCCTCGTTTTCCAACATTTGCGCTATATAAAACTCTGTACAAAAAAAAGACAGTGCAGGCGCTGGATTGCCTTCAGGCTCTCTCTGTCAGCCGAAGCATGTCGCGGTAAACTCCAATGTGGAAGTCAGGATGCCAACGGGCTGGTAGCGTTCTCCTGACCGCCGACACTGTGGCCTGGCGGTCGAACTGCCAAGTCCGTAATAAGGCCATTACTCTTATTTTTAATATTCCTGTGGCACTTCCTGCAGACCACACAACATTTAAAAAATGCTTGGTGCTGTCTGTGCCCCTTCTAGGGGTAACACCAGTCTCAAAATAATCAGGAGCTGGAGCAAGATCACCGCCGACCAGCTCACCACCTCCCTGAGCCAGAACCCTCCCGCCAGCGCAACGGACCCCAACGAAGCAGCCCGCACCTTCACACAGTGGCTCACCAACTGCGCGATGACCACGCACCACTAAAGAACCCTCCCAGCAGACCCGGCAGCAAGAAAGCCTCCTGGTTCACCGACGAACTCAAAACATCCAAGAAAAACTGCTGCACCCCTTGAAAAAGCCTGGCGCCACGACCAGACCACAGAAAACATGACTGCCCTCAAGAACGCCACCCGCTCACACCACCAGCTGATCTGCACCACCAAAAGGACAACATTCAAAGAACGACTGGACAACAACACCCACAACAGCAAGGAACTCTTCAGCATCGTCAAAGAGTTCTCCAACCCCAATGCCGGAAACAACGACATCACACCCTCGCAGGACCTCTGCGACTCACTCGCCACCTTCTTCCACCGCAAGATCGCCGACATACACAACAGCTTCGGTGCACAGACCACGCACCCAACCACCAAACCAATGCCCCCCACCACCACCCTCTGCAACTGGACCCCGGTCAGCACCGAAGACACCACCCGCATGATGAACACCATCCACTCGGGATCATCAACCGACCCCTGCCCCCACCACGTCTTTAACAAGGCCGACTCCGTCATCGCACCCCAACTCCGGGATATCATCAACATCTCCTTCAACACCTCCACCTTCCCGGAGAGCTGGAATCACGCCGAGCTCGGCGCCCTACTAAAGAAACCAACAGCGGACCCCACCGACCTCAAGAACTTCCGCCCCATCTCGCTCCTCCCTTTTCCTGCCAAAGTCATCGAGAAGACCGTCAACAAACAGCTCTTCTTCGAGACAAACGGATCCCTCGACCCTTCGCAGTCCGGCTTCCGAGCCAACCACAGCACCGAGACTGCCCTAATCGCAGCCACCGACGACATCAGATCCCTGCTCGACAACGGGGAAACAGCGGCCCTCATCCTCCTGGACCTCTCTGCAGCATTCGACACTGTCTGCCACCGCACCCTAGCACAGCGTCTCAGCAACATCGGAATCCAAGAGAAGGCACTGGAGTGGATCATCTCGTTCCTCGCCGGAAGAACCCAGAGAGTCCTCCTCCCCCCGTTAAGATCCGAGGCCACCGAAGTCATCTGCGGCGTACCGCAAGGATCCTCACTCAGCCCCACCCTCTTCAACGTCTACATGAGCCCCCTCGCAGCCATCGCACGCCAACACAACCTTAACATCATCTCCTACGCCGACGACACCCAGCTGATCCTCTCCCTCACCAACGACCCCGCCACCGCCAGAGCCAGCCTACACGAAAGCATGAAAGACATCGCCGAGTGGATGAAGAACAGCTGCCTGAAACTGAACTCAGACAAGACAGAAGTCCTCATCCTGGGATCATCGCCCTCCGCCTGGGACGACTCCTGGTGGCCCCCTGCCCTGGGCACCACCCCCAAGCCAACGGACCACGCACAAAACCTGGACTTCATCCTAGACTCCTCCCTCTGAATGACCAGACAAGTCAACGCCACCGAAACCAGGAAGACAGTCACCCAGGCACTCGTCACCAGCCGACTGGACTACGGGAACACCCTATACGCAGGAACCACCGCCAAACTACAGAAAAGACTCCAGCGCATACAGAACGCCTCCGCACGACTCATCCTGGACATCCCTCGCCACAGCCACATCTCCGCCCACCTGAAAGACCTGCACTGGCTCCCTGTCAACAAGAGGATCACGTTCAGACTCCTCACCCATGCACACAAGGCTCTCCACGACGTGGGCCCGAAGTACCTCAACAGCCGCCTCACCTTCTACACTCCCACCCGCCAGCTACGATCGGCCAGCCTCGTCCTTGCCGCCGTACCACGCATTCGCAGAGCCACCACTGGAGGAAGATCCTTCTCCTACCTGGCAGCCAAGACATGGAACTCCCTCCCCATCCACCTATGGCTGACCCAGGACCACCTCTCCTTCAGGAAACAACTCAAGACCTGGCTTTTTGAGCAGTAAGGAACCCCTCCCCCCAGCGCCTTGAGACCCTACTCGGTGAGTAGCGCACTATACAAATTGTTGATTGATTGATTGATTGATTGATTGATTAAAAGCCCTCGCAGTCCCCAGTGGCACTTTTGCACCACTGGAGCATCACTTTTTTGACTCTCGGTGGCACAAAGTGCCACAGCATATTTACAAGGCCACGCAAATCCACTGTACGTTGCTTTTCACGGCCTTGTACATATGTGCCCCTTTCATGCAGGACACTGCGTTAAAGGTGAGTTCCATGTGTGTTGCTGTGGGTGTTCCTACGCAACACACATGGAATCTGAAGCATTCCAATATTTACGAGGAATCACAAACCTGGGATTGCGTCATAATCCTCCGCCTCCCCATGGGAGGCATGAGATCGGCGCAACAGGGAGAAATACTTTTACTCCTCCTGGTTCTTTTACTTTCTATGCTTGATGTATTCTGCAGCACGCATAGAAAGAGGAAAATGCCATGAATTATTGTTTTTTTGCAGGAAGGCGTCCTTTTATGCGTAAAAACAATCATACCCGCAAAGCAGACACCCTTGCAACATGACGCAAGGGTGTCTGTGTTGGCGCACGGGAAACATCCTTTACAGCGCAACTTTTACCACGCAATGCTTTTACGACGCAACTTTTACAATGCAAACCATTACAACGCATAGCGCTGGGGGGCGCTCAAGGATAGGGAATAGATTTAATTTACTATCCAACACCTTCCCTACTATCCACGGGGACTGGAGTTGGAATAGTAAATTAAACTATTCACTATCCAGCACCCCAAAGCGCTATGCGTTGTAAAGGCATGCGTTGTAAAAGTTGCGATGTAAAAGCATGCGCGGTAAAAGCATGCGTTGTAATGTCATACATCCTTGGCGCAGGGCTGCTGTTTGTGCGCCGGCGCAGGGGAGAAGGACAGGAATGCTCTGTATCTTGTAGATGAGGTACATTCCTGCCATTTTCTTTTGAAAGGCCAGCGCTGCCGTGCATCACAAGTTTGTAAATGAGGCCCTTAGATTCTCTTTGTTTTTATCCACTGGTCTTCCTTTTACTAAATTATTTTTAATTTGATATTTACAAATGCCAGAGGCATTTATTTAAGGTACATTCTAAATTGAATTGAGTAGTGGGCAGTGATTTATACATTGACAACAAATATGGAAACTAAATCTGTCTAATAATTCATAAGAAATAGGTGAACTTTCCTGTACCGGTGCTCCTTCGTTGCCATGGCGTTAGGGACCCTACACTGCTAGCCTGATGCTCTGTGACGTTTGATGATGTCATAGTGTGAATGGTGCGTTCCGCATTGTGACCTGTGCAGCATAAGCAGTAACAAGACCTGTGGATGTGACTCAAGTCTCCAGTGTCTCGCTGCTTTTCATAGAGCCAGGTCGCAGGCTGCTGCTTTCTTCGGACTGGTAGGTTTTACATCAATTTTATTGATCAGGAGTTTGTTCCAGCACAAGATGAGATAGAAGTTAAGTGGGCTGTTATGTTTACCTGACTGGAAATTGCATGTTTTAGAAGATTTTAATCAGGGCTGATATAAAATGACTTTCTAATGTGACACTACTTGCCTGAACTTTTTTAAATAGCTAGAAAGTTTATGTTTGTGAAAACGTGCTGCACGCTTTAACGCTAATCGTTGCTGGAAAGTAATTTCTCACTTGTGAAAGTCCACTGCATTTGTTGTCTGATTTTAGAGAGATGATGCAATGTCTGGCACATTCCTATGTTGCCAGATTCCACTGTTTGTGGGATATGGGGTCTTTTCATATAGTTTTTGCAGTTACATATGCCCATTGCATGTGTGGAATGCCGTCTCTCGGGTTTGACCACCTTTCCTGAGATTGATTGCTTTCACCAGAATCCACTGCAGGGTCAAGTTATTTGTTTTGGTTGTTTTTTGCTGGTGTCCGATCAGCGATTGCATTCCTACCAGGAATGGCCGCCAGTCACGCCTAACCGTAACTATTCCTTAACAAACGACATCCCCTGGAGTGGACACTTAGCTCTGATGCGCTGACAGTGATGGAGGGCAGCGTGTCTCAGCTATACACCTGCAGGTGGTCCGCACAATAACAGTTACGACAACCTGATGTTCCACCCTGCCTTAGTCGTCTGTTGCAAAATTCAACAGCCAAATTTACAAAGAATTAGTCTAGGGCAGCACGCAACTCATTTTGCTGCGCTGCCCTATGCCAATTTGAAAGGTCAGAAATGCACTGCATTTACAAGATACAATGAGTTCCTATTCTTTCAGCCAGTGCCAAATCATAAATTGCAGATGTGCGCCAACGCAGGCGCCTTTGCACCATGGTGCAAGGTGTCTGTGTTGTTGGCATGATTATATTTGTGAAGCAACGGACACCTTTCTGCATAAACACAATCACAAGCGGTGTTATCCTTTTTCCATGTGTGCTGCTGAATGCAGCACACATGGAAAGAGGAAAACACTTGGAGAAATGTAAACATTTCTTCTCGCTAAGTCTACTCCGGGGAGGCACATGTTTTTATGGCACTGCCCCAGATTCATGCTATGTTGTAAATCTGGGGCTGTGTCAAAATCCAAGGGTGTACAAAAGGGGGTGGTGATGGACGGAGCATCTGAACCAATCAAACACTCACACCCAGTCAAAAGATCTTTATATTTGCATATAGCCATGTCTGAACTGGGGTGGCAGAGTGGGCTAAAGAACGGTGATGGATCAAACCCAGATCTTTTGACTGGGTGTGAGTGTTTGATTGGTTCAGACGCTCCGTCCGTCACCACCCCCTTTTGTACCGCTTTGGCCGCCATAAGTGTGGCAGGGTATGCTCAGACGTGAGTCCCTTGCTCGCTTTGCCACTGGATTCAACAAGCCGGGCTGAAGACGGCTGGAATGCCAGAAACCGGTCCTCGGAAGCTTGTTTCCGGTCCAGGGAAGGCATGGCTTGGCAGTTCGGGCTGGACTGTTCCCGTGAGGCACAGGGTCAGACTGATTTGCATATAGCCATGTCTGAACTGGGGTGGCAGAGTGGGCTAAAGAACGGTGATGGATCAAACCCAGATCTGTTTGATTGGTTCAGATGCTCCATCCATCACCACCCCCTTTTAAAATCCATGGGTGTTGCATGGGAACACCTCCCTTCTTCTGGAACATGAGGCAACGCAGCGACTTGTGCTGCCTGGTCTTTCACCTTATCTACAAAGCCAAGAAAAGCCACGCAGAGCGGCTTTACGGGGACTTGTAGATATTGGCCTGCACTGTGTGGGACCGAGCATAATAAAAGTGATACTCCAGTGGCGCAAGGGGCTTGTAAATATGCCCCAAGTATTTAATCTCAAATCACAATTGTGCTGCACTGAGCTGTGTGTCGGTAGCTGGCTCTAACGTTCTAGTCTACGGTGCTAAGCACACGTTGGCTGTTCTGAACTGAGTTTGCTGAGTTCTTCAGTTGTCACTGATGGTTGGGCTATCAGTACAGGAGGTCAGAGGAAAGGGGTTTGGTGGTTTCATTTGCAATTTTGGTTTGGTGGCATTCACTGAGGAGCGAGCTGTTGATGGATATTTGCATCAGGTTGTTTAATGTGTGCTATGTTTTTCCTTCTCAAGGGTGACAAATATAGTTCGGTGTATGACATGTAATGTACAAGAAATTGGTAACCCTAAAAATGCAGATTGGTACTCGCATATTTAGAAAGACATGGGGCAGAAGTGGCTTTTCTTCAAGCAATGCCCCTGATACCTTGGGACGGGGCTAACTTTGTGCATCACTGGGGCACCACAAATTACTTTGCTTCCTATAGCTCATACATGGCTAGAGTTGTAATCTTAATCCGTAGCACATTGCCTTTCTCATTTAATTATATTCATTGGGCCTCCTTGGGTAGATTCATTTATCGAGCTGGCTTACTTGGTGACTTTGCCATCACAGTCAGAAACTCCTACACACCTAACTTCGACTTCTAACGTTTATCGAGGACATTATGCAGCATTATCGTAGACATGGTGACATAAGTGTTATTTGGGGCTTAAAAATGTAACCTTGTTCTTAATTCAGAACTGGATAGCAGACACAGAGACATGACCAGCGCCCCCAGTGCAGCGTGCGCCTTGCAATAAATTCTGAATATTTTGAACAGAATGTAGGTTCAGTTGCCTCTTATCAAACAATCTCGGAGGCATTTAAAGTTTACATATGATGGACAGCAATCTAGGAGTAGGCAGTGGTGCGTGAGACTGCTGCCTGCTCTTGAAAAATGTTTCTGCAAATATTCTCACAGGGGAATGGTTCCCGAAGGAGCCTCTATCCATTTGTAAATGTGATACCACCTACTTGAAGTAGGTGGAAAAATGTGAATGTTTTGCAACCTCATTTCAGTTGCAAAACATTCACCACACCACTGAGATTCGGTATTAGGAATGGACGCACTAAACACGCCCCTTACTAATACCGAATCGCACACCCAATTTGCAATTCAGTAATCGAATACTGAATTGCAAATTGGGCCTTTGCACATTAAAAACTGTTATTTGGAGATCACAAACGACCCTATTCTGCGATTTAGGACGTTTGCGATCCCACAAAAGCTTTGTACATCTGGTCCTAAGTGCTTAAACAAGTAGCTCTTACGTTTAAAGGTACATTGTCATACACAAGGTTAACTTGAAAAGAATGTAAGATCGTATGTGGCCATGTCGGTATACGAAACCGACATGGCCATTCCTGTCCTACACTGGCTCCTGCCCTACACAAAGAAGGAGACTGCATTTGCCTTCCTGGGGAAAGTGGCCACCTCCGACATATAATTTCTGGGATGGAAGCAGCTACTATTGGCCAGTCAAAGGCCAGCACGTTGCAGGGTCCATAACTGGAGCAGTGTTCTTCTTTGGCTAAGAGCCTGAATTATAGAGTGTGTTTGAGCAGAAAAACTGACCCTGTCAGTCCACACCATGAGAAACTCATACTGTTAATCAGGGCAGCTGTTGTATTTACTCTTATTAAATGTTGTATTTACTCTTGTTAATATGATTAACTAAAGTTAACTTACAGTATTTACCTTTCTCCTGTCATTATAGTTCTCTAGAGTTCTTCCAGAGGACATCTAATTGTTTGAAAAGCAGCTAACCACTGCATTAAGGGCAGAACATTCTGCAAAATCTAGACTCCTTAATAATTTGGCCGCAAGATAAGACCAACCAGTGCCCATGGGCATGTCTCTGCCCCCCAGTACTTAACACATTGGAAACGTTCCATCAATATTCCAATCAGTGTTGGGCACATTTAAACTGAATCTCTGACACAGCCAGCCAAATTCAACTTCACAAATGGACTCTAAATTGGTAAAACTACAGTGTTGCGCCGATCAAAATTGAAAAAATCAGAGCAAACTAGGGAATTTGAAGACTCTCTGAGACCACTACCGTCTTGCGCAAAGGCAAGATTTGAGAGACATTGGTGTGACACAATTTGCAACAGCAACAAACCGGATAGAGATACCGAGCTACGGTTCACCCAACATAACCCTCTGCGGACCAATGTTCACAAGTTTTACGATGACTCACTTTCCAATATTGCCTACAGCATGAGACAAAAAAACAATTAAACCCTGTGAAAAAGCCTGAGCGTGTAGTGTGAGATTCACCGTCCACCTCAACAAAGAATCTATTGCCTTTGGCAAACCAGTCTGCAAATACAATGGCAACAAGCAACAGGCTAAAAAGAGGGGGACTTTGCTGCAGCAGAAAGTCAAGGACACTTGGAGGACAATGATAAATTGAAAACAACATTTAAGTCATACCTTTAAAGAAACAATCACATTCATACACTGATCATGTTGAAAGCTGTGATCCAACATCTTCAGAGGAGCGTGAGATTGGATCACCCCAATCCTCACCCTCCTCCATCAAGATCTACTGGTTGAGATGGGAAAAGCATTAACTTTTATCATGAACACAACCAACAAGACCCCATAATGGGGAGTAAGAGTCAAAGCAACAGAAAAGAGAGTGACAGGGACCTCCTGTAACTAAATCCATTCCAATCTCTTGGGTACTGCAATGCATCCTTTTTAGAAGACACAAGAAAACTACAAAAATAGTGCAACAAACCTCCATCAAAACACCCCAGCTCTACTCCCGCTCTAGCAGTCCATCAAATTGCGCTACCTAAATCTGTAGAAGGGCCCTCTCCTCATCCCCTGCACATGGGTAGGCCTCGCTTGTGCATGTCCTCAAGCTTCTTGAGGGCAGGAGTACCTCAATCACCCAGCAAGATTAGCACACCAAACCGTTTTGCTCTGGCAGCTCCAAACTGTTGTTTCCATTCTCCACTATCCGGTCAGTGGTTTCCTTTTTTGCCTCACACAAGGGCCTGGCCACTATTGTCCCTAGTGCATTCTTCATTGCTGCCATATGTTTTCCCACTTATAGTGGCGGCCCCTCCATTCATAGACCTGCTGTTCCACCAACATGCACCGATCCATGTCTGTTTATCCAGAGGTCAAATTTTGAGGCATATCAGATCCTTATTTCTTGCACTGGGTCAGACCTGGTGTCACCTGTGATACAATACCATACTCCAAAACTTGGACTCCTTTCCCTCCCCCAACCCCAACTCCCCAACACCTTCCTCTCCCTCAAAACCCCCTAGCTCGATAGGAAGAGCAACCAGCACATCCCTCTTGCGCAATGTAGCCTGCCATCTCCCGTCCCTGGACGACCCCCAGCTGCCTCCAGCCAGAACACAAACCTGCATCTCTCATATTCATACAGTAGCACACCGGCTGGATGGGTGCATCAGCTCAACAGGTTGGTCCACCACACTGGGACTGTCCCTCTGATAGTAGCACGTACAGTTGAGGGCTTGGGCCTTGTGCCTCTGCCGTTGGATCCTGGCATAGATCGTTAGTCTAGTGGGCCTTTCTCGGTCGAGAGGTTGGAGGGAGAATGGTACATGCCCAGTGAGAGCCAGTTCAGCTCTCTATTCACCCGTAGCACAACTGTGGCCCTCCTCAAAGTCCCTTTCCTTCTGTGTACCATTTTCGATTGGTGGGTAGCATAAACATTCTTCAACCTGTCTTATGATTTCCAGGAGCGATTGACACCTACTTCATTCGGGATTGTGGGCTGTCTCTTTGCTTCCTTGGTGGGCTATCATTGGTCCTTTCAATGGTACTTGGGCTGCTTCTAGATAGAGCCAGCAATTTCTGTACCTCCTCTACTGAGCAGATCATATGGGATTTAGAGTGCAGCTGAAACTACATTGCAAAGGGAATATTTACCTTCTATGAAACTCAGGAGTCACTAAGGATAGCATGCGTCATTTGTTCATGGCCAGATGTGAAACATCCTAGAAAAGGTCAAGAGTATGTTCCCGAAAAATGAGCAGATCTAATTTCTTGACTTCTCACATTAACAATGTCCTTTAGGTGGGAGGACCCCGCTTAACTATAATGTTGCTGGGGCAGACACCAGGTGCTTCCCGTGGTGCTGTTACTCGATGTGCCTGCATTATGGGAATCTCATGTCGTGGGCCCTCTTTGAGTACAATTTGGAAAAGAGACTTATAGTACAGGATGATGTCATCACATTCCTCGTTTTCGAAACATTCCGGATCAGCATATTATCTCACCGTGATCCGTCTTCCAAATCTTTCAATTTTCCCAGAGCGCCTTGATTTCTTCAACCTTATTAGATTGGGAATCCAGTATGTTCCTGACCTCTTTACTCATGTCAATTATGTCATCTTCGTTGTTTGCGGCTAGGTCACCCATGCCTCTATTTCATTAGTCACTCACGAGAGATCGAAGCTATACTTTAGGACCTATGCAATTGTATCATCATATTGGAAGGTTTATCATGCAGGTGTCCTAGGCAAATGTTTAGATTCTTCTTTGTTAAGGGGGTTCCCAACTCTCCTTTGTTGCTAGCCATCAAGGGGCCTTGGTTCATGCAGCTGAATTAGAATTTGGGGGGGCTGGGCTGCCGCAGGGCCAGAGGATCCTCAGTACTCACCAAGCCACTTCTGTCTCCTGGACTTACTTGGCATTCAACGGATCAGTAGTCTTGCCTTGAAGGGATAATCCAGGTCGACCCCCAAAATGATCTAGCCAAATCTCAAGAGCAGTCAAAGGTATAGAGCCCACAGGATGTCATAGGAAAGCACAAGGAAGCATCTGTGCTATCCAGGCCCACTCTGGGGAAAATGCACCTGAGCACCGCTCACATCTAGTTCGCTAAGTCCTTTAGTTCAAATGTGGGAGGTAAGAGTATAAACAAACAAGACCCTACAGATCTTCTTGTATTCTGTGGTTAGGGACTGCACGGCTAATTCAGCTGTATTCACCTTTGTCGCATCTTTGGACAAAAGGTCTACCCGAGGTCCTCTCTTTCAGGTAAGTAATCACTCAGTAGGCTGTAAAATGGCCGTTGTCATCTTGTGTTCAGGGAATGAGCGCAGAGGAGGAAAAGGCAGTCAGGAGGCCTCCCCTGGTTTCAATTCACCTCTGCCAGGCCGCAAGGGGAGCCGGGGGCTCTTTGATCAGACATCTTTCCCATCTGAGTGCAGGCTTCTTGTCTGCAGCTTTCTAAAGTATTCTGGCAGGATCCTGTACAGGGCATTATGGATCGCTTTACGGAGTTCGGACAGGATGACCATTTTGAACATTGTGGCCCGGCCTAGTATAAATGTTACACATATCCTTAAATATTTAAATCCCTCCAGAACTATAGGTATGGTTTCTCTGCACCTCACCTCCCAGGGACAACCTGTTAATGGATAGAATAGGGATGTTTCTCAGTTGATGATATATTCTAAGTATGTGCAGAAAATGTGTAGGAATTTGGGGATGATGTCATTAGGGTGCGACATGTACACGAATATCATCAGCGTAGAGTGAGATTCTATCCTCCAAGTCCCCAAAACAGCAGGGCTTCCCAGATTGAGCAGGGCAGGGGTTCCAGCGATAGCCCAAATAGCAATGGGGATAGCAGACCTATGTATCTCATACCCCGCTCCAGTCCGAAAGGGGTACAATATAGTGACATTTACTGTTACCCTTGCCATTGCTTGATGATAGAGGACCTTTAACCACTGCTGGAAGATTGACCTTTCCCCCACTCTTTCCAACACTTCAGGTAGGTATGTCCTCTCCAGAGTGTTGAAGACCTTGACCTTTGACCCACTCTTTGCAACACTTCAGGTAGGTATGTCCTCTCCAGAGTGTTGAAGACCTTGACCTTTGACCCACTCTATCCAACACTTCAGGTAGGTATGTCCTCTCCAGAGTGTTGAAGACCTTGACCTTTTCCCCACTCTGTGCAACACTTCAGGTAGGTATGTCCTCTCCAGAGTGTTGAAGACCTTGACCTTTTCACCACTCTTTGCAACACTTCAGGTAGGTATGTCCTCTCCAGAGTGTTGAACACCTTGACAATTTTAGCCACTCTTTCCAACACTTCAGGTACGTATGTCCTCTCCAGAGTGTTGAAGACCTTGACCTTTTCCCCACTCTTTGCAACACTTCAGGTAGGTATGTCCTCTCCAGAGTGTTGAAGACCTTGACCTTTTCCCCACTCTTTCCAACACTTCAGGTAGGTATGACCCCCCCCCAGAGTGTTGAAGACCTTGACCTTTCCCCCTCTCTTTTCAACATTTCAGGTAGGTAATTCCTCTACAGAGTGTTGAGGATCTTGACCCTTTATGAACTTTTGACCTTTTACCCACTCTTTCCAAAACTTCAGATAGGTATGTCTTCTCTAGAGTGTTGAAGACCTTGACCTTTTCCCCTCTCTTTCCAACACTTCAGATAGGTATGTCCTCTCCAGAGTGTTGAAGACATTGACAATTTTAGCCACTATTTCTAACACTTCAGGTAGGTATTTCCTCTCCAGAGTGTTGAAAACATTGACAATTTTAGCCACTATTTCCAACACTTCAGGTAGGTATTTCCTCTCCAGAGTGTTGAAGACATTGACAATTTTAGCCACTATTTCTAACACTTCAGGTAGGTATTTCCTCTCCAGAGTGTTGAAGACATTGATAATTTTAGCCACTATTTCCAACACTTCAGGTAGGTATGTCGACTCGAGACTGTTGATGACCTTGACCTTTTCCCCTCTCTTTCCAACACTTCAGGTAGGTATTTCCTCTACAGAGTGTTGAAGACCTTGACAATTGTAGTCACTCTTTCCAAAACGTCAGGTAGGTATGTCTTTTCCAGAATGTTGAAGACCTTGAATCCCCCCCCTCATTCTTTCCAACACTTCAGGTAGGTATGTCCTCTCCAGAGTGTTGAAGACCTTGACCTTTTAGCCGTTCTTTCCAACACTTCAGGTAGGTATGTCCTCTCCAGAGTGTTGAACACCTTGACAATGTTAGCCACTCTTTCAAGCACTTCAGGTAGGTATGTCGACTCAAGACTGTTGAAGACATTGAACTTTTCCCCTCTTTCCAACACTTAAGGTAGGTAAGTCCACTCCAGAGTGTTGAAGACATTGACAATTTTAGCCACTATTTCAAGCACTTCAGGTAGGTATGTCGACTCGAGACTGTTGAAGACCTTGACCTTTTCGCCTCTCTTTCCAACACTTCAGGTAGGTATTTCCTCTACAGCGTGTTGAAGACCTTGACAATTGTAGTCACTCTTTCCAAAACGTCAGGTAGGTATATCTTTTCCAGAATGTTGAAGACCTTGAATCCCCCCCTCATTCTTTCCAACACTTCAGGTAGGTATGACCTCCCCAGAGTGTTGAAGACCTTGACCGTTCCCTCACTCTTTCCAACACTTCAGGTAGGTATGTCCTCTAGAGAGTGTTGAAGACCTTGACAATTTTAGCCACTCTTTCAAGCACTTCAGGTAGGTATGTCGACTCATGACTGTTGAAGACCTTGAACTTTTCCCCTCTTTCCAACACTTAAGGTAGGTATGTCCTCTCCAGAGTGTTGAAGACATTGACAATTTTAGCCACTATTTCTAACACTTCAGGTAGGTATTTCCTCTCCAGAGTGTTGAAGACATTGACAATTTTAGCCACTCTTTCAAGCACTTCAGGTAGGTATGTCGACTCATGACTGTTGAAGACCTTGAACTTTTCCCCTCTTTCCAACACTTCAGGTAGGTATGTCCTCTCCAGAGTGTTGAAGACCTTGACAATTTTAGCCACTCTTTCCAACACTTCAGGAAGGTATGTCCTCTCCAGAGTGTTGAACACCTTGACAATTTTAGCCACTGTTTCGAGCACTTCAGGTAGGTATGTCAACTCGAGACTGTTGAAGACCTTGACCTTTTCCCCTCTCTTTCCAACACTTCAGGTAGGTATTTCCTCTACAGAGTATTGAAGACCTTGACAATTGTAGTCACTCTTTCCAAAACGTCAGGTAGGTATGTCTTTTCCAGAATGTTGAAGACCTTGAATCCCCCCCTCATTCTTTCCAACACTTCAGGTAGGTATGTCCTCTCCAGAGTGTTGAAGGCCTTGACCTTCTCCCCACTCTTTCCAACACTTAAGATAGATATGTCCTCTCCAGAGTGTTGAAGACCTTGACCTTTTCCCCACTCTTTCTAACACTTCAGGTAAGTATGTCCTCTCTAGAGTGTTGAAGACCTTGACCTTTTCCCCACTCTTTCTAACACTTCAGGTAAGTATGTCCTCTCTAGAGTGTTGAAGACCTTGACCTTTTCCCCACTCTTCCCAACACTTCAGGTAGGTATGTCCTCTCCAGAGAGTTGAAGAACTTGACAATTTTAGCTACTCTTTCCAACACTTCAGGTAGGTATGCTCTCTCCAGATTGTCGAAGATCTTGACCTTTGACCCACTCTTTGCAACACTCAGGTAGGTATTTCCTCCACAGAATGTTGAAGACCTTGACCTTTTCCCCTCTCTTTTCAACACTTCAGGTAGGTATGACCTCCCCAGAGTTTTGAAGACCTTGACCTTTCCCGTACTCTTTCCAACACTTCAGGTAGGTATGTCTTATCCAGAGTGTTGAAGACCATGACAATTTCAGCCACTATTTCCAACACTTCAGGTAGGTATGTCCTCTCTAGAGTGTTGAAGACCTTGACCTTTTCCCCACTCTTTCTAACACTTCAGGTAAGTATGTCCTCTCTAGAGTGTTGAAGACCTTGACCTTTTCCCCACTCTTTCTAACACTTCAGGTAAGTATGTCCTCTCTAGAGTGTTGAAGACCTTGACCTTTTCCCCACTCTTCCCAACACTTCAGGTAGGTATGTCCTCTCCAGAGAGTTGAAGAACTTGACAATTTTAGCTACTCTTTCCAACACTTCAGGTAGGTATGCTCTCTCCAGATTGTCGAAGATCTTGACCTTTGACCCACTCTTTGCAACACTCAGGTAGGTATTTCCTCCACAGAATGTTGAAGACCTTGACCTTTTCCCCTCTCTTTTCAACACTTCAGGTAGGTATGACCTCCCCAGAGTTTTGAAGACCTTGACCTTTCCCGTACTCTTTCCAACACTTCAGGTAGGTATGTCTTATCCAGAGTGTTGAAGACCATGACAATTTCAGCCACTATTTCCAACACTTCAGGTAGGTATGTCCTCTCCAGAGTGTTGAAGCCCTTGACTTCACCCCCACTCTTTCCAAAACTTCAGGTAGGTATGACCCCCCAGAGTGTTGAAGACCTTGACCTTTGCCCCACTCTTTTCAACACTTTAGGTAGGTCATTCCTCTACAGAGTGTTGAAGACCTTGACCTTTTCCCCACTCTTTGCAACACTTCAGGTAGGTATGTCCTATCCAGAGTGTTGAAGACCTTGACCTTTTCCCCACTCTTTGCAACACTTCAGGTAGGTATGTCTTTTTCAGAATGTTGAAGACCTTGAATCCCCCCCTCATTCTTTCCAACACTTCAGGTAGGTATGACCTCTCCAGAGTGTTGAATACCTTGACCTTTCCCCCACTCTTTCCAACACTTCAGGTAGGTATGTCCTCTCCAGAGTGTTGAAAACCTTGACCTTTTAGCCACTATTTCTAATACTTCAGGAAGGTATGTCCTCTCCAGAGTGTTCCTTTACCTTTTAGCCACTCTTTTCAACACTTCAGATAGGTATGTCCTCTCCAGAGTATTGAAGACCTTGACCTTTTCCCCTCTCTTTCCAACACTTCAGGTATGTATTTCCTCTACAGAGTATTGAAGACCTTGACAATTGTAGTCACTCTTTCCAAAACGTCAGGTAGGTATGTCTTTTCCAGAATGTTGAAGAACTTGAATCCCCCCCTCATTCTTTCCAACACTTCAGGTAGGTATGACCTCTCCAGAGTTTTGAAGACCTTGACAATATTTAGCCACTCTTTCTAACACTTCAGATAGGTATGCCCTCCCCAGAGTGTTGAATACCTTGACCTTTCCCCCACTCTTTTCAACACTTCAGGTAGGTATATCCTCTACAGAGTGTTGAAGACCTTGACCTTTTAGCCACTTGTTCCAACACTTCAGGTAAGTATGTCCTCTCCAGAGTGTTGAAAACCTTGACCTTTTAGCCACTATTTCTAATATTTCAGGAAGGTATGTCCTCTCCAGAGTGTTCCTTTACCTTTTCCCCACTCTTTCCAACCCTTCAGATAGGTATGTCCTCTCCAGAGTTGTGAACACCTTGAGCTTTTCACTACTCTTTGCAACACTTCAGTGAGGTATGTCCTCTCCAGAGTGTTGAAGACCTTGACCTTCTCCCCACTCTTTCCAACACTTCAGGTAGGTATGCCCTCCCCAGAGTGTTGAAGACCTTGACCTTTTAGCCACTTGTTCCAACACTTCAGATAGGTATGTCCTCTCCAGAGTGTTGGAGACCTTGACCTTTTCCCCACTCTTCCCAACACTTCAGGTAGCTATGTCCTCTCCAGAGTGTTGAAGACCTTGACCTTTTCCCCTCTCTTTCCAACACTTCATGTAGCTATGTCCTCTCCAGAGTGTTGAAGACCTTGACCTTTTCCCCACTCTTTCCAACACTTCATGTAGCTATTTCCTCTCCAGAGTGTTGAAGACCTTGACCTTTTCCCCACTCTTTCCAACACTTCATGTAGCTATTTCCTCTCCAGAGTGTTGAAGACCTTGACCTTTTCCCCTCTCTTTCCAACACTTCATGTAGCTATTTCCTCTCCAGAGTGTTGAAGACCTTGACCTTTTCCCCACTCTTTCCAACACTTCAGGTAGGTATGTTCTTTCCAGAGTGTCGAAGACCGTGACCTTTCAGCCATTCTTTCCAACACTTCAGGTAGGTATGTCCTCTCCAGAGTGTTGAAAACCTTGACCTTTTAGCCACTATTTCTAATACTTCAGGAAGGTATGTCCTCTCCAGAGTGTTCCTTTACCTTTTCCCCACTCTTACCAACACTTCAGATAGGTATGTCCTCTCCAGAGTTGTTAAGACCTTGAGCTTTTCACTACTCTTTCTAACACTTCAGGAAGGTATGTCCTCTCCAGAGTGTTGAAGACCTTGACCTTTTAGCCACTCTTTCCAACACTTCAGGTAGGTATGTCGTCTCATGACTTTTGAAGACCTTGAACTTTTCCCCTCTTTCCAACACTTCAGGTAGGTATGTCCTCTCCAGAGTGTTGACGACCTTGACCTTTTAGCCACTCTTTCCAATATTTCAGGAAGGTATGTCCTCTCCAGAGTGTTCCTTTACCTTTCCCCCACTCTTTCCAACACTTCAGATAGGTATGTCCTCACCAGAGTGTTGAAGACCTTGACCCCTTATGAACGTTTGACCTTTTACCCACTCTACCCAACACTTCAGGTAGGTATGTCCTCTCCAGAGTATTGAAGACATTGACAATTTTAGCTACTTTTTCCAAAACTTCAGGTAGGTATGTCCTCTCCAGAGTTTTGAAGATCTTGATCTTTTCCCCACTCTTTCCAACACTTCAGGTAGGTGTGTCCTTTCCAGAGTGTTGAAGACCTTGACCTTTTAGCCCCTCTTTCCAACACGTCAGGTAGGTATGTCCTCTCCAGAGTGTTGAAGACATTGACAATTTTACCCACTCTTTCCAACACTTCAGGTAGGTATGACCTCCCCAGAGTGTTAAAGACCTTGAACTTTCCCCCACTCTTTCTAACACTTCAGGTAGGTATTTCCTCTACAGAGTGTTGAAGATCTTGACCTTTTATGAACTTTTGACCTTTTACCCACTCTTTCCAACACTTCAGTTAGGTATGTCGATTCGAGACTGTTGAGGACCTTGACCTTTCCCCCACTCGTTCCAACACTTCATAAAGATATGTCCTCTCCAGAGTATTGAAGACCTTGACCTTTTAGCCTCTCTTTCCAACACTTCAGTGAGGTATGTCCTCTCCAGCGTGAAGACCTTGACGTTTTCCCCACTCTTTCTCACACTTCAGGTAGGTATGTCCTCTCCAGCGTGTTGAAGACTTTCGAGCTGTAAAGGTATAGCATGGCTGAGTCTACTCATGAGCCCTCAATCTAGTACGGTTGCCATTTAGGTGTTTGAGGTTCAGCCTAGTGCCCCTTGAGGCATGAAGCCCAACTGGTACACGTGCACCAGTTTAAAGATGACCTGCCTTAGAGTGGCCAGTACTTTCGCTAGTGTTAAGCAGTGATATAGGCCTGTAGAAAGTCACAACAATCTGCTGGGTTCCAGTGTTTCAGCTGCTGGTCATAGGGTATCTGGCTTATTTCATTAGCTTCAAGGAACATCTGTCTCTTGTGCGGCGCGAAGCCATTCTTTTATATAGTTCTATTGGAAATTTGTTCAGCCCTGGAGCTTTCCCAGATGAATGTCTTCGATGGTCCTAATTGTATCACTTTACTGTATGTCTTCATCGAGTTAATTTGTTTCCTTTCGCATCGAGACCAGGAGGTGTATATGTTTGAGGAAGCCTCATGTGTCACTTGATAACTGGCTTGTGATTGAACGATACAGGTCTTGAAAGTAACTTGCAATTTCTGCCACTATTTCTGTTTGCCTCTTGATGGGCGGCTCCTTCTTCCTCCGTATTTCCTATACCAAATTTCTATCCCTTTCTTGCTCGGCCATACAGGAACCTCCCTGGTTTAGTGACTACCTCATTTAGTCAGTACTACGAGACCAAGGCAGTGGTTCTCTCTTTATTATCAGCCGGGTCCCCTTACTCTTGCTGTCGTAGCCTCAGTAATGGCTTACTTTCTTATTTACATACTTTTGAAGCCCCTCAGGACCACCATGTAGGCTTCCCTTGCTATGAGCTCTGAGGTTAATGTACCCACGTTTTCTTCAAAGTAGTGGACATTGACTTTTCTCAGCTCCTGAGTGATGCTTCTATCTTTGAGGTACCATAGTTATTGAGTCCAGGCCCTGTCTCTATCCACACATGGGTCCTGTAGCTTGGCCCACATCTGTGAGTGATTTGAGATCCTGTTCACAATCAGTCTAGTGTAGTGACTTTCCCAATATAATGATCGATATTTGATAAACTGTTGCAAGCTCTGGAGTGGAAAGTCTTTTGTCATGCCCTGGCGTGCTGGTTGTCTAGATGTCGATAGACCTTTGACCCAAAGGAATCCCACCAAAGAAATCCCCTTTGCCTGTCCCTGTCATTGTGGGTATCTATCCTACCCATCACTCACCACTAGATTAAAGTTGCCTAAAATTAGTACCCAGTCAGGAAGGCGCAATAGGAGGGTGCCCAGCGTCTTCAAGGTCTATGCACGGAGCTTAGGTGGGACGTTTAGGGAGCAAAGTTTGATTTGCCTGCTGTCCTAGTGGCTCGACTCTTCAACTTATCACTCTTGCACGTCGACACACGTATGATGAGCGTTGACTTCTTAATTAGCAGTCCTACCCCCTTTGAGTCAGATGTGTGTCCCAAATGTGCCAGCACTTTATATCCCCCTTTTCAGTACCTCACAGTTGTTTCCCTTCTGGTGTGTTTCTTGTAACATTGCCCCTTCATGTCACTAGTGTTTAAGATACTGAACCACTATGCAGCTCTTTGTTTTGTTCTCAAGTCCATTTATATTCCAGGCCAAAGCTGTTAATTTGCCCCCTCCGCTGTATCCTTTGTGTAGACACATAGTGAGACGATTTGCTTTGCTCTTGATTCTGCACAGTTGTCTGGCTTCCCATGTCTCCTGGAGTCTCTGAGACTCTGGAGTGGACGTTGTCCACTGAGACCAATGACAGTAGCTGTGTGAATAACTCCCCTCTGAAACCCCTCCATCTCCTTGTCCCTCCCTGCTACCTTGCTGTCTGGGCTTAAAACTGCTTGGCCTCCCCAACTCCCCTGTTGTGTCCTCTCTGACCATGGAAGCTCTGCTGGGAACCATCTCAGCTATGTCCTCCCTCCCCCCATTCCCTGCAGTCACTATTTGTCCCTCCATCATTTCGCCCAGCGGAGCAGACGCAGGTATCTTACTGATACCCCACATCGTGTTCAGGTGCATGTAACATAATGATAATACCTCAACAAACTGTACCAGCACTGTCCTCAGTCCTCACCAGTCCATCAAATAACAATAGCTGAATCTGGGGAAGAGCCCTCTCTTCATCCCCCGCACATGGATGCTCCTGACTTGTACATGTCTCCGAGCCTTTGAGATAGGGAGAATCCCAAACCACCAGCAAGAGTATCACACTGACAACACATGACAGGCAAGGTATCTGTGCCAGCACTCAGGCCAAGCAGCACCCAATAGGTGAAGCAAGAGAAAAGTCAACGCCCTTGCAGCAAGTCCACCAGCTGTAACCCAGAGCTTGAGTCTTTTTTTATTCAATTAGAACCGCAATACAACATTAGAGGGAACATGATTACTTGAACAAGGCAACATTTTTAAACTCCTGACGTATCTCCAGAATGTCCCAATTTTTGTTTAGGAAGAATCAATTAAAAAAATTGCATTTCTTTCTGCATGGAAAGGAGAAAGTAGAAAAACCATAACAATGGTAACAAAATACAAGAATGTGTTTGACTGCATTACGATATAAAAACCAACATTTTACAAGTGGGGCATTCTAATTTCACAGGAGCCTAATCACTCTCTAACAATATGCCTACAGTGCATCACAAAAAAAAAACCAAAAAATGATTGAAACTCTATGGAAATCTCTGGCTTTTAGGGGAAGATCCATCACCCACCTCAACAATGGACTTATTGCCTTTGGCAAATGAATCTGCAAACACAACAAAAAGCAAATATACACAGACAAAAGAATATGAGGATTTTGGTGCAGCGCAAAATCAAGGAAACCTGCTGCACAATGATATATTAAAAGAAGAACTTAAGCCTTGTATTTAAAAAAAGAACAGCATAAGAGACAAATGACTCAAAAACAAAAAAATACAAGTTTGACATGAAATCAAACTGCACCCAACTTTAACCGAAAAAGGAAATGTTATTCCCTCCCTTTCATAGGAAATAAAACATTAGAAACTGAGCTACAACCCCCTTCATATACTAATCTTATTGAAAGATGTGATCTAACAACTTCAGAAGAGCGTGATATTGAACGGACACATTCCTCATCCAAACTCCAACAGCAACTACAGGATGATTTTGAAAAAGTAAAAAAGTATTGACATGAAAACAAAACTTTCCACCTGAACAGAAGCAACTAGGAAGGAAGAGAAAGCTCAACATAAAAAGTGGGCCTCCTGTAACTATGTCCATCGCAAACTATGAGGATCTGCAGAGAATCCCTATTATAAAGCACAAAAAACGAAAGAAATTAGTGTGAGAAACCTTCATCAAACTATGCCAGCACGGTCGTCAATCCTCACAAGTCCATCAAATAACGCTAGCTACATCTGAAGAAGAGCCCTCGCTTCATCCCCCACACATCGATAGCCCTAACTTGTGCAAGTCTCCAAGCGCTTTGAGGGAAGGAGAATCCCAAACCACCAGCAAGATGAGCCCACCGACAGCACAAGTCAGGGAAACAATCTGTGTGAACACTCACGCGCAGCAGAACCCAAGAGGTAAAATGGAAGAAAAATCAACAACCTTTCAGCAAATCCACCAGTTGTAACCCAGAGCTTGGGAGTTTTGTTATTTTATTAGAACGACAATACAATAGCGGTTATGCCTTAAGTTCATGGATAATGACTGCTATCTGAACTCTTCTACACGGATTGAGCGTCGGCACAATGTTGCACGTAGAAGTACAAGAGGACCTTTGGACATTTAAAAAGTAAAGTCTGATGTCTCCATTGGTGTGGTGATGTCTCACAATATTCTCCAGAAATCAGTCGTAAAATGGTGTCAACATGTGCAATTCTTCACAATATAGTGACGCAGAAAGAATTGGAAGTTTGGATGTCTGAGTCAGAGTCCGATGAAGAGGGCAAAGAGCCATCAACACCTCAACAAGATGATGACTCAAGGACAGCCCAAGGCCGCGGACGCCTCACTAAGGGTAAATTATAAATGTCCCAAATCATTTTAGCATAATAATACAAATGCTTTGTAGTTGGTAAACCCTAGTCTTGCTTTACTTTCAGATATGGGAACGTATATATGCAAAGTAATGTTACAATACTCTTTGACACAAAATGTAAATGATAAGGTACAAAAGGTATAATATGTGTGCCTTATAATAATATAAAATAAAAGGTATAACATGTGTGTTCTTACCCTAAACACACCAAAAATAACAAATGACAAATAAAATGTCGAGCTTTTCCTTCATGGATATCTGTGTTCAAGCATGAGGACGTTGGATATTTTGAAAACCAAATGTAATGATTTTCTTCATGTTTGTCTTTTCATTCCAGGTACTGAACCTTAAGCATTGACGCCTTCAAACCTCCAAAGAGTTGCACATTTTCGTCACTATGAGCAGTTCCCAGAATTTGTTAGGATTGTGTGTTGGCAACATGGCGATTGCGAGCTCCACATCGACCAGATTTGTCTTAGCCTCCCTCCAGTTTCCTGGGTGACACGCTGTGTGTCTCTTCCACACACTTCTTGCACTAAATGTGTATGGTCCGTGACTCTGTCATTTATATATTCCGCTTAGAGTGCTGAGCCCTGGCTATGAAGATTAATTGGAACAGGACCTTTCACTTAAAACCCAGGCCAAAAAAACAGCAGGTACCTGCGTAGGCTTACTCCGTTCAGCCAGGAAAATTCTCCCTCTGCTCCCTGCACCCTCTCAAAAACTCTTAATACAAGGGCTGATATCATCTAGGCTAGATTATGGCAATGCCCTCTTCCTGGCAGCCCCTGAAACAACTTTGAACATTCTGCAGAGAACTCAAAATGCCGCTGCTAGGTTCCTGACAGGCACTCCCCGCAGAACATCAGCCAAACCTGCATTGAAGGCACTTCACTGGCTGCCAATCCATGAAAGGGTCAAATTTAAGGCCCTATGCATTACGCACAAAGCTCTACAAGACCAGGGCCCCCCGCTGCATAAATTTAGGCTCTTCCCATACAAACCCAATAGGTCTCTGCGCTCCTCCCATGGCAATTTGGCCACAGTACACAAAATTAAGAAAGCCCGTACTGGAGGACGCCGTTTCTCAGTTGCAGCTGCAATATTGTGGAACGCTTTACCAACCCATCTACGCGCTGAAACGAATCACAACAAATTTCGCAAGCTACTCAAAACCCATCTTTTCCCACAATAATCTGCGCTTTCCCTTCCCGTCTCTGTTTCCCCCCCTCAGTTGCTAGTACAATCCCAGCGCTGGGACGCCCCCGGGCAGCCATGCGCTTTAGAAATCCCGCTTTCATTTCATTTCATTCATTCATTTCATTTCATTCATTCATTGGTCCGTGAGATTTCACAAGTCCCTCGGCTTCTGACACATCACTTCCATGAGCCTGGATATCTGTTAGAAAATGGAATCATGATTAATAAATTTGTTGTACTCAAGCTAATGTGTTAATGTGTTTTCACTACATCTACCATGATGCACTATGAACAATCACTGCTTTTTTAATGTACACTATTATGTGGATTCCATTCCCTATTTATATATACACAAGAATTAAAAAGGTTGTATAATGTATACGTTTTTGACGCTGCCTAACCACATATATGTTTGTATGCAACAATGCTATCTTATCCTTCCCTAGAGAAGCTCCTGGAATGTCAGGTGCATAAATTTTAATGAATCCATTGACTGATTCTGATCTCAGAGTAGTTTTTACCAGTTCGTCTATCGCAGCTGGTTTGGGGCAGTGGCGGACCTCCTCCAGTAGCTCTAGCCTCGATTAGACACTTTGCAACCTTCTCGTTTGTCCATGATCTGAGATCTTGCCATCGTTTTCTGATTTCCTTCAATGGATCTTCACATCACACCAACAGAGTTGATTTTTTCTGTATTGCTTTCCATGTTTAATCCTTTTGTGATAAAGGCACTGTGAGGGATGATTTCAAAAGGTTTGTCATGGTGCCCAGCACACTGCTCTGTCAATATTTCCAGTTCTTGTCTCGAATATTCTATTTTGAGTTTCCAGGCTCCAGCCTCCTTCTCTGTGTCCTTTCATGACATTTGATATCTTTATAGGTGGATGCCACACACACAGGTCGATGTTGTTTGGATCCTGTCCACAATCTCCAGCATGCACACGCTGCTATTTCCAATTGAGCATCACTTTTCAGTTGTGAGGTCATCAGGCTATGCCAAAATACGACGGCCACTAATTCTGACAGAATTCACAATTTATGAAGTTGCAGAATGCGATTACCTAAGTAGCGCACCACACAAATACTGATTCTCAAATTGTTGATGCAACTACTATCTTGCATTCTGATTAGCGATTTCCTAATTGCGAGGTGCTATTTGTCGCAATTAGGAAATCACTAATCAGATGCTTCAGACATCTGTCCCAATATTTATAGAACCCTTTCACGTAAAGCTAAACCCTCTGGAGACCGACAAAACTAATAAAACCTCTATCAATACTCCTGCAGGAGCAAATCCCAAAAACATTTATACATTTCAGGCGCCCATGATACACAGTGACATGGAGCCACTCAAAAGGTCATGATAAATTGAAAGCCACTAGGTCTAACAGCTAAATAGATCTCTATACTCACTTTTTAGTTTTATTAGCTTATACAGATGCTACAAGGCAAAGGCTTACGTTACATGGTCCATCAAAAACCAGGAATGCCCAGCCCTCGGGATATCAGAGCTGGCGACCAACAAAACCACCCAAACTGTAAATGAAAATGAACAACGGTCCAAGTAGACTTAAATACTATGGTGCGAACGAAACACCCCCTGTCACTCAGCCAGACTTCAGAGCCAATCGCTTATCAAATAACAGATTAAGATCCCCTTGAATCAAGTGCATTAGATTTTTTACAAACCTCAGAGGAAATCATCTCCCCAGAAGAAGACCAAATTTGAAATAACCAAACAAATTGGTAAGAACTATCAGCTGCATTGAACGTGATGATCCCAGCTGTTTTGCAACAAACACACATCCTTGAAAAGCAAATAACTGGTGTATAAACGGCCGAACGCTCTTTGGCAATGATCAATACTAGATTGCACAATCTGAACTTCTTAATAATCAGGCCTTCCAGTGCCCACAGGCATGTCCCTCATGCTTTCCAATAATTAATACATGTTAGCAGCTATTTACCAGGCCTTCAGATAAATCGGGATTTCTTTTCTTCTATTTACTCAATCACTGGCTAAATAGTAGAAATGATTTACTATTTGGCTGTCAACCTTGAAAATAGAAAAGAAACTTCACTATTTACCTGACCACTGGCTAACTGGCTTTGCAGACGACAGTGCAAATAGCAGAGAAACGTCACCATTTACCTGCCCACATGCTAAACAGTTGAGATTCTAAACTGTTTTGCTCACTGCCGTGTAAATAGCAGAAATAATTCACAATTTAACCGGCAACTGGTTAAATAGTAGAGACTCCACACTGTCTTTCTGGTGGTGGTACAAATAGCAGGAAACTTAAATATTTACATGACTGCTGACCAAATTGTAAAGATTTTGCTCTGTCCCGCTGGCTCCATGCAATTAGCTGAAAACGTAACTATTTACTCACCCGCTGGATAAACAGTAGAGATTCTGCACTGCGTGGCTGGCGGCCTTGCACATAGCAGAAAAACGTCACGTCTTACCCTGCAGCTGGTTAAATAGTAGATATTCTGCACTGGGCATCTGACAGCTGTGCGAATAGGAGGTAAACTTAAATATTTATGTAGTTGCTGGCTGAAAAGTAGAGATTCTGCCTGATTGTCCATCAGCTGTGAAAATAGCAGAACAACTTTTATATTTGTCTGGTCATTGTCTAAATAGTAGAGTTACTGCATAATTAGCCGGCAGTTTTTGGAAAAGCTCTCCCTCCATGAGGCATCCGTCCTAAAGGGACGCCTTCCCCTTTGCAAATTAGTTGCCCCCCCAACTAGGAACCATTTGCTCATCAATGGTTTGCATCAAGATTTGCAGTCACAAATTATCAATCAATTCCTTTCTGAATTGGAAAAGGGAGGGAGGCAACCCCTTTCATGAACCCTCCTATTTGCAATTCATAAACAATCGCAAACCTCATTTTACTATTCTAAAGAAATATCCATCTGATAAAAAAGGGTTTTGAGCATAATGATCAGTATTTGTGTGGTCACAAACCGTGTGATTTTGCAACATAAGGCCCTTAGTGCTAAAACTGGCTGAGATGTAGGCACGAACGTTTAAGTCTAAAAGTCCCAAACATTTGAAGGTTTCCAAGTTATTTTGAAAGCCATGGCACAGAAGGCCACTCCATTACACCGTGGGCCAAGACATGGCACAGAATGCAACTCCATGACACGGTGGGTCAAGACATGGCAACTTGGGAGGCCCTTCATAGAGCTGTCTGGTGTTCCAAAAAGGTTCTTACTTCTTTACATTTACCTGCACATGCGACTAAAAATTAAGATGATCAGCACCTTTGCAAAACTAGTTAAAGCTGTTTACTCTTCTAAAGCTATATACTCGCTTTTACTCACAAAGCCCTGGGAATGTACAGGAACCAGATATGGGTTTAACGTCTTAACCGCGGCGGTTTTTCCGCCGTGGTGCGGGCGTTCTAAAGGGTGGGTGGGGCTGCGTCGGCCATTGGTCGTGCGCAGCACTGGGGAGGGAGTGCTCGCGCTGGCCAACGGCCGTCGGCAGCACTTAAAGGGTTAACAAAAGACACCGTGTCATGAGAACAACTCTTTTTCTGCAGAAAATCTGTGCATTTTGGAATTATTCATTCTGGTTCAGTTCAATTGAGCAAATCAGACTAAAACAATTGAAAACAATGAATTGTAAAAGTATAAACCAGAAATGGAAAAGTGCTAGCGCACTAACATAGGGGCATCTAATATTTAGGATGATTTTATCAAAATGTAAACAATTGCTTATGGCTCCTTATGAAGTGCCCTACATAGTATATTTAAGAGGCTTTATTCAAATCTCATGACAGAAGTAAAAAAAAAAAATGGACTTGATTCAGAGTTATGAAGAAGAAGTAAATCCAGTCAGGATGGATAAGGACAATACTACAAAAATGTAAAGTTGGATGTATGACGTTACAGCGCATACTTTTACAACGCATACCATTACAACAAATTTTTTACAACGCAAAAACTATTACAACGCATGTATTTACAACGCATGTTTTTACAACGCAGGTACCTTTACAACGCATACCATTACAACGTAAGTATTGGTAAGTATATATTAATTTTTTTATTTGAAATTATTTGAAATTAATATAATTTAATTTAATTTAATTTAATTTAATTAATTTAATTTGAATGTAATTTAAATAATTTAATTTAAATTTAATTTTATTTTATTTTTACCCTGTACCCCTGTACCCCAAAAACCCAAAACTGACCCTTAACCCTAAAAATACCCCTGTACCCCAAAAACCCATTTAAATAAATTTAATTTAAATAATTTAATTTAAATTTAATTTAATTTTATTTTTACTCTGTACCCCCGTACCCCAAAAACCCCAAACTGACCCTGAACCCTAAAAATACCCTTTTACCCAAAAACCCAAAACTGACCCTGAACCCTAAAAATACCCCTTTACCCAAAAACTGAAAACTGACCCTGAACCCTAAAAATACCTCTTTACCCAAAAACTGAAAACTGACCCTGAACCCTAAAAATACCCTTTTACCCCAAAACTGAAAACTGACCATGAACCCTAAAAATACCCTTTTACCCAAAAACTGAAAACTGACCCTGAACCCTAAAAATACCCCTTTACCCAAAAACTGAAAACTGACCCTGAACCCTAAAAATACCCTTTTACCCAAAAACTGAAAACTGACCCTGAACCCTAAAAATACCCCTTTACCCAAAAACTGAAAACTGACCCTGAACCCTAAAAATACCCTTTTGCCCAAAAACTGAAAACTGACCCTGAACCCTAAAAATACCCCTTTACCCAAAAACTGAAAACTGACCCTGAACCCTAAAAATACCCCTTAAAAAAACCCAAACATATAACATTTTAAATATAATTATATACTTACCAATACTTACGTTGTAATGGTATGCGTTGTAAAGGTACCTGCGTTGTAAAAACATGCGTTGTAAATACATGCGTTGTAATAGTTTTTGCGTTGTAAAAGTTTCGTTGTAATGGTAATGCGTTGTAAAAGTTGCGTTGTAAAGGTTGTTTCCCGTAAAGTTGTCCGCTGGCCTGTGGACAGCTCTCTAGATTGACAGGAACTGCTATCATCGCAGTTCCCCTCCATGCACAAATTATTTGAAGGACAGTAGAGTCAGATATGATGGCTAGGTATAACTTTTAAAAATCATTTTGTTTTTGTTGGAAAGGGATTTCTTAGTAGTGACCTACCACTAGTATTAAGGCCACAAACAAAATAACAGGTTCAGTTAGGGTCTCAATAAATGAATCCCTTGCTGAAACCTTTGTAGATGGCCGCGAGCAGGCAGGATACAGGTGGGTCATACATTTAATAACACCAATACAAAACGAATTTATAAACATAGTTTGTATTTTTATGAAGGATTTGACACCAAAACCACAAAAATCCAATGTAAGGAACTGGAGATATGAATTTTTAAAGAATAAACACTTTTTACTGCACAAAAACAATAGCGCCAAATTAGGACATCTGCTTACTCTTGGCCAGGAAAAAGTGTGGCCGACCACGATGGATCCCCGGTTGGATACACTAAGTGGGAGGCCACGGTCAAAATTTTACCTTCTCACTGAGTATTTTTTCGGAAACTTTTTCTCTCTACACCAAGCAAGGATCCTCTTCAGGCCAGATTTTTGTCAATGCCCTCGTCTAGGTGTTCTGTGATGCCCCTGTGAAATCCTGGAAGTCTGCAGCTCCGGAGCTTACAGCGGGACGAATCTGAAATTCAGGCCTGGTCGTCGGCGTTGAGTCAGTCAACGTATGGAGCTTTTTACAAAAAGGTTCCCAAACTTCACCAAACTTCTGCATCTTCTTCCAGAAGTCCCCATGAGGGTTCAAAGTGTCCACTACACCATTCCAGTGGTTTGGAGTCTCTGAGATGGTCCTTTGGATGTTGGTACTACAAATCCCACAATGCACCTGGCCAAATCCTTAAGAGTCAACTGGACGCATTCCAGGCTAGGGACATCTTGGTGGAAAGGATGCAGGTGGGCTCAGTTAACCTGTAGCTTGCAGAGGGTCCACTCCTTAATCCTTTTTGAAGGAAGGTATAGTACTTAGAGTGCAGACCTTTGTAATTTCTTCTCCTCGTAGTTTCAGGAAGCAGATTGGAGTTGCCCTGCAGCTTTTCCATATTTATGCAGTAATCCTGGGTGTCAAGCGGGGGGGGGGGACCCCTGAACAATGGGATGCACTTCCTCCAACGTGTGGCATATTCTTGTCTCAGAAGGCACTATTATCCCAAAATCCAAAATGGAGAAATCTCTCTATGGATGTTAGACCAGGCAAAGCCAACCCACTGGTGTGCCTCAGATTCCTCAACACTCCTCTTCCATCCCATTCCCTAATCTATTTAAAGGGGCTCCTTTGTGGCTGAGGTTGCAAGATGTGGGGGGGGGGGGCTGTGCTGACCTAAAGTGTCCTTCTCCCTTTGAAGACCAGTCTGGTTCCTCCACCCGCTCCTCTCGGTTGCTTCTGCCACTACAGTTCTCCACCCACAGAAAATGCTTTGGCTACTTCACACCACATTAAGATAGCTTGGCTCAGCCTGGCAAGGCTCGCCAATCAGGAGAAGGCAGCTGGAAGGCTGGATTTTGGCTTACAGAAAATACAATTTAATAACTGATTTTCCATGAAAGTTATTATAAATCTAACAGTGTCAAGCTAGTGGTTTTATCATAACTATCATTTTAAGTCCTTGAATGACATTTTGAGCTCCTTCCGATCAATATTGATGCTGAAATAAAATATTCCAATGTTAGCCTTTGGAGCTAGTTGTCTACAATGGGGAAAAACAGATCTGGCAGTTTTTCTCTCACCAGGACTTATAAAACATATTTTATAATGTCCCTGCTTATAGTTACATAACCCCCTACCCCTGGGGCACCTAAACCGTAGGGGTGACTTACATGTCAAAATAAGGTAGATCATTCCTTTAGAAGTACCTTCAATTCCAAAGTTGAATTTGCATATACATTACTTTTTAAAGACAGTCTGCAAAGCAGGGTTGCTTTTAAAATACCAGCAGCAACACAGCAGTGCACACTCCAGTGTGGGAAATCTACTGGGCCTCTACACTCCCTGCACCATTATATACTAGTGACTAGGGACTTATAGGTAGTTTGAGTCCCCATTGTAGTATTATATCCTAGGGACTTACAGGGGTCTCTCATTGCCAATTCTAATTATACGGAATTATAATATACATTCAACCAGAGCAGAGGCCCTGGGTCTGGTTAGCAGAGCCCATGGAGCGGTCAGAGTCACAAAACCAGCACCTAGTAGGCAAAATGGGGGCTACAAGTGGGGGGAACTGCAAACAGGCCCTGATTTCTCACAGTGCACAATTACTATGTATTTGCCTCTTTTACTGCATCTGTAATACAGCGTGGATGCAATGCCAGAAGGTTGCCTCATTTCCCTGGTCCTCTACTTGAACCGGACGCCACACTGGCAAACAGCTGGAGCACTTGTACTCTAAACTTTTATATACAGCAACCAACTTCAATACTCATCGAACTGAGAAGTATAAATGATGACAACATGTGTACTGAGCCCTGAAGAAGTCCTTGGCGGACGAAACGTGTTGGCTACTGTTCGATTGAGGGGATTTTAAGAAAAAAGAGATGAATAAAGATTTACTGAAAGAAGAAATGATCTTCACATCTGTTTATTGAGACTAGATGTTGACATTTCTTGAAGTTACACAGTGTGTACAATAGACTCAAGTTTCACTATATACATTTAACAGTTTTGGGATTGAGTGCTGAACCACTATCTTGTATTCCGGTGCCGAGATGTTGTGACAACTGCTGAAGACCTTAATATCTGCAAATAGAGCCTACTTGGTGGTAGACTGGGTAAAAATTAAAATTAGACGCTGGCGCCCTAGCCAGACAGGGGGTAAAACCTTGTAAATTCTGCGTGGGCACCCTCCCCACTTCACCCGTGGTGCAGGAGCATGGGTTTGCCAGTAGCTGGCCGGGAGGTGCAGACAGTGCTCATCATTATTCTCTCGGGGGAATAAATAATCTCTCGTAACCACCCTGCTTCACACATGACTGCATCGGTTTGCCATGGTCAATAAGACTAGAATTAGGGGCAGTTGCCACTTACCTGCCACAGGGAATGCTCCTGTTCTCCTCACTGCCATTATCAAATTCATATTCCTGCACGTGTAAAGTTATGTTAGTTAAGTTGTGTTATGTCATGTTGTTATGCTGTGCTTTGTTATGTTATATTGTGCTGTGCTGTGTTATGCTGTGCTGTGCAATGCATAGCAGAATGTTATGTTGTTATGTTGTGTTGTGCTGTATTGTGTTATGTTGTGTTCTGCGGTGCATAACAGAATGTTATGTTTTGTTGTGTTGCATTGTGTTAGGTTGTGTTGTGTTATGCCATGTTATGTTAGTTATGTTATTTGTATTTGTACAGCACGCAAGTAAGCATGGAGCGTATCCTGCCACTGAAGCAGGAGTTATACGGCCGAGCCAGGCTCGGGGTTAGGGGAAGAGGCGGGGCTTCAGCTTCCTGGGGAATTCAAGCGATGCGGAGGAGGCTCTGTTGCAAACGGGCAGATCGTCCCAGACTTTATCAGCGAGATGGGAGAAGGCACAGCCTCTGGATCTGGTTCTGTGTATGGAGGAGGAGGGGTCCAAGTAGGAGCCTGGCTTAACAGAGAATTTTAAACTGAATACGTTCCCTTATAGGCAGCCAATGCAGTGCCTCTAAGGCCTTTCTAGAGGGAGCTCTTCTGGGCAGCAGCAGCACCAGACGCGCGGCTGCATTCTGTATATGCTGCAGTCTTTGAAGGCACTTCACATTCGCTCCAAGATAGAGGGCATTCCCATAGTCCAGCTTGGAGGTGACCAGGGCCCTTCTGGCTGACAATGGGAGCAGATCAAGTGTCTTTCTCAGACTGCGAAGAATATCAAAGCACGTCCCTGCAACGCGCCGGGTGTGGTAGTCCAAAAAGATTTTAGAATCAATCCAGATACCGAGATTCTTAACATGCTCCTTCGGTGTAGGTAAAGGGCCCAGGGTGTGGTGCCACCATGCAGAGGTCCAAACAGAGTGGGACTTACCAACAATTAGCACCTCCGTTTTGTCCCCATTCAATCTGAGACAGTTCTCAGACATTCATCCCACCAGATCTTGAAGGCAGGATGCAAATCTGCTGGCTGCGTGCTCAGCCAGCTGTGTCAGGGCCACAACCAGCTGAGTATCGTCAGCGTATGTCACCACCTCCACCCCATATTGTTCGGTTATTGAGGCCACAGGCGCCACATACAGATTAAACAGGGTGGGGCTGAGGCTAGAGCCCTTGAGAACCCCTTGCTTTAGGTCAAAAGTCTCTGACCTATGTAAGCCCTGCACAACATAGAAGCTACGGTCATGAAGGAAAGACTCTAGCCATGTTCATGCCTTCCCAGTCACTCCACCCCTCCTCAGACACTGCAGCAAGGTGTGATGTGCCACAGTGTCGAACGCGGCACTTAGATCGAGGAGAATCAGTGCCGCTGTCTGACCCTCATCTGCGTATTTCCGCAGAGCCTCTGTGGAGAAGAGGAGGGCAAACTCGGTAGAGTGGCCAGCGCGGAAACTCGCCTGAGAGGGGTGAAGGAGCCCGTGCGCTTCAATGTGTGCCGAAAGTTGTTGATTAACCAGTTTTTCGGCTATCTTGGCAAAATAGGGGAAGAGTAAGATAGGCCGCAGATTGCTCATTTCCGCAATACTAATATGTGGCTTTTTCTTGAGTGGGAGCTCTTTGAGGTGTAACGTGCGATGCATGCACGCTGGTAGGTTGAGGATGAGGCTGGTGGCTGAGTTTTGTACGGTCTGTGAGGTGTAACGTTCTATGCATGCAGGCTGGTAGGTTGAGGACGAGGCTGGTGGCTGAGTTTTGTACGGTCTGTGAGGTGTAATGTGCCATGCATGCAGGCTGGTAGGTTGAGGCTGGTGGCTGAGTTTTGTAAGGTCTGTGAGGTGTAACGTGCTATGCATGCAGGCTGGTAGGTTGAGGATGAGGCTGGTGGCTGAGTTTTGTAAGGTCTGTGAGGTGTAACGTGCTATGCATGCAGGCTGGTAGGTTGAGGATGAGGCTGGTGGCTGAGGTTTGTAAGGTCTGTGAGGTGTAACGTGCTATGCATGCAGGTTGGTGGGTTGAGGATGAGGCTGGTGGCTGAGGTTTGTAAGGTCTGTGAGGTATAACGTGCTATGCATGCAGGCTGGTGGGTTGAGGATGAGGCAGTTGGATGAATTCTGTAAGGTCTGTGAGGTGTAACGTGCTATGCATGCGGGCTGGTAGATTGAGGATGAGGCTGGTGGCTGAGTTTTGTAAGGTCTGTGAGGTGTAATGTGCTATGCATGCAGGCTGGTAGGTTGAGGATGAGGCTGGTGGCTGAGTTTTGTAAGGTCTGTGAGGTATAACGTGCTATGCATGCAGGCTGGTGGGTTGAGGATGAGGCTGGTGGCGGAGTTTTCTAAGGTCTGTGAGGTGTAACGTGCTATGCATGGAGGCTGGTAGGTTGAGGATGAGGCTGGTGGCTGAGTTTTGTAAGGTCTGTGAGGTGTAATGTGCTATGCATGCAGGCTGGTAGGTTGAGGATGAGGCTGGTGGCTGAGTTTTGTAAGGTCTATGAGGGGTAATGTGCTATGCATGCAGGCTGGTGGGTTGAGGATGAGGCTGGTGGATGAGTTTTGTATGGTCTGTGAGGTGTAATGTGCTATGCGTGCAGGCTGGTAGGTTGAGGAAGAGGCTGGAGGCTGAGTTTTGTAAGGTCTGTGAGGTATAACGTGCTATGCATACAGGCTGGTGGGTTGAGGATGAGGCTGGTGGCGGAGTTTTCTAAGGTCTGTGAGGTGTAACGTGCCATGCATGCAGGCTGGTGGGTTGTGGATGAGGCTGGTGGCTGAGTTTTCTAAGGTCTGTGAGGTGTAACGTGCTATGCATGCAGGCTGGTGGGTTGAAGATGAGGCTGGTGGGTGAGTTTTGTATGGTCTGTGAGGTGTAATGTGCTATGCATGCAGGCTGGTAGGTTGAGGATGAGGCTGGTGGCTGAGTTTTGTAAGGTCTGTGAGGTATAACGTGCTATGCATACAGGCTGGTGGGTTGAGGATGAGGCTGGTGGCGGAGTTTTCTAAGGTCTGTGAGGTGTAACGTGCCATGCATGCAGGCTGGTGGGTTGTGGATGAGGCTGGTGGCTGAGTTTTCTAAGGTCTGTGAGGTGTAACGTGCTATGCATGCAGGCTGGTGGGTTGAAGATGAGGCTGGTGGGTGAGTTTTGTATGGTCTGTGAGGTGTAACGTGCTATGCATGCAGGCTGGTGGGTTGAGGATGAGGCTGGTGGCTGAGGTTTGTAAGGTCTGTGAGGTGTAACGTGCTATGCATGCAGGCTGGTAGGTTGAGGACGAGGCTGGAGGCTGAGTTTTGTAAGGTCTGTGAGGTATAACGTGCTATGCATGCAGGCTGGTGGGTTGAGGATGAGGCTGGAGGCTGAGTTTTGTAAGGTCTGTAAGGAGTAATGTGCTATGCATGCTGGCTGGTGGGTTGAGGATGAGACTGGTGGCTGGTCTTTGAAAGGTCTGTGAGGTGTAACATGCTATGCATGCAGGCTGGTAGGTTGAGGACGAGGCTGGAGGCTGAGTTTTGTAAGGTCTGTGAGGTGTAACGTGCTATGCATGCAGGCTGGTAGGTTGAGGCTGGTGGCTGAGTTTTGTAAGGTCTGTGAGGTGTAACGTGCTATGCATGCAGGCTGGTAGGTTGAGGCTGGTGGCTGAGTTTTGTAAGGTCTGTGAGGTGTAACGTGCTATGCATGCAGTCTGGTGGGTTGAGGATGAGGCGGGGCTGAGTTTTGTAAGGTCTGTGAGGTGTAACGTGCTATGCATGCAGGCTGGTAGGTTGAGGATGAGGCTGGTGGCTGAGTTTTGTAAGGTCTGTGAGGTGTAACGTGCTATGCATGCAGGCTGGTAGGTTGAGGATGAGGCTGGTGGCTGAGTTTTGTAAGGTCTGTGAGGTGTAACGTGCTATGCATGCAGGTTGGTGGGTTGAGGATGAGGCTGGTGGCTGAGGTTTGTAAGGTCTGTGAGGTATAACGTGCTATGCATGCAGGCTGGTGGGTTGAGGATGAGGCTGGTGGATGAGTTCTGTAAGGTCTGTGAGGTGTAACGTGCTATGCATGCAGGCTGGTAGGTTGAGGATGAGGCTGGTGGCTGAGTTTTGTATGGTCTGTGAGGTGTAACGTGCTATGCGTGCAGGCTGGTAGGTTGAGGAAGAGGCTGGAGGCTGAGTTTTGTAAGGTCTGTGAGGTATAACGTGCTATGCATACAGGCTGGTGGGTTGAGGATGAGGCTGGTGGCGGAGTTTTCTAAGGTCTGTGAGGTGTAACGTGCCATGCATGCAGGCTGGTGGGTTGAGAATGAGGGTGGCTGAGTTTTGTAAGGTCTGTGAGGTGTAACGTGCTATGCATGCAGGCTGGTGGGTTGAGGATGAGGCTGGTGGCGGAGTTTTCTAAGGTCTGTGAGGTGTAACGTGCTATGCATGCAGGCTGGTGGGTTGAGGATGAGACTGGTGGCTGAGTTTTGTATGGTCTGTGAGGTGTAATGTGCTATGCGTGCAGGCTGGTAGGTTGAGGAAGAGGCTGGAGGCTGAGTTTTGTAAGGTCTGTGAGGTATAACGTGCTATGCATACAGGCTGGTGGGTTGAGGATGAGGCTGGTGGCGGAGTTTTCTAAGGTCTGTGAGGTGTGACGTGCTATGCGTGCAGGCTGGTGGGTTGAGGATGAGGCTGGTGGCTGAGTTTTGTATGGTCTGTGAGGTGTAATGTGCTATGCGTGCAGGCTGGTAGGTTGAGGAAGAGGCTGGAGGCTGAGTTTTGTAAGGTCTGTGAGGTATAACGTGCTATGCATGCAGGCTGGTGGGTTGAGGATGAGGCTGGTGGCGGAGTTTTCTAAGGTCTGTGAGGTGTAACGTGCCATGCATGCAGGCTGGTGGGTTGTGGATGAGGCTGGTGGCTGAGTTTTGTAGGGTCTGTGAGTCGTAACGTGCTAGGCATGCAGGCTGGTGGGTTGAGGATGAGGCTGGTGGCTGAATTTTGTAAGGTCTGTGAGGTGTAACGTGCTATGCATGCAGGCTGGTAGGTTGAGGATGAGGCTGGTGGCTGAGTTTTGTAAGGTCTGTGAGGTGTAATGTGCTATGCATGCAGGCTGGTAGGTTGAGGATGAGGCTGGTGGCTGAGTTTTGTAAGGTCTATGAGGGGTAATGTGCTATGCATGCAGGCTGGTGGGTTTGGGGATGAGGCTGGTGGCTGAGTTTTGTATGGTCCGTGAGGTGTAACGTGCTATGCATGCAGGCTGGTGGGTTGAGGATGAGGCTGGTGGCTGAGGTTTGTAAGGTCTGTGAGGTGTAACGTGCTATGCATGCAGGCTGGTAGGTTGAGGACGAGGCTGGAGGCTGAGTTTTGTAAGGTCTGTGAGGTATAACGTGCTATGCATGCAGGCTGGTAGGTTGAGGATGAGGCTGGAGGCTGAGTTTTGTAAGGTCTGTGAGGTGTGACGTGCTATGCATGCAGGCTGGTAGGTTGAGGATGAGGCTGGAGGCTGAGTTTTGTAAGGTCTGTGAGGTGTGACGTGCTATGCATGCAGGCTGGTGAGTTGAGGATGAGGCTGGCTGAGTTCTGTAAGGTCTGTGAGGTGTAATGTGCTATGCATGCAGGCTGGTCGGTTGAGGATGAGGCTGGTGGCTGAGTTTTGTAAGGTCTGTGAGATGTAACGTGCTATGCATGCAGGCTGGTGGGTTGAGGATGAGGCTGGTGGCTGAGTTTTGTATGGTCTGTGAGGTGTAATGTGCTATGCATGCAGGCTGGTAGGTTGAGGATGAGGCTGGTGGCTGAGTTTTGTAAGGTCTGTGAGGTGTGACGTGCTATGCATGCAGGCTGGTGGGTTGAGGATGAGGCTGGTGGCTGGTGGCCGAGTTTTGTAAGGTCTGTGAGGTGTGACGTGCTATGCATGCAGGCTGGTGAGTTGAGGATGAGGCTGGCTGAGTTCTGTAAGGTCTGTGAGGTGTAATGTGCTCTGCATGCAGGCTGGTCGGTTGAGGATGAGGCTGGTGGCTGAGTTTTGTAAGGTCTGTGAGATGTAACGTGCTATGCATGCAGGCTGGTGGGTTGAGGATGAGGCTGGTGGCTGAGTTTTGTATGGTCTGTGAGGTGTAATGTGCTATGCATGCAGGCTGGTAGGTTGAGGATGAGGCTGGTGGTTGAGTTTTGTATGGTCTGTGAGGTGTAATGTGCTATGCATGCACGCTGGTAGGTTGAGGATGAGGCTGGTGGCTGAGTTTTGTAAGGTCTGTGAGGTGTATCGTGCTATGCATGCAGGCTGGTAGGTTGAGGATGAGGCTGGTGGCTGAGTTTTGTAAGGTCTGTGAGGTGTAACGTGCTATGCATGCAGGCTGGTGGGTTGAGGATGAGGCTGGTGGCTGAGGTTTGTAAGGTCTGTGAGGTGTAACGTGCTATGCATGCAGGCTGGTAGGTTGAGGATGGGACTGGTGGCTGTGTTTTGTAAGGTCCGTGAGGTGTAACGTGCTATGCATGCAGGCTGGTGGGTTGAGGATGAGGCTGGTGGCTGAGTTTTGTAAGGTCTGTGAGGTGTAACGTGCTATGCATGCAGGCTGGTGTGTGGAGGACGAGGCTGGTGGCTGAGTTTGAGCTGGTTAGAGGTGAGCCAGTGGACAGTCAGCTTTAATGCCTCATTTAGGGATAGAATGTCTTCAGGAGAAGAAATTTTTATGTAGATCTGGGTGTCGTCAGCATACATGTGGCAGGAGATGCGAAGCACTCCAGCGAGCGGTTCAAGGTAAACGTTAAAGAGAGTAGGGGACAGGGTTGATCCTTGGGGGGCTCTAACCGTGATTGGAGAGGGAGCGGACAAAGTACCGTTAATTAGGAACCTCTGTGAGCGGTTCTGGAGGGAGGACCTAAACCATTCAAGAACTGGGCCATCTAGTCCCATCCTGATTTTGAAGCGTTCAAGAAGTTTTTCGTGGTTGACCGGGTCAAAAGTGAGGATAGATCTAGGAGGATTAGGAGACAGGTTTTGCCTCGGTCGAGGGCTTGGAGGGCATCGTCCACGATGTGGAGGAGGGTGATTTCAGTGCTGATCCCAGGTCTAAACCCGGATTGGAAGTCGCCTAGTTGATTGAAGTTGGTGATGTGTTGGCTCCACTGCTGTTGCACACATTCTCCAGAACTTTCGCTAGGAGTGGTATACTATATATAGGTTTGTAGTAGTCCGGGGCAGTGGGATCCAGCATCTGTTTTTAAAGATGGGGATGACTTGGCCAGCTTTAAGAGAGTCAGGTATCGATCCCTGTAGGAGGGAGGCGTTGATTATTGCAGTCCAGCTTGGGATGATAGCCTGAGAGACGGCGGCTAGGCAGTTAGAGGGGAGAGGGTCATTGAAGTGGTTGTTCGGGTTTAAGGAGGATAGAAATTTTGAGACTGCATGTTCGTCATACACCTTGAAGTTGGACCAGTGCGCTTGGTTCTTGGTTTTTGGGTGAGGTCTGGGGGGTAAGCGCGGAGACAAGAGGCAGAGGCGGAGGAGATTGGGAGTAAGTGGCAGATCTAAGATCGTTTCCTAGAGCACTGATTTTGTCGGCGAAGAAGGAGGAAAATTCCTTGCATGAAATTAGAGATTTGGGGTTTCTTTGGAGGTTTTTGCCAGTGTGTTGGATTGGTGTTTGACCATATTGAATAGCTTGTGAAGTCTGTTCTTGGAGTTCTCCAGTTCAGTTCTGAAGAATTATTTTTTTGAGTGGGGGATTTTCCTGTTATAGGCATTTCTGGCCTGGCAGAGAAGTTTTAGATGGGCCTCTGATGGGTGTTGTTTCCAGTTTCGTTCTGTCTGCCGAAGGGATCTCCTCTCATTGTTGAATGAATTGTTGAAATAGGGGTTCCTGACTATGGGCCCGATTCACAGAACTAACTTAAGACAAAATCCTAAACTTACTATCATTTTGGTATTCACAGAAGTCACTTACTCATTTCGGTATTCACAGAAGTTAGGACTCCTTAATGCCTTCTGTGAATACCGAAAGTCTTAAAATTAGGATTTTTCTCAACTTTACTACTACTAAACTGAGAAAAATCCTAACTTTGAGACTTTCGGTATTCACAGAAAGTATTTAGGAGTCCTAAAGTTAGGACACCTAACTTCTGTCAATACCGAAATGAGTAAGTGCCTTCTGTGAATACCAAAATGGTAGTAAGTTTAGGATTTTGTCTTAAGTTAGTTCTGTGAATCGGGCCCTATGATTTGGGTTCTTTTTAGTTTTTGTGGAGCAATATCGTCCAGAATGTTGGATAAGGTCGTGGAGTAATGTTCAGTGAGGTCGTTGGCCATAGTGATGAAAGGTGGGGGGAGGTCAGCCTCGCAGTGAGCCACCAGTTTCCCGTGATCAAGGTTCTTGGTGTCACAAACCCAATGTTTGGGAATCACGGGTTGTGGTGGCCTAGTCCTGAGGGTGCCAGGTAGACTGCAGGTGATGGCGTGGTGGTCAGACCAATGGCATGGGTCTATGGAGATAAGATTGACCGCTGATTCCTTAGCAATGATCCAGTCTAGAGTGGCGCCCTTCGATTGGGTTGGGAGTGTGCAGGCTTGGGTAAGGGCTAGGTGGGCCAGGAGGTCTCCAATGGCGTTGACCTGTGGGTCATTCCAGTGCAGGTTGAATTAGCCTAGGAAAATGTCTTTAGAGTTGGGGGAAACCTTGGCTGTGATGATTTCCATGAGGTGGTCAGTGAAGGTGTCATTCTTGCCTGGGGGTGGTAGAAGAGGTGCAGTCTGCACAGTTGGGTGGAGTTGCTGCAAATGGAAAGTGCAAGGTATTCGCAGGAGTCTGTGGGATCTGCCATGAGTTCAGTGACGAGGAGGTTGGAGCGCTAGATACAAGCTATGCCTCCCCTTTTTTTTTGACTGCCTGTCCAGTCTTACGATGTTGTAGTTGGGGGGACTAGGAGGTCTAGGCAGGGCGATGAGGATTCATTGCGCCAGGATTCGGTCATAATCGCTAAGTCAGATTTTAGGCTCAGGATGAGATCGGCGACATCGGCGGCATGCTTTACTGCTGAGTGGCAGTTAATTAGGAGGCCGGATCGTGAGAGGTCGGAGTGAATGTCGTGAGGAGGGGCAGAGGTGGGTACTAGCTCTAGATTGCTATCAATGACTCCTCTATTACGGAGGGTAGCTGACCTGTTGGGGTTGGCTGCAATCGTGCGGATGACGTGTTCGTCATTCAAGTCTAAAGGGCATGGGGTTGCCCAGGCAGATTCATAGCTTATGAGGAGGTCTAGATTCTTCTTCCTCCGTGAGGTCAAGAGGACTAGGAGTTACAGGGGCAGATATGTAGGTAAGGAGGAGGGCCAGAATTTCCTCCTCCGAGAGGAGGCAAGGCTGCTTGCAGGGGCGCAGGTGTCTTAGGGATAGTGGTAGCCAATGCCAATCTATCTTGACCCAACTCCTCGTGGGAACAGTTCTGCCACAGCTGCCAGTCAAAGTCCTCCCTGGACTGGAAACAAGCATCCTGGAACACAGTTTCGAGGTATCACCCCTCATCAGTCAGGCTTGCTTGAATCCAATGGCATAGTGAGCACGAACCCGACGTCTGGAATATCCTTCTTACTTGGGGCAACTATAGCAACACAGAAAGATGATGGATGGAATATCAAACATTCAGACCCAGTACAGGGCTGGCTCCAAACTGAGATGGCATGGTGAGCAAAGAAACAATGGATTTAACTCAGATCTGTGACTGCGGTGAATGTTTGACAATGTTCAGCATTCCGTCCACCATCTATTTGTGTTGCCATAGGGACTTGTCTGAATAAATCCATCTCTGTTTTCGCAGTTTAATGTCACATGCCTTTTTTGAGCATCTCTATCAGATTTCAGGGGATGAGGATGAGGGCCCAAGAAGCAAAGGTTTGGTTTCTTACCAGTGGCCCTGGATCCAGATTCATTGCTCCGTCCTTACATCCTTACATTCTCCGACCGGATTGTGTGGCATGATAACGAAGATAACCTATACGTAATCGGACCATTCACTCGGGTGATGTTGAGCTGCTTTTAGTGCAAGCACCAGTGAAGCATCACTGATTTATTACTATGTCATAACTTACTCATCGCCGTGCATGGGTGTGTACTTTTGTGTCTATGGAGATTAATGGCTCTCCAAGGAATGGAGGACCTGAATCACAGAATGACTTTAAGACTCAATTCTAAACTTACTACTTTTGGTATTCACAGAAGTTAGGATTTTGTCTTAAGTCTGTCTTAAGTCTGTCTTAAGTTTATCTTAAGACAAACTTAAGACAAAATCCTAACTTCTGTGAATACCAAAAGTAGTAAGTGCATTCTGTGAATACCAAAATAGTAGTAAGTTTAGGATTGAGTCTTAAGTTCATTCTGTGAATCGGGCCCACAGTATATTAATGCTACGGCTGGCTGCATCTTCACACCTGTCTGCAGAATAATCAGAAGTAGACTACCAACAGGAAGTCAGTCAGAGATGGATGATGGAATGAGATCTCATCAGGGTTCATGCAGCCATGTACAGATGTGTCACTAGGACAGAGTCAAGACATGATGGCGGTAACAAACGCCAGTGCAGGCAGCACCACCAGCTGTAACATCTTCATAAACACCCCTCGACTCCAACAATAGATCACAAGCGTTGCACCAAGGTGGCAGGATAAGCAAAGATGAAGGAACTCAACAGCTTGAGCAGAACCTACAGAAATATGGAGCCAGACTTTGGATGTGCAACGGGTTCTCAATCTTGGATGGAATCCTGGCTGCAGAGACTTCGAAGTGAGACATTTTCACATCGTGAGACTTCAACTGTGATACTATACTGCTCTTGATAACCCCAACTGTCATAAATCCCAAAGTCTATGGACACAGAGGGGCCCTGCTAAGCAAAGGTGCACTCCCAAAGATTCTATATTTAATGAACCTATTGTTCATTTTCTAATGACGTTTACAGGTGAACTTGGTAAGTTCTCTTCAGTACTAAACTACTCAAAATCTTGAGGTCTGTGTGGTGGAATCACCCAGCTCTGTGACATTTACAGGGCCCCAGCCTCCGAGTGATGCAGTGACGTCCCTCCCATCTTCTCTTCACTGACAGACTCAATGACTTGAGACCTTTATAACTCTGCTCAAGCAGTCACACACCCCCAACTCCAGAACGAGGCATGAGATGGTAAAATGACATGAACGTACCCTATACAACTGCTGGTAACAAGCCATGAAGTCTTCCTGTGATTTAAATTCCGAAGGTCTATCACTTTACTACCAGGAGTCAAATGCAAAAGCATTGACTCAAGCTGCAGTTCCACTAGTCGTTACTAGCTGGCCCTCACGAGTCAAATGCAAAAGCTTCATGAAAGGGTTTCAATGCTTTTGTATTTGACTCGTGAGGGACATCTGTTAACGACTAGTGGAACGGCAGCTAATTGTAAGAATAATTTCAATGCTTTTGCATTTGACTCATGAGGGACATCTAGTAACAACTAGTTGAACTGCAGCTCTTTGTTGAATTATTTTGATATTGGATACTATAATATTCCCTGCCCACTGCTAATCTCGTCCCATAATGCTTTGCAGGGCCTTTGGTTCGGATTGTTTTTTTGCCAATAACTGTGCTTGGGGTGGTCCTAAGAGGATGGGACCACCACTGAATCATTCACCAAGATGTGCTCTTTGTGTTCAAGGCATCTGCTTGGTGCTCCCCCTAGGTTAGGGGGGACCCCAAAATCATCACCTCTCTCATTGACTAATATTTTCATTCAAAAAGTTCACTTTTGTCAATTGGTTATATGCTTTTTAACATGTAAAATTGCTTCATCAAAGCAGCTGTGGATGTTGTTGATTTAGCTGCTACGCTAATTTGCGGAGTGTGAATTAGTACAATCTACGCGTGCTCCGCCCAGGTTTAATCGCTTCACATATGCAGAAGGAGGGGTTGAGGTAGCCATCATCTGCAACTAAGCCAACCAAGGTGCCCTCCTAGAAATCTGAATGTGTGGTCAGTGTCCACTGGCAACCTATGAGCTGACAAAGTAGTGAGAGCCTCTTAGTTTAACTAAGATGTTAAATAAATACAATCAAAAAGGATGATGCACTTGATCAGCAGTGTGTAGTGTGGGGCCAAGAATGCTTGGTCCTGGCCAGAGTGTTAGGTTTTCCAAATACATGTTCACGTACAATTAATCTAAATCAAGGCATTTACATAGTTTTGGAAATGTAGCCCTTTTTGCAGGCTTATTCCGGACTTGTTTGCCTTTTGCCAAGCCCTATTTTTGCCGGCTTAGAACTCTTTGCACTTTAATCCTGATAACCAGTGGTAACGTGCTTGTGCTCCTCCCTTCAGCATGATGAAATTGGCATAGACTTGATTGGCATATTTAACATACGTATATGTCCCTAGTATATGGTGCCACTGTGAATCCAGATCCTATAAATTAAATATTACAATTGGACTGCAGCACCAATTGCGCCATTCATTACAAGACATTGTAAACATGACTGTGGCCTCCACCAGTAGCCTGGCTGTGCAGGTTTTAACTACAAATTTTGCCTGTCAAAATAACCTCTTTTGAGAGGCCTAAACTTTCCCTTTAAATGTCCATACGTCATCTCTAAGTAGGCCGTATTGCCCATAAGGAAGGGTGCATGGTATTTAAAAGTAAGAAAAGCAAAAGTTTAATTGTTAACATATCCTTACAGTGAGTGGCCTCTCTAAGCTATTTTCACTGTAGAAGGGTTCAATATTCAATAGTAAAACACTGGGATGCAGTAATAAATACTAATACTGTAGCTCGAGAATGGGTCTAGTAGGAAAAATAATTTAACAACTACTTTTAATAGTTGGTAAAAATCCAATTCAATGATGTACTCTTAATTTGTTTGAACTATTACAGAAAGTCAACTTTTAGATAGTCACCCTTGCCCTTCATGAAGTTCCTGGAAGCTAAATCTGTATTTTGCTCCCTCTTTTCAGCCAGTAATTAGCACTTACATAGGTGTGAATGAGGTGTGAACTTGCTTCCAAGATGGAAAACAATCGGCTGACCTGAATGGGCGGAGATGACTCTTCTGAAACTGACCGAATATGCAAGGGATGCTGGAAGGATCCTTTTAGACATTAAAGCGTCAACTCCTGCTTGAACATCAGCTATATCCTGCTTGACAAGTCTGCTGGGGTTTTTCACACAACACCTGAGATGCTCTTCAAAGAGGCCTCCCCTGTCATGCAAATGTTAGCTGACAATTCGGCTATTCTTTTCTCTGCCCAGCCAGTCAGGCCCCAATCACAGTGGGCCTCTTTTCGACATTACAGTGTCACTGCCTGTTTGAAAGGCCTGCTGGGTTTACATATAAGATTTAGGGTGCACTTCAAAAGGTGAAGGAAGGAAGACAAACCAGTTCTCAGTATCCCATGCCTGGTTGCTGAAAACAGTTTTTTTCTACCAGACCTCTGTCTCTGAGGGTGTTGTGGGGACAGGGCTGCCTACAACTGGATGTGGGAGTTAGATGTGGAAGGATCCTAGGGTTGTTATATTACACTCCCCACTCCCAGCCCAGAGCCCAAGTTTTGCCTTCCAGATGCCCAAAGTGGGCAGGGTTAGCACCTAGAAACTTTATTCCATTGGTTATGGTGTCCCCATGAGGTCAATCACACCTACTAACTTGTGCCAGGCATAAACGTGGCATCTCCGGGCACCCACTTCAGAACACTCCTGGGCCTGTGGAAGATCGGAAGAGGACTGAACCTTCTGTCTGAGATCTGAGAAGAACCTAGAAGACTCAATTCAATTCAATTCAATCAATATTTATTTCGGTATGTTTTGTACCATAAAAGATACATTAAAAATACATGTGCAATTAATTTTAAAACACAATTCATTTGAACATAGTTAACATGATAGGAAGTGGCAACAGGGTACAGAATAATATGATGAAATCCCTTATAACAGTTTGAGGGGCGGATGTGATTACATTTAAAACATCAATAAATAATTAAGTATATAAAAAGGCATATATATTTAATAAATATTATACAATTCGTGGATGAATGCACAACTAACTAATACTTACAGTAATGGGCTAATATAATACATTTTAAGATTAAAAAAAAGAATGACAAGAATATGAAACACCTATGCAAAGAATGAATATATATAAAATGTATGGATAAGTAAACAACTAACCCACACTGACAGTAATGGAAAGTGCTATCAAGGTTATTCTACCTAATCGTTGCAAGAGTATAACAAAAATACTTCCCAAGAGTTTAAAACAAGGAAGTTCTGCTATAATTTTAAGCCCATTTTAATTCTTATAAAGTTTATGGCTAGCAAAAATCTACTAATGCCGAAGATGATAACCTGGCTGGTGTCAGTTTTTAAAATTCTTCTAGCCTCTTTATGTGATCTTGTGCCTATATTTAGGCAAAGGGGTATGATCCATCTTTTCCTTGGTACAGCATAGGTCGGACAAAAGAACAAGATGTGTAAATCATCTTCCTTTACCTAGCTCGGGCATAAGGTGCATTTATCGTTCCTATTTTGAACCCACCTTGATTCACAAGCATTTGTCCTCAAAATGCCATATCTATATTTCATATAGAGTCTCTTGGCAAGTGGTGGGTAAACCTCATTTAGGAAGCTTTCATAGAGTGCTGTATCTTTGAACATTAAGAAACTATTTGTTAAAGATCAATATACTCTTCCATTCAACACGTCATAGTTCACATATGCCCAAAAAGACAACTTTAAAGTTTTCTTCGGGGTTCGGTTTAATGAAGATGGATCGTTCCAAAAGTGTGCCAGGTCAATTTTTGTTAACCAAGATCTAACATGCCTAAGCCATTGGACTTTGTTACTGCAATCCAATTCCATTACTTCTTTTAGACCATCCTTATAATCTACCAGCTCAGCGGTCGACCAAAGTCTGACCCAGAGCATCAGGGGTCTTAAGATTGTATGATGGTCGGTACGTTTCATATTGAGATCTAGGAAAAGTGGTACCAACGGCGTACTAACCGGTAATCTTAAGAATGCCCTGTAAAATGTATTCTCACCAGTTTCAAAGGATTTCTTACACATGGTCCCCATATAGTGTGGCAGATTGTGCTTTAAATTTAAAACTCTCTAGGGCTGGTGAACTACCTTATTTTGGCTATTACCATGTCTTTTCATTATGGGTAATAGATTTTGAGTAAATATAATCTTACTTTTTTCTATCTGGGTTTTTCATGTTAGATTATAATCCAGGGAAACACCCAGATAACTAAAGTTCCGGACATGTTCTAGTTTGTGTTCATTTAACATCAGGTTTCCTTGAAATTTTTATGAGGGTTTATGGCCATATATTTTGTTTTCTTTTCATTGATCTCAAGGCCCTTTTTGTTGCAATATGTCTGGAACTTATCCAATAAAGTCTGTAGACCCTGGGGCGTCTGGGTTATAAGTATAGTGTCGTCAGCGAAAAGGAGTGATGGGACCCTCTCACCCCCCAGTTTTGGAGAGTTGTTGCTACAATCCTCCACACAGCATGGGATATCATTGACGAACAGGGAGAACAATGTGGGGGCCAACATGCATCCTTGACGAACTCCCCTCTTTATCGGTATTTGTCTTGTTAGCTTCCCACCTGGGCCCCACCTAAGTCTTGCATAGTTATTTCTGTGTAAGTTTATGACCTGCTCTAGGTGCCTAAGTGTCTCCCATAACAATTTTTGAGGGATAAAATCAAACGTCGCCCTAAGATCTACAAATGCTACATACAGATGACCTTTTCTCAAGGTAACATATTTCCAACACAGGCAACAAAACCTTAGGACCTGATCGATAGTACTTACTTTGGCTCTAAACCCCGCTTGAAACTTGGTAAGCACTAGTCCTTCATCCATCCAAATATTTATACGGTTTAACTGCATGCGCGCTAGCGGTTTTCCCGCTGCGCGCTGCGATTTTAAAAAATCCCGCGTTACGTGACAAGGTCAGCTCGTCATCCGCGTAGCGCAGGTAACGCTCATGACGAGCTGACCTTGTCAAGAGCGTAGGAGGGGTTAAAACATGCCTTGCATAAATCTTCTGTAAAATATCAATTAAACTAATAGGGCGATAGTTTGAAGACTCGCCCTGCTCTCCTTCTTGTACTCAGGACAACGGAGAGGACTCCCTGGGTCATTAGGCTGACCTCCTGCTAAAGCTACAGAGACACAACTAGCTAGAAGAGGCCTTTTCCTGCAACTGCCCAGCTGACCATTGGCAGCTGGGCCTCAACCAGAAATTCCTGTTGGTGTCTGCCTCCCACCCTTTGATTCTCTGAGTGCCTCCCCTGAGGGCCTGGGGGCTTCAGATGTGTTCTCCTGTGCAGGATTGGGACTCAAATGATGAAAGTCATATGGTCAGATCTTTGTCCAGAGGAACCTGGGTGGAGTATCGACCTGCTCTATGTCATTTTCAGTGGCAAACTGTGCCTAGGACCTGTCCTGCCATGACCATTGACCATCATTGGTGCTTTGGGCTATTTGGCACTATTTCTTCTTAAAACTTTAAGAATTCATATTTCCACTCCCCTGTTATTTGATTTTTAGGTTTCGCCCTGGGTGTTGCAACTGCGTAGCAGTTGCTTCGCCCACGGCGAAATCTCATGATCCTACATATGGGCTTTGGTTCCGCCTCTGTCTCCCATTGGCTAGCTCCATAAATGGAGGCTAGCCATTGGGAGACAGAGGCTGTCAATCACGCTTTCTCGTGAAAACGCGATTCGGGGGCATTTCTCGGTCTTTTTTTAAGCCCCGCCCCTTTGTCCTGGGCCGCGCTGTCATTGGCTGCCGGCCCGGGACACCCCCGTGACGTCATTCCCGGGGCCGCGCTGTGATTGGCTGGCCGGCCCGGGACCTGACTTGTTTTCCATTTCAAACACTGTGACAATTGAAACAAAGTTTCCTTGTAATTTTAAGAGTTTTAAATTCATTAGACGCACTGGGAACCCATTGGGCAGCGGTTGTAAGGAAGAGCAGTCCACAGATGCGATCCATGCCTCTTTGGTAAATCTGAGTACGAGGGCGTTCTGCCAACCTCGTCCCTACCCCCGCCCTTCCACGGACTATATCACAGCCGAAGGCCCAGGCAGCAGCTGTTCCCAGACTCTCCGCCAGTCTTAAAATGGCCGCCGAGCCGAGGACTCGCTGAGCAGTGCGCCCCCTCCTCCGCCGCTGCTGCTTCCTTTCCGGCATCCTCCCCCGCCCGATGCTGCCGGAGCTGCCATCCCTGGAAACCTCGGTCCGTATAGCGCTGCCTCAGAGTATTCTGCGGTGAGGTGCTCCGGCGAGGGCTGGGCGGCACCGTTAGCATCGCGACTGTCAAACGGCGGCCCATCCTCCCCGGGCCCAGCAGCAGTTGCAGCGGCACCGGTGAGAGGTGAATGCGTCTCCCGGCGCTATTGTCCTGAGGGTGTCTGGTTCCGGCTCTTCTCACCCCACTCAAGGCACTGACACTAAATGAGGGCCCTTTTCACAAACAAAGAAGGGGGGTGGGGTTGAAAAGTTTCATTTTATTCTCATTGTTATTGTTTAACGGGCAGTTTTATTCTTTTTTTATTTTCTCTCCTTTAATATTATTTACCCCTTCTGCCAACAATGAAAAAAAAATCCATCCGCTTCTGTTACAGATGAAACTCCTCTCCCGAGTGGCATCCTTTACTGGATAACCATGAACTGTCACCGCTTTATGCCCAATTCCTTTTAATTAACGATGCATGCATGTTTCAGAGGCCCAGCAAAGTATGATCATGACTAGCGGTGCGTTTTAAAAACTGAATCGCTAGGAGAAATAAGCACTCGGGATAAATGTTTTAATGCATTTTTATTATTGTTGGTAAGGGTTTTCCATACAACAGACTTTGTTGTGTTGTTATACGGTGCCTTTGGGCAAACGGTAGTTGTATTTTTAATGCTTTTTGTACGTAAGATAAATCCTCCCTCTCCTATTCTGTAAATACATGAATAATTTATATGTTGAATGGCTACCGGTCTGCATGTGAAAATGATGTCGTAGTCATAGGAAGCACTGCCATCTCGAGCACCGAAACGCACATTAAGTATTCCGTTGTTGCTCCTATTCTGTGAAGTGGACAGGGGCGCATTTATTCGAGAAGCTCCCGTTTGACGGGGTAAATGACGATGAATGCACCTTCCTTGCTTATTGGATGCTATGTTGATCATTTTGTATAGGGGTTTGTGCCAGCATACGTTTGCTTCAAAGCGCTTAGACGGGAACCGGGGGTGGGGAGGGGGACGGATGAAAAGTTGGAATAGCTAGTTATTGACTACTGCGTTGGTGTAAAGAAAAACTCGACTTATTTACATTACATTTGAAGACCAGTTGTGTCTTGGAGAGGTCTTGAAAATGAGTCAGAAAGTGGTTGTTTGGATTAAACCGGTCGGCGTTAATCAGTGCCGTCGATATTTATTGTCAAATAGGTATAATCGACAGCAGGCTGCAGTCTTTTTCTTGCACACTGTAGTTTCATATAGAGCTGTCATGTTGAAAGTAGGATATACTTACGTTTCTGTAAGCCACCTAACACCTTTTGAAAAGAAGAAAGCACTGCCATTCTGCAGTATAGTGATCTGCATAAACTCTTGAGCAGGGTACTGAGCCCAACCCTTTTGAGGCAACTTCTGCCCACTTTAAAGTGCATAATTAGCAACTGGACTGTCTAGTGCTGTCATAAACTGGGAAAAAATCTACAGGCCCTCCTCAAATCAAGGTCAGATCACTAGCAGAATGTAATTTAATGAAAAAATGTCTTTTTTTTTTACTTTCTTTAGAGGGGGGTGGGGTTGGCAGGCTTGCAGACTCACTGTGGCTCATTCGAAAGGGGCATGAGGGAGGGGGGTTTCATCATTAGAGGGAGGCGGGCCAAGTCTGAAGAGATGGCAGAGAGGGGCTGTTTATGTAACACTGAGACATCCCTGACACCAATCACAGTATCTGCTTAGCTGGCTGGTGAGGCTGTTGAAGATCCACTCCTATGTCAGGAAGGCCTGACATGCAACTACGTCCTCTGCACACGCCAACGTTGAAGCCAGCTACCTGTCAAGCATTATCTCCGTTTCTCCACAGGCAGTCCATTTCTAGTCTCACCCTCTTATTTGTTTCGGACATCGTTCGGACGTGGCTGAGCATGCCTCCCAATGTGGTGCTAATGGTATCCGAGCAAAATCCTTTGGGACATGGAAAAGGTGTCATGCGTCATACGGAATGGAAGTTTGTGCGAGAGCACGCTGTGTCCCATTGATTCTTCCATTGCTTGCCTGTCCGTGTCAGGTGTGCCTGCTGCATTGTTAGTGACTGCAGAGGCTATTGGCAATGTAAATGACAATGCCATTTATTTATCTGTTTTCAAAACCAACACATAAATAAAAAATTTCTCATTTACAATGCCAATAGCTCTAACTTTTCCAAAGGCGAAACCATTGCATTGTAAATGCTTGTTCTCCTTTGGTGCCATTTTATTTAACTCTATTTTTTCTAATTCATTTAGTGATTTTCATTGTTTTTGCATTTTTACTTTATTACTGTTGCCTTTAAGTTAAGCCTGTCTGCTGTGTGCAATGACAACCAGGGGTTTGAGTTTAGGTTTATTTAGTAACTGTTGGGATTCATAATATCAAGGACTGTAGTAAATACTGGAGGTGGACTACTACCCTCCTCAACTAACAACTCGATTTCTTACAGATGGTTCTTATCCTATAAATATGGCATGGATCTGGCCCTCCTGGATCTATGCTGGACACTTTTTTTTTGTTGTCATGACACAACGCAGGACGGGCAGTGCCTTCTGAATCTATACTGTAAGCCTATCTTTGCTACAGTTATCGCTCTGGGAACTGGACACTGGACACCAGTAGCGGGACTGGTCAGTTTAGCCCGGCTATGAATGTTCTGTTCCAGAAATTTATTATCAGCCCCCATTGAAGGAAATCTATTGTCCCTTTCCCTCATTTTCAAACCCCCCCCTTCCTACTCTAGGTCCCTGACTCTACTGTGCAGGTCCCACTGGAGCAGACTGCGGGGCACCTTAGGGACACTCTTAAGGTAAGCGCTTCTAAGTCCAATCTTCTATTGTTTTTATTGTTGTTGACTCCTCTGAGTCTGTGTAAATAATCAGTGTGTGTGTTTTTTAACGTATAGGGAATTTACCTAGTTTTGAAAGGAGAATCATGATGACAATCTCTCCTATATGTTCTCCCCTTCTCTAGGTAGCACCAATTGAGGCAGGACCATTTGGCCTGCTCATCACAGACCTACAAAATTAAGGTTGTATATAAATCTTTATTCACTGTGTAGTACGATAACACCAAGGTCCTGAGGAATTGCTAGATTAGCAAGAAACATGTTGACCTAAACAGAGGGTTGCAGATACTTACGCCACCGACCTTCATAGCGTCTATCTCCCCTCCCACTATTTTAACCAAGGAAGTCAGCCACGCTAATAAAAATCCTTGTGGACTAGCTTACCTTTTTTTAAATCACCACCACCCAATCACGACTACACTTATTTTCTGCCCTCTCACACGCATGCACCATATGGCTGGAACAAAAGATCTCCGCTAAAGAGCCCCTTCGCGGGTGCCCGTCAGACATTGCAGCGCCAGTCTGACGAGGAGCAGGACCCATATGATGAAGCATGACACCTAGATATCTGGGTGAGTGAGGGTTCTAGTTCCCAAGAGGGGATTTTCCCTCTTCCTCTTTTCTCTCTTTCCTTTCCCTATACTCACACACTCCTCCTTTTTAGTCCTACTGGGGAACTTTGTGCTACATTTTGCTACTACTCTATGCTGGACACCCCTGGGGCATATCGCATCTTGACCACAGAAAAGTGATATAAGTTGGAGGGCTAATGTGGGGCTAAGAGGCATATCTAAGAAACCTCCACATGAAGCGTGACCAGTGACTGAGAGCGCAGCGTAACACTCGTGAAATAGACTCCATTGCTTGAGAAATTAATGCACCGACTAGCACTGGGCAAAAAAATAAATGGATTAGCAGCCATCAAAATATCTATTTAACAGTTTACAAAAACATTATTATCCTGAGTCATAAGCAATAACCTGCTTGTCAAGGTAAATTTAAACGTAAGCGGCGCCTTGACTGCTCGCTGTCGGTACCCTTGGACAGTGACGTACACAAAGGCCATATCTTAGTTGTTCAAATAAAATGAAACAGTGTCTTTGTCTCAGGGCTTTTGATGATAAACAGCATTAGCACCTAGAGTGGGACATTGGCTGATCGGCCAATTATAATACTCCCTTTGCAGCTATATTTACCAGTAGAGACCTAAAAAGGAGTCTTCTGGGGCTGGCAGCTCCCAGTATTCCTCTGACGTGCTGTGAGCAAGAAGGCAGCCCTGCAGGGGCAGGAGTCCCTCTCACCTGAATGTCTAGCTGGACACCCATCTCCATCCTTCCACGGCGCTCACTCCGCCTCATCTCTAGCAGTAGTTGGTACCCGAAGGCTGCGTTGTGTGTCGATTTAGATACCGTATATAGATTTCCCAATTAATGCCCTTATATAGGCATAATTCATGTTGCCCTTATTTAGGCATAGAAATCCAGCCCTTATTTAGGCATTGCCCATGCTACCCAAATACAGTCATGGTCACCTACATCCGATCCTCTTTGTCACAACGAGTTCTTGGAAAACCAGAGTCTTAAGCATTTAGGCCTTCCCCTTGCCTGGATATTGATTTCGCCAAGAACTCATTTATTATGCATGAACATCTATTCCTTAGGGGTTCATTCATGACGTTCTTATGCCCGACTTGTACATCAATACTGGCATTCCTAAACACCTTCAAGGTATAAATATGCCTTTACTTGCTATGGCAAGGCACGGTGCGGTTCGGCTACCTACTTGCACGACGCGGCTCGCCAAATCGATCCCGAAGGAAGTCAAGTCCCCAACTGACGCACTGACCAGACGCTGTCAACCTCCTTGCCGAGAATCACGCTCCAGTGTTTCTGACTCCCCTTGCGGGGTGTTAGAGATCAAGTCCAGAGAAAGAGATTCCAACCTCTCTCATACTAAGGTATGGATCTGATTAGAACCTAGAGAAACCTTTGGCAACTCTTGGTATAACTAAACCAGACCAAGACAGCACCTACTTCTTCCCTCGTACTACACTTAGGTTAGGTACACTGGGGTAGGATTATTTTAGAAGCACCTGTTGAGTATTTTAGCCTGTGTTATTTATGTATGTATTTTAATTAATATATGTCATAGCTACATGACATGCTATTACAGTATTATTTTATCTTACTGCTAACGCTGTACATTTTATACTTCGCATTCTGTCTTACGATTGTAGCAGTTCATATCTCTTGCATGAGACAGAAGACTGTTCAATAAACCTTTTTTATTGAAACGCCCGTCTCTCTATTTCTGTGCAACTCTGTAGAAACGAAGCATGCACGATTGACTGAGAGAAACTGTTATCTATTGTTTCCACAACTCTGAAGATATTGTTCCGACTCTAAGGGAAACAAAGTTGTCATGCTTATGCGGTTGTCAGAAACAAATCCCTTCTTGTTCATTCGAGAAAGTTTCCAGTGACCTCCGAGTTAGCTGGCACACACAAGTAATTAAGTTTAAAGCACTCGATAGAGACATACTGACCTCAGTCCTATGTCAAATCTATAGTGTATATTGTTCCAATGCGCAGAGCCTATCAGAGATATAGGAACTACACTACAGCTGTCTGGACTGCTGCGCTTGCCTTCGGTGGGAGTAAAGCCAAATATCCAATTATATAAAGAAAGGTAAAGAAACCAAAACAATCTTGCTGAACTTGATTGGGATTCCTTTCAGCAAATGCATGGGGCTGGTGGGGTCCAGAGAACCCTCAGTGTACCTGAAGCTGACACTGTACGTACCCATCCAGGTGAGAGGCGGCCCCCGCAGCGCTCCCTATTCTGCGTGTGTGCGTCTCCGACCCTCACCAGCAGGGCACTAACAGCTGATAGTTACCCCTTTGTTTTCACCATCACCTGCGACTCTGTACCATAACTACAGTCAGGGCGGTTAACTGCTGTTATTTACCGCAGAGGTAACATATCCACGGTGTGACTTTGGCTCATGTCACTGGTGTTGCGTTAAAGCTCAAGAGTGTGACAAGCATTGATGTGCAATATCTTTAGATTTTGCATTTGCTGTCAATTGTGAGACATCGTGCTGACGTACATGGGGCTTAGAGCCCGCCCCTTGCTTGCCATTGGTTGACTTCCTCTGCACTTTCATTTGCTTGCTCCTCTTTAGTCAACCCGTGCTGCCTTGACTTCTATACTAATATAATAAAGAGAGAGCCCAAACCTTTGAGGCGGGTAAGCTCAAGAACTACAGCACCAATCGGAACACCCAATACAGCATTGCAAACTACAGTATCAGCAGATGGTCATAGGCTATACAGCAGCCCAACATATACATTAGAAGGGGAAAAGAACGTTTTGTGAAAAGTAGTTCGTTGTGGGCGTGTGCGTTGTGGGATTCGGCAAAAGAGAAGCGCTCTGTGTGGGACTAGCGTTCCAATACGAGTGGGCGTGTCCTTTAGCATTGTTGTGGGCGTTGGACGTTGACGCGATGTTGTGCGTCTAAGTGGCGTAGGCTGGAGCTGCCAAACACGTTCGGGGATGGAGCAAACACACACGTTCGCATATTGCAGGTGTAGGCTGGAGCGGCCAAACACGCTGGAGCGGCCAAACACGTTCGGGGATGGAGCGAACACCGGAAAAACACGTTCACGGCTGGAGCGTGTTAAGGTACAGTAGCGTCGGCTACAGCATGCCTGGACAACGTCGGGACGGGCTGCTAGTCCTATATGAAACTGAAAGGCGAAAAGACTGAGCTTATGGTTCTTGGTAATCCTCTCGTCTTTGAAGCAGACACAATGTGGCCAGCTAGTCTGGACCCTGCTCCGGCCCCTAAGACCAACATAAAGAGCCTGGGTATCTGGCTGGATCAGGACCTCAGCTTTAAAGTTCAGGCCGGGAAGGTTGTAGCCTCTTGCTATGGCATCCTCGCAAAGTGCTCCCCCTTCTTCCCTTCCAGCCCAAAAAGCTGATGATCCAGGCACTCATCTTATCTCGGATAGATTACGGCAATGCCTTATATCGAGGTGTGCCGAGCTCGGCAATCGCAAAACTCCAGATAGTGCAGAACTGCGCAGCAAGGATGCTCAACGGGATCTCGAATCAACACTCTGCGAGGCCCGCCCTGCAGTCCCTCCGCTGGCTCCCTATTCAGGAGCGAATCAACTTCAAGGCTCTGTGCATTACCCACAAGTCGCTGGAAGGGAATGGTCCACCAATCAATCATTCTATGGTTCAGCCCTACCCGGCGAACAGGCGGCAGCGCTCAGATGAGCTCTATCTGGCAGTTGCACCCAGGATCAAGAAGGCCAGAAGTGGCGGCTGGCTCTTTTCTTATAATGCTGCCAGATTATGGAACTCCCTCCCTCTGTACTTAAGAAAGGAACCTAACCAGCTGGCCTTCCGTAAACAGTTAAAGACGTGGCTTTTCCCGTAAGTGTTCTCTTCTGTCTCAGTGATCCGCTTCAGCGCTGGGATGCTTCCGGGTAGCTATGCGCTATAGAAGGTTTCATTCATTCATTCCGCAGAGCATGGCCCAAGTACGGCTTCCTTGCCCATGTCCTTGTAGTGCTTGCACTTTCGAGCTACTTTTTGTGAAAGTGCTCCCTAAGAGTGCATGTCCTCAGTTCGTCATGTTGCTTTTTTGCTCCAGCCCTCTTCCCGCTGCCTTGGTGTTGCTTGATTCCGCCCGCCTTCATGACACCGTCTGTCGTGTTCTTTGCCCCCACTCTCCTTCCACAACCCCCTCATGCTGGTTGCCCCCTCCCGCCCCCCTCGCTGTCCGTGTTGGCTCCACCCTTTCCTACATTGTGTTGTTTGCCTCATTCCCTCCCTTGTTGTGTTGCTTGCTCCATTGCTTTCTCCCCCTGCTGTGCCCCTCCTGTGTTGTGTTGCTTGCCCCATCCCTCCAGCGTTGTTGCTTGCCCCGCTACACCCGCCAGAAAAAGAGCACTCTGATGCAGGCAGCACTGGCTGCGTCATACCTTTTTTCTAACTTTCAGTCACGCTGCGCAGCCGCTGTGCTGTTGTACAACTTGGTTAAAAGACATTGACAAAGCCAATAGCTCTCCTACAAGTGAGACCTATGGTTTTGCCGGTGCTTGTTTCTTTGGCTGGCAAAGACAAGGATTAGTGGGCCCCACAGAACCCTTGTTCAATGTGAATTGTTGTGGTCTGGCTCGACAGCTACTGACACCAGACAATGATGTGAGCATCACTAGAGAAGGGCTCTGGCTCCGCCCACCTGCTGGGAGCCAGGAACACGTCTTGATTGGGCAGAAGTTGTGTGCTTCCACCAGGAAGTGCTGGCCCTCCACACTGCTGTGATCATTCTGTTTACTTATCCACCTGCCTGGGCTTGAACTTTCAAGGGCACACTTTTGACATTTTGATGCTATTAACCCCTTGGCCGCGGCAGTAATTCTGCCACGGTGCTAGTGGGGAGGGAGGGTCGCGCGGCGCCGCCATGTTCGTGACGGAACCACTCCGTCACGAGCCACGGGTGCGCTGAGCTCATGACGGAGTGGTTCTGTCATGGCCCGCCCGCTCATTAAAACGGCCGCTCAGGTGTGGAATTGCTGCAGCGTGGGTGGGGTGGCCGCGCCGTCACGGACCCAATCCGTCATTAGCACAGTGCGCCCGTGGCTCGTGACGGAGTGGTTCCGTCACGAGCACCGAACGTGTTGTAGGTGATTAGATAACTTATGGTGTTTTCTCTGCGGCACGGAGGGGAAGAGGGCGGTCATTGACCTACATGGATGTATAGGCCTGGCTTGACATGTCTATCCCCTGACCTAACCGCCACCAATATTAACCGCCTCTCACAGGGGAACCTTCTGAGGCCACTACAGGGCTTTAAGTGGGCCGGGTCCTGCCAGCGCTGAGACGGGTCCCTCTCGGGCTCTCCATTTTTGCCCTCGCCCTAAGGATGAAAACGAAAATGACATCTGACCTTTCCCTGTCTGTGATGTAACTTCAAAGAGTCTCGTTATAGTTCTTTCAGTCTCATCTTTTCAGAACTCTGGCCCGATTCACAGAACTAACTTAAGACAAAATCCTAAACTTACTACCATTTCGGTATTCACAGAAGGCACTCACTCATTTCGGTATTCACAGAAGGCACTTACTCATTTTGGTATTCACAGAAGGCACTTACTCATTTTGGTATTCACAGAAGGCACTTACTCATTTTGGTATTCACAGAGGGCACTTACTCATTTCGGTATTCACAGAAGGCACTTACTCATTTTGGTATTCACAGAGGGCACTTACTCATTTCGGTATTCACAGAAGGCACTTACTCATTTTGGTATTCACAGAGGGCACTTACTCATTTCGGTATTCACAGAAGGCACTTACTCATTTTGGTATTCACAGAAGGCACTTACTCATTTTGGTATTCACAGAAGGCACTCACTCATTTCGGTATTCACAGAGGGCACTTACTCATTTCGGTATTCACAGAAGGCACTTACTCATTTTGGTATTCACAGAAGGCACTTACTCATTTTGGTATTCACAGAAGGCACTTACTCATTTTGGTATTCACAGAGGGCACTTACTCATTTCGGTATTCACAGAAGGCACTTACTCATTTTGGTATTCACAGAGGGCACTTACTCATTTTGGTATTCACAGAGGGCACTTACTCATTTTGGTATTCACAGAAGGCACTTACTCATTTTGGTATTCACAGAAGGCACTTACTCATTTTGGTATTCACAGAAGGCACTTACTCATGTCGGTATTCACAGAAGGCACTTACTCATTATGGTATTCACAGAAGGCACTTACTCATTTTGGTATTCACAGAAGGCACTTACTCATTTTGGTATTCACAGAAGGAACTTACTCATTTTGGTATTCACAGAAGGCACTTACTCATTTCGGTATTCACAGAAGTGGAGTACTAACTTTACTACTACTAAACTGAGAAAAATCCTAACTTTAAGACTTTCGGTATTCAAAGAATACCAAAATGGTAGTAAATTTAGGATTTTGTCTTTAGTTAGTTCTGTGAATTGGGCCCTCTGTTTTTTTGTAATTTTAAATAGGGGGGGGCTCCACGGAAGGTGTGGGGGCGCCATGAACATTCATATTTTGGATCATGTGGCTTTGAGGCTCGAACCTGCTGCCCCAGCAGCAAAGAGGGCAGCTCTAGCCGTACCCCCCAAGAGCTAAAGCATTTTCAATATCAACAACCATTGACAAAGCCAATAGTCCAGTCTTGTTGCAGGTGTGATATTACCTGTTGTAATTATATTTCTGGATACAATGACAGAAGCAGGAAAATACCAGTCAGGCGGCACTCTGTGCTAAGCACACAGTTTTATGTGTTTTAAGCCACGCCCTTTGAGAGACACCCCCCCCCCCCCCCCCCCAAGTTTTTCATTCCACTTAAAGCTCTGGCCAACTATCTCGTGGTCCCACAAACAACGCTCCACGCGTCACTCGTGCAATGACGCACACTCTCTTCTGGGACTCATCTTTCTTCAGCCCTCTATTGTTCTGGAACAGGCCCTGATGTCCGCTGACCTTTGTCCTGCGCGCTGCGGCCCTCGCCCCCGACTGACCATCAACAGAGCCGGCCTTGTGTGGATGGAGGTCCCCGCAGCGGGTCCAACAACGGGGGACTGTCTGTGGGTGCAAAGAGTGAGTGTGAGGGAGCTCTGACAGCTGAGGCCAGTCACCACAGGCCTCAGTGTCCATGCAAACCTGTCCACACTGATCTGACATGCAAACCAGGCCTCTGCACACAGCCCCCGCAGCGGGTCCAACAACGAGGGACTGTCTGAGGGTGGAAAGAGTGAGTGTGAGGGAGCTCTGACAGCTGAGGCCAGTCACCACAGGCCTCAGTGTCCATGCAAACCTGTCCACACTGATCTGACATGCAAACCAGGCCTCTGCACACAGCCCCCGCAGCGGGTCCAACAACGAGGGGCTGTCTGTGGGTGGAAAGAGTGAGTGTGAGGGAGCTCTGACAGCTGAGGCCAGTCACCACAGGCCTCAGTGTCCATGCAAACCTGTCCACACTGATCTGACATGCAAACCAGGCCTCTGCACACAGCCCCCGCAGCGGGTCCAACAACGAGGGACTGTCTGAGGGTGGAAAGAGTGAGTGTGAGGGAGTCCTGACAGCTGAGGCCAGTCACCCCAGGCCTCAGTGTCCATGCAAACCTGTCCACACTGATCTGACATGCAAACCAGGCCTCTGCACACAGCCCCCGCAGCGGGTCCAACAACGAGGGACTGTGTGTGGGTGGAAAGAGTGAGTGTGAGGGAGCCCTGACAGCTGAGGCCAGTCACCCCAGGCCTCAGTGTCCATGCAAACCTGTCCACACTGATCTGACATGCAAACCAGGCCTCTGCACACAGCCCCCGCAGCGGGTCCAACAACGGGGGGCTGTCTGTGGGTGGAAAGAGTGAGTGTGAGGGAGCTCTGACAGCTGAGGCCAGTCACCCCAGGCCTCAGTGTCCATGCAAACCTGTCCACACTGATCTGACATGCAAACCAGGCCTCTGCACACAGCCCTCGCAGCGGGCTCAGCAACGAGGGACTGTCTGTGGGTGGAAAGAGTGAGTGTGAGGGAGCCCTGACAGCTGAGGCCAGTCACCCCAGGCCTCAGTGTCCATGCAAACCTGTCCACACTGATCTGACATGCAAACCAGGCCTCTGCACACAGCCCCCGCAGCGGGTCCAACACGGGGGGCTGTCTGAGGGTGGAAAGAGTGAGTGTGAGGGAGTCCTGACAGCTGAGGCCAGTCACCCCAGGCCTCAGTGTCCATGCAAACCTGTCCACACTGATCTGACATGCAAACCAGGCCTCTGCACACAGCCCCCGCAGCGGGTCCAACAACAGGGGGCTGTCTGTGGGTGGAAAGAGTGAGTGTGAGGGAGCTCTGACAGCTGAGGCCAGTCACCCCAGGCCTCAGTGTCCATGCAAACCTGTCCACACTGATCTGACATGCAAACCAGGCCTCTGCACACAGCCCCCGCAGCGGGTCCAACAACGAGGGACTGTCTGTGGGTGGAAAGAGTGAGTGTGAGGGGGCTCTGACAGCTGAGGCCAGTCACTCCAGGCCTCAGTATCCATGCAAACCTGTCCACTCTGATCTGACATGCAAACGAGGCCTCTGCACACAGCCCCCGCAGCGAGTCCAACAACGGGGGGCTGTCTGTGGGTGGAAAGAGTGAGTGTGAGGGAGCGATGACAGCTGAGGCCAGTCACCACAGGCCTCAGTGTCCATGCAAACCTGTCCACACTGATCTGACATGCAAACCAGGCCTCTGCACACAGCCCCCGCAGCGAGTCCAACAACGGGGGGCTGTCTGTGGGTAGAAAGAGTGAGTGTGAGGGAGCCCTGACAGCTGAGGCCAGTCACCACATGCTTCAGTGTCCATGCAAACCTGTCCACACTGATCTGACATGCAAACCAGGCCTCTGCACACAGCCCCCGCAGCGAGTCCAACAACGGGGGGCTGTCTGTGGGTGGAAAGAGTGAGTGTGAGGGAGCTCTGACAGCTGAGGCCAGTCACCACAGGCCTCAGTGTCCATGCAAACCTGTCCACACTGATCTGACATGCAAACCAGGCCTCTGCACACAGCCCCCGCAGCGAGTCCAACAACGGGGGGCTGTCTGTGGGTGGAAAGAGTGAGTGTGAGGGAGCGATGACAGCTGAGGCCAGTCACCACAGGCCTCAGTGTCCATGCAAACCTGTCCACACTGATCTGACATGCAAACCAGGCCTCTGCACACAGCCCCCGCAGCGAGTCCAACAACGGGGGGCTGTCTGTGGGTGGAAAGAGTGAGTGTGAGGGAGCGATGACAGCTGAGGCCAGTCACAACAGGCCTCAGTGTCCATGCAAACCTGTCCACACTGATCTGACATGCAAACCAGGCCTCTGCACACAGCCCCCGCAGCGAGTCCAACAACGGGGGGCTGTCTGTGGGTGGAAAGAGTGAGTGTGAGGGAGCGATGACAGCTGAGGCCAGTCACAACAGGCCTCAGTGTCCATGCAAACCTGTCCACACTGATCTGACATGCAAACCAGGCCTGTGCACACAGCCCCCGCAGCGGGTCCAACAACGAGGGACTGTCTGTGGGTGGAAAGAGTGAGTGTGAGGGAGCGATGACAGCTGAGGCCAGTCACAACAGGCCTCAGTGTCCATACAAACCTGTCCACACTGATCTGACATGCAAACCAGGCCTCTGCACACAGCCCCCGCAGCGGTTCCAACAACGAGGGACTGTCTGTGGGTGGAAAGAGTGAGTGTGAGGGAGCTCTGACAGCTGAGGCCAGTCACCACATGCTTCAGTGTCCATGCAAACCTGTCCACACTGATCTGACATGCAAACCAGGCCTCTGCACACAGCCCCCGCAGCGGGTCCAACAACGAGGGACTGTCTGTGGGTGGAAAGAGTGAGTGTGAGGGAGCTCTGACAGCTGAGGTCAGTCACCCCAGGCCTCAGTGTCCATGCAAACCTGTCCACACTGATCTGACATGCAAACCAGGCCTCTGCACACAGCCCCCGCAGCGGGTCCAACAACGGGGGGCTGTCTGAGGGTGGAAAGAGTGAGTGTGAGGGAGTCCTGACAGCTGAGGTCAGTCACCCCAGGCCTCAGTGTCCATGCAAACCTGTCCACACTGATCTGACATGCAAACCAGGCCTCTGCACAGAGCCCCTGCAGCGGGTCCAACAACGAGGGACTGTCTGTGGGTGCAAAGAGTGAGTGTGAGGGAGCTCTGACAGCTGAGGCCAGTCACCCCAGGCCTCAGTGTCCATGCAAACCTGTCCACACTGATCTGACATGTAAACCAAGCCTCTGCACATAGCCCCCGCAGCGGGTGCAACAACGAGGGACTGTCTGTGGGTGGAAAGAGTGAGTGTGAGGGAGCCCTGACAACTGAGGCCAGTCACCCTAGGCCTCAGTGTCCATGCAAACCTGTCCACACTGATTTGACATGCAAACCAGGCCTCTGCACACAGCCCTCGCAGCGGGCTCAGCAACGAGGGACTGTCTGTGGGTGGAAAGAGTGAGTGTGAGGGAGCGATGACAGCTGAGGCCAGTCACAACAGGCCTCAGTGTCCATGCAAACCTGTCCACACTGATCTGACATGCAAACCAGGCCTCTGCACACAGCCCCCGCAGCGGGTCCAACAACGAGGGACTGTCTGTGGGTGGAAAGAGTGAGTGTGAGTGTGGTATATAAATAAATAATACCGGATCTAGGTTTGTCTGGACTTAGCAATAACAGATAGCTCAATAAATAAGAGTCAAGATTCGAGGTAGTAGGAGTTTGCAGGTTTTAATACAGCATAAAGGACAGGAACAGGACAACCTGCATAGGAATAGGATGGCAGGGCCTGACAGGGGGGCCCCGACAGCTGCCGGGCAGGATCTGGGATGAGCGCGCTAACATTTAATAACAATACACGAACATATATACTAAAACAGTTGCATTACAATACATATGATAGGCGGAGCAGTGGGTGTGGTCAATAGCAGTCGCGAAAGATAAGGGTGAAAGTAGGTGTAACAAGAGGCGTATACATAGACATGTGATGTAAACGTAACAGAATATGTCTTAAATGGGGCGGAAACATGGAGGGGGCTACCTAAGGAGCCGGGACCTCTAACCTAATGGTGCGCGCAAACTAGCAATGACGTGTCACTAGGAGAAGCTGGGGGCTACGAACTCTGTGCTAGGAGCAGAGACTGAAGTCTGGAGAGTCAGGGCGACATGTACCTAAGCAGTATCTAGTATCTGATGTTTAGAGAACATGTTGATATAAACTAGAAGTCAGGAGGGGAAAGGCTAACTTGATTCTAAGACTGGACCATGCATTATTCTACATGTAGTGCGTGATGAAGAATATTAAATGACCATAAATACAGTATTTCTCTTACATGGAGACGTAGAGGCTAGACAATGACGGAAACTATTGATGCGGTTCAGTAGCTTAAGAATGCAGAGAAGGAGGGCTGGACTGATAACTAGAATCATAACATACTCTTGGCAGACTCAGAGGCAGAGCCAGGCTGAACCGGGCACTGTGAGGCAGGAAGTAAGTGAAGGGTCAGGGATACAGGTGGGCGCTGTATCGCTCCTCAGCGAGGGCTTCAGGAGACAGGAGCTGAATCTGGTGTCCGGGCCCTTTTGAGGCCTAGAAACGGGGACTTTACAATGGAATAACGTGCACACTGAGAAACGTGGCAACGTAACTTTAAATAGGCCTGATATTCGTAGTATTCACGAGAACTGGAAACTGGCATACTAGAGATGGACACAACTATAATTGCGTCTTTAATCGAACATGGTGAATACATATGCATATCAATCATGCACACATAACATATGATGGATGACGCGTAGGGACACAGAACATGGCAAAATTTACTTTTCCACATTCCCTCCTTGTCACTACGTTTCCATCAGGAAACATCAATATTCATGATACCATCTATCATTTCATACAGTATCATTTGCTCGTCTCGAATTTTCTTGGAACGGGATTTAGAACGGGGCTTGGGACTAGGAATACAAGAGGTAGCACAAATGCCGCAAATCGCAGGGCCACATTGTATACAGAGGCAGCAGCTGAATATGATCGCTACTGTAATACCTAGGAAGGACAATACTTTCCATCCCCAAGCGGAAATTATATTCCAGAACCAACCGGACCATGTCCAGGTGCCTGGGTCTTGGTGTAACAGATGGGCAATTTTATGGAGTCTGGTTATAGCTGAATAAACAGACGGTGCGTTATTTGGAATGAAAATGCAGCAACTAGATCCGATGACTCTACATGCCCCGCCCCTATCGGCCAGTATGACGTCAAGGACGAGACGATTTTGGAGCACGACAAATCTCATAGCAGATTGCTCTTCAGTTAAATTACCTAGGGCAGAGGCAGTCTCATTCACTACGGCTTCGAGGGTTCTGGTTAACCTACGAATTAACTTACTATTCTGGATAGGTCCTATAAAGAAGAAGAAACCTCTATTGAAATCTGTATATTGTTCTAGAGCAGTTTCAGTATAATCGACAATCGGGGACTCCCTTCTATGTCTAACGTGTACTAGATGTGTGTTTCTATGATAATCAGATGGGGCTAGGAAAACTGGTGGCAGTAGGAAGGCAATGTAACAGGTTCCCTCCCAATCGAGGGGCAGACGAACATATGCGGTTTGACCACAAATAAAATAAGAATGACGTGAAGCTTTGAAAATAGATTTCCCACTGTCACTGTACTTGACAATAGTAGTACAATCGCTGTGGCCTACATGTACGGAACCATAATGCGGACACATAATTCGCCTTTGACTGGTAGTACCGAAATAGCAGGTAAGTCTGGAGTAGTATCAGACTGAACATTCAGGACCATAAAATTCGAAGAATAATTACCTAGATTGTAAACTTCGTTTTCTAGATCTAACCCTGTTCTGTGGGGAAGACCTTGCTTGTCTGGGAAACATGTACTGTTAAGGAAAGACATATCTGTTGAGGATGACGTTAACGTGGACCATGCTCCACACGAACCATTATGAGAAAATGGATAAGGAAAGAGTGGCAGAACTCCCTTCGGTGTCTGGAAAGGGGGGAGTCGACCACACACCCAACAATTAGTGGCATTGCTGGTCTGGTGTGAATAATGTAACATGCGGATAAAAGAATTGTTACGCATAGCGAGGCGGTAAGAGAGTTCATGAGGAGGCAGATCACTAAACGTGTGCTCTACTGTAACATTGGCAGACTTATTTACATGAGAAACTGGAAAATACAGATAAAACGCATAACTGGTGCAGGAAATCATAATACTGAGAAATAATATGAAACTTAGAAAAACGATACATCGGATTGAGTTTTGACTAACTCTCTCACTATGGGGGTCTATTTTATACATGTCAGAAACCGGTCTAACCGTTTCACCTAGGGGAGGACTTAGACAATCAAACTGGCTGACTTATTTTACTAGACCTTAACTTAAGCTTATACTCCTGTTGCGGAGTTTTCTCTAACAGGGAAGGGTTCGTAGCAATGTCTTTTGCGGGACAGTCCTTAAGAATAGTACTTTGGCAGTCTTTTAAATGTTCGGAAATGTTCTTTGAAACTGGTTTCAATCCATAAAATTTTTTGATGTGCGAAAGATGCACCCAGCCTTTGCGTCCCTCCAACTTCACGGCTGTACGGGTGGCCAGGAGGACCTGTCGGGGCTCCTTCCAGCGAGGCTCCAGCGGACTTGAACGATCGAAATTTCGCACCAGGACCATGGATCCGGGAACGATTTCATGCGGTGCCACCTCGGTATTGTCTGGAAATGCGGCAGCAACCTGTGAACGACAAGATTTGAGGGCAGACATCAAGGAAGCTAGGTAATCTGTCAGCATATTACTTGAAACATCGGTAATACTTCGGGGTCTAGGAGTACCCCACATGTTAGGGGGGCGGCCGAAAACGACCTCATACGGGGACAGACCTGATCTGGAATGTGCGACCATGCGCATATAGAACAAAGCGACTGGCAGAGCTATTAGCCAGTCCACACCTTTCTCTTTACATACTTTGGCGATGCGGATTTTCAGGGTCTGATTATGTCTCTCTACGAGACCAGCTGCTTCAGGATGGCGTACACAATGGAACCTCCACTGGTACCCTAACAAAAGGGAAACGTGTTTCATTAGCTCGGATGAGAATGGCTGGCCGTTGTCAGAATATACGACTCTAGGGAGTCCATAACGGGGGAAGAACTCACGAACCAACTGCTTGGCAGTGGTCGCGGCTGTGTAATCTGGGACTGGATATGCTTCTGTCCACCTGGACAAAGCGCATACAACTACAAGGACATACTTGAAACCTCGACATCGCTCCATCTGAATGTAATCCATCTGGAGGACTTCAAAAGGGTGGTCAGGAGGCTGGAATCCCCCTTGTTCCACCGGAACACTTTTACCTGGATTGAACTGACAACATATCATACAGGTACGGACTTTCTGCTTGGCTGCAGCTCGCAAATGTTTGTTGAACCAAATGTTCTGGATACTGTCTAACATAGCTTTTTCTCCTAAATGTGCTGAACTATGTGCGGTATTAATAATGACTTGAACCATAGAGTCGGGGAGAAACCATGTGGTTCTACCCTTCGTTAACCATCCTTGATCTGTCTGGACCCCTCCTTGTTCGGACCATTTCTTGATTTCATCGGGAGTAGCATGTAACTGGATATCTATGACATCTTGAGTAGGGTCTTTAACTGTCATACAGGTAGTCAGATCTGGAGTGTATGTCGGTGTCATATTAACTGGAATGTCTGGTGTCTGTGCTGTAAGCTTGGCTGTGCGATCTGCTAGATCATTACCTTGGGAAATAATGTCAGTAACTTTCGTATGTGCTTTGCACTTCATGATAGCAATGGATGTCGGTAAGTGTATGGCATCTAACAGAGCTTGAATAAGGAGACCATGCTGAATCTTGGTTCCATGAGAAGTCATGAAACCTCTCTCCTGCCAGAGCACTCCGAAGTCGTGTACGACTCCAAATGCGTAGCGTGAATCTGTGTAAACATTAACTTTCAGGTTCTTGGCGTGTATGCAGGCTTGAGTCAGAGCAACTAGCTCCGCTGCTTGAGCAGACAGGGTGTCAATGCGGTGTGTTTCAATAACTTCAGTGTCAGTAGTCACTGCATACGCGGCTACTAGTTCTCCTGTACTTGTTCTCATGCATGAACCATCCACATAAAGTGTCAGGTCAGGATCTGGTAATGGAATATCTGTCAAGTCTTGTCTTGGCTTAGTCATAATGTTAACTACTTCCACACAGTCGTGTGTGGCAGGATTCAAAGTAACTGATGGTAACAATGTAGCAGGGTTTAGGACGTTGCAGCGTCTGATTTCTATGTGTGGCTGAAACAGTGTCAATTCATAACCTGTTAAACGTGCAATTGTCAAGTGCTGAGTTTGTGTTCGGTTTAAAAGAACTTCCACGGAGTGTGGAACTTGTACTGTCAAGGAATGTCCTAATACTATGGAATCACTTTGTCTGATAGCTAGTGCTGTGGCTGCAACTGACTTGAGGCACGCAGGCAGAGCCTGGGCTACAGGATCTAATGTGCTCGAAAAATAAGCACAGGGCTTATATTGTCCTGCTTGATCTTGTGTAAGAACAGATAATGCTGTACCTTCGCGTTCTGTGACGAAAAGTGTAAAAGGCTTACTGTAGTTCGGTGTTGCTAGAACTGGAGCTTGACATAAAGCTTTCTTTAACTCATTGAAACTAAGTGTATGTTCAGATTTCCAAGGGAGGACAGTCGATACGGCTGCCTCCTGTGTCGTTAACTGTATCAGTGGTTTAGCTAGAAATGCATACTGAGGAATCCATTGTCTGCAATAAGAAGTAAGGCCGATAAAAGCACGTACCTCCTTCTGGGTCTTGGGCTGAGGAAGACTCGCTATTAACTGGATACGGTCGGGTGTCAACTGCCTACCCCTCTTGGACAGTAAGTGGCCTAAATAGATCACTTGCTGGACACAGAATTGAAGCTTAGAAGGGGACACCTTGTGCCCCATCTCGGCTAGGAAATACAAGACTGTAAGGGATGCTCGCTCGCAAGCACGTTCAGAACGGGCTGTGATCAGTAGATCATCGACATACTGGAGTAGGGCAGTGTCAGTTGGCATGTGAATATTGTCTAGTTGTCTCTTAAGTGCTTGACTATAAATACTAGGACTTTCTGTGAAACCTTGAGGAGCGCGTGTGAACATATAGCTCCTTCCATTTAAACAAAATCCGAAAAGGAACTGGCTGTCTGGATGAATGGGGACACTGAAAAATGCGTTCTTGAGGTCTATGACTGTGAAAAATGAAGCTTCTGAATCAATGGCTGTCAATAGGGAAGAGATATCTGGGACAACTGGGTACTGGGGAATAATACATTTATTGAGTTCTCGTAGGTCAATCACTAATCGATATACTGGGGGTGCATTTGGATCAGTACGTTTCATGACAGGAATGATCGGAGAATTACATACATTGGAGTCAGTTTCTACCACTACTCCTTGAGCCATGAGCTCGTCAATAATTTTGGATAAGGCTGCTACAGCCTCAGGTGGCAGTCTGTACTGCCTGATTCGTGGTAACACTACACCTGGCTTGAGAGTCACACGATGGGGTGTGATTTGCATATAACCAACATCAGTTGGACCTTGCGCCCATAGATGCTGCGGGACATTAGACAATCTGGGATCAAAATCTCGTAATACATAGTGACCCTTGAAGTCGCGTAGGAACAATCGTATTCCCTCTGGGGAACAGCATATAACTGCACCTAACTCTTTCAGTGTTTTAATGCCTAATAGATTTTCTGGACATGACTTAGTAAGTAACAGATCAGTAGTGCGGGATAGTGGACCTACTTCTAGAGTAACTGGCTTTGATATTTCATTTACAATAGGCTTTCCTGAAAATCCAAGGGAAACATTTCTAGAGCCTGAGAGCGGAGCCCCTGGAACTTCGGCGTGACTTATAGTGGTCCTACTTGCCCCTGTATCAATCAGAAACTTTCTGTCTTTCCCTAATACTTGACTGTGAACATAGGGACCTTCTTGATCTACAGGTATCTCGATGAGAGGCAAGCCTACCTCCCTCTCTAGGCTGTTTCATGAATACGGTTGATACTCTGGATACTCGGACTGTGCATACTGGTACATCTGCTGTGTAACATGCTGTGTTGCAGCGATGGGCTGCGGTACAGTAACTGTCTGTTGTGCATTCTGTGGCTGAGAAGTCTGTGAAACTTGCTCTTGTCTAGGCGGACGTGGTCTTTCTTTAGTCTTACCGGTAGCTATGTTGTGTTTCAGAACTGCACACTCGTTTATAAAATGACCTGGCTGTTTACAATAATTGCAGTTCCCTTTAACGGGAGCTACAGGATGACTGGCTTGATTTGGTCCCCTCTTCTGACTGTCTTGAGGAACAGATTGTGCAACTAGTACTTTCATTTTCGTGTCTTTCATACGTTTTCTCTCGTGATCTTGCTCTTCTCTGATTCTATTCTGGTGGTATTGAAGCATCTGTAACATCTGGGACGGGGTATTAGCTTGCCAGGTACTTTCGACTTTCAAAACTCGATTCTTAACTTGTGGACTTGAATTCTCGACTAGTTTAGTAACAAAAAGATGAGGGTATGACTCGCTACTCGTCTTGAGGCCACTGTTTATAATAAAACATTTCTCGAATCTAGAATAAAAATCACTAGTGTCTTCGTCTTGTTTCTGTTTACATGCTGAGATTGCATCCCAGTCTTCCTTTTTAGTTGCTAATAGTCTGGGCAAAACTTGTATTAACAGTTCAGGTAATTCTTTACATTTATCTCCAAGACCGGTACCTGGTACTCGTGCCTTATCTTCGGCTTCTAGAACTGCCCAATCGATCTTTTTCTCTCCCACCTCCCATTCTTTTTCTTTGAGTTTCTCATATACCCCTGCGGGCAACAAGACTTTTAACATTTTAATGATATCTGGATACGTGTATTCTCCCATACGGAGCATGTCTTTTAATTCTCGGTGGAACCCTGCTGGATCTTTATCATGACAGGGAATTAATTTTTTCATCTCTAAGAGTTCCATCTTTGTGATAGGGGTGTAAACAAACACTCGTTGCATTTCACCACCCTCTGTCTTAACTGGATGCACTTCTCGTAACGGATTCTGTCTGTCTATGTAAAACGGTTTACTTTCTGGAGGTGAGACATGAACAAAATGCGGGTTCAGGAACGTTCTATATTTGTGACGCTGTTCTAGAATGACGCTAATTAAATCGGTACCTAAACCTTTCCATCTATACTGGAGTAACTCGTTCAGGACATCGTGTAACGGACCTGGATCAGAATGTTGACCCTCATACAGAGTAATGAGGTGCTGGATCATATACATACCCGCCAGTCGCTGCTCGGCTGGGGGCAATTTCAGAAACATTTGTGCCACTATTTCGTCTGGAAAAGTGGTAGAATCAGTAATCCATCGGACTGCTGATCGGACTAGTTCTTGTTCATGCATAGTACTTAACTCGTTATAACCGATTCGTGATTTCAGAATGTGATCGGTAGCTTGAAATACTTGTTCTAGAGAACCTTGTTCTGGTGCCGGGTGATGGAAAGTTGACTTGTGGTCTAGGCGTAAATGGCGATCTGGAAATCTAGATTTTCCTACATACGCTATTCTAGTGGGATTCTCGTCGTCTACCTCTTCAGTAGAAGAGTCATTTTCTTTCTCGTTTACTTGTGCTGCTTTACGTTGTTCGTGTAACTTTATTATTTCTTTACGGATTTTCTTGTACATACTCTCTATACTACTGATAGTCTTGTGCTTACCCTCGGCTATATTATCACTCCACCTTGTCAGGATTTTCATTTCGGCCTGATCTTTAGTCGGGGAATCTTGTTCTCTTATTAGACAATTAATCAGGAACTTTAATAACATGAGCTGGATCTCAGCTTTCCTTTGAGACATGACTTCACTAATACTTTCTGGATCATCCCCTGTACGGATGAAACGATATATTCTGTCTAGATCTTCTTTCATATCTGGTAGGGTGACTAGATACTCGGTCACCTTTCTCACGCGTAATGAATATAAAACCATATTATCCTCGCCTGGGACTGGATCATAGCCACATTCGGTAAGGGCTTTTCTTATTTCTGCAACAGACTGATATCTGGGCGTACGCTGTGACGCTTGTGCATGTAATTCGGCTAACGTTAAACGTTGGTGCGGTGGCGGGGTACCAGGAGGACCTCCTCCTGCGGCCCCTAAACTGGAATCGTCGACTGATACTCTTCGTACCAGCGCGGCGGGAAATTGTAATGTAGGCTGGACCGGGGGTACCGTAGCAGGTACTCCGGTGACTGGAGGAGCAGGATTTACATTATTTACAGGAGCTGGCGGAACAGGATTTGCATATTCTGGGACTGTGTCGTCCAAATAGGACGAGATGAAAATATCAGCTGCGGTCGGTTTGTGACGTAGCTTGGTCGGAACTAATGGTGGCGGAAAATTACTGGATGCCTCCGGGGTTGCTTTTGGCAAGCCCTCGGCAAGAAGAGGATACATACCCTTGATGAGGGCATGCCTCTGTCTGTCTGACTGTTCTGTTTTGACTCGTTCACCTATCTCGATTAGTTCCCTTTCTTGGGCTCGTTCTAAGGATTCTCTACTTAGTTCTGACTTTCTGATTTCTTTTTCGGTTCTTTTATGAGATTCTTTGCGCCATAACTCGATGGCATCTTTCTGTGACTGTCTGGCTTTCTTTTTCCATAATGCTTCTTCTACTCGCATGATGCACTCGGCATCCCATGTGCCTGATACGGGCCATCTATACTTTTCTTCTAACTGTTTGGTATACTCTACCCATAAATCTAGATATAGTATGGCACTTATGCCATGCTTTTGATACATAAAATGACCTGGACTGTCCCTAGGCGGGACAGGAACTGCTTCTTCTAGCAGACCCTTTCTAGTTTTTAACTGACGTAATCTCGAAAAGAGGGACATTGCAAACTTGAATCTGAACACAATACAATACACGAGGAACAATAACAATTGAGAAAACAATTCAGGCATACCACGACATTGAAAATACATTGAATAACATTATGAAGCAACAGTTCGGACAGAATACTACCTGGAAACCTGAGAACAGAAACACATGAATTTCTCGAGAACGGAACAGACTAGAATTACTGGATGCGCTGCTGAAACAGCACGGAACATACCGGTCCCATAAAGGGACGCATCAAGACCCGTATCCACCTAGGTGAACACTTCGTTTCAGATCTGCGTACCCAGACCCATCGGACCAGAGACAATTTAGATTGACCCTGTCTAGATACTACCCCAGCAACGGTACTCACCGGGCAGCAAGAACGGAAAGCCTCGGACTGGACTGGACTGCTTCGACGCCGGACGGACGAACTTCGGACTTCTGTTACGGGTGGGCCTCCGGATACCTCGGACCTTGGACTCTCGGCTTGGGCTCTGGTTGGGACTCGCCGCGTTCCTCCACCGTCTCGTCTGGATGCTGGACCGCCTCCTCCGTCTCCTCCGTGGGCCTGAGGGATACTTAAAGCAGAAATATCTGCCGGTGCGCAGAAGAGTTCCGTCACGACTGCAGAGGGTCAGGGGGTCGGCGTGGCTTCACCGACGCGTGGGGAAAGGGCAAGTCCCTGTTCGGGCGCCATTATGTGGTATATAAATAAATAATACCGGATCTAGGTTTGTCTGGACTTAGCAATAACAGATAGCTCAATAAATAAGAGTCAAGATTCGAGGTAGTAGGAGTTTGCAGGTTTTAATACAGCATAAAGGACAGGAACAGGACAACCTGCACAGGAATAGGATGGCAGGGCCTGACAGGGGGGCCCCGACAGCTGCCGGGCAGGATCTGGGATGAGCGCGCTAACATTTAATAACAATACACGAACATATATACTAAAACAGTTGCATTACAATACATATGATAGGCGGAGCAGTGGGTGTGGTCAATAGCAGTCGCGAAAGATAAGGGTGAAAGTAGGTGTAACAAGAGGCGTATACATAGACATGTGATGTAAACGTAACAGAATATGTCTTAAATGGGGCGGAAACATGGAGGGGGCTACCTAAGGAGCCGGGACCTCTAACCTAATGGTGCGCGCAAACTGACAATGACGTGTTACTAGGAGAAGCTGGGGGCTACGAACTCTGTGCTAGGAGCAGAGACTGAAGTCTGGAGAGTCAGGGCGACATGTACCTAAGCAGTATCTAGTATCTGATGTTTAGAGAACATGTTGATATAAACTAGAAGTCAGGAGGGGAAAGGCTAACTTGATTCTAAGACTGGAGCATGCATTATTCTACATGTAGTGCGTGATGAAGAATATTAAATGACCATAAATACAGTATTTCTCTTACATGGAGACGTAGAGGCTAGACAATGACGGAAACTATTGATGCGGTTCAGTAGCTTAAGAATGCAGAGAAGGAGGGCTGGACTGATAACTAGAATCATAACATACTCTTGGCAGACTCAGAGGCAGAGCCAGGCTGAACCGGGCACTGTGAGGCAGGAAGTAAGTGAAGGGTCAGGGATACAGGTGGGGGCTGTATCGCTCCTCAGCGAGGGCTTCAGGAGACAGGAGCTGAATCTGGTGTCCGGGCCCTTTTGAGGCCTAGAAACGGGGACTTTACAATGGAATAACGTGCACACTGAGAAACGTGGCAACGTAACTTTAAATAGGCCTGATATTCGTAGTATTCACGAGAACTGGAAACTGGCATACTAGAGATGGACACAACTATAATTGCGTCTTTAATCGAACATGGAGAATACATATGCATATCAATCATGCACACATAACATATGATGGATGACGCGTAGGGACACAGAACATGGCAAAATTTACTTTTCCACATGAGGGAGCCCTGACAACTGAGGCCAGTCACCCCAGGCCTCAGTGTCCATGCAAATCTGTCCACACTGATCTGACATGCAAACCAGGCCTCTGCACACAGCCCCCGCAGCGGGTCCAACAACGGGGGACTGTCTGTGGGTGGAAAGAGTGAGTGTGAGGGAACCCTGACAACTCAGTTCAGTCACCCCAGGCCTCAGTGTCCATGCAAACCTGTCCACACTGATCTGACATGCAAACCAGGACTCTGCACACAGCCCCCGCAGCGGGTCTAACAACGGGGGGCTGTCTGTGGGTGGAAAGAGTGAGTGTGAGGGAGCTCTGACAGCTGAGGCCAGTCACCCCAGGCCTCAGTCTCCAGGCAAACCTGTTCACACTGATCTGACGTGCAAACCAGGCCTCTGCACACAGCCCCCGCAGCGGGTCCAGCAACGAGGGACTGTCTGTGGGTGGAAAGAGTGAGTGTGAGGGAGCCCTGACAGCTGAGGCCAGTCACCCCAGGACTCAGTGTCCATGCAAACCTGTCCACACTGATCTGACATGCAAACCAGACCTCTGCACACAGCCCCGCAGCGGGTCCAACAACGGGGGACTGTCTGTGGGTGGAAAGAGTGAGTGTAAGGGAGCTCTGACAGCTGAGGCCAGTCACCCCAGGCCTCAGTGTCCATGCAAACCTGTCCACACTGATCTGACATGCAAACCAGGCCTCTGCACACCGGCCCCGCAGCGGGTCCAACAACGAGGGACTGTCTGTGGTTGGAAAGAGTGAGTGTGAGGGAGCCCTGACAGCTGAGGCCAGTCACCCCAGGCCTCAGTGTCCATGCAAACCTGTCCACACTGATCTGACATGCAAACCAGGCCTCTGCATACAGCCCCCGCAGCGCGCACAACAACGAGGGACTGTCTGTGGGTGGAAAGAGTGAGTGTGAGGGAGCTCTGACAGCTGAGGCCAGTCACCCCAGGCCTCAGTGTCCATGCAAACCTGTCCACACTGATCTGACATGCAAACCAGGCCTGTGCACACAGCCCCCGCAGCGGGTCCAACAACGAGGGACTGTCTGTGGGTGGAAAGAGTGAGTGTGAGGGAGCGATGACAGCTGAGGCCAGTCACAACAGGCCTCAGTGTCCATGCAAACCTGTCCACACTGATCTGACATGCAAACCAGGCCCGTGCACACAGCCCCCGCAGCGGGTCCAACAACGAGGGACTGTCTGTGGGTGGAAAGAGTGAGTGTGAGGGAGCCCTGACAGCTGAGGCCAGTCACCAGAGGCCTCAGTGTCCATGCAGACCTGTCCACACTGGTCTGACATGCAAACCAGGCCTCTGCACACAGCCCCCACAGCAGGTCCAACAACGAGGGACTGTCTGTGGGTGGAAAGAGTGAGTGTGAGGGAGCTCTGACAGCTGAGGCCAGTCACCCCAGGCCTCAGTGTCCATGCAAACCTGTCCACGCTGATCTGACATGCAAACCAGGCCTCTGCACACAGCCCCCGCAGCGGGTCCAACAACGAGGGACTGTCTGTGGGTGGAAAGAGTGAGTGTGAGGGAGCTCTGACAGCTGAGACCAGTCACCCCAGGCCTCAGTGTCCATGCAAACCTGTCCACACTGATCTGACATGCAAACCAGGCCTCAGCACACAGCCCCCGCAGCGGGTCAAACAACGAGGGACTGTCTGTGGGTGGAAAGAGTGAGTGTGAGGGAGCGATGACAGCTGAGGCCAGTCACCCTAGGCCTCAGTGTCCATGCAAACCTGTCCACACTGATCTGACATGCAAACCAGGCCTCAGCACACAGCCCCCGCAGCGGGTCTAACAACGTGGGACTGTCTGTGGGTGGAAAGAGTGAGTATGAGGGAGCCCTGACAACTGAGGCCAGTCACCCTAGGCCTCAGTGTCCATGCAAACCTGTCCACACTGATTTGACATGCAAACCAGGCCTCTGCACACAGCCCTCGGAGCGGGCTCAGCAACGAGGGACTGTCTGTGGGTGGAAAGAGTGAGTGTGAGGGAGCGATGACAGCTGAGGCCAGTCACAACAGGCCTCAGTGTCCATGCAAACCTGTCCACACTGATCTGACATGCAAACCAGGCCTCTGCACACAGCCCCCGCAGCGAGTCCAACAACGAGGGACTGTCTGTGGGTGGAAAGAGTGAGTGTGAGGGAGCCCTGACAACTGAGGCCCGTCACCCCAGGCCTCAGTGTCCATGCAAATCTGTCCACACTGATCTGACATGCAAACCAGGCCTCTGCACACAGCCCCCGCAGCGGGTCCAACAACGGGGGACTGTCTGTGGGTGGAAAGAGTGAGTGTGAGGGAACCCTGACAACTCAGTTCAGTCACCCCAGGCCTCAGTGTCCATGCAAACCTGTCCACACTGATCTGACATGCAAACCAGGACTCTGCACACAGCCCCCGCAGCGGGTCTAACAACGGGGGGCTGTCTGTGGGTGGAAAGAGTGAGTGTGAGGGAGCCCTGACAACTGAGGCCAGTCACCCCAGGCCTCAGTGTCCATGCAAATCTGTCCACACTGATCTGACATGCAAACCAGGCCTCAGCACACAGCCCCCGCAGCGGGTCAAACAACGAGGGACTGTCTGTGGGTGGAAAGAGTGAGTGTGAGGGAGCGATGACAGCTGAGGCCAGTCACCCCAGGCCTCAGTGTCCATGCAAACCTGTCCACACTGATCTGACATGCAAACCAGGCCTGTGCACACAGCCCCCGCAGCGGGTCCAACAACGAGGGACTGTCTGTGGGTGGAAAGAGTGAGTGTGAGGGAGCCCTGACAGCTGAGGCCAGTCACCACAGGCCTCAGTGGCCATGCAAACCTGTCCACACTGATCTGACATGCAAACCAGGCCTCTGCACACAGCCCCCGCAGCGGGTCTAACAACGGGGGGCTCTCTGTGGGTGGAAAGAGTGAGTGTGAGGGAGCCCTGACAGCTGAGACCAGTCACCCCAGGCCTCAGTGTCCATGCAAACCTGTCCACACTGATCTGACATGCAAACCAGGCCTGAGCACACAGCCCCCGCAGCGGGTCCAACAACGAGGGACAGTCTGTGGGTGGAAAGAGTGAGTGTGAGGGAGCCCTGACAGCTGAGGCCAGTCACCAGAGGCCTCAGTGTCCATGCAGACCTGTCCACACTGGTCTGACATGCAAACCAGGCCTCTGCACACAGCCCCCACAGCAGGTCCAACAACGAGGGACTGTCTGTGGGTGGAAAGAGTGAGTGTGAGGGAGCTCTGACAGCTGAGGCCAGTCACCCCAGGCCTCAGTGTCCATGCAAACCTGTCCACGCTGATCTGACATGCAAACCAGGCCTCTGCACACAGCCCCCGCAGCGGGTCCAACAACGAGGGACTGTCTGTGGGTGGAAAGAGTGAGTGTGAGGGAGCTCTGACAGCTGAGACCAGTCACCCCAGGCCTCAGTGTCCATGCAAACCTGTCCACACTGATCTGACATGCAAACCAGGCCTCAGCACACAGCCCCCGCAGCGGGTCAAACAACGAGGGACTGTCTGTGGGTGGAAAGAGTGAGTGTGAGGGAGCGATGACAGCTGAGGCCAGTCACCCTAGGCCTCAGTGTCCATGCAAACCTGTCCACACTGATCTGACATGCAAACCAGGCCTCAGCACACAGCCCCCGCAGCGGGTCTAACAACGGGGGACTGTCTGTGGGTGGAAAGAGTGAGTGTGAGGGAGCCCTGACAACTGAGGCCAGTCACCCTAGGCCTCAGTGTCCATGCAAACCTGTCCACACTGATTTGACATGCAAACCAGGCCTCTGCACACAGCCCTCGCAGCGGGCTCAGCAACGAGGGACTGTCTGTGGGTGGAAAGAGTGAGTGTGAGGGAGCGATGGCAGCTGAGGCCAGTCACAACAGGCCTCAGTGTCCATGCAAACCTGTCCACACTGATCTGACATGCAAACCAGGCCTCTGCACACAGCCCCCGCAGCGGTTCCAACAACGAGGGACTGTCTGTGGCTGGAAAGAGTGAGTGTGAGGGGGCTCTGACAGCTGAGGCCAGTCGCCCCAGGCCTCAGTGTCCATGCAAACCTGTCCACGCTGATCTGACTGGCAAACCAGGCCTCTGCACCCAGCCCCCGCAGCGGGTCCAACAACGAGGGACTGTCTGTGGGTGGAAAGAGTGAGTGTGAGGGAGCTCTGACAGCTGATGCCAGTCACCCCAGGCCTCAGTGTCCATGCAAATCTGTCCACACTGATCTGACATGCAAACCAGGCCTCTGCACACAGCCCCTGCAGCGGGTCCAAAAACGAGGGACTGTCTGTGGGTGAAAAAGTGAGTGTGAGGGAGCCCTGACAGCTGAGGCCAGTCACCCCAGGCCTCACTGTCCATGCAAACCTGTCCACACTGATCTGACATGCAAACCAGGCCTCTGCACACAGCCCCCGCAGCTGGTCCCACAACGAGGGACTGTCTGTGGGTGGAAAGAGTGAGTGTGAGGGAGCTCTGACAGCTGCCACAGTCACCCCAGGCCTCAGTGTCCATGCAAACCTGTTCACACTGATCTGACATGCAAACCAGGCCTCTGCACACAGCCCCCGCAGCGAGTCCAACAACGAGGGACTGTCTGTGGGTGGAAAGAGTGAGTGTGAGGGAGCTCTGACAGCTGAGGCCAGTCACCCCAGGCCTCAGTGTCCATGCAACCCTGTCCACTCTGATCTGACATGCAAACCAGGCCTCTGCACACAGCCCCCACAGCGGGTCCAACAACGGGGGACTGTCTGTGGGTGGAAAGAGTGAGTGTGAGGGAGCTCTCACAACTGAGGCCAGTCACCCCAGGCCTCAGTGTCCATGCAAACCTGTCCACATTGATCTGACATGCAAACCAGGCCTCTGCACACAGCCCCCGCAGCGGGTCTAACAACGAGGGGCTGTCTGTGGGTGGAAAGAGTGAGTGTGAGGGAGCTCTCACAACTGAGGCCAGTCACCCCAGGCCTCAGTGTCCATGCAAACCTGTCCACATTGATCTGACATGCAAACCAGGCCTCTGCACACAGCCCCCGCAGCGGGTCTAACAACGAGGGACTGTCTGTGGGTGGAAAGAGTGAGTGTGAGGGAGCTCTGACAGCTGAGGCCAGTCACCCCAGGCCTCAGTGTCCATGCAAACCTGTCCACATTGATCTGACATGCAAACCAGGCCTCTGCACACAGCCCCCGCAGCGGGTCCAACAACGAGGGACTGTCTGTGGGTAGAAAGAGTGAGTGTGAGGGAGCCCTGACAGCTGAGGCCAGTCACCACAGGCCTCAGTGTCCATGCAAACCTGTCCACACTGGTCTGACATGCAAACCAGGCCTCTGCACACAGCCCCCACAGCAGGTCCAACAACGAGGGACTGTCTGTGGGTGGAAAGAGTGAGTGTGAGGGAGCTATGACAGCTGAGGCCAGTCACTCCAGGCAAACCTGTCCACACTGATCTGACATGCAAACCAGGCCTCTGCACACAGCCCCCGCAGCGGGTCCAACAACGAGGGACTGTCTGTGGGTAGAAAGAGTGAGTGTGAGGGAGCCCTGACAGCTGAGGCCAGTCACCACAGGCCTCAGTGTCCATGCAAACCTGTCCACACTGGTCTGACATGCAAACCAGGCCTCTGCACACAGCCCCCACAGCAGGTCCAACAACGAGGGACTGTCTGTGGGTGGAAAGAGTGAGTGTGAGGGAGCTATGACAGCTGAGGCCAGTCACCCCAGGCCGCAGTGTCCATGCAAACCTGTCCATGCTGATCATACATGCAAACCAGACTTCTGCACACAGCCCCTGCAGCAGGCCCAACAACGAGGGACTGTCTGTGGGTGGAAAGAGTGAGTGTGAGGGAGCCCTGACAGCTGACGCCAGTCACCCCAGGCCTCAGTGTCCATGCAAACCTGTCCACACTGATCTGACATGCAAACCAGGCCTCTGCACACAGCCCCCGCAGCGGTTCCAACAACGGGGGGGGCTGTCTGTGGGTGGAAAGAGTGAGTGTGAGGGAGCTCTGACAGCTGAGGCCAGTCACCCCAGGCCTCAGTGTCCATGCAAACCTGTCCACGCTGATCTGACATGCAAACCAGGCCTCTGCACACAGCCCCCGCAGCGGGTCCAACAACGAGGGACTGTCTGTGGGTGGAAAGAGTGAGTGTGAGGGAGCTCTGACAGCTGAGACCAGTCACCCCAGGCCTCAGTGTCCATGCAAACCTGTCCACACTGATCTGACATGCAAACCAGACCTCTGCACACAGCCCCCGCAGCGGGTCCAACAACGAGGGACTGTCTGTGGGTGGAAAGAGTGAGTGTGAGGGAGCTCTGACAGCTGAGGCCAGTCACCCCAGGCCTCAGTGTCCATGCAAACCTGTCCACACTGATCTGACATGCAAACCAGGCCTCTGCACACAGCCCCCGCAGCGGGTCCAACAACGAGGGACTGTGTGTGGGTGGAAAGAGTGAGTGTGAGGGAGCCCTGACAGCTGAGGCCAGTCACCCCAGGCCTCAGTGTCCATGCAAACCTGTCCACACTGATCTGACATGCAAACCAGCCCTCTGCACACAGCCCCCGCAGCGGGTCTAACAACGAGGGACTGTCTGTGGGTGGAAAGAGTGAGTGTGAGGGAGCCCTGACAACTGAGGCCAGTCACCCCAGGCCTCAGTGTCCATGCAAACCTGTCCACACTGATCTGACATGTAAACCAGGCCTCAGCACACAGCCCCCGCAGCGGGTCAAACAACGAGGGACTGTCTGTGGGTGGAAAGAGTGAGTGTGAGGGAGCGATGACAGCTGAGGCCAGTCACCCTAGGCCTCAGTGTCCATGCAAACCTGTCCACACTGATCTGACATGCAAACCAGGCCTCAGCACACAGCCCCCGCAGCGGGTCTAACAACGGGGGACTGTCTGTGGGTGGAAAGAGTGAGTGTGAGGGAGCCCTGACAACTGAGGCCAGTCACCCTAGGCCTTAGTGTCCATGCAAACCTGTCCACACTGATCTGACATGCAAACCAGGCCTCTGCACACAGCCCTCGCAGCGGGCTCAGCAACGAGGGACTGTTTGTGGGTGGAAAGAGTGAGTGTGAGGGAGCGATGACAGCTGAGGCCAGTCACAACAGGCCTCAGTGTCCATGCAAACCTGTCCACACTGATCTGACATGCAAACCAGGCCTCTGCACACAGCCCCCGCAGCGGTTCCAACAACGAGGGACTGTCTGTGGGTGGAAAGAGTGAGTGTGAGGGAGCTCTGACAGCTGATGCCAGTCACCCCAGGCCTCAGTGTCCATGCAAATCTGTCCACACTGATCTGACATGCAAACCAGGCCTCTGCACACAGCCCCTGCAGCGGGTCCAAAAACGAGGGACTGTCTGTGGGTGAAAGAGTGAGTGTGAGGGAGCCCTGACAGCTGAGGCCAGTCACCCCAGGCCTCAGTGTCCATGCAAACCTGTCCACACTGATCTGACATGCAAACCAGGCCTCTGCACACAGCCCCCGCAGCTGGTCCCACAACGAGGGACTGTCTGTGGGTGGAAAGAGTGAGTGTGAGGGAGCTCTGACAGCTGCCACAGTCACCCCAGGCCTCAGTGTCCATGCAAACCTGTTCACACTGATCTGACATGCAAACCAGGCCTCTGCACACAGCCCCCGCAGCGAGTCCAACAACGAGGGACTGTCTGTGGGTGGAAAGAGTGAGTGTGAGGGAGCTCTGACAGCTGAGGCCAGTCACCCCAGGCCTCAGTATCCATGCAACCCTGTCCACTCTGATCTGACATGCAAACCAGGCCTCTGCACACAGCCCCCACAGCGGGTCCAACAACGGGGGACTGTCTGTGGGTGGAAAGAGTGAGTGTGAGGGAGCTCTCACAACTGAGGCCAGTCCCCCCAGGCCTCAGTGTCCATGCAAACCTGTCCACATTGATCTGACATGCAAACCAGGCCTCTGCACACAGCCCCCGCAGCGGGTCTAACAACGAGGGGCTGTCTGTGGGTGGAAAGAGTGAGTGTGAGGGAGCTCTGACAGCTGAGGCCAGTCACCCCAGGCCTCAGTATCCATGCAAACCTGTCCACATTGATCTGACATGCAAACCAGGCCTCTGCACACAGCCCCTGCAGCAGGCCCAACAACGAGGGACTGTCTGTGGGTGGAAAGAGTGAGTGTGAGGGAGCCCTGACAGCTGCGGCCAGTCACCCCAGGCCTCAGTGTCCATGCAAACCTGTCCACACTGATCTGACATGCAAACCAGGCCTCTGCACACAGCCCCCGCAGCGGGTCCAACAACGAGGGACTGTCTGTGGGTGGAAAGAGTGAGTGTGAGGGAGCGATGACAGCTGAGGCCAGTCACCCCAGGCCTCAGTGTCCATGCAAACCTGTCCACACTGATCTGACATGCAAACCAGGCCTCTGCACACAGCCCCCGCAGCGGGTCCAACAACGAGGGACTGTCTGTGGGTGGAAAGAGTGAGTGTGGAGGGAGCACTGACAGCTGAGGGCAGTAACCACAGGCCTCAGTGTCCATGCAAACCTGTCCACACTGATCTGACATGCAAACCAGGCCTCTGCACACAGCCCCCGCAGCGGGTCCAACAATGAGGGACTGTCTGTGGGTGGAAAGAGTGAGTGTGAGGGAGCTCTGACAGCTGAGGCCAGTCACCCCAGGCCTCAGTATCCATGCAAACCTGTCCACTCTGATCTGACATGCAAACGAGGCCTCTGCACACACCCCTCGCAGTGGGTCCAACAACGAGGGACTGTCTGTGGGTAGAAAGAGTGAGTGTGAGGGAGCTCTGACAGCTGAGACAGTCACCCCAGGCCTCAGTGTCCATGCAAACCTGTCCACACTGATCTGACATGCAAACCAGGCCTCTGCACACAGCCCCCGCAGCGGGTCCAACAACGAGGGGCTGTCTGTGGGTGGAAAGAGTGAGTGTGAGGGAGCCGTGACAGCTGAGGCCAGTCACCACAGGCCTCACTGTCCAGGCAAACCTGTCCACACTGGTCTGACATGCAAACCAGGCCTCTGAACCCAGCCCCCGCAGCGGGTCCAACAACGAGGGACTGTCGGGACTGTCTGTGGGTGGAAAGAGTGAGTGTGAGGGAGCTCTGACAGCTGAGGCCAGTCACCCCAGGCCTCAGCGTCCATGCAAACCTGTCCACACTGATCTGACATGTAAACCAGGCCTCCTCACACTGCCCCCGCAGCGGGTCCAACAACGAGGGACTGTCTGTGGCTGGAAAGAGTGAGTGTAAGGGAGCTCTGACAGCTGAGGCCAGTCACCCCAGGCCTCAGTGTCCATGCAAACCTGTCCACACTGATCTGACGTGCAAACCAGGCCTGTGCACACAGCCCCCGCAGCGGGTCCAACAACGGGGGACTGTCTGTGGGTGGAAGAGTGAGTGTGAGGGAGCTCTGACAGCTGAGGCCAGTCACCCCAGGCCTCAGTGTCCATGCAAACCTGTCCACACTGATCTGACATGCAAACCAGGCCTCTGCACACAGCCCCCGCAGCGGGTCCAACAACGAGGGACTGTCTGTGGGTGGAAGAGTGAGTGTGAGGGAGCCCTGACAGCTGAGGCCAGTCACCCCAGGCCTCAGTGTCCATGCAAACCTGTCCACACTGATCTGACATGCAAACCAGGCCTCTGCACACAGCCCCCGCAGCGGGTCTAACAACGGGGGCCTGTCTGTGGGTGGAAAGAGTGAGTGTGAGGGAGCTCTGACAGCTGAGGCCAGTCACCCCAGGCCTCAGCGTCCATGCAAACCTGTCCACACTGATCTGACATGTAAACCAGGCCTCCTCACACAGCCCCCGCAGCGGGTCCAACAACGAGGGACTGTCTGTGGGTGGAAAGAGTGAGTGTGAGGGAGCCCTGACAACTGAGGCCAGTCACCCCAGGCCTCAGTGTCCATGCAAACCTGTCCACGCTGATCTGACATGCAAACCAGGCCTCTGAACCCAGCCCCCGCGGTGGGTCCAACAACGAGGGACTGTCTGTGGGTGAAAAGAGTGAGAGTGAGGGAGCTCTGACAGCTGAGGTCAGTCACCACAGGTCTCAGTGTCCATGCAGACCTGTCCGCACTCATCTGAAATGCAAACCAGGCCTCTGCACACAGTCCCCGCAGCGGGTCTAACAACGAGCGACTGTCTGGGCGTGGAAAGAGTGAGTGTGAGGGAGCCCTGACAACTCAGTTCAGTCACCCCAGGCCTCAGTGTCCATGCAAACCTGTCCACACTGATCTGACATGCAAACGAGGCCTCTGCACACAGCCCCCGCAGCGGGTCCAACAACGAGGGACTGTCTGTGGGTGTAAAGAGTGAGTGTGGAGGGAGCCCTGACAGCTGAGGCCAGTCACCACAGGCCTCAGTGTCCATGCAAACCTGTCCACACTGATCTGACATGCAAACCAGGCCTCTGCACACAGCCCCCGCAGCGGGTCCAACAACGAGGGACTGTGTGTGGGTGGAAAGAGTGAGTGTGAGGGAGTCCTGACAGCTGAGGCCAGTCACCACAGGCCTCAGTGTCCATGCAAACCTGTCCACACTGATCTGACATGCAAACCAGGCCTGTGCACACAGCCCCCACAGCAGGTCCAACAACGGGGAACTGTCTGTGGCTGGAAAGAGTGAGTGTGAGGGAGCTCTGACAGCTGAGGCCAGTCACCCCAGGCCTCAGTGTCCATGCAGACCTGTCCACAGTGATCTGACATGCAAACCAGGCCTCTGCACACAGCCCCCGCAGCGGGTCCAACAACGAGGGACTGTCTGTGGGTGGAAAGAGTGAGTGTGAGGGAGCCCTGACAGCTGAGGCCAGTCACCCCAGGCCTCAGTGTCCATGCAAACCTGTCCACACTGATCTGACATGCAAACCAGGCCTCTGCACACAGCCCCGCAGCAGGTCCAACAACGAGGGACTGTCTGTGGGTGGAAGAGTGAGTGTGAGGGAGCCCTGACAGCTGAGGCCAGTCACCCCAGGCCTCAGTGTCCATGCAAACCTGTCCACACTGATCTGACATGCAAACCAGGCCTCTGCACACAGCCCCCACAGCGGGTCTAACAACGGGGGGCTGTCTGTGGGTGGAAAGAGTGAGTGTGAGGGAGCTCTGACAGCTGAGGCCAGTCACCCCAGGCCTCAGTGTCCATGCAAACCTGTCCACACTGATCTGACATGCAAACCAGGCCTCTGCACACAGCCCCCGCAGCGGGTCTAACAACGAGGGGCTGTCTGTGGGTGGAAAGAGTGAGTGTGAGGGAGCTCTGACAGCTGAGGGCAGTCACCGTAGGCCTCAGTGTCCATGCAAACCTGTCCACACTGATCTGACATGCAAACCAGGCCTCTGCACACAGCCCCCTGCCAGCAGGATGCTGCAAAGCACCAGTGACCCCTGACCCCGGGCCCCTGGGGCCCCATCTCCACGCTGAGGTGCATCTTTTACTCACACCCTCTGTACTCTGTCAGAGGAAGCGATCTGCAAGCTCAAACCATCGTTTTGTACGAAACCTTCTGCAAACAGACATCGACAGAGAGCGCGGGTACAAAAACAGGCAACGAAAGAGAGCGCGGGTACAAAAACAGGCAAAAACAGAGAGCGCGGGTACAAAAACAGGCAATGAAAGAGAGCGCAGGTACAAAAACAGGCAAAGACAGAGAGCGCAGGTACAAAAATAGGCAACAAAAGAGAGCGCAGGTACAAAAACAGGCAACGACAGAGAGCGCGGGTACAAAAACAGGAAACGACAGAGAGCGCAGCTACAAAAACAGGCAAAGACAGAGAGCGCGGGTACAAAAACAGGCAAAGACAGAGAGCGCGGGTACAAAAACAGGCAACGACAGCTCAGGTACAAAAAAAGGGGGTGATGCACAGCGTAGGTACAAAAACAGGCAACAAAAGAGAGCATGGGTACAAAAACAGGCAACGACAGAGAGCGCAGGTACAAAACAGGCAATGAAAGAGAGCTCAGGTACAAAAACAGGCTACGATATAGAGAACCGGTACAAAAACAAGTAAAAATAGAGAGCACGGGTTCAAAACAAGCAACGATAGAGAGGGCAGGTACAAAAACAAGTAACGACAGAGAGCACAGGTTCTAAAACAGGCAACAACAGAGAGCGCGGGTACAAAAACAAGTAACGACAGAGAGCACAGGTACAAAAACAGGCAATGACAGAGAGCGGGGGTACAAAAACAAGTAACGAAAGGGAGCATGGGTAAAAAAACAGGCAACAATAGAGAGTGCGGGTACAAAAACAGGCAACAACAGAGAGCGCAGATACAAAAACAGGCAATGAAAGAGAGCACGGGAACAAAAACAGGCAACGACAGAGAGTGCGGGTACAAAAACAGGCAACAACAGAGAGCGCGGGTACAAAAACAGGCAACGAAAGAGAGCGCAGGTACAAAAACAGGCAATAAAAGAGAGCGCCGGTACAAAAACAGGCAACGACAAAGAGCGCAGGTACAAAAACAGGCAACAATAGAGAGAACAGGCAGAAAAACAGGTAACAATAGAGAGCGCGGGTTCAAAAACAGGCGACGATATAGAGGGCAGGTACAAAAACAGACAGAGAGAGCACAGGAACAAAAGCAGGCAACGATAGAGAGAGCGGTTACAAAAACGGGCAACAACAGAGAGCCCGGGTACAAAAACAGGCTACGATATACAGAAACGGTACAAAAACAGGTAAAAATAGAGAGCACAGGTTCAAAAACAAGCAACGATAGAGAGGGCAGGTACAAAAACAAGTGACGACTGTGAGAAGTTGGCCTGGCATATGTTGTCCACTATTCTAGTGGGCACCTTGCACCAGTCCAAACAACCCTTATTGATGGTAGGTTGTAAAGTCAACCTTATAGAAAGCTATCCTGGTGGTAGCTGTGAAGCCTTCAGGCTAAGACTTAGGCTCAAGTAAGCAAGTTGTTTTACCAGTCTATAATCTCTTGAATGATCAAATAAAAGCACACCACACAAGGTATATATCAAATATATATGTATTTATTCGAAACACAACCCCTCTGGACTCTTTATAAGGTCAGAGGTAAAAGTACAATACAAGGAACTGAATTAGCATACGATAAGTTGCACAGTATACATTTTGCCCTAGGGGCCTCAAAAACTATATACTAAAATAGTGGTATAAGAACCACGTCTGGGATAGAAAGCAGGCCTAGGGCCTGTGGAATCGCTGGGGCTGCCTAGAACAACCAAAGGTTAGGATGTAGGAGGCCCACAGGAGACACGTGCAGTGTCTAAACACAGCCGTGGGTTACCATTGACTTTCAATGGAGAACAAACAAGTTACAATTTTAAAGATTAAGGGTACAAGGAGGTGAACTACGATGGAACCCTTTTAGACTAGGACACTTTGAGAGTCAATACCCATGGGAGCACCGGAGTACTTGTGTTACCTCACCCAGGGAAGCCGGGTGCATAGGTGTCTTTTGGTGTCGGGTATCGTCGTCGATTCCACTGGAGAGCTTTGAAGAAGTGCTGCATGCGACCAGAGAAAAAGTGTTCAGGTGGATCCAAGGGTGGATCAGAGATGCGAAGAACCTGAAAGCAGAAAGGACAGAGTCTGGGTCACTAGCCAGTGACCAGGATGGCGGAAAGAAGATGCCAGCCGATGTTGGGTGATTTCAGGTGAAAAGGTGAAGCTTGACTCTTCAGCCACGAGGTCCAGGAGGTGTCGACAACAACCAGGAGCTGGATTCGAGCTGTCCCATAAAGGATCTAGTTGACTGCGGTGTCGATATCCAGATTGGACTCAACAAGCCTTGGCAAACGCAATCCATGCAGAATGTCAAGATTGGCTTCGGTGCAGACCAGCAAGGCCTGAGGAGTAGGAGCAAGCCTGGAGCAACCAGGAAAGAAAAGTAGGAACCTTGAAGACGCATCAAGCTGAAATGCACAAAGTGGGCCCACGGGACTCTCGTGGAGTGTGGGCCTCTGAGCTTCAGTGCAAAAGGTGTTCGGGGCAGGGGCTTCAAATACCCCAATGCAAAACTTCGGGATACCTCGGGAAGTAGGTGCAGGTTGCAAAATGCAGGATCCCCAGGAGTTCTGGCACTGCGTCTCTTGTGTCTGCTACAGGTCTCAGCTTTGCTGGGAGTGCAGATCAGCATCAGAGATGTCTGGAAGTCCATGTCCTGTGTCACAGATTCTTCAGGGTCCGACAGGAGCCTCAAAAATGCAGACCAGCAAAGATGCAGTTGGTGCCTGTTTGAACAGGGTGGTCACTCCTTGACACAAGGGAGATTTCTTCCATCTTCCAGTCGATATGGAATGTCGAAGGTCAAGATATATGTTGCAGAGTTTCGTCCAGGGTTATCTAAAGTCCTAGGGACTGGGATCCTATTCTTATAGCAAGATTAGGGGTTGGGCTAACTCTAAGGTCCCACCTATGGGAGGACCTGGGGAGGGGGTGGTTACATCCCTTCCCCTTTGTCCATTTTCGTGCCGGAGCTGGGGCTGAGTGTCCCAGCAACCGGTTTGAACTGGGAAATGCATGGAGCACCTAGTGTGCCCCAGGCAGTGTCTGAAAAGCATTCACTAAATGCAGCCCTCCCTGCCCTAATACACTAAAGCCTGTCTGGGGAGGTGCTAGCACCTCCCTGGACAGGAAACCTATTGTCCATGCCTCCCCTGCTGGAGTTTCGTCCAGCAGCAGAAGGGCAGACTAATGTCTGTGGCAGCAGCATCCACTTTCTGATGCTGAGGCTCTGTTTAACTTTAACCGGGTTTACCAGTAACTACGGGCCAGATGTAGCAAAATCAGAAATACCGACTCTTAATTACCGAATTTTACCGATTTGGTAATTAAGAGTAGGTATTTCTAATGTAGGTACCAATTCGGTAAATTTTACCGAATCGGTAAAATTCGGTATTTACCGATTCGGTAAATACCGAATCTGTATTTGATATTGAATCCTATGGGCTTCAAGGCCCATAGGATTCAATATCAAATACCGGATCGGTAAATACCGAATTTTGCAAGGGTGCAGGGGGTGTCACTTTGACACCTTCTGGCACCCCTGTTTTAGGCTTGTGTGCCATGTGGGGCACATATATGCCCCAGATGTGCATGTACACCTGAATCGGTATTTTACCATGCAATTGTATTGCATGGTAAAATACCGATTTTCAAAGCCCTGTGTCAGTGTTAAAATTGGGACCTACATACCAAACATGCATTTTCGGTAATTTTACCGACCGGTATATTTACCGATTCGGTAAAATATACAGAATCGGTAATTTTACTGATTCTGTAATTGTACCGAATCGGTAAAATTACCGATTCGGTAAAATTACCCTAAAATGCATGTTTTTCATCCCCCTACATCTCCATGGCCATTTACTGGTCGGTAACGGCCGAATTCGGCCGTTACCGGCCGGTAAATGGCCAAAATCTCCCACCTACATCTGGCCCTATATGTCTTCTCCCCCTAGAAGGGTGGAATGCTACCCCCGCTGCCAGGACTGGCGGGGGGTGGGGGGTAGTATTCCAAAGTGTTTGACACCTTACACGACATGTTTTGATAAAACCAAACCAAAGTTAGTATTAACCGCGAGGATTATAATGCACTTAAGAGTATATGGTATGGCTATATCATAGAACAGCTATAAGGAGATGGTTCCCAAAGCTGCAGAGGGGCTCAGATCCTGCTAGCGCACCCTCTCACATAAAACCAAGCACTCTGCCTCCAGGATTGTCGAGGCCTACCATAGGAGTGACTTATAGGTTGATATGTGTCTATATATATCTATATATATATTCACTGAAAAAAACGTAGGTTTTACACACGTTATAGTTAGGAATTAGCATTTAAAAAACCTTTGAAATTCACTGAAAAAAACGTAGGTTGGACACATGTTATAGTTAGCTGGACATTTCACTCATATAAAACCATTTAAATTCCCCCGTTATAGTTAGTTCAGCTAACTATAACTCGCGCGCCCGCAATGCACTGCTGATGACGTCACATATTACATCACTCATGACATGGTCAGTGACATCACTCATGACATCACTGATGACATCTCAAATGACATCACTGATGACATCACTGATGACATCATCCAGTGAATGGGTATTTTCTGAAAATTAAATATGTTTTATATATGTATATCTGAAGGTTGATGGAAGAAGAAATGTGTATATAAGTGTATAAATGGCTGCTTTTTTGGTGAAAAATAGATTGTATAACTGACTGATTAAGTGTATCTTAATAAATACATGGGTTAGTGAGTAATGTTTAAATATATACATTTCTGTATCAGTCTCTCACTTTCTGTATAAGTGGCTGCATGTGTTGGTGAGTAGCTATATGAGTGATACATGAGTGTCTATATAGGTTATTGTTTGTTTGATTATCAGTAGGAGTGTCTGAGTGTTTGAGTGTCTGTATGCTTCGTTGGGAGGTCTTACGTAGTGCATAGATGCATGAATGAGTGACTTAATGCTTGTATGTGTTGAAGGCAGCATAAGTGCAGGACTGTGGTGGATGAGTGTGTGTGGTGAGTAGCTATATAGGTAATTTGTTTTTTTTCTGTATGGGTGGATGAGTGTATATATGGGTGTGTTAGTGAATGAATGACTGTTTTAATAGTGTATTTGTGAGTAAGTACATATGTTTTAAACTAGTACATATGAGTTATTATGTGTGAGTAACTCTATGGATGAGTGTCGGTGTGTAACAGGATGATCAGGATGTATCAGTGTATGAGTACATATGATGAGTGAGTACATGGATGAGTGACTGTATATGTCTGTTGATGAATGAGTGGATGAGTGTATAGATCTTGGAATTACTAAATAGGTGTGTTGTAAGTGGCATTGGTATGTCTAATGTATTGAAAATGTTATTTTCTTTTTTTGAATGTGTGTAATAAAAGTTATATTAGGCTGAGAGAAGATCTGCCACTCTTCCACAAGGATGATGTCATCAGTGATGTCATTTGAGATGTCATCAGTGATGTCATGAGTGATGTCACTGACCATGTGATGAGTGATGTAATATGTGACGTCATCAGCAGTGCATTGCGGGCGCGCGAGTTATAGTTAGCTGAACTAACTATAACGGGGGAATTTCAATGGTTTTATATGAGTGAAATGTCCAGCTAACTATAACATGTGTCCAACCTATGGTTTTTTCAGTGAATTTCAAAGGTTTTTTAAATGCTAATTCCTAACTATAACGTGTGTAAAACCTACGTTTTTTTCAGTGAATTTCAAAGGTTTTTTTAATTGCTAATTCCTAACTATAACGTGGCTGTAACCAATGGTTTTTTCAGTGAATTTCAATGGTTTTGTAAATGAACATTTTTTAATGTAATAATTGTTATATTTTTATACTGATTTACTATATTATTATAATTTTTTTATTTTTAAATATATTATTTTTAAAATTACATTACATATTCTTAATATAAATTGATAAAAAATGTTTGTACACCTGTCTGCAACGCAGCCCCCTGACGCGTTTGCAGAAGGGGAACTAATTCCCCTTTGCATACTGGGGTCCCTGGGGGCCAACTGGCCCACCAGGAACCTCCAGTATTTCCCAGGGGGCTGGGAGACATCTCCATCACCATTTATAGGAACGGCACCATTCTTATCCAGGCGAAAGAGGAGAACCTAGAGTTCTTCGACTCTCTCTTCCCCACACTTAGGATGGCTACGACCCATTACCCACTCAAAACTCCCCCCGCCCAACCTTCCGGCTCCGCTCAAACCCTGATTCTCCAGAACTCGCCACCCCAGCCTCCTGCCACTACACTACCTAGTCCCTCCTCCACCCAACCGCTCCCGACAGCCCTAACCCCCCCATACCTCACAACTCTCGCCCCCCGTCCGTCACACCCAACCTCCCCCCACTGAGCCCCCCTCGCCACCCCAGCGTCCTTCCACTACACTTCCTAGTCCCTCCTCCACCCAGCCGCTCCCGACTGCCCTAACACCCCATACCTCACAATTCTTGCCCCCCGTCCGTCACACCCAACCTCCCCCCACTGAGCCCCCCTCAACCCCCCTAAGGACCCTCAACCCACCCCTCCCCAGCCCCCGTAACTCCCCTTACTCTCAGTCCTACGCCCTCATTGAGCCGCGCCAGCGTCGCCTCCCGTCCCTATCCCTCCAACCTGTCAATATCTCGTCCGCACCAGTCACAGCTCCCCCTTTCTCCCTAGCTCCGCCCCCCCATTGCTCCCAATCTCATCCCCAAAGGACCCCAATCCTCCTACTCCCTAGCCCACAAAGTGCCCCTAACTCCCTGACTCCCCCCTTGTGATCCCAGACCATTCCCTAGCTCCAGAAGCACCACCCGCTCTCTGCCTCCCCCCCCAATGATCCCAGACCCCTCATCTACTCCATCGCTCAATCCACCCCCACCAATACCCACTCCCCCTGCTCACTTTGTTCCCTCTAACGAAGTAAACACGCACCCCCGTTTGGACAGCAATCCACCCCACCCTCTAACCCTCCCACAATTGATATATAGACCTGACAACCCCATTACTCAACGTCCTAACCCGCCATCCCTCTCTCCTCGAGCTCTCACTTCCCCCTCCTCTGAAGCTATCTCCCTCCCCCGTAGGGTCCACAACTCCCCACCCTCAACAGCCCTCTCACAACCAATCCCTAATACTGATCCTGCCTCCTCCCATCCTTTGATCCCTCCCACTGGAAACTCGCCCATTAGCTCCTCACACCCAGGACCCAGTTCCACTGTCCCTCCCCTCCCCCCCTCTCTAGAGCTGGCGCACCGCCTCGACCTTGTTGAAGCACAGATCTCGACCTTGATCCTAGGACTGCAGGAAACCCTCTTTGCCCTCGGGAATCTCCAGCTACCCTCCTCCCCCTCCGCCCCACTCCACATCCCCCCGCCTCCCCCTAGGAATGACTTTCCCACGTACTGTCCAGGCTCATACTCTCCCTGGTTCCCTGCCCCCTCTCACGAAAGTCCCGACGAAGTCGCGAGCAGTCACTCCCAGCAGAAACTCTACCTCCCTCTCCCCGCTAGAAGTGAGCGCACTCGTCGCTTCACACGAACACCCCCCAAACCAGCCTGCCCTGGCCCCCCACGCGATTTCGACCCTCTCATCCTCGATCCAAGTCATCACCGGAATTGGTAGGGACCTGCCCACCCGTAGAACTGTCAGACCCCCACTTTATCTGTCCCCCATTCCCAGAGCCATCCCTGACAATTTGAAAGCAAAAGAAGACCCTCCCCACTTGAACTGCATGCTTATCAACAGCTGGTCCGCAGTCAAACATGCAACGGAAATCGCTGAATCCATCCTCACCCATGACCTGGATGTGGCCTTCCTTACTGAAACGTGGCTTAACTCCCTATCCCACCCCATTCTGGATATGCTGGTGCCTCCCGGCTTCTCTATTATCCGTAAAGACAGGCCCATTCACAAAGGTGGCGGCATAGCGATCATCTACAAAAGCAACCTCGCAATCTCGGAAGCTCCCTCCTACCTGCACAGCTCCTTCGAATGCCTGTCGGTCAACATCAAATCTCACGGTCATAGCTCTCGTCAGTGCCATCTCCTCTACCATCCCCCAGGCAATGCCAACGAATTTAAAGCTCAGTTATCGGATCTGATCACCCAATCCGCACTTAATGGCGACGACAATCTAATTATGGGCGACCTCAACTTAAGATGGAACGACCACAAAAACCCGCTGATTCAATCTCTCAACACCATGCTACAAGACAACGATTTGGTCCAACATTGCTCAGAAGCAACACATTACAGAGGAGCGACCCTGGATGCCATCATTGCGAACAAAACTGCAGTCTCGATTGACCACATCATCCCGGTGGACTGGTCAGACCACCACATCATTTTATTTCATATCATCCAGCCGGTCGTGTCACTCCCACCCACTCAAGCCCCCCCTAAATGGGTCAGGAACACAACCAGAGTTCCCCGAGACAAGCTTGAGGAAGGACTAAGCACGCTCCTCCCGAACACGGCGGAGCCCCTCTCTACCTCGGAACTCACCTCGCTCTACCATTCCAATCTAGAGCTTGTCCTAGATCAGCTGGCACCTCTGAAACTAAAAAAATCCAGAAGCATTCCCTCTAGGTCATGGTTCTCTACTGACATTAATGAGGAAAGAAGACACCTTAGATCCTTGGAAAGAACTTGGAGAAACAACCCCTCTGCCTTGCATCGGGACCAACTGAAGGCAGCCCGCAAAATCTACTATACTCACATCAAAAGCAAGAAGACTTCCTTCTTCAGTTCTGCATTAGACAATGCCAGAAACCGCCCCAAGGAACTCTTCGACATCATTAGAAACCAAACCTCCATTCCCAAGGCAGCCAACTTAGCTGCCTCCAAAACCCAATGCGACAACTTCGCAAGCTTCTTCAATGAAAAAATCGCCAAAATCGATCGCTCCCTCAGCCAGAGCCCTGCAATCATCCACAACCCCCCAGTAACCTCATCTCTCCGCTGGTCTTCTTTCCAGCCGATCGAGGTTGAAATGATAAGCAATCTTATCGACGCAGCGAAACCCTCCTCTCACTCTCTTGATCTACTTCCCTCGAGACTGACCAAGGACCTGAAGCTCACCCTAGCCCCAATCTGGGGCAAGATCATCAATAGCTCCTTAAGCGAGGGCCTTATCCCTGACTGCCTTAAACTAGGACAAGTCACCCCTCTGCTTAAAAAAACCCGGCCTTGATCTCACAGACATGAACAACTTCAGACCGGTCTCGAATCTTCCGTTCCTAGCCAAAATTCTGGAAAGATGTGTGCTGTCACAATTAAACCAACACTTAGAGAATTCTAACCTACTGGATCCTCTCCAATCAGGGTTCAGAAAGGGCTGCAGTACGGAAACCGCCATCCTAAATGTCCTTGATGACTTGCACATGTCACTCGACTCCAACCAATGTAGCCTCCTCATTCTCCTTGACCTCTCGGCTGCATTTGACACGGTCGATCACTCCCTCCTTCTTAATGTCCTCCGAGAAAGAGCGGGCATCGAAAACACAGTCCTAAAATGGTTCGCCTCCTTTCTGAACAACCGCTCTCAAAGAATAAAGATCAACAGTTTCGAGTCAGACCCCCTCCCCATCAACAGAGGTGTTCCACAAGGATCAGTACTCTCCCCGCAACTTTTCAACATCTACATGGAACCCCTCACCTCTCTCCTAAGGAACTCTAACATCCCCTTCCACCTGTACGCGGATGACACCCAACTCTACTTGGAAACCACTTCGATTGCTGACATTCACAGACTTAATGCCACACTCATGGAGGTTCAACACTGGCTCTCAGCCAACCACCTCAAACTGAACGAAGAAAAAACGGAAGTTCTCCTAATTTCAAACAAAGATGAAAACCCACAAATAGTGGAATGGCTCAAAGCCTTAAATGCCCTCAATGTCTCTCTTACTCCAACGGACTCAGCAAAATCACTAGGAATCACTCTCGATCCCAAACTGGACATGAAGAAGCACATCTCTAAAATAGCCAAAAGCGCGTTCATGAACTTGAAACTTCTCTACAAAATTAAACCCTTCCTCCCCTCCAAAGATCTGAAACATGCCACCCAGGCACTTGTGCTCTCAAGAATTGACTATGGCATTGCTGTACTGACTGGAACAGCCAAGTCACACCTGGGACCCCTCAACTCCACCCTCAACGCTGCCGCAAGAATGATCACAGGAACAAAGAAATTTGACCACATCTCACCGGCGCTCAAAGAACTCAAATGGCTTCCGATTGACCAACGAGCCAACTTCCGCACAGCCTGCCTCACACATAAAGCCTTGCATACAGGCAAACCAGAATACCTGGCCTCTAAACTCAAAAGGGCTGGTCAATCCAGGAACCTCAGAAGCTCCAACACACTCCTGCTCATCCCGCTGAAATCACAGAAACGCAAAACCTCAAATAAATCCTTTGCGGGGAACGCTCCCAGGATTTGGAACTCCATCCCCCCACATATCAGAACGACCGCCTCCTTCCCACAATTCAAAACGCTACTCAAAGCCCTCTTCCTCGATCGCTCCGTTGCTTAGCGAGAAGCCCATCTCCCAACAGCAGAAATATGGTATCCTTTGCGGAACTCAAATCTAACCGATTCGCCCCCGAACTCAGTCTCTTATGGCGTTATTATTGCTGTTGTTTTGTTGGTGTACAGGCTTTATTCCCCTCCTATCGTTTCCGATTCTTGTATTCTATGCTTATTGCCTTGGTTGCATTTCTCTATTTGCTGTGAAGCGCTCTGATACCCCCTGGGTCCAGCTAGCGCTATACAAAACTTCAATAAATAAATAAAAATAAAAAATTGCAGAGAGGTGTAATGAGTCCACACCCTTTTGTACACCTCTCTGCAGCGCAGCCCACAGGCGCGTTTGCAGAGGGGGAACTAATTCCCCTTGCATACTGGGGGTCCCTGGGAGGCAACTAGCCCACCAGGAGCCTCCAGTATGCGCCAGGGGGCTGCATTGCTTTGCCCCGGAGGGCGGCGGTCCCCGGGGCAGTGTGGGGGGGGGGATTGGGCACCCCCCCACACTTCTTTATCACTATGTCCCCACAATTTGGTCCCCCTGGGGGGTAATTTTTAAATAAACATACCGGGTTTTAAAAAAAAAAACATTTTTGGCCTTGGGGGTCCTTGTGGGACCCCATGAGCACGCCTAGGGGGTCAGGGTGCTTCTACCCTGCCCCCTTTTTGTGTTCTACACGTTTGTTTTTCTGCTTTCTCAAAAAGGGGGCAGGGTAGAAACACCCTTACCCCCTAGGCCTGCTCAGGGGTTCCCACAAGGACCCCCAAGGGAAAAAAAAAAATTGGGGGGGGGGGGGGGATTACGGTGCGCGCGCCACGCCTTTTTTTTTTTCTCGCCTTGGGGGTCCCTGTGGGACCCCCTGAGCAGGACTAGGGGGTCAGGGTGCTTCTACCCTGCCCCCTTTTTAAGTTCTACACTTTTTTTCTGCTTTCTTGTGCCTCAGTCTACTGAGGCACAAGATGGCTGCCATCCATTTCTGTTTTGGAGTGTTGACAGACAGTGGCAGCCAATCAGCATGAAGCTCGTGCTTGGCATGGTGCGCGCACGGTGCGCGCTTATAGATATATAATTGATTTCAACTTTAATTTTCTCAGGTACTACTGGAGGGATTTACACTATTTAACCAAAGGCGTGATCTGCGTACCAGACTCTACCATTTTGCCAAGTTTGGTGTAATTCCGTTCAGTGGTTCGGGCTGTAGCCGTGTCTAAAGGTCCTATGGAAATTAACATGGGGAAAACACGTTTTGGGAACCCCCTTTTTTCTCGGCCCCCGCTTGACGAATCTACCTGAGACTTTCTGGGAAGGAGCGGAGCGGAGCTGGCCAAAATTCTGGAAAATTACACACAAATTCCTCAACCGGCGCCAGAGTTATTCCCAATAGAATGTTGCGGATTTCCTATGGAAACTAGGTCCTAACTATAACTACCTACTGGCGATCGCCTGTAGGTACTATATATATATATATATATATATATATATATATATATATATATATATATATATATATATATATATATATATATATATATATATACATATATATATATATATATATATATATATACTATATCTAAGTAAGGGGTGACTACACCACCTTACCCAGGCTGCAATTGCAGACCTGTGGTGTCAGTTTGGATGGCCAGCCAGGGGTGGCATAATACATGCTGCAGCCCTGGTAGGCCTAAGGTGCACCTATGCCATGGGTACCTAAGGTACCATATACAGGGGCTCACAAGGGTGACCCAGTAACCAATCTGGTATGTACCTAAAGTACATGGTATCAATTTAGAGAGAGAACAGCTAGGCTGTGGGCCTAATTAGCAGGGCCACAGCCATACTAAAGTCGAAAAACCAGTGAGTCACAGCAAAAAGTGGGGGTAACCATAGGAAGCAGACCCTACTCTCCTACAACGACAGAGAGGACAGGTAAAAAAAAACAGGCAACGACAGAGAGGGCGGGTACAAAAACAAGTAACGACAGAGAGCATGGGTAGAAAAACAGGCAACAAAAGAGAGTGTGGGTACAAACACAGGCAACGACAGAGAGCGCGGGTACAAAAAAGGGCAACGATATAGAGAACAGGTACAATAACAGGCAACGAAAGAGAGCGCAGGTATAAAAACAGGCAACGTCAGAGAGCACGGGTACAAAAACAGGCAATGATAGAGAGCGCCGGTACATAAACAGGCAACGATAGAGAGCGCAGGCACAAAAATAAGCAACAATAGGGTGCACAAGCACAAAAACAGGCAATGAAAGAGAGCTCAGGTACAAAAAACAGGCAACGATAGGGAGCACAGGCACAAAACATGAGGACAGACAATGATAGGGAGTGCAGGTACAAAAACAGTCAACAATAGAGAGTGCAGGTAGAAAAATAGTCAGTGAAATAGAGCGCCAGTACAAAAACAGGCAATGATAGAGAGCGCCGGCACAAAAACAGGCAGTGATAGAAGGGAGAATGGGTACAAAAAAAGGCAACGATACAGAGTGCAGGTAGAAAAACAGGCAACAATAGAGAGTGCTGGCATAAAATCAGGCAAAGATAGAGAGCACGGGTACAAAAACAGGCAATAATAGAGAGTGTGGGCACAAAAACAGGCAACGATAGAGAGCACGGGTACAAAAACAGGCAACGATAGAGAGCACGGGTACAAAAACAGGCAACGATAGAGAGCACGGGTACAAAAACAGGCAATGATAGAGAGCGTGGCCCAAACACAGGCAACGATAGAGAGCACAGGTTTAAAAACAGGCAACGATAGAGACGCAAAAATCATGGTGTTTTCACAATAGAGATTTGAATAAATCACAGACAAGTTTAGGGAGAAAAAAAAAGAGTCTGACCTTCAGCCTCCTCAGGCATCCTGCACAGCCTTCCACACAGGATCAGGGGCGTCTTTTGTGATTCCATGGGACTCCAACCCTATGGTTTGATAAACTTTTTAAAAAACACATGTTATTTAGGGATGTATGACATTACAACGCATGCTTTTACATCGCATGCTTTTACAACGCGTTTTTTACAACGCATACCATTACAACGCATAGTGCTTTTAGGTGCTGGATAGTGAATTGTTTAATTTACTATTCCAACTCCAGTCCCCGTGGATAGTAGGGAAGGTGTTGGATAGTACATTAAACCTATTCCCTATCCTAGAGCGCCCCCCAGCGCAATGCGTTGTAATGGTTTGCGTGGTAAAAGTTCCGTTGTAAAGGCACTGCGTGGTAAAAGTTGCGTTGTAAAGGCACTGCGTGGTAAAAGTTGCGTTGTAAAGGCACTGCGTGGTAAAAGTTGCACTGTAAAGGTTGTTTACCGTTATTTAGGTATCAGCTTAGGTGGGGCAGTGACTGCTGGTTCTCAAGGGAGCACATTATTACCACATTGCATTTCTTTTGCTGCAGCTGATGAGACTGTAACGTTGAAGGTGATATAAACCCTGTGAATATTCGCTTAATAGTCACGGGAGTTACATAGTACGAAACCCTTCATCGCTGAGTATCCTCCTGGCAATAGTTCTTACAAAGTGGTACAAAGTAACGTTGTGATTTCAGCTCCAGGAAAATACAGAGTTTCACAAGACCTCAGAGAGCTGGAAATACCGAGATTTCAAAAGCTACATTAGATACAAAACTAACGCCCTAATTTCAAGTTGGGCAGAACAGGGTACTGTATTTACCAAGTATTGTCAATACCATTACCCTGGGTGAGGTATTTTTCATGTGTGTGTTTTTATTCACTAAATTCTGCATGCTTTGCCTTTTTTTCCAGGCTTTTTCCTATCAATACATTTTGGCGGGGAACAGCGTTTACAACGCAACTTTTACCACGCACTACCTTTACCACGCAACTTTTACAACGCAAGTCGTTACAACGACTTGCGCTGGAGGGCGCTGTAGGATAGAGAATAGTTTAATTTACTATCCAAAACTTTCCCTACTATCCACAGGGACTGGAGTTGGAATAGTAAATTAAACTATGCACTATCCAGCACCCCCCAAGGCACGTCGTTGTAACGACTTGCGTTGTAAAAGTTGCGTGGTAAAGGCATGCGTTGTAAAAGCATGCGTAGTATCGACATACATCCCATTTTGGCTAACTTGGCATTTCAGATTCTATCAGGGAAAGACTCTGAAAGTGTGATAATGATCAAGGTTTGTAATTTCTATCCCGTGGCAAATTCTTGTTTGCACAACATTACGAATTTAGCCCTTAACATGTAATGAGGGCCTAAGTGTTGGATGTAAAAGTCCGAAAAAATAACATTACTAAAGGTTTCCTCTTGTCTGTAGATAACAAATCTGTTGCAGGGCAACCTGAGCCCAGCTGCGCTCCAGGCAGAGTGATAATATTTAGTGTCTCTCATTGGCTCTCTTATCCAATACCCCTTTCCCCTGGTCTTACTCTAATCGAGAAACTATCAGTGAATGTTGCCAGTAGTGCCTTGTAGCCCACAAATTAGGGTGCATGAGATTTAAAAATGGGGCATGTGGAAATTTGATGTCACCATGTGCCTACATGCAAGCCTCCAAAAGTTATTTTCACTGTGAAAGGGTCTATCTTATCAGAGAACTACAGTACAGATTAAAATATTAATTTTGCTATCTCTAGTTTGTAACGAGCTAGAAAAATGTTTCAACTACTATTTTTTATATTTATTACAAATCCAATCTAAAGGTAAAATCTGAATTTTAATAAATATATTGGAAAATTGACAATTAGTAAGGTAGCTTTTGCCTGCTCGAACCTTGTGAAGCGTACTTTTCATTTGCTCTCTAGCAGCTGTCTAGCTAGTACCTGGCCTTAATGAAGGGTGAAAACTGCTCCCAGAGTTGGGAAAGTGGACTGGATATAGGGAGGTATTTCTCTTGCTCTCTCATAAAGATCAGCTGTGGTGAGCCCAGGAATATAGTTAACTTCACAAAGAGGCCTATCACAAGTAAATGTCAGATGACACCTGGAGAGGACCATCCTTTGTCCCCTAGTCATGATGGCACTAAACCCAGTGGAGGAGAGCTACGCCTAGAACCGGTTTTGAGTGTTGACAGAAGGAGACTGCTTATTATCCTGGGCACAAGTCTGGATGGTCACACAGGCTCTGCACAAGGGGAAAATGATTTCCCATTTTGGATTTTGGGAGTAAGTTGCAGTGTGGGATTGTTTACAGTAGGACAATCACAAACTATTGCAAAAGTAGATGGGGTTGCCCCAGGGACCTTTAACCCCATTGATCAGGAGGTGTGTTATATAGCAAGGTAGGAACTTTCTGCATAGTTACTCCCACTTTTTGCTTGGTGCTGTGCTAGTTTTTGACTAGTCTGACTGGGATCTTAGTAATCTGGACCCAGTCTATCTGCTTTCTCCCTAAACTGTTATGTTATGTACTTAGGTGCACTCCAGATTGGATATTGGGGTACCCTTGTCAGTCCCTTGTATATGGTACCCACGTACCCAGGGTATAGGTACCCCAGAGGCCTCCCATGTGCTGAAGCATGTATTTTGCCACCAATGAGGAACAGCGGGCGAGTCGTTTGGCTACCGGACTGCAAGAATCCCTTGGGTAGGGTACCTTCCGTTGGAGTCTCTCCATGCACCTCCTCATGTCCACCGGGCCTGACCTTCGTGCTCGTGGAGTCCCTATTCGGGTGCCATTTGAAGAACAGTATATACCCACTTACTGGGTTTTGGCGGCAGGGGAACCGCCCAAGTCTTCCATTCCCTCCTTATATAGAAAAAGGAGACACAGGAGCCTTCGTCTGCAGGAGAAACCAAGTTTTATTTGAATAGCCTGGGCTATGGAACAGAGTCCCAAGCTCGTCATAGACAAGACAGAAGAGGCTGCTGCTTCACTCCGCAGCTTACAGGCCTTATATACACATTTCACACCTTGAGAAACCAGTTAGGATGGGGGCCTGGCGCCCCTGAGTCAGAATGCAGTTACGCCATCCTTTGTTCAGACAGGACGGTGCCACAACAGATGGTGCAAAAGATTACGGACAGGTCTTGCAAAACAGGATATGCACATGAGAGAACAGACAGATCTTGAGCAGCAGGCTATGTGAAAGAAACAAGTTCTGGGACGGTGGTGTGACCAAGTCTTGCGAAACAGGGTGGGGGTATGCAGGAGTTCAGTCCGAGGGTGGTGAGGCCAATTCTTTGTTCCCTTTTTCTAAATTTGGCTCAACCACAAGGAGCAGGAAGGACAGGGTGGTCGTGTCAGTCAGAGTTTCATCAGACATCATCAGAAACGACCAGGAGGGTCGTGCAGAGGTGTTTGACATGGAATGGCAATGTCAAAATAATGAAGTCCTGACACAAAATAAATGCTGACAAGGACACTGTTAGACCTGTCAGCCCTAGGGTGGTCTCTCCCTGTTTTTTTCGCCCTTGCCGTATTTTTTTCCACCCTCTTTTTGTTGGCCTTAGGTCTCTGGGCACCTTCCCATTTCTAATCAATGCTAAGGTGCAGGTGCTCTCTTCCCCCAACATGGCTGCCACTGACCCCTGCTACTGCAGCGTGGTCTTATTAGACACACTCTAGTTGCCAGGAGCTGGCTGGAACCACTAAACATTGTAGCAATGCCAGCCTGCCTGCCTGCCCATAGCTAGAGTGAGGGAGCTCCTGGAACCTTCCAGAATAGGGGAGTGGTCACCAACTGCCACTATAAAAGAAAAGGGAGGGAAACTTTCTAGTCGGTTGGGGCATCACTGACCAGGGGGTCCCTACGCAGGAGACTTGTGCAGTAGGGTCTAGTCAGGAACCTATACCACTGGGGGTGACAGGGTTTAGGCGCTGCCCACCAAGCTGAGTAAGGAACACTGAACTAGCCCACTGATCTGGGCCGGCGGGAGGGGAACCCATGGACCACCTCAAGTGACCTGCTGAGGAAGCTTGACCAACCTTCAACTCAACCCCCCCCCTTCTCTTCAAGTAACTTCAACCCAAGGGCACCAGAACCAACAAGCGCCAAGAAGAAACTCCCCTGCGCTAATCGGGACTTCTGGGGAACAGCCAGGTACTGGGCTGTGCCAATTTTGCCCCTCTGTCTGCCCTGTGGCCCCAGCGCTGTCCTGCCTTATCTCCTCTGCTGAAACTGAACTGTGCTGCTCCTCAGCGCTCCCCTGCTATGCCCTGAGAAGCGCTGTGAGCCGAGAGACTGTTGCTGCCTGAAGCGCTGTAGTCCCGCCCAAGCAATATCTCTACGAGCGCTGTGGCCCCAAGAACTGCCTAATTTGGTTGTAGCGCTAACAGGCCATCAAGCGCTGTAATCGCGCCTCAAGCGCTCTCGTGTGTGCCTTGAGAGAAGCGCCGTAATCGCGCCTCAAGCGCTCAACTGCCAAAACATGTGAGGAACTTCCAAGCGCTCCTTGGACCCGTGAGGTGCTGTGCGGTTTGAGCGCTGTGGGATACCTGGCAGCGCGGCCCCCTTAACGGCGATGTCCTCAACATATCACCGCCGGAGCCCGGCCCCCGAGTGACGAGTCTCCGCGGCGGCCTCCGGAGCCTGAGATGGGCCGCCGTGATCTCCAGTCGGCCGCGCTAGGCCTGAAGCCACCCCCACCATCACCACGTGACAGGGGCGCCCGGCCGCGTCCTCGGCCGCGCCCCCGCCCTCGCCACTGATTGGCCCTGGGCCCGAGAAGAGCTCGGCGGCCCGGGACCTGAACAGAATCCGCGCTGAGGCTCAGGAGGAGTCCCCCACCAGCCGTCACCATCCCCGAAGGGGCGTCCCATCCACCAAAGGCCCAGACATCGTGGGAAGGCGCGGAAGTGAGCACGCGCCCCGGGCGTCATCAGCGCCGGAGATCTCCGCAAGGGCTCCCCCAGGAGCCGAAGCACCAGGTAACCCCAGGGAGAGGAGGGCAGAGGTCTGGAGAAGAGCGGGGCCTCCCATGAACAGAGAGGAAGCCCCGTGACCGCCCCTCTCCTGGGGAGACTGTTGTTGGGCCCCGTTGGCCCGTGTTGTATGTAGGAGGTCTTCTGGACTGGGCGAGAGCCCGAAGGATACAGCCGGCCTACTCTGTTGCCCCCTCGCATAGGGGCTTGTGTTTACGGAGCCGGGTGTTGCAGAACTGGGCCCTGTTGTAGTTGCCCCCCATAAGGAGACTGTAGGAGAGCAGATTTAGATAGAGCCTGTTGCCTAAGTCCCAAGAGATAGTGGTACTTGTAGCCAGGCCAGAATGATGAAATGTTTTACCTATTCTTCCTGAAGTGTTTCACCTAACAACATGCTCATCCTTACTTAATGAGTTGGTGGTTCTTCTTGCTTGATGAGATGTTGATTTATACCTAATAGAATGTTATGCAGATGCTCATTGGAAGATTTTCCCAATGCTAAATGAAATGTTTTAATCCTGTCTAATGCAGTATTACCTAAAAGGCCTACAGTTATTTAATATTTAATATTTAATTATTTATGAATCCATGACTAAGTAATGAAAGATATGCTCTTTTAAGGAAAGTTAATGATTACCACTGTGATTTTTGATTGCCCTGATCTTGATGTTAGATAAAAATTATCTATTTGAATCAAACATTCTGGTGTGGTCTCAGCCTTTGCGTACATTTATTGTCTCGGTGGATGTGTGTGCTGTGTAGTCACTTAACACCTAAGCTTCGGGTGCCTACCCGCTCGAGCCAGGCTACCCCTGGGGAACTGGTGATTCCAGTTCCTACAGACACTTTTCCTCAGGGGTGAATGTTTTTATTTGTTCCGTATTCCGTCCATCAATTGTGTCTTGTGCTTTCTCGCCTTAAGTGCGCCAGGTATGCCCAGACGTGGGTCCTGGGCTCACTGTGCCACTGGAATCAAGCTGTCCTGGCTGAAGAGGGGTGAAACCCCGAAAGTGGTCCTAGGATGCTTGTTTCCGGTCCAGGAAACACATGGCTTGGCAGCTCTGGCTGGACTGTTCCCATGAGGCACAGGGTCAAGACTGATTTGCATATGGCCAGGTCTAAACTGGGGTGGCATGGTGAGCAAAAGAATGATGGATTTAACCCAGATCTCTTGACTGGAGTGAATGTTTTAGATAGTTCCGCATTCCATCCATGAATTGTGTATATTTTGCTTTCTAGCTCCAGACAGCACAAAATGGTTGCTGCCGACCAGAGACACATTTCTGCCCTCCTGCTGCTGAGCCAAGCTCGAGCAGGGGAAGGCAGAACAATAGGCATCCTGTCACATGGAGGTGTGACCACCTTCCAGACAGGATTTAGTGTATTAGGGCTGGGTGAGTGCGCTTGCCAGCGACTGAAAGTCTGCATGAGGGGCACAGTTGGTGTCCTTGTGCATAGTCCAGTTCAAAACAGTCCTAGGAGCCATTGGCTCCCGCTGTGGCGCGAAACTTGACAAAGGACATGGGAGTAACCTCCCCTGGGAGGGTCCCCTGAATTTGTCCAACCCTCTCCCGTGGGTACAAAGGGGCTTACCTGGCTGTAGGATGTGATTCAGAATAAGAAACCACTGAAGTTCGACCGTCTGGACACTCTGGACTTCGCTGGACTTTGTTTGGGCCCGACTTCGTCTCCCACTCATTCTGAAGCATCGTCTGTGCCTGTGCACTGTACAGGATCCGTACAGGACCTGTAGAGCATCAAGGACAACTAAAGATATCTCCCTTGGAGAGAAGGAGACACTCCCCTGCATTTGAAGGCACCGCAACACTGCTGTCCGTTCAGCTGACCCTGAGCTTCTACAGACTCTGAAGGTTTCAGCAACACAGGTGGTGGATTTCTATGTCCCTGGAGGTTTGAGCTGTCCTCTCACCAAGTTTGAGGTCAGAATCCCTTGTGGGGGCTACAATGCCCGAACCCCTGTGCACCATTTACTTTTGCAAGGGCATATGCTTGTTGACCTTTCCCGAAAAAATGCATTGAGCTTCAAGTCGCCCCAACCTCTGACACCATTTCCTACAAAGAACTCCAGCCTCCTCACACTGAGTGCTTCGTGGACTGCTGCTTTGTGAAATCGCTCAAGGTCCTCTCGGGACTCCTGTGCCTCCGGCCTGTGGGTCCATTTGAGGATCAACTTTGCTTTCCTTGGGCTCCACTGGTTGCTCCAGGCCTGCCCTGACTCCCCTTGCTGTGGTGAGTCTCCTGGACCTTGTTGGACTGAACGGCAAACATCTTTGACCGTCTGCTTTGGTTGCTGTTGCCAAGGCTTGTTGGTGCTCCCGCTGGACACCGACCCCTCAGCACTCAACATGCTTTATAGGACAGCTCGTATCTGGCTCCTGGTTGTCCTCGACATCTCCTGGTCCCTGTAGCTGCAGTGTCAAGGACTCCCTCAATGCACCTGAAACACCCGACATCGGTGGGTATTCGACTACCGAGTCCTTGGTAACTCCTGAGTGACCAGGCTCTGTCCCCTCTGCTTTCAGGTTCTTCTCAACAAGAATCCACCTTTGGATTCCAACTGACACTTTTCTTCGTTCCAGCACTGACTCTTCTTCGAAGTACTCCATTGAGTTTGATGGCGGTTTTCGACACCACTTCAGACCTATGCACCCGGCTTCACATGCATAGGTAACTTGGGTACCTCGGTATCCAGGGGGGAATGGCTCTCCAACCTTCAGTCTTTTACTGGGTTTCTTTGAAGTCCACTGGGAAGGTTCCTTAAACTCTAAAACCTCAACCGTAACTTTCCCATAGAACTGTACGGCGCATACAGTCATGTTCCCACACTGCACCTGTCCTCCGTGGGGTCCCTACTTACTCACCTGGCATGGCTCCTTGGGGTCCCAGCAATTCTACTTCCTCTTGACATTGACTTGACTCGAGTCATGGTTCTTATACCACTATTTTAGTATATGGTTTGGTCCCACCCGGGCCCACTGTGTATTTGTGCTATTTACTTTCATTTCTGTGCTACAGTATTGTGTGCTTTGTGATTACCCTTGTGTAGGGGATACTGTGTCATACTAGATAGTGTGATATTAATAAACACATGTTTGTAGAACTGCTGTGTGGTTCTCCTTTCATTTAACCAATGCTATAAGGTTGCATTCTGTTGAAACAAGCTGCTTAACATTCCTTCTGGACTAAGCCTGAAGGCTGCTCTCCACAGCTACCACTTGGAGAGCTTTCTAAAGGTTATCGTTGACCTCATATATCATAAGGGTCGTGTGGACTGGTGCAGGGGGCCCACTTTAATTAGTGGACCGCATATACCAGGCCAATGTCTCCCAGGGGTCCTAGCTCCTCCCTGATCAATGGAGCCCCTGCCCACTAGCCTGTGCCCACCATATATGTGGCATCCAAAGGCACCTTCCTCAGAACACTTTCTTGACCAGTGAAAGAACAGACAAAACCCTGTACTTGCTCTTCATAACCTGTGAGGGGACCCCTGAAAGGCTGGACTTGCTCCCACTTGTACCAAGGGACAAAATGTGGACTCCAAGGGTCAGTTGGCTGACCTTGTCTCTGCCTGCAGGGACACAGCATGCTACAAGAGGCCTTTCCCCTGAACTGCCCAGTTAACCAGTAATACCTGGGCCTGGACCCTGCTGATGGCCTCTGCTGGAGTGAGTCTTTGACCTCATATGCTGTTCAGAAAGTCCTAGGACCCGTGGCTGTTTCTAACCAGACTTCTCCTAACAACTTTGAAAAGTTGGAACTTCGAATGTTCGTGGACTTCCAGACCTGCGGAGGACGGGACCTCCTACTCAAGCCAATCTACTGAATGAGCGACTTCGCTGGGCAAAAGAAACTCGTTTCTCTAACTTGGAGTATCTCCAGAGCAGCAAATCCATTTCAGTGGGCTCTCGAAAAGGTATCCGGCCATGGGGAACTCGTCAATGCCGCCTGAAACATTGTTCCAGTTGAGGATTCTCAACTCTGTAGAAGAGAACTAATCAGAACGTAGAAATCTTGACTGGGCGAAGGCGTGAAAAGCATCTGACCGACGAGATAACTACTCTGGGTGCGAACTTTAATTTTCACACTTGGAGTTTTTTCTGCTTAAACTAACTGCTTCGTCCAATGGCAATCCAGCCTTGTGGCACTCTTCTCCGAACCAGCCTGCAACCTTTCACCACTAGAGAATTTTGACTTCCGTTTGAGAGACTACTTCAGGTAAAATCTCCGACTGGGAAGACTCTTCTTGGTATATCTGACTCCCCCTCCATCGCGGTTGGTCTAACAAACATGCCTTGATCCCGGTCAACTGCGACCATTTGCGATCATTGGCACTTTACCTTTTCTTGCCACTTTTTCACTTATATCTTTAAAAATCATATCGCTGTTTTCCCTTATTGAATTTTTGTCATTTTGGTATCACTTTGTTTAATAAATTTTACTCAACGTTTATAAACATAAGTTTAATTTGTATTGATTTTTTTTTTGCTTTTTAACTGGAGCAGTACTTCTAAATAAATGCCTTGAATGCTTTCTTTATTTTAAGCCGGTCTACTGTGTGACATGGCTATCCTGGATTGAGCTCAGGTTCCTATTACTGAAACCTATGACTGGAATGCACAGGTTAGTGACTTTGGGCCATATGTTTGAAGCAAATTCGCATTCGCAAACGCCGAAATTCTCAAAATTTCGGAATTTGCAAATGCAAATTTGCAAAATGGTATGTATAAAAGAAAACCTGGTGCAAAATAAGGAATCACAAAATTTGCGATTGCTTATTTTGCAAACGCATTTAAGGAATCGCACATTTTTTTGCGATTCCTTAAATGCAATGTATAAAGCAAAAAAAAATTGCAAATTGTCCTTAAGGAATCGCAAATTACCACCAACTTCAAGTTGGTGGTAATTTGCGATTTGTTTGAAAAATGCACTATTTTGCATTTTTCAAAGTGCACTGTGAAGCACATACATGCCCTTAGGGCATGTATGTGCACCACATGTGCACCTATGCAAATTTGAGGGGTGCAACAGGGTGTCCTTTGGACACCCCTGTACCCTACCCTTGAAATTATTCTCAATTTGCGAATCTCAAATTGCGAATCGCAAATTGCGAATAACTTCCCATTCATTCTTACGGGCCTCCTGGCCCATAGAAATGAATGGGAAAGTATTCCTTATTTGCGATTCGCAATTTGCTAATCGCAATTAAGGAATTTAAAGAAATCGCTAAAAAAATGCGAATTTCTACATACATACCAATTTGGGGTTTCTTAAAAATCGCTGTTTGAGATTCGCAAATGGGTACCTTCATACATATGGCCTTTTATTACCTGTGGTGGATTTCCATCCACCTAAATTAATATCTGACTTTCTTGCTCTTACAATCAGTTTTAATTCCAGATATTCAAGAAATAGGTACCGTATAAAAGGCAGAGAAGAACGATGCCAGTGAGATCCATTACCTTTGGAAACTAAAGCCAATTACCTTTGGACGTTACTCCTCCAATACGAGACTCGAAGTTCTATACACATTCATACCCTCAAGTACTGCCTACAACGCCTTTAGCAGCTCCTTAGAGATTCTGCGGTGATCCCAAGAAATCTGCATTATCCTTAAGCAGTGTCAATTGCATGTTGGTGTAAGTCTAGAATATTGACTACATAACATCGTGGGAAACAAGCATTGTAGTGAGAAGATCGAAGGACAACGAATCCAAAGGTGAGTGTTGGAAATGACCATCTTTTGTGTTTTATTCCCCTGAATTTTTGCCTTTACTAACCGATTTTTGCCGAACCAGTTTTTGTCGGTGTTCGGACTCTGTACACTTTACTCCTGCTAAACAGCGGAAAAGTGCTTGTGCTCTCCCTCTCAAACATGATATTGGTTTACACCCGATTGGTATCTTTCATTTACATATAAGTTCCTAGTGAATGATACTACATGTTCCCAGAGCCTGTAAACTAATGTCTACTAGCGGGCTGCAGGACGCATTGTGTCTTCCACTAAAGTAGCCCTGTAAAACATGTCTCTGGCCCGCCATTTCAGCCTGTCTGTGTAATTACAAAGTTGCCATTTTGACTTGGCAGAATAAACCTTGCACCGGGCCTAAACCTTTCTTTTTAGGTCTCGGCTCGGCAGCGCATGCGCTGACTCGTCAAGAGATGGTGTATACACTATAGTGGGGGAAGCTCCGCCCACTTCCCACCCATATTTTTGATTGGCTTCAGTCATAATTCCTGCATTGTGATTTGTGTTTGGCTTGTTAATACTTACAAGTCATCCCTACGGCAAGCCCCAAAGGCTCGTTGAGCAGGGTGCATGGTATTTAACAAGTAGAATGTGTACTTAGGTTTTACATGTCCTGGCAGTAATTAAAAAACAAAGTTGTTTTTCACTGTGGCAAGGCTAGCCCCTGGTAGACTAACAGGTGTTGACCTTATCACATTTAGTAAGTGATGTGTTCAGTATGGGAGCAGCTAGAAAGACTTCTTTCACTCATTTTAATTGTAATTTTAAATCCTCTTTAATGGTGAGGTCAGATTTTAAATTACTGTTTTGAAATTTCCACTTTCCTGCCCAAACCAAATGTGCCTTTCTGCCAGTGCCCAGGGTCACATGACTGTTCTTGCAAAATGTAAAAAGTAGGTGTTGCAACTGGCAACGCGAGAAGGAAGACGACAGCTAGGAGGAAACAGTGCGGAGATGAGGAGGGTGGCCTGCAGACGATAGAGAAGGTAAGTAGTTTTGTTTTTTTACCCTTTTTTGGGCCGAGTTGCAGGGGGCTGAGGGGCGTACTCCGTCACGGATTCGGAGTTTTGCCGCAACTTCGCGTTCCCAGCGGAGCACGGAGTTGGTAAAACTCTGCAAACTCCGCTGGCGGAGCGGAGTACGACGCCCGGGCTTAGAGAAAACTACAAGGATTCTCATGTTACAATAGAACCTGCAGGGAAGGTCTCTGAGAAGAGCCGAACTCCTGCAGTAAGAGATTGGTCTGGAGACAGTGATATCCAAAAGGTGAACTTTGTTTATTCTGGGTGGACGCTCCAGCCACCGCTGCGCCGTCTCCAGCACAGCTCAGCTGCACTCACAGTTTCCAATTCAACCCAAAACATTTAGACTAGAACAGCTTGTCATGCATTATGGAGTGACCAGCAGGGATGACCTCAAGTGCAGCCCCACCATTTACAAAGGAGGAGGAGACTACGCCCAGGGGCAGTGGACTTATGCAAGTGTGCGGCCACAGCGATTTATGCATAATTGTAGATTTGCAGCCGTTGCCACATAGTCCATCATCTGCTGCATAATCTACAGATTTTTACCAAAAAATTGTTTCTAGCTCAAACGCTTCAACATGTGCCCTCGGGCAGTAGGAGGCCCTTTAAAAAGTGTGGAGAGGTGTGGCGCAGCGGCCAGAGTGGCTGACTTCGGAGCGCATGGCTCACACTTTGATCGCTGGCTGCAGCTCTGCTCAGCACCCTGTGACTCTGGGAAATAGCTCACTTAATCTCCCTGATGGCCTTTAGCGCCTTGAGACCCCTAGGGGTGATTTCTTCATGCTTTATAAATACTGAATACGTACACTAGTTACCTTTCTGTTGCCTCTTGCAATATTTGGGTGTTCAACTGGTACTACTGAGTTGCACCCAATGCCCAGACGGTGTTAAGTGTAAAAAGTGTAAAATAATAAAGTAATACTATCAAAAAATGTGCTGCCTTATGCCACATAATTTACCTTTTCTTGCCGCATAATTTACTTGACCCTGCCACATAACTTGCCCTTCGGTGCCGCATAACTCCAGTGGCCCTGACTATACCACAGTCTCTGACCTGGAAATTTCACTCGTAAGGACGTTCTGCAAAGTTTGGCACGTTTGCAGTCAGAGCTGCAGGTTAGCACGCACACACCTAATGTCCAATCACTTTATAAAGTCCACAATTGACCTGAGATTAATTTCCGCGCCCATCCTTGCCCAACCCGCAGGCTCCTTCTAGCTGACACTATTCAAGTCCAAAGGTAATTTTGGGTGTAGGCCACGTCATGTTGGATCAGAGTGGTGGTACTTGTGCTGACGTCACTGTAGTGTGTCTTTAGATTCATTGGGGCATATTATCAACACTGTGCGATAATTATCGCAAATCGCTCATAGCGTGTATTTTCTTATCGCCGTCTATCACTGGATTACATTGCTGTTACATTGCTGTGTTAGCGGCATATTAGCAACGCTTTGCTCAGAGGCGATGTGAAATCCAGCAATAGGGGTGAAAAGCAGCAACAGCATGAGAAATCCAGCGATAATTTTACTGCGGTAATGAAAAGCCTGCTAATAGGCAAGTGTGGACTTAACCAAACAGTTCACCTCCCATTGACAAGATGGCTAAGTCAAGTATTTTTCAGGTGTTAAATTCCAGCGATAACCGCGGTTGGCGCAACTTTTTTATCGCTTCGCGGGTCCGGGGCCGCATTGATAATAGAGGGAAGTTGTGTTTGCGACTGTTTCCATGTAGTTTTAGTGAGGAACACCCACTTTGCATGTCATTAGCAATAAATATCGCTGACATGCAAAGTGGCAAAAGAAACGGCTGCTAACTCAAGGAAACAAGCGCTAATGCTTGTTAGCGAGTCCTTGTTGATAGTTCGATAGAAAAATTGCCGCTTTTTCGGCAAAATGTGCCAAAAAAAAACGCGGCGATGCTTCTCTTGATAATATGCCCCATTGTTCTTTGTGAAAGGCGTGAGTACAGGTATGTCTTTTACTTGGAGGGAGAGCGTGTTCCCCATCTTGGTCATCAGGTAGGAGATGGCTCTCCCCTGCTCAACCCACATGTGCTCCTTTAGTTCAGAGGCTCAGCAGCAGCAGCTTGTTATGTCTCAAAAGAGAGGCACCGCCATGAGGGGCATATTACCGAGGGCCTTATTGCCACTTTAGTGGCACTTTTTGCCGCTAAAGCGGCAATTTTTTTATCACCCTATCAGCAAGCTGTCGCTAACGTCCGTTAGCGACAGCTTTCTGGCGATAGCAGACGGTTTTCCTGTTGCCTTGCATGCCAGCGATAATTATCGCTAATGACATGCAAGGTAGGCGTTCCCAACTAAAAGCGACGGAAACAGTCGCTAACACAACTTCACCCTATTAGCAACGTAGGCGAAGCGATGAAAACAGTTGCGCTAAGTGCGATAATCGCTAGAATTTAACACCTGCTAATATCATGACTTACCTGTTTCTTCAATGGGAGGTGGATTGCCAGGCTTAGTCCACCATGGCGTTAATGCGTGAATATCGCTCGATTTCCAGCGATATTCACGCATTTCGCCGCTATCGCTGGATATTTTATCAAATTGGAGATAAACGTTGTTAATAGCGTATTATCTCCGCGATAATATCCAGCGATAGGAGGCGATAAAAAAAATAGCAACAGCGTGGAACTGGACTGCTCATGGGCCATCCTGTGACAACATGGCCGCCACTGCAGCCTGAACTACTGCTAGCAAGAGCTTGTTCAAGCAGAGGGATGAAAAACACATCTGACACGGCTGGAGCCTGTTACTAAGATCACAAAGTGCCTATAAAATGTGCCACGGAGCCCAAAAGCCCTACGGGCCTGATGGAGACGGTAATTTCTTCTGGTAGTTTCTCAATGCAAAACCCTCATTCTACCTCTAATTTACCGCTCAAAAGGTGTTGGGCCCTTCACACCATGTATTACCTTCAGGAGACTTTAAATAATCATGAACAGTAAAAACTGCAATCATTATTCAAGCCAATAAAGAGAGTTGTTGAGTATTTTAAAGGGTTTTATTTTCTAGTCAAAAGTTAATTTTTCTCTGACCCTTTATTCATTAGTAAAATATCAATCAGGTTACAGAATTTGGAAAACAGGAAAAATATCAATAATACAGAACACATTACAGTCTGCATATAAGCATTACATGTAGTTATGAAAATGTGGCGCAAAATTTCAGTCACAATTCTTAAAGAGTTTCTAAGAAAAATAGTCTTGCAAGGCTAATCAATAATTAAATAGTTGGCAAAAATCTCCCATTAAGAGAAATAAATGCACAAGAGAAATAAATCTTTTCAGACCTAATTAATTAGTCAAAGCATAAACTTAAAGTTTAGCATCTAATTCTATCCTGATCCACTGCACTCTCTGTCTGTCTGTGTCTAAAAGAGGAAAGCAGCCCCTTCTTCACAGGCCTCAAAGGAATGTGGCCTGAAGTGCCAAGATATGACGTGGAAGCAAGAAACCTCCCCCTGACTCTCCTCGGACGCAACTCCCCTTCAGCAATCTCCCGGGACGTTTCTCGTACCTAACCCATAGAATGTCTGGCCTAATCTGTTCCTTCTCTCAAGGGCTCACACACCCCTAATGAGCCTAGAAGCCAGCTGAGCTGAGATAGCCAGCCCCCCATTCAGAGAGGACAGTATTTATACCCTAATTATTGGCAGATCACACAAAGATGTAGCATCTTTCAGGAAACCTTACGTGATTGGTCAGTCATTATGACATGAGTTCTCACTCCACTGACTCATTCTAAAAACCTGACTTCACCAGTCTTAACAAAAGAAGCGCAAATGACTTAATACATTTTATATGGTTGCAACATTTACTAGGAAAAATGTTTCATTCTGATTCTCTTTCTTCCTTCCACAGCGTAGTCAGAACGGATACTTTTAACTAACTGGTACATTGGCACAGTTACAAAAATGTACAGTTAAGGTTGTCCTTGACTTTTTGTCATGAGGAAAGCTGCCACAGTCTGCGCATGCTCCATTCTCATTAAATTGCAAGTCATAGCCTTGATGGATTCACAGGCAGCCATGTTTTGTGTAGGCCCCAAAAATAAAACAAACACAAAGATAATATTAATTTCATGTAAACCAATCCATTATGTTTCCCACGTGCATTATTAATTCACACACATTATAAAAAGAGGTGTTATTAACTGAAAATGTTTATCAAAATATGCAACAAGTCAAAGTCTATTAAGACAGGAATAATAAATCTAGATTACATGGATGAGCTGGGAAGAGAGAAACACATTCTATTAATCTTTAAAGGTAAAAAGGCCACTTTTTCTCTACATTGCAAAAAAAACACATGTTAATGCAGCAAAAGCATTTTCAGGCCTCACTTTCATGTTTTTCATGTGCCATGTTTTTAACCTGCACCAAAATGTGCGTGGCAAATTTAAATGCAGCCTGTCTGTAGCACAAAAATAAAACAATGCATGACTGCAGATGAAATCTGCTCCATCAGGCCTAATATGTAAGAGTGAGAAATTCTAAATATGTGGCTGACATGTCGCGGCAATAAAATAATTCCCTGGCGAAACTTGGGCCAGAATCAAACAAGCATTTTCAATGCAATAGGTCTCGCATTTTATTTTTTAGTTAGAGGTATTGGCGATGTGGGGGTGGGGTGGGGGAGGGTGAAGCACTTACAGCCCAATGGTTGTTGCTGTAGTCTCGATGTGACACTTAATACCGCGCTTCTGACACATCTAAGCAATGTAAGTAGTATATGTTCCTATTACTAACTTTAATAATACTCAATTTAACTAACTCGAAGGACTAAAGGCAGAGATGCCTTCTCAAATTCTATCGCATGACTTAGTAACCACTGCAGATGTCAGCAGCGAGCAAAAATCATTACGTTTTAGGATGGTAAAGCAGGTTATGACTAATAAGATTCACTGAGCAGTGGGAATACATCCATCATCCTCTGTGTCTGTGTTGTCCGGCAGAATCTCGAGCCACAATCGAAGTGGAGCCGACGTGTGCTGATCGCCGCAGACTCGCAGGATAAAAGAAAGATGTGCAGCACATTTCTGAAGCCCACCACAAGAAGATACCCTGTACTGTGTTAAAGACGCCGGATTACAGTTTTGAAACATTTTGGAGCACATTAAAGCCCGAGACGCGACGTATGATTCTTTCTACGCCTATCATCATGCTCTCCACTTTGTCCTGATGAAGACCCCAACATGAGGGAAGAATAACCCTTTCACATACTGGGGGTCGAAACGTAGACCGCGCCAAACCCGACACGCCATAGGAACAAACAAACGATTTACTCTTACCTATGTGTGATGTAGTCTGGGAACACTGCTAGGAACTTAATTGTAAAGGCGTCATTATTTGAATGTGATGCAATACTGTCACACCACCTTTACCACGTCCCGCACACCTCTCACTCCTTCTTCCCATCCTCACTGAGAGCACCATTTGAGCAATGATTGTAACATTGTATCAATGAAATGCGGATGATTTTTTGAAAAACAAAGACATGCAGTAATAAGTAAAACGACTGCATCTGTGTATGAAATAAATACAATTCAGTTTTTGAATACTGCATAATTCATCTTTATTTGCGTTATTCAAATGTACTACAATTGTGGTGTGTAAAATTCAATTATATATCAACTCGGACCACCTGTTTTTTGTACTGAATTCAATATTGGGCTGCTTCAAGACAAATATTTGTCAGTAAAACATACTTTGTTGGAGTCCCATCCATAAGAGACAGGGACATTCTTGCCAAACACTGGTATGGCCGAGCCACACACAAAGTTGTATCCATTAAGCTAGGACGAACTGTTTGAACATTACGATAAGACACAGGAAGGTTAGGGCCGCGGTTCTGAATGCGCCAACAGCCCTAGAGACTCACCTTACAGTAACGATGGGTTAAGATAGGACTTTGCCTTCTCCACTTCCACTGACCAGCATAGGAGAAGATCATGGGGCATATTATCAACAAAAGGAGATACATTATCGCTGCTTTTATCGGCAGAAAACTGCCGATAAAAGCAGCGAAAATGGGGTTGATAATATGCCAAAGAATTCCCATAAAAGCCCATGTTCTGATGTGAACCTGGGCTTCTATGGGAATTCTCAAGGGCATATTATCAAGCCCATTATCACCGCTTTATCTACAGTTTTCTGCCGATAAAAGCGGCGATAATGTATTGCCTTTTGTTGATAATATCAATCAATCAATCAATCATGCCATTTGTATAGCGCACTACTCACCCGGGAGGGTCTCAAGGCGCTTGGGGGGAGGGGTATGCTACTGCTCGAACAGCCAGGTCTTGAGTTGTTTCCTGAAGGCGAGATGGTCCTGGGTCAGCCGAAGGTGGATGGGGAGGGAGTTCCAAGTCTTGGCAGCCAGGTAAGAGAAGGATCTTCCTCCGGCGGTGGCTCTGCGGATACGTGGTACGGCTGCGAGGGCGAGGCTAATATGCCCCTATGTGCTTGTTTCCAGTCCAGGGAGGACATTCCTTGGCTGTTCGGGCTGGACTTTTCCCATGAGGCACAGGGTCAAGACTGATTTGCATATGGGCAGGTCTAAACTGGGGTGGCAGAGTGAGAAAAAAAATGATGGATTTAACCCAGATCCCTTGACTAGGGGAGAATATATTGATTTATTCTGCATTCCGTCTATCAATTGTGTGTCTTTTGCTTTACATTAATTAAGCAAAGAGTGTTACCAAAGGGCTACTGCAAGCTATATATATTAAAGACACAGTTAAAGGTCCAGTCCTAATGGAAGGTTACAAAAGAAGACTGGGCAGTACTAAGGAAGGACTAATACGCCTATTAACAAATCAAAAGCAACGTTTACACAAGACAGTCACAGCAGCCAATTGAAAAGATGGGCGGAGAGTGGGCATAGCTTCCAGTCCAGACCTGAATACAGCACGCCTCGCAGAGCAGCCCATGTGCTGCCCAGGCTCGACCTAAATTAAGGTTACCAGATACTCTCAGTCGTGCACTCAGAGAGGAGATTGGTGCACACTTTAAGTTTTCCTGCCTATCTGCTCCTCATTTCATTTGGTCCTATATGCAGAGTCCTCCTTATAAACGTAAGCTTCATTTAGTATTAATTGTTCATTTTTCATATAATGTTTTGCTTTACTATAGGTCTATAGAGTACCAAGTGGCACGTGCTCATATATTATGTACCAATTACAATGTGCAGTAAATGTTAGTGTATGTGGACCAGAATTTGCATTTTACATCAGTAATCATGAGGTGGCTGTGCACGCCACTCCCCAACCTGACTCCGAGACGATTGTTATGTCCGATGTACACAGGAGGCGTGTCTCGGACAGGAAGTGGAAGTGGACGTCGGAGTACGGAGTACAGAGAACGACGATGAAGGAAGACGGCAGGAGCATCAACCCTCAGTAAGAAACAGTTACAAGGCAAAGAGCCAGGTCTTCGAGGCCTTACGAAAAGAAAGATGCGACTTAAGACAGTCGATCGATATGGGGAGAGTGTTCCAAAGTTTAGAGGCTACAGCAAAGCCCCTTCCTCTCCCTCTTGCCCTCCTAAACCTGGGGATAACCAGCCGATTTTTATTTGTGGAGGTCAGTTGTCTAGTTGGGACATGACATTGGAAGAGGTGTCTGATTCCCTCCAGGCCCGAATTATGAATCGCCTTATAAACAATGCATTGGGCCTTAAACAGGATTCGTTTCTCAGCTGGGAGCCAATGCAATTTCCGAATAGCAGCAGAAATCGAGTGAAATTTAGGAAAATCCAAGACAAGTCTTGCTGCAGCATTCTGAACAAGTTGCAGTTTACTAATATAGGCCTTATTTATGTCTAGGTAAAGTGCATTACAATAATCCAACTTGGATAGATTCAAGGCCATGGGTGCTTGCTTCCGTGCAGGGAGAGAAAGGAACGTAAATATCTTCCTGAGGGTCCTTATAACCCAGAAGCAAGATGAGACGGTCCTATTGACCTGGAGATGAGGGACAGCTTGTTGTCAACTATGACACCAAGATTCTTTGCTTAAGCAGCAGGACAAGGACATAGTCCAAAAATTCCAGGCCACCATGAGTGGGTCCATATAGATTGTTGGCTACCAAAGACCAGAACCTCAGTTTTGTCCTCATTCAGTCGAAGGTAGTTGTTTACCATCCAAGATGCCACGGCCTGCATGCAGTTCTTAAAGCTGGCGACGTAGGCCTCTATATCCTTTGTGACGGACATTATTATTTGTGTATCATAAGCATAGGGTAATGCCTGCAGCCCAAAGGATCTGATCAGCTTGGCCAATGGGGAGACATATATATTAAACAATGTTGGGCTCAAAGAAGAGACCCGTGGGACTCCACAAAGAGTAAATGAGGAGTCCGTGTAGAATTGGTCCTGCTTCACTTTCTGTGACCTGTCTGTCAGGAATGATGACAGGAGCTTCAAAGCAGAATCTGTCTCCCCGACTTCCTGAAGGCGGTCAATCAGCCTTGTCAAAGAGATGTTATCAAATGCAGCGGACAGGTCCAACAGAATCAGCAGCGCAGTCTGCTCGGCATCAACCAGGATGAGGACGTTGTTGACTGCAGATATTCATGCAGTTTCAGACCCATGGCAACTTCTGAATCTATCAAGAGTTCAAGCAGATGCTGTTGTTCCAAATACGTACTCAGCTAGGCCTTAAGATGTTTCCCTAGGACCTTGGCGGAGACAGGTAGTAGAGAGATGGGCTGATAGCTTTGAAATTCTGATGAATCAAGCTTGGTTTTTTTAGCACAGGCTTGATAACCGCTGTTTTCCAGCTGTGTAGCTACATCTGGAGGAAATGGCCAGATTAAGAGCTGCTGTAAAATAAGGAATAATAGTATCCTTACCCAACCTCGTCAGCTTCGGGGAGCAGCGTTCCAGAGGGAGCCGGATTTGATCCCCCTAGAAGCTGGTTGGTCTGTTCCTATGAATGAGAGAAGAAGGCGGACAGACAGACAGTCACCCTTCTTCTTAGTGTGGGTAGGGCTAAAGGGGAGCGCTGTCAACCGCCACCCGCGGTGAGAGGACCGCCGTTGTTGTTTTCCCTTTCTTCACTGACTCTCGAATGAGGGAACGTCCCTCTTTTCCCCATTTCCTTTATTGTAGAAACGAAGGGGCATATTATCAAGGACCGGTGATAAAATTATCGCCGTTTTATCGGCAGGAAACTGCCGATAAAACGGCGATAATGGGCTTGATAATGCGCCCTTGTTAATTCCAATAGAAGCTCATGTTAACACAAGAACATGGGCTTCTATGGGAATTCACAAGGGCATATTATCAAGCCCATTATCGACGTTTTATCGGCAGTTTCCTGCCGATAAACCGGCGATCATTTTAACGCCGGTCCATGATTATATGCCCCTAAGTACGCAGGAGACGTATACGTCAGTGAACCTGCATCCTCTCCCTAAACACTGCTGGTGTGGTGGTGGTTAGTAAGCAGCAGGTTGAAGCCGGTTTTACTAAGGTTTCTCTATATTTGCATTTTCCCTGAGGGTCCGTTCACAGGTCAAAGGAACCCTGAAGACGAAAACTAGCTGGCTCAACCTGGAGAAGGAAGCCCTGAGGAGCTAAACCCCTGCTACACTCACCTCAAGCACTCTTTAAACTTACCTTCATAAGTTTATGCACGAATACACAAACCCTAAATATATAACTCTGGTCTGGGTCAGCCAATAAACACTCGTTTTGTGGCTGAGAAGAGGCTAGAAAGGGAGGGGTTTTTCACTACTCAGTGCTTTGATTTCATGAATAATAACTAAACTCTGCCTAATCGGTTTCCATACTTTTAATGCACTGTCAAATCGAATTTTTAATTACATTAATTCTGTTTAATTTTATAGCAACATCTATTCATAAAGTGCACTAGATTAAGTCATTAATGATTATTAATGTTTTATTAAATATATAGTTTGGATTCTTTCTTAGTGTTTCTATGTGTGGAAAAGGGCTCTTGAACTGACTAATTACCAATAAATTATCTTGTAGTTTCACAGGACTGATTGCAGCCCTGGACGCGCCCTCCTCAAGGTGCATGGGTGACAGACCGCCTGAGTCGTTGTTTCGTTGGTAAGATGGTCTGACCCTGTGCTTGACAGAGGGGTTTGATTCCCTGAAACTGGGAGGTATTTGCTGAAGAACCTGGAAAAACATATCTTGGGGCCCAATTCACAGAACTAACTTAAGACAAAATCCTAAACTTACTACTTTTGGTATTCACAGAAGTTAGGATTTGTCTTAAGTTTGTCGTAAAACAGACTTAAGACAGACTTAAGACAGACTTAAGTTAGGATTTTGTCTTAAGTCTGTCTTAAGTCTGTCTTAAGTCTGTTTTAAGACAAACTTAAGACTAAATTCTAACTTCTGTGAAAACCAAAAGTAGTAAGTTTAGGATTTTGTCTTAAATTAGTTCTGTGAATCGGGCCCCTGGTGCCCAACTTGGGGTAGAGCTTTGAGTACGAGCAAGCTTGCGCCAGTAATGCCTAATCCATGGACGTCACTGTGATCTTGGTTTCCTCCTTCAGTTCAGCCATATCTAGTGACGGGTTTGGCAAGTAATTGACTAGTTAAAGGTTTCCCCGTTCGCCTGCATCTTGAATTGCATTCCAAAAATGGTGTCTGCGTCTGACCGAAAAGGGCAAACTTCAGGGCTTTGTTGCCACATTACCTCCGGGTATGAGGGTTCTCAGAGACGGAGGGGGCAGTAATCCTAGTAGTTCCAGTACCCGTGGCAAACCCTCTTGAAATATTTTACTCATGGGTGGAGTTTGGTCCTGTAGATCCGAATACTATGTTTTTCAAACCTACAAGGCTGCCACTATACCCTACAATAAGACACTTCACAAACAGATTGGCAGTAGGGGAAAAATGCGCAAAACAGTATACAATTTTTTTCAATATTCCAAGCTAACATATGCTCAAAGGTGAGAATACAACCACTACCAAGAGTTGTAAAAACAGATAGACACAAGTCTATCCTAAAGGAACCCTAGAATAGTTGGGGAATTCCAATGGGATTTCAACCACATCAAATGTGGTTTGATGGACAGTGACCGCACGCAGTGAAAGCTGCTAGAATCGGCCCCTTGGTCTTCCAGGAGCCACTTGGCCAGTACCAGCTGGTTGATACTCCAAATCCTCAAAAAAGAAACTTAAATGCCAGGGTGCTAAGGCATTTATTACATGGACTGGTGAATATATATATATATAGACTGTACACCCAGCAGGTGACATGTTCGCCCCTTCTGCCTGTGTCACTAACTCTGTGATGCGTTAATTGTTCGAGTCTGCTCCGGAGACTGCACGTGACACAGGGGTTAATAGGATCAGACTTAAGGAGGGTCACTCTGGAAGTCTGAGAAGTAGGACAATGGTGGGAGACATAAAAAGAGAAATGGACGCAGCTTGCCTGTAGGTATGCAAGGATAATATACCTCACCAGCCCTGGAGAATTCCCATCAACGCCCAGTTCACACCAGAACATGGGTTTCTATTGGAATTCACAAGTCTATATTATCAAGCCCATTATCGCCGCTTTAGTGGCAGTTTCCTGCCGCTAAAATGGCGATCATTTTTAACGCCCTGCTTGAAAACATGCCCCAGTGTGTTCTGTGGTGCATACGGAACGCACTGTCCCAAATATATGATGAAAGTCAGGAGTGCTGGGCACTGCCACTCACAGAGAGCCCGGCGCCACCTGACAGGTTTTTACTGTCATGGCCGGTGTTTTAGTGTTCTGGCAGGTGGAAGAATTAGGAAATTCACCTGAACCTGGAATTTTTGTTTCCACCTTAACTTTACACACTTTTTTTACTTCCCAATATTCTTTATTGTTTTAATAAAGGAATACAGATAATTAAGATTATATATAATACAATACAACAAGTCTTATAAACCATACCAATATGAGCAATACATAAATAAAAGTATATTTCATGGAATAAGTAAGTTAAATGTAATACCCAAATAATTCATGAAGAAGAAAAAAACAATTTCATGAAAGTGGTTGTATTGCTTAGATAAATAAATAATGCGAATTAAGAAGAGAAGGAAAGAGGAAAGAAAGAAAAGGAATGTAAAGAAGAAAATAACTTTAGACACTTTAAACATAAATATCAAAAGAAGGCGGTTGTGTTCAGGAGCTGCCGCGGGGGTCCCTGGGTGATAATTAAGAGGACAGAGGCAGAGAGGCCAGGTCAGAAACAGGCGACATCCCATAATGTTCTATTTCAGGATCCCGTCTGCCCTCTGTGGAATCTCAACAGGTGAACAGATGGCGAGTTTCCTCTCCGGGGGCGGGTGGCACCCCTCAGAGGGCAGCCCCCTCCCCTGGCACGGCTCCGGGGGGTCTCGGCTCTGAGCCTCAGACACGCAGCATCAGAGATAAACCCCCCCGGACCCGGCGGGAGTGCGGGAAAAGCAGATTACTGCCGTGTTTGTCATTTGCGGGTCGCCAAATGAAGTGTGCGGATTATTTTGACCCCATGAAAATCTGTGTTTTCGTCAAACTTGAGAATTTCAAACCACTGTTTGTCTTTTTTTGCTGCTGCTATATTTTAAAATATTTCTACTTCATTTAGAAGTATTTAAATGTTGTGGGTAAGAAAACATTTGCCACTTGCTGTACCCCGGGGGCACTGCGCCCGGGCTCAGATTAAACAAAATTCCCAAATGCAAAATCAATGAAAAGAAAAGTCAACACCAGTGATTGATAAATGAACATCGGTGTGTCAGAAGACACCGCCTGCCCCGTGACCTCTGACCTGTGCTGGGAACCACCAGCAAATGGACACATTGGGAACAAAGTGTAAAGACCGCTTTACAGCTTGAGTCTTCTGAACTCGTCCGGGGTTATAATCTGGGGGGGCGTTGGGGGGGGCAACACCCCCCGCCCCTTCTTCCAGCGCCCCTGGATATGGAGAAACGTAAACAGGGATCAGAAAAACTCATGAGCCCGGGCAGAAAAACACCGGGCTAAGAGGGAAAGAGGCAGCTGGCAGGGAAACAAGTAAAACTCCGCCTGGACTCGGTGGGACCGGGAGCCGGACGAGGCCGGGCCGGCGGCCGAGGGGGCTCCCTGGGGGGCCTGGGGAGGGGGAGCTAATCTGGAGCTAATCCGGATTAGCCGTGAGTGGCCCACGGGACTCCCGACCCACAAATGCGGCTCAGGGCAGATTAGTGTCGGACCCGTCTGCCCGTGGCCACGCGCCAAGCGCCTGGCTGCGATAACGCTCGACAGCGCTAGAAAGGCATTAACCCATTACATTATATGGTACGGGCTTTAAGTGGACCGGGGCCTGCCAGGTCTCAGACCCGGCAGTAATTAAAGACTGAGGGGCAGATTTACAAGCCCCTTGCGCCGCTTTTACGCCGCCGTTGCGTTGCTTTTGTGATGCAGCGGCGTCGCAAAAGATGCGCCATAGTGCGGGGTATTTACAACGTGACGCATCTCCCAGATGCGTCACGTTGTAAAGCCCTGCGCCAGAAGAGGCGTACCATCGCAGGGGGGGGGGGGGGGGCGTTCCGGTGCAGGAACGCCTCCCAAAAGTGGCTGAGTGAAATCTACAAAATTTCACTCAGTCACTTTTGAGCCCATGCTGCGTCAAAACCCTGCGCCTGCTTGAAGCAGGCGGGAGGATTGACGCAGCTTTGTGCACATAGGGCCCCCCTGATAATTGCTGGAGCTGCGTCACGATTGCGACACAACTCCAGCAATCCGCCGCTTTTTACGGCACAGATGCGTGACGCATCTGTGCCATTTTTGCCCCATGGTGCGCCGCATTGTAAATGCGGCGCATCAAGGGTAGCGGAACAGCGTCACACAATTACTGGCGCATCCCTGCCGATATGCAGGGATGCGCCAGTAATTGTAATTCTGCCCCTGAGGGGCTTATTTATAAGCCTTTTGCGTCTCTTTTCCGCTGCCGGTGCAACACTTTTTGTGACGCACCAGCAGGGTAAAAAATGCGCCTTGTTGCACCACATTTACAAAGTGACGCATCTAAGTAGATGCGTCACTTTGTAAACCCCTGCGCCACATTATACCTATGGCAGGCACATTTAACAAGGGACTTGCCCATGTGAAATTACCCATTGCTGGAGTTGCATCAATTTTGTGACACATTCCAGCAATGCCCCATTTTTGCGCCTACAGATATGTCAGAAATACTGATGTAACTATACCTCCTTACGACATGATGCGTTATACTGTAAATATGTCTCGCAATCATCATGTCGCAAGGAGGGCGCAATGAAAAGTGACGCATCGCTGTTTTCTCGCAGCGATGCGTCACTTTTCATACATGAGGCCCTGAATTTGAAACGGATCTCTGTTCATTCCCTTAACGTGAGAAAAGAGTGATGAATTTCTAAACTCAGTCCTCCACTCATATGCAGTCCCTGTGTAAAGTTAGTGCGAGTCTCTCACAGTGCTTCCGTAGGACATAAAGGTAGTTAGGACATATGCACATCCATTGATTGGCCTCTCTGCAGAGCACACACAGCGATGGGTTAAGGGGGTAGACAGCTGTCAAAATATTAAATCACCAAAGTTAAATAAGTTGCAGCCGAGTGGGCAGTATGTGGTGTAAGGGGGGATATTGAGTGTGAAGATTGTGGTGTGATGGGATGGTGAGTGGTTACGATGTGGTTTGAGTGAGAAGTGGTGAGTGGGAGGGTTGTGGTATGAGGGGATGGTGAGTGAGTGGGTTGTGGTGTGAGGGGGATGGTGAGTGGGAGGATTGTGGTATGAGGTGGTGGTGAGTGGGTGGGTTGTGGTGTGAGGTGGTGGTGAGTGGGCGGGTTGTGGTGAGTGGGTGGGTTGTGGTGTGAGGGGGTGGTGAGTGGGTGGGTTGTGGTGTGAGGTGGATGGTGAGTGGGCGGGTTGTGGTGTGAGGGGGATGGTGAGTGGGAGGATTGTGGTATGAGGTGGTGGTGAGTGGGTGGGTTGTGGTGTGAGGTGGTGGTGAGTGGGTGGGTTGTGGTGTGAGGGGGTGGTGAGTGGGCGGGTTGTGGTGTGAGGGGGTGGTGAGGGGGTGGGTTGTGGTGTGAGGTGGATGGTGAGTGGGCGGGTTGTGGTGTGAGGGGGTAGTGAGTAGACAGGTTGTGGTGTGAGGGGGATGGTGAGTTGGAGGGTTGTAGTGTGAAGGGGTGGTGAGTGGGCGTGATGTGGTGTGAGGGGGTAGTGAGTAGGCAGGTTGTGGTGTGAGGGGGCGTACCCAGCTTTCAACACTGTCTCCCCGACACACATGGTCTAGCGTCAGCAGGAAGTGGGAGTTAGGGGTAAAGCTCTACAGCTCCTCCATTTCTTCATGTCAGGGCAACCAAATATCGTTAGCTGGGGAGGGATTAGAGCTAAGGCCTTCAGCCTTCTATGTGGGGTCCCTCAGGGCTCCACCCTGAGCCCCACCCTATTTAACATTTTCATTGCCCCCCCCTGGCTGAGCCAGTGAGATCATTTGGTTTCCAGGTGATCTGGACGTCCTTAGGATTCTCCCCGACATCGAGTACAATGAAGATCTAGACATCCTTGTATCGTTTTATGTTGAAAGTCTTTATACATCTATCCCCCAGACTCAAACACTGGAGGTGATTGAGGGACTTCTGACGAATAGAGATCTAAATTCCATAACGACAACAAGACTGATTATGACCTTGGCCACCTTGGCCATGACTGAGAATTTTTTTCAGTTCGAGGAGTCGATCTATCTACAGGTTAGCGGGACTAGCATGGGCAGTGTTTTTGCTCCTAGTCTCGCTAACGTGTATGTCCACAAATTCGAACAGGACCATATTTTTGCAGACACTAATCCATATCTGTCGAGTCTGCGCCAGTGGAAAAGGTATATAGACGACGTCCTGGTAGTATGGCGTGGGACAGTAGAAGATCTTCAGCGGTTTCATCTTTGGTTGAATGAGAGGAATCGCTTTCTTAAATTCACGATGGAGTTTGATAAACACCAACTGGTTTTTCTTGACCTGCTGATTACATCTACAGCTACAGGGCTACAATCTGAATTATACCGTAAGCCCATGGCGAGGAATTCCTTACTGAACTACGAGAGTTGTCACCCCAAGGCTTTGAGGGACAACCTGCCCTTTGGGCAATTTCTCCGAATACAGAGAAATTGCTCCACTAAGTCCGCTTTTGAAGTTCATTCTAGTATTCTGGCAGCCAATCTGGCCGAGAAAAACTATCCGAAGAGCCTGATTCGCAACTCCAAGAAAAGGGCTTTCAATAATAACGGAGAGAGCTTGTTGGAGTTGTTACCCCCAAAACCTAAACAGGAAAGGATCACTTGCGTAAATACCTTCTGCACACACTCTAACCAATTACAAAAAATTGTGAAGAAACATTGGAAGATCTTAAATACTGGCACTGATTCCTTGCCACCTCCCCTGTTTGCATTCAAGAGAGGACAAAGTCTGAGAGACCAACTGGTCCACACCAGACTGAAAACATCAATTCCTCGAGCGGTAGGGACACTGTGGGACCTGCCGGCGGTCAGAGGACACCACCCCTGCGGAAATTGCGCTGCCTGTCCGCAAACAACGAAGACATACAGCGTAAATATTGGCACTGACCGTCCTTGGCAGCTCAGAAGATTCACGAACTGCAACAGCAGTAACCTGATCTATCTGATTACTTGTCCCTGCAATAAGAACTATGTAGGGATGACGACCAGAAGGATCAAGGTTCGAATCTCTGAACATAAAAGCTCCATTAGATGTTCCAAGCAGGCCACGAGACTGACCAACCATTTTTTAGAAGTGGGACATTTGCCCACTGATCTACATTGGACAGTACTAGATCAACCGTTGATTCCTACGGGGATAACGGACATTTCCACCTTTCTATTTAGACGGGAACAAAAATGGGTGTTCAGACTCAAGACAGACAAGACGGGGCTAAATGAGGAAATCCCTTGGATGTCACTTTAAAGTGCAACCTCAGTGATTGTGTTGCGACTATCATTCTATCCGGCACATGACATATCAATACGGCTTTGGATTAAGCTACAATGATTGAGTACCCCGGGACATTATTGTCGCTGGTGCATAGAGCCATGCGTCAGCACCGCATATGACTTAGTAATAACATGAGTAAGAGTCGAGTCTATGTGTAGCTGCCACGACATCGTACATCTGATTTAGGAATCAGTACCTGGCACACTTATTCGATCAATTGTGCATCCTAGACAGTATTGTAGACTGACATATGCGCTCGGTACTGTTGAACACATCAGTAGTCCAGCGATGTGACTCGATATCTATGTTTCTCATGTTTAATCAAACGTATGGTTTTTTGAATCAGGAGTCAGTATGTGGATGATGATATTTTTTATCGTCATATTTTTTATCGTCATAAAACGCATTGGTGCTTGCACGAATGACATTTCCCTAGACATTTCCCTATACATCAATCACAACGCATTGGGGCACGCATAAACTACATTTCCCTACAAACTTTGCGTGGAACGCCGTGATGACGTCACGCGTACCCTCGACGTCGGGCCCGGAAGGTGATTTGTTTACCGCCGGTACACCGTGTCGGCACCTCCCCACGAAACAGCCCAGAGGGACGACCGGTGTACCGACGGATAGGTGAGGGATCTATGGCTCTCATTTTTGCTCTCATAGAGCGGTGGTTAAGGTGTGCTGAAGGCAAATGGAATCGCGCAGTGAGTGGTGGCAGCCAGAATAATTTGCTAGTTAGCGACGCTCAGAGGGTGTGTTGCTGAACAATATTGTGCATACCACCCAGGGAACAACAAGGGGTGGTGATGGACAGAGTCTCTGAATTAAGCAGAGTACTCTCACCCAGTCAAGAGATCAGGGCTAGATCCAACACCGTTTTTTAGCTCATTGCACCATCCCAGTTTCAGAACCTGGCTGTATGCAAATTAGTCTGTCCCTGGCCCAGTGCATCATGGGAACAGGGCAGACCAGACTACAAAAGCCAATTCTTACACTGGGAAGGAAACAAGCTTCCGGGGACCGGTTTCTGCCATTTCAGGCGTCTTCGGCCCGGCTTGCTTGAATCCTGATGGTGCAATGAGCAAGGGACTCACATCTGAGTATACCCTTCCACGCTTAGGGTGGACAAAATTATTTACAACAAGGGGTGGTGATGGACAGAGTCTCTGAATTAAGCAGAGTACTCTCACCCAGTCAAGAGATCAGGGCTAGATCCAACACCGTTTTTTAGCTCATTGCACCATCCCAGTTTCAGAACCTGGCTGTATGCAAATTAGTCTGTCCCTGGCCCAGTGCATCATGGGAACAGGGCAGACCAGACTACAAAAGCCAATTCTTACACTGGGAAGGAAACAAGCTTCCGGGGACCGGTTTCTGCCATTTCAGGCGTCTTCGGCCCGGCTTGCTTGAATCCTGATGGTGCAATGAGCAAGGGACTCATGTCTGAGTATACCCTTCCACGCTTAGGGTGGACAAAATTATTTACAACAAGGGGTGGTGATGGACAGAGTCTCTGAATTAAGCAGAGTACTCTCACCCAGTCAAGAGATCAGGGCTAGATCCAACACCGTTTTTTAGCTCATTGCACCATCCCAGTTTCAGAACCTGGCTGTATGCAAATTAGTCTGTCCCTGGCCCAGTGCATCATGGGAACAGGGCAGACCAGACTACAAAAGCCAATTCTTACACTGGGAAGGAAACAAGCTTCCGGGGACCGGTTTCTGCCATTTCAGGCGTCTTCGGCCCGGCTTGCTTGAATCCTGATGGTGCAATGAGCAAGGGACTCACATCTGAGTATACCCTTCCACGCTTAGGGTGGACAAAATTATTTACAACAAGGGGTGGTGATGGACAGAGTCTCTGAATTAAGCAGAGTACTCTCACCCAGTCAAGAGATCAGGGCTAGATCCAACACCGTTTTTTAGCTCATTGCACCATCCCAGTTTCAGAACCTGGCTGTATGCAAATTAGTCTGTCCCTGGCCCAGTGCATCATGGGAACAGGGCAGACCAGACTACAAAAGCCAATTCTTACACTGGGAAGGAAACAAGCTTCCGGGGACCGGTTTCTGCCATTTCAGGCGTCTTCGGCCCGGCTTGCTTGAATCCTGATGGTGCAATGAGCAAGGGACTCACATCTGAGTATACCCTTCCACGCTTAGGGTGGACAAAATTATTTACAACAAGGGGTGGTGATGGACAGAGTCTCTGAATTAAGCAGAGTACTCTCACCCAGTCAAGAGATCAGGGCTAGATCCAACACCGTTTTTTAGCTCATTGCACCATCCCAGTTTCAGAACCTGGCTGTATGCAAATTAGTCTGTCCCTGGCCCAGTGCATCATGGGAACAGGGCAGACCAGACTACAAAAGCCAATTCTTACACTGGGAAGGAAACAAGCTTCCGGGGACCGGTTTCTGCCATTTCAGGCGTCTTCGGCCCGGCTTGCTTGAATCCTGATGGTGCAATGAGCAAGGGACTCACATCTGAGTATACCCTTCCACGCTTAGGGTGGACAAAATTATTTACAACAAGGGGTGGTGATGGACAGAGTCTCTGAATTAAGCAGAGTACTCTCACCCAGTCAAGAGATCAGGGCTAGATCCAACACCGTTTTTTAGCTCATTGCACCATCCCAGTTTCAGAACCTGGCTGTATGCAAATTAGTCTGTCCCTGGCCCAGTGCATCATGGGAACAGGGCAGACCAGACTACAAAAGCCAATTCTTACACTGGGAAGGAAACAAGCTTCCGGGGACCGGTTTCTGCCATTTCAGGCGTCTTCGGCCCGGCTTGCTTGAATCCTGATGGTGCAATGAGCAAGGGACTCACATCTGAGTATACCCTTCCACGCTTAGGGTGGACAAAATTATTTACAACAAGGGGTGGTGATGGACAGAGTCTCTGAATTAAGCAGAGTACTCTCACCCAGTCAAGAGATCAGGGCTAGATCCAACACCGTTTTTTAGCTCATTGCACCATCCCAGTTTCAGAACCTGGCTGTATGCAAATTAGTCTGTCCCTGGCCCAGTGCATCATGGGAACAGGGCAGACCAGACTACAAAAGCCAATTCTTACACTGGGAAGGAAACAAGCTTCCGGGGACCGGTTTCTGCCATTTCAGGCGTCTTCGGCCCGGCTTGCTTGAATCCTGATGGTGCAATGAGCAAGGGACTCACATCTGAGTATACCCTTCCACGCTTAGGGTGGACAAAATTATTTACAACAAGGGGTGGTGATGGACAGAGTCTCTGAATTAAGCAGAGTACTCTCACCCAGTCAAGAGATCAGGGCTAGATCCAACACCGTTTTTTAGCTCATTGCACCATCCCAGTTTCAGAACCTGGCTGTATGCAAATTAGTCTGTCCCTGGCCCAGTGCATCATGGGAACAGGGCAGACCAGACTACAAAAGCCAATTCTTACACTGGGAAGGAAACAAGCTTCCGGGGACCGGTTTCTGCCATTTCAGGCGTCTTCGGCCCGGCTTGCTTGAATCCTGATGGTGCAATGAGCAAGGGACTCACATCTGAGTATACCCTTCCACGCTTAGGGTGGACAAAATTATTTACAATAAGGGGTGGTGATGGACAGAGTCTCTGAATTAAGCAGAGTACTCTCACCCAGTCAAGAGATCAGGGCTAGATCCAACACCGTTTTTTAGCTCATTGCACCATCCCAGTTTCAGAACCTGGCTGTATGCAAATTAGTCTGTCCCTGGCCCAGTGCATCATGGGAACAGGGCAGACCAGACTACAAAAGCCAATTCTTACACTGGGAAGGAAACAAGCTTCCGGGGACCGGTTTCTGCCATTTCAGGCGTCTTCGGCCCGGCTTGCTTGAATCCTGATGGTGCAATGAGCAAGGGACTCACATCTGAGTATACCCTTCCACGCTTAGGGTGGACAAAATTATTTACAACAAGGGGTGGTGATGGACAGAGTCTCTGAATTAAGCAGAGTACTCTCACCCAGTCAAGAGATCAGGGCTAGATCCAACACCGTTTTTTAGCTCATTGCACCATCCCAGTTTCAGAACCTGGCTGTATGCAAATTAGTCTGTCCCTGGCCCAGTGCATCATGGGAAATATTTTTGTCCACCCTAAGCGTGGAAGGGTATACTCAGACATGAGTCCCTTGCTCATTGCACCATCAGGATTCAAGCAAGCCGGGCCGAAGACGGCTGTAATGCCAGAAACCGGTCCCCGGAAGCTTGTTTCCTTCCCAGTGTAAGAATTGGCTTTTGTAGTCTGGTCTGCCCTGTTCCCATGATGCACTGGGCCAGGGACAGACTAATTTGCATACAGCCAGGTTCTGAAACTGGGATGGTGCAATGAGCTAAAAAACGGTGTTGGATCTAGCCCTGATCTCTTGACTGGGTGAGAGTATTCTGCTTAATTCAGAGACTCTGTCCCTCACCACCCCTTGTTGTAAATATTTTTGTCCACCCTAAGCGTGGAAGGGTATACTCAGACATGAGTCCCTTGCTCATTGCACCATCAGGATTCAAGCAAGCCGGGCCGAAGACGGCTGTAATGCCAGAAACCGGTCCCCGGAAGCTTGTTTCCTTCCCAGTGTAAGAATTGGCTTTTGTAGTCTGGTCTGCCCTGTTCCCATGATGCACTGGGCCAGGGACAGACTAATTTGCATACAGCCAGGTTCTGAAACTGGGATGGTGCAATGAGCTAAAAAACGGTGTTGGATCTAGCCCTGATCTCTTGACTGGGTGAGAGTATTCTGCTTAATTCAGAGACTCTGTCCCTCACCACCCCTTGTTGTAAATATTTTTGTCCACCCTAAGCGTGGAAGGGTATACTCAGACATGAGTCCCTTGCTCATTGCACCATCAGGATTCAAGCAAGCCGGGCCGAAGACGGCTGTAATGCCAGAAACCGGTCCCCGGAAGCTTGTTTCCTTCCCAGTGTAAGAATTGGCTTTTGTAGTCTGGTCTGCCCTGTTCCCATGATGCACTGGGCCAGGGACAGACTAATTTGCATACAGCCAGGTTCTGAAACTGGGATGGTGCAATGAGCTAAAAAACGGTGTTGGATCTAGCCCTGATCTCTTGACTGGGTGAGAGTATTCTGCTTAATTCAGAGACTCTGTCCCTCACCACCCCTTGTTGTAAATATTTTTGTCCACCCTAAGCGTGGAAGGGTATACTCAGACATGAGTCCCTTGCTCATTGCACCATCAGGATTCAAGCAAGCCGGGCCGAAGACGGCTGTAATGCCAGAAACCGGTCCCCGGAAGCTTGTTTCCTTCCCAGTGTAAGAATTGGCTTTTGTAGTCTGGTCTGCCCTGTTCCCATGATGCACTGGGCCAGGGACAGACTAATTTGCATACAGCCAGGTTCTGAAACTGGGATGGTGCAATGAGCTAAAAAACGGTGTTGGATCTAGCCCTGATCTCTTGACTGGGTGAGAGTATTCTGCTTAATTCAGAGACTCTGTCCCTCACCACCCCTTGTTGTAAATATTTTTGTCCACCCTAAGCGTGGAAGGGTATACTCAGACATGAGTCCCTTGCTCATTGCACCATCAGGATTCAAGCAAGCCGGGCCGAAGACGGCTGTAATGCCAGAAACCGGTCCCCGGAAGCTTGTTTCCTTCCCAGTGTAAGAATTGGCTTTTGTAGTCTGGTCTGCCCTGTTCCCATGATGCACTGGGCCAGGGACAGACTAATTTGCATACAGCCAGGTTCTGAAACTGGGATGGTGCAATGAGCTAAAAAACGGTGTTGGATCTAGCCCTAATCTCTTGACTGGGTGAGAGTATTCTGCTTAATTCAGAGACTCTGTCCCTCACCACCCCTTGTTGTAAATATTTTTGTCCACCCTAAGCGTGGAAGGGTATACTCAGACATGAGTCCCTTGCTCATTGCACCATCAGGATTCAAGCAAGCCGGGCCGAAGACGGCTGTAATGCCAGAAACCGGTCCCCGGAAGCTTGTTTCCTTCCCAGTGTAAGAATTGGCTTTTGTAGTCTGGTCTGCCCTGTTCCCATGATGCACTGGGCCAGGGACAGACTAATTTGCATACAGCCAGGTTCTGAAACTGGGATGGTGCAATGAGCTAAAAAACGGTGTTGGATCTAGCCCTGATCTCTTGACTGGGTGAGAGTATTCTGCTTAATTCAGAGACTCTGTCCCTCACCACCCCTTGTTGTAAATATTTTTGTCCACCCTAAGCGTGGAAGGGTATACTCAGACATGAGTCCCTTGCTCATTGCACCATCAGGATTCAAGCAAGCCGGGCCGAAGACGGCTGTAATGCCAGAAACCGGTCCCCGGAAGCTTGTTTCCTTCCCAGTGTAAGAATTGGCTTTTGTAGTCTGGTCTGCCCTGTTCCCATGATGCACTGGGCCAGGGACAGACTAATTTGCATACAGCCAGGTTCTGAAACTGGGATGGTGCAATGAGCTAAAAAACGGTGTTGGATCTAGCCCTGATCTCTTGACTGGGTGAGAGTATTCTGCTTAATTCAGAGACTCTGTCCCTCACCACCCCTTGTTGTAAATATTTTTGTCCACCCTAAGCGTGGAAGGGTATACTCAGACATGAGTCCCTTGCTCATTGCACCATCAGGATTCAAGCAAGCCGGGCCGAAGACGGCTGTAATGCCAGAAACCGGTCCCCGGAAGCTTGTTTCCTTCCCAGTGTAAGAATTGGCTTTTGTAGTCTGGTCTGCCCTGTTCCCATGATGCACTGGGCCAGGGACAGACTAATTTGCATACAGCCAGGTTCTGAAACTGGGATGGTGCAATGAGCTAAAAAACGGTGTTGGATCTAGCCCTGATCTCTTGACTGGGTGAGAGTATTCTGCTTAATTCAGAGACTCTGTCCCTCACCACCCCTTGTTGTAAATATTTTTGTCCACCCTAAGCGTGGAAGGGTATACTCAGACATGAGTCCCTTGCTCATTGCACCATCAGGATTCAAGCAAGCCGGGCCGAAGACGGCTGTAATGCCAGAAACCGGTCCCCGGAAGCTTGTTTCCTTCCCAGTGTAAGAATTGGCTTTTGTAGTCTGGTCTGCCCTGTTCCCATGATGCACTGGGCCAGGGACAGACTAATTTGCATACAGCCAGGTTCTGAAACTGGGATGGTGCAATGAGCTAAAAAACGGTGTTGGATCTAGCCCTGATCTCTTGACTGGGTGAGAGTATTCTGCTTAATTCAGAGACTCTGTCCCTCACCACCCCTTGTTGTAAATACCACCCAGGGAGTCGCAGTTGGTTCTGCTACCCAGGGGGTTGTAGTTGGTTCTAATGATCAGGATTTGACACGTTCGAGATCAGTCTCGTAAAATCATTAAAATAAAATTATCATTATTAATCACTGACTCGAGGCGTGTATTAAAGGTTGAAGAGGAGTTTTGTGAGAGGCATATCGGTGCTGGATATGTCACGTGAGGAACGGGCGATTCATGGTCGTTTCTTTGGGGAGACATCTCCCATAGCTGAGCATTTTCTCTTTCCTTCTATTAGAGCGGTGCTCCAAGTACCTGAGCTGGCGCCAGGTGAGGTGGGGCTGTTCCCTCCGGCCTAAATAGGTGAGTGAATATTATTAACTAGTATATATGGTGGACTCGATTGCCCATATGTGGCTGGCACTTTGGGGCTAGCATGACGAACAAGTTACAACTAACTGTTGGGTCTTGGCACACGATTATAGTCATTGATTGTGCTTTGTTGGTTTTCTTTTTTATGTATCTGGACTCATCCCTGCTGATGGTTTCGGCTTGAAGTCAGGAGGATGAAAACATATTACACTTCTCAGGTGATATGACTTCTTTTTATATGTATAGCAGTAGCATTAATGGTCCTGAGGAAGCAGCAGGAGACCATTTGGCTCCAATTGTCTGCAGAAACATGTCAACCTAAGATTCTCATTAGTAGTTGGTGACTGATGGGAACTCTCTCACGTTTGAGGAGTCTCCCCCAGCAAGATCTTATTTTTGTTTGTGAACACATGGTTTAGTCCAGATACATAATTTAGTTAGCCCATTGACCCACTGCTATTTTCTGTTGGTGTAGATATAGTTAGGGGATATAGCAGTTTTGGTCGTTAAACTTCCCCTAGGACCCTCTTCCCCTTGTTTTTGTTGACCTGGTAAGTGTACAATGCTCAAATCATTGTTTCAATCTCTAATGATTTGCAATTGATTGCGGAGATATTCAAGCAGTGTATGGCAAGCGTCGTCTGCTGGATGAAGAGTAATTCCCTCAAGATCAATGCTGATAAGACCGAGATATTGGTTGTTGGCGTACAGAAGTCTATCTGGCCTGCAGATCGTGGTCCCTTCCTGCCCCAGCCAAGACAGTTAAAAATCTAGGGGTGATTTTTGACGAGGGTCTGACCTTTGATGCTCAGGTCAACCGTACAGTCAGCACCTGTTTCTATATCTTAAAGATCCTCATGAAGGTGTTACTCTTCCTCCCGCCTGAATTGCATCGGTCCACCATCATCGCACTTATCACCTCCCGGCTTGATTATTGCAATGCCTTATACCGCAACATCAATGCGACTTCTCAGAACAAGCTTCAGGTTGTTCAGAACGCTGCAGCAAGGCTGATCCTGAAAGTTCCAAAGCAACTATCTCCCAGTGAGGGGATTCTTGCCCTGCACTTGCTTCCCATTAAGCAACGTAACTCCTTCAAGGTTCTGAGCACGGTATACAAAGTCATGCATAGTAAAGGCTAGCTGCAAGTTGAAAACCGTGTTCCAATGGTATATCCCCTGGAGAGTTCTACGATTCTCCTCCCAGAAAAAATGGATCTCTCAAAGATACCGCGGGGCCAGGTGGGGTGGTCACTCTTTCTTGGTAGTGACCGCCAAACTTTGGAACGCCCTGCCTTCCTCCATTTCCAATGCAGACTCTCTTCCGGCTTTTAGAAAGCTGCTGAAGACAAGGCTTTTCTCATCCTAGTTGGCTGTGCTACGCTGCTCCCCTCCCCTCCGACTGCTTAGCGCCTTGACACCCTCGGCTAGAAGTGCGCTTTATACATTTTATCCTGTCCTAGTGGGTATGGTGAGGGGGAGGTCATGAGTGGGCAGGTTGTGAAGTAAGGGGGTGGTGAGTGGGTGGGTTGTGGTGTGAGGGGGTGGTAAGTGAGTAAGTTGTGGTGTGAGGGGGATGGTGAGTGGGTGGGTTGTGGTGTGAGAGGGTGGTGAGTGGGCAGGTTGTGTGAGGGGTGGTGAGTGGGTTATGTGGTGTGAGGGGATGGTGAGTGGGTGGGTTGTGGTGGGAGGGGGTCGTGAGTGAGTGGGTTGTGGTATGAGGGGATGGTGAGTGGAAGGGTTGTGGTGTGTGGGGGTGGTGAGTGAATAGGTTGTGGTGTGAGGGGGATGGTGAGTGGACAGCTTGTGGTCTGAGGGGGATGGAGAGTGGACAGCTTGTGGTGTGAGGGGTGGTGAGTGGGCAGGTTGTGTGAGGGGGTGGTGAGTGTGTTATGTGGTGTGAGGGGATGGTGAGTGTGTGGGTTGTGGTGTGAGGGGGTGGTGAGTTGGCAGGTTGTGGTGTGAGGTGGTGGTGAGTTGGCAGGTTGTGGTGTGAGGCGGATGGTGAGTGGGAGGGTTGTGGTGAAAGGGGGTGGTGAGAGGACAGTTTGTGGTGTGAGGAGGATGGTGAGTGGGTTGGTTGTGGTATGAGAGGATGGTGACCTGGGACAGATGTGCTGAAGGGGAAAGAGATAAGATGTAAGACAAGCAGGTGGAGGATTTCAGAAATAAGCGGGAGGAAGAAGCCTGTGAATGTCTAGCAGAGAGAGAGACTAGAGGAAAGTGGGTTCAGGGGATTCAGATGTGAGTGAAACTCTAAAGACCACTAACTCTTCCGCAGACCTTAGGAATGTGTAATTCATAGTCTTATATTTCCAGAATTAAAACATTTTCTATTGTAATCTTTCACAGCACAATTATTGTTTTTACTCATTACTTTCATACTGTCAATAAGCATTGGCAAATCCAGCCTGTCGGGCTGGTTTTAAGCATAGGTCTGGATTCAATAAGAGAACATTCATCGAGGGCACCGGATTCCATTCAGGTAGTATGCAGTGTGAAGCACAAGATCCAGTTCACTGCTTTAAAGCCACACCCTTAAATACACAGACCATGCCTCTTTGATAGTGATGCTTCTTGGTCCACGCTCCTTTTAGAGTCCCCCTACCTTTCTCATCCCCCTTAAAGCACTGATCGAAAGTTTCTTGTGGTGCCTGAGTAGTAAGTGTGATCCGTGGAGGATGTGAGAGAGATCTGGATGGATTTTGGATACGACAACTGTAACTGAGATGGATCTTGGTTCGGAAGCCAGTCACGGCTGCTGTCGGGGCAAAGTGGCGGAGGGGGAGGCAGTGAGGGGAAGAGTAAAACAAAGTCAAATAAAAATAGAAAACGTGCCTGAATCATGCTGCATTGCCTCTTTTCTGGTTCCACTGCAGGCAGACCCGGGCTCCCAGCCTGAGAGCAGCTTCAGGATTGGCCTGAGTGCCCTCGATTTGCGCTCCCAGGGAGACTTGGAGCCTGTGCCTGCTCTTTCCAACCGGTTAACGCAGCTCGGGTCGGAGACAGCTTCAGTGCGCATGACAGTTTGGACAGCCTCAGACGGACAGCCATACCTTAATGCACAATGAAGGCAGTGCCCACCACTCCCCCTCGGTGCCTGTCATCCTGTGGCAATGTCCCCAAGGCTTCAAGCTAAGAGAAAAATAAAACAATAATAAACATGGTCGCCTCCCTGCCGCACCTATGCCATAGCGGATGAGCCGCTGCTGTCCGAGGCGCCGCAGTGAAATATGCGGACTTGTCCCAGGGTATTTGGCTCCACTGAGACACATTCAGCAGCGCCCGCATAGATTATCTACTCTCCATTCGGTGCAGCAACCTGCAGGCGGTGAAGAGGCTTCATAATTCTCTCCCCGCTGATTCCAAGGGCCATCAGCCCTCCTTTTGGTGAGTATCACCCAGGCTGGGGCTTATCTGGAGCCTAAAATCTAAATATCATTGAAATGGTGGGGAAAAGGTTGCTCAGCTTGTTATCACTTCAGAAATATCTAAGAGAATCTATTACAGGCTCGGTTTGGACTTTGTTCAACCCCTCGACGTAAGATATAGGAACGCACGGTAAGAATACCGGACATATCGGTCTGTCTGAGTAATTACACAGCTGTCAATTTTAATAGCACGTAATGATATATTTTTATTTATTTCATTTCTTTTATAGAGTTACTCATCCCAGTGTAGGATGTCAGAGCACTTTACATCGCACGGGTATTAAACAGAGACAATAAATCGTACAAGTGTGAACATCAATGTACAGGATATGGTACAAAAGACGACGAGGGCTACAAGGTGTAGGAGACACATACCCTCCATACCAGCAAGCATTATAGGTTAAAATTGCTTGGTCTGGAGAGATTAAAAGGCAGGATTGAAAGCACAGCATAGACTGGGGTTGTCTATAGCAATAACACTTTATTACTACCCAAAGGAATTCTTTTCAGCAACCTTAAAGTAACAAATATTGAGAAAAACAACTTGTTTCTAAGCCCATGCCTTGCAGTTTTCATACAGCTCCTTGATGCCAGTTCACACCTCGCTATGCCATATAATAAAGGATTGTAACTTATGAACGTCAAGTAACAGAGACGTTTGTGACAATAGCAGTAACCCACTGAGCTACCTACATAAAATAAAAATCAGTAATCTGCAAGTTGCGTGATCTGCGGTGCAGCAGGCACATTGACCCTTTATGTTCCATTATGAGTCAAAACTGTGACTAGACAAAGCCCAAATCTGTCCAGTAAGTGCATTACCCACCACAGCAGTTAACTTGGCATAATTATCCTCTAAAAATTGTTGGGCACACAAAGATCTCTGCCGCAGGCGCGTCAACCCTCTAAGATATTTCACACTACAGCCTCTTTGTCATCAATTAAGACAGAACAGATTTGCCGTCACTATGGTCCTTGTGGCCCTTTTGTTTGGGGCAGAGTTTTAAAATAATACATGCGTAAATTGCCTGTCAGGGTTCACTTTTCGTGACTTCGCCCCTCGTGAGTCCACCTGCTTTCTGTTTCCACATATTGATCCTCAATTTACGGGATTCTGGAGTATTTTTTAGGTCGAGCCTGCAGGCAGCGCATGCAATGTCGCTTGGCAACGACCTACTGTATCTAAAACACTCTAAAAGTGGCTTAAAGCCCGCCCATTACTTACTATTCGTTGGTACCGTTATCACTATTCTTTGCTGCCTTCTGATTGGGCAGCACTTGCAGGCGTCACTTACTGCGTGACTTCCTTGTGTTTGTGTGGAGCAAGGATGAAGTGCACATTGAGTTAACTTAACTAGTGTCCGCCAGCGGCACCCACTACAAATTGAGGAATATATTTTTTGTGCATTATTATTAGGGCTCCCGGTTTTATTATATTTACTTTTGGGCCATTTCTGTCTGTATTTATCCATATTTATTTTGTGCCCATTTTATCAGTATTTATCCATATTTATTTTGTTTTTTGTGTATAAATGAAGTTGTAAAACTGTACATTTCCATATCTATTTAACTGACAGACTGCACTCATACTTTGATGTCTGTCGTGTTTAAGCTATTTAATCTGCCAAATATTACATAATACATACACTGGTAGATATTAGCACTATACCATGACTATATGTTAACATATTCCGTTATTTAAAGACATTTCATCCGGTTTTTTTAATTTCCTTTCCCATGCTGTCCATCTGCTCAGCTGCTGGCCTATAATTCATGAAAGAAAGCACAGAGAGTCAATTAAAAGAAGCACCATTTTCTGTAGTTATCCACTTTTAAAGATAAATGCAGACAGAAAACACATTACTTTCTGTCTGTATTTATCTGTAAAAATCTGTAAAAACGGAAAACTGGGAGCTTTAATTATTATATAGCAGAAACTCAACCTGACCGGAAAGTATTGGGTGCTTCACGTGAGCACTAGTGACAATACACAAGGTCGCCTTCATTTTTTTAAGCCAGGAAAATAAGTAATTTGCCCAGAATCACAGGATGTTAAGCGACACCGCTAGCCGCTAGTGTTTTCACTGCCAAAGTCCTACATTGTTGCTGTTGTTGAGCCATTAACGCACCGCTGTGGGTGGGCTTCAGGCGGTGCTATTTTCAGTCAGCAGCCGTAAACGCTCGTTCACTGTTCCCATTACAAATCCCGACATGGAGACTGCATCGAACTGGCTGAGAAACAACAGGGTCGCCGGCAGGCACCCTGCTGTAGGACCAGATGCGTCTATGTGACCTGGTCATTACATGCGGTTATCATGAATGCTGCATGTTTGCGTGTTCCACAGTGACCAGGGTCGGACTGGGAACCGAAACCGGCCATGGCAAACTACTAGCCAGGCCCCCGGCCCGGGGGGTGGGGGCTGCCAAGCTGTTTGCTAGGGCCGGTTTTGGACTATTTTGTTATAGGGAGCCGATATTGCCGACCCCGGTAACAAAACGGCCCCCCAGAGGCCCAAAACCGGCCCCCGCCCTGGTGGCCCACCTGGGAGATGCCCAGCGCCTGTTACGGCCAGTCCGGCCCTGACGGTAACAGCTGCAAGTTTGTAATATACCCCATTTCAATCTACCCCACTCCACTGCAATCTACCCCAATCTACCCCACTTCAGCAAGACCTGAAGTGGGGTAAATTGGGGTAGATTGCAGTGAAGCAAGAAATATGACCTCCTGGTCAGGGACTCTGCTCTCTGCCTCCGCAGCTCTTCTGTTCTGCCGCTGCCCCCTACACCTCTCTCAGAAGGTAGGTGTGAGAAGTTGCCCTGGTATATGATGTCCACTATTCTAGTGGGCACCTTGCCCCAGTCCAAATGACCCTTATTGATGGTAGGTGTAAAGTAAACATTATAGAAAGCTATCCTAGTGGTAGCATGGACTAGCAGCCTTCAGGCTAAGACTTCAGTAGGCGAGTTCAGCAAGTTGTTTTACCAATTATAACCTCTTGAATAATCAAATGAAAGCACACCACACAAGGTATATATCAAATATATATATGTATTTAATCTAAACACAACCCCTCTGGTTTCTTTATGAGGTCAGAGGTAAAAGTACAATACAAGGAACTTAATTAGCATACGATAAGTTGCACAGTATACGTTTTGCCCTAGGGGCCTCACAAACCATATACTAATATAGTGGTATAAGAACCATGTGAGAGTTAGAAAGCAGGCCTAGGGCCTGTAGAACTGCTGGGGCTTCTAGGAACAACCAAGGGTTAGGAAGTAGGAGGTCCATGGGGGACGCGTGCAGTGTCTAAACACGGCCGCTGATCACCATTGACTTTCTATGGAGAACGAACATGTTACAAGTTTAAAGATTAAGGACACCTAGAGGTGAACTACGGTGGAACCCTTTTAGACTTAGACACTTCGAGAGTCAATACCCACGGGAGCACCGGAGTACTCGAGTTACCTCACCAACGAAATATGGGTGCATAGGTGTCTTTTGATGTCGGGTTACGTCGTCGATTCCAATGGAGAGCTGCGAAGAACTGCTGCATGTGACCAGAGGAAAAGTGTCCGGGTGGATCCGAGGTGGATCGGAGATCTGATGAACCTGAAAGCAGAGGGGACAGAGTCTGAGTCACTAGTCAGTGACCAGGATGGCGATTGGAAGATGCCAGCCAATGTCGGGTGATTTCAGGTGAAAGAGGTGAAGCTTGACTCTTCAGCCACGAAGACCAGGAGGCGTCAACGTCAACCAGGAGCTGGATTCAGACTGCCCCACAAAGGATGTCGAGTGCTGCAGCATCAGAATCCGGATTGGATCCAACAAGCCTTGGTAACAGCAACCCACGCAAGATGACAAGATTGGCTTCGGTTCAGACCAGCAAGGTCTGAGGGACTCTTCCTTTGGAGAGGAGTGAGAGCATGTCTGGAGCAATCAGGTACGCTCAAGAAATCAAAGATGGTCCTTTGTGGGGACTCGCTAGCCAACCGACTAGGAACCGCAAAGGGGCCTCAAGCAGAAATACACAAAGCGGGCCCACGGGACACTCGTGGAATGTAGGCCTCTGAGCTTCAGTGCAAAAGGTGTTCGGGGCAGGGGCTTCAAATACCCCAACGCACAACTTCGGGAAACTTCAGGAAGTAGGTGTAGTTGCATAAATGCAGGATGTCCAGGAGTTCCAGTCCTACGTCTCTCGTGTCCACTACAGATCTCAGCTTTGCTGGGAGCGCAGGTCAGCATCAGAGATGTCTGGAAGTCTATGTCTTGTGTCGCAGATTCTTCGGGATCCGGCGGGAGCCTAAAAAATGCAGACTGGTAAAGATGCTTTTCAATCAACCAATCAATCAATCATATTTGTAGAGCGCGCTACTCACCTGCTAGGGCCTCAAGACGCTGGGAGGGGGGGGGAGCCGCTACTGCTCGAATAGCCAGGTCTTGAGTTGTTTCCTGAAGGCGAGATGGTCCTGGGTCAGCCGTAGGTGGGTGGGGAGGGAGTTCCACGTCTTGGCCGCCAGGTAGGAGAAGGATCTTCCTCCAGCGGTGGCTCTGCGAATTTGTGGGACGGTGGCGAGGGCGAGGCTGGCGGATCGGAGCTGGCGGGTGGGTGTGTAGAACGTGAGGCGGCTGTTGATGTATTTGGGGCCCATGTCGTGGTGAGCCTTGTCTGCGTGGGTGAGGAGTCTGAACATGATCCTCTTGCTGACGGGGAGCCAGTGCAGGTCTCTCAGATGGGTAGAGATGTGACTGTGACGGGGGATGTCCAGGATGAGTCGTGCAGAAGCGTTCTGTATGCGCTGGAGTCTTTTCTGAAGTTTGGCTGTGATACCAGCATAGAGGGTGTTCCTGTAGTCCAGTCGGCTGGTGACGAGGGCCTGGGTGACCGTCTTCCTGGTTTCGGGGGGATCCACCAGAAGATCTTTCGTAGCATGCGCAGGGTGTTGAAACAAGATGACGAGACGGCGTTGACTTGTTTGGTCATCGTGAGGGAGGAGTCCAGGATGAAGCTCAGGTTGCGTGCATGGTCCGTTGGCTTGGGGGCGGTGCCCAGTGCAGGGGGCCACCAGGAGTCGTCCCAGGCAGAGGGGGATGGTCCAAGGATGAGGACTTCCGTTTTGTCTGAGTTCAGTTTCAGATGGCTGAGTTTCATCCATTCTGAGACGTCTTTCATTCCATCCTGGAGGCTGGCTCTGGCGGTGGTGGGGTCGTTGGTGAGGGAGAGGATCAGCTGGGTGTCGTCAGCATAGGAGATGATGTTTAGGTTGTGTTGGCGTGCGATGGCTACGAGGGGGCTCATGTAGACGTTGAAGAGGGTGGGGCTGAGCGAGGATCCTTGAGGAACGCCGCAGATGGCTTCGGTGGACGCGGAACGGAAGGGGGGCAGGCCGACTCTCTGGGTTCTTCCAGAGAGGAACGAGATGATCCATTCCAGTGCCTTCTCTTGGATTCCGGTGTTGCTGAGGCGCTGTATTAGTGTGTGGTGGCATACGGTGTCGAAGGCTGCTGAGAGGTCCAGAAGGATGAGGGCAGCTGTTTCCCCGTTGTCGAGCAGGGGCCTGATGCCGTCGGTGGCTGCGATGAGGGTGGTCTCGGTGCTGTGGTTTGCTCGGAAACCGGACTGCGGGGGGTCGAGGGATCCGTTTGTCTCGAGGAAGGCGGAGAGTTGTCTGTTGATGGTCTTCTCGATGACTTTGGCAGGAAACGGGAGGATTGAGATGGGGCGGAAGTTCTTGAGGTCCGTGGGGTCCGCGGTGGGTTTCTTGCGGAGGGCGCTGAGCTCTGCATGTTTCCAGCTCTCCGGGAAGGTGGCGGATGCGAAGGAGCTGTTGATCATGTCCCGGAGTTGGGGTAGGATGATGGAGTCGGCTATGTTAAAGATGTGGTGTGGACAGGGGTCAGTTGGAGAGCCGGAGTGGATGGTGTTCATCATGCGGACGGTGTCTTCAGTGCTGACCAATGGTCCAGGTGCAGAGGGTGGTGGTGGGGGGTGCTGGTTCGGTGGTTGGGTGCGTGGTCTGTGCGTCGAAGCTGTTGTGTATATCGGCGATCTTGCGGTGGAAGAACGAGGCGAGTGAGTCGCAGAGGTCTTGCGAGGGTTCGATGTCGTTGTTGCAGGCGCTGGGGTTGGAGAGCTCTTTAATGATGCTGAAGAGTTCCTTGCTGTTGTGGGTGTTGTTGTCTAGTCGTTCTCTGAATGTTGTCCTTTTGGTGGTTCGGATCAGCTGGTGGAGTTTACGGATGGCGTTCTTGAGGGCTGTCATGTTTTCTGTTGACTGGTCATGGCGCCAGGCTTTCTTGAGGGTACGGCAGGATTGCTTGGAGTTTTTGAGGTCGTTGGTGAACCATGAGGCTTTCTTGGTGCCGGGTCTGCTGGGAGGTTTCTTCAGCGGTGCAAGGTCATTGGCGCAGTTGGTGAGCCACTGTGTGAGGTTGTGGGCTGCTTCATTGGGGTCTGTCGTGTTGGTGGGCGAGTTCTGGCTAAGGGAGGTGGTGAGCTGGTCGGCGTTATCTTGCTCCAGCTTCTTCGGGTAGCCTGTTGCGGGTGGTGGTGGTGGGTCGTGGTTCTCCTGAAGTTGAAATGGACGCAGCGGTGATCTGTCCAGTGTAGTCCGGTGGAGTGGCTGAAGGAGATGTGCTTGCTGGAGGAGAAGACCGGGTCAAGCGTGTGGCCGGCGTAGTGAGTGGGGGTGTTCACCAGTTGCTTGAGTCCGAGGCTGTCGAGGTTGTCCAGCAGGGTGGTGGTGTTGTTGTCGTTGTTGTTTTCCAGGTGGAAGTTGATGCCTGTTTGTACAAGGTGGTCACTCCTTGACCACAAGGGAGATTTTTTCCGTCGTCCAGTTGATGTGGAATGTCGAAGGTCCAAGATATATGTTGCAGAGTTTCGTCCAGGGTAATCTAAAGTCCTAGGGACTGGGATCCTATTCTTATAGAAAGTTTAGGGGTTGGACTAACTCTAGGGTCCCACCTATGGGAGGACCTGGGGAGGGGTGGATACACCACTTCCCCGTTGTCCAGTTTCATGCCAGAGCTGGGGCTTAGTGCCCCAGCAACCGTTTTGAACTGGGAAATGCTTGGAGCATCTTGTGTGCCCCAGGCAGTGTCTGAAAAACATTCACTGAATGCAACCCACCCTGCCCCAATACACTAAAACCTCCCTGGATAGGAAACCTATTGTCCAGGCCTCCCCTGCCAGAGTTTCATCCAGCAGCAGGAGGGCAGACTCATGTCTGTGGCAGCAGCATCCATTTTGTGATGCTGAGGCTGTGTTTAACTTTAACCGGTTTTACATGTACTACATGTCTTCTCCCTCTAGACGGGTGGAATGCTACCCCCGCCGCCAGAACTGGCAGGGGGGGGTAGTATTCCAAAGTGTTTCGCACCTTACACAACATGTTTTGATAAAGCCAAATCAAAAGTCAGAAACTGGTGTGGGAGCACACTGCTTCACCTCCCAGCACAGTCGCCCCTGGGCATCATGGTAGATGCAGTTCAGATCGACAAGCGAGTACACTTGGAAAGTCTTGAGTGTTTCACCAGGTGGGTGCAGATTAGTGCTGGCCATCTCTGGACACCTGTTTCTGGATTATTATCCGTCATCAGCAGAGATTAGGCAAAATTATTTGGGGTTGCTGAGCAGGCTGCCGTATTCTTGGAACGCAGTATCTCTCAAGGCGCACAGGTGCCTCTCCACGAGCTCGTCAGCTCAAAGCGGCTCGAGGGAGCATTTAAGTAAGAAACTGGTGTGGGAGCACACTGCTTCACCTCCCAGCAGAGTCGCCCCTGGGCATCATGGTAGATGAAACCAAAAGTCAGCATCAACCGCAAGGATTATACTGCACTTAAGAGTATATGGTATGGCTATATCATAGAACAGCTATAAGGAGATGGTTCTGAAAGCTGCAGAGGGGCTCAGCTCATGCTAGGGCACCCTCTCACACAAAACCAAGCACTCTGCCTCCAGGATTGCCAAGGCCTGCCATAGGAGTGACTTATAGGTTAATATGTGTCTATATATAAAGGTAGATATAGGTACAGGTATACTATATCTAAGTAAGGGGTGATTACACCACCTTACCCAGGCTGCAATTGCAGACCTGTGGTGTCAGTTTGGAAGGCTAACCAGGGGTGGCACAATACATGCTGCAGCCCCTGGTAGGTCTCTGGTGCATCTATGCCCTGGGTACCTAAGGTACCATATACAGGGTGAAGAACTGGGTTTTAGAACCCAGCGGCGCCAGGGGCACGCCCAAAGTCTTCGGGTTCACCTGTCTTAGAATACAGAGACACGGGATACTTCTGAGTGGCATCAAAGATCAAATTTATTGGCTGCAGCCAGTAACAGAAGTCCTAGAAATCATCACGGTATGAGTTCTCAGGAGACTGCTCAACTTTACAAAGCAAGTCATCCCTTTTTATGCCAAACATTATGCTTCAGGCAAACATTCCTTGTTTACAGTTTAACCAATCACATGTTTCCACAACAAAAGTATTGCATGACGACAAACCCATTTTACAGTTGTCCGGCCCATAATCAATCATTGAACAAACCCAACATTCTTCTTTAGACAAGCCGGACAAACCCATAATAAAAAGGACCACAACCCATATCGTAAATAGACCATAAAAGAAGAAACAGAAACAGATAGAAGTAGGATAAGGCATGTTTGTGTGCAGTAAAACTTTATGATGTCCTGTGCTCTGATCCTTAATCTTGCTCAGCTAAAGGGCAGGAACTGGTTTAACAAGGTCAGCTTCAGGCAACAGGGTCAGTTCACTCAGGTCAAACAGGAGCCAGCACGAACTCGAGCTAAGGTGTACATGTCCTTAAAAGACTAGTTCATCCACAGTCATCGGCCTATGTGAGGGCAACCACAAAATGGCTGCCATACACAAAATGGAAACCACGGTTCAGAACGAAATCTCCACATACAGGATGATTCTATAGGTCTAGCATGACAAGATCACTCGTACTTGCCGAACTCACTAGTTACGGTTTGCTACTATCAAATTCGTAACAAAACCATGCTATTTATAAAACCGGTTCAGAATTCACAGAACCACAGACCCTCCTTTTGCCCTTACATAGAGCAATCACTCAGTCTGCGTCTGAGTCGATGTCAATAATCATCAGATCATCAAGATGCTGCTGGAGCATCATCCTATTACTCAGGACTTCTCTCGAGACAGGTCTTCTCACACACGTAGTAGTACTAAGGCCACATATGGCAGGGCCACACTGTACACAGAGACAACATGAGAAGAGAATCGCTAAAACCATCCCAATGATCATCAGAATCTTCCATCCCCAGGTCGATAACAGTTCCCAAAACCATCCAATCAACGAGCAATCTCCTTTATCCACATTTATAGACTCAGAGATCTTATGTAACTTAAAAATGGCCTGGTATACTGTAGGAGCATTGTCTGGTATAAAAACGCAGCAACTCGATTGGATCACTTTACATACCCCACCTCGGTCCGCAAGTATGACGTCCAAAACCATTCGATTCAAAATGTCATAAGGCGATCCGCTTGAAGCTCAGCGGTTAGATTACTAAGGGCACCGGCAGTTTCATTTATGGTGGATTCAACCACTCTCGTTAATTGCCGTAGGTTTCTACTGTTTGCCATAGGTCCCAGAACGGTAGGAAACCCTTGAAAAAGTCTCCCACTTCTTGTCCCGTAGTATCTTCCTTACTGAAGACACCCCTAACAACTCTCGTTCTGTGGTAATCTACAGCAGCAGTATACGTAGGAGGCAACAAATATGCAACATAACATGTTCCCGAAAAATCAGGGGGCAACCATGTATATGCTCTATCATGGCAGACAAAATACGTGCCCTTAGCTGCTAAAAACGGTGGGGAAGTTTGGGACGCAAAGACATACGTCTGAGTACAAACACTCTTCCCTAACTGAGCTCTCTGATTCTTGCCTTTCCCTTGCAGACAAAAATGACCACGATGGGGAACAATAAAAATCGGAGGTGACCTCTTTTGTCTCTGCTTCTCACCCACACTAATACTATATCCGGTTGCATTCCAACCAACATATGCTAGTAACTCATCCTTGGGAATAGTCTTATACGTTTCGATATCTCTACTCATATCTGTAATTCCCTTCACCAAGGCTTTATTACTTGAGTTATGTCTCATGGAACGCAGGGGATAGACTTCGATGGCATAAATAAACATCGTCTGATATGCCCATATGGACCCATTGTAACTGAATGGCAGAACCAGATAAGGGATACCTGTATCCATAGTATGTGGCATAAGACCACACACCCAACAATTAGTGGTGTTCACTACTAACTGGTGTTGATGGAGAAGGTGCACAAAGGAATTATTCACAAATTCCGACCTTCTAATTTGCTCGTGTTCAGGTAAAATATGAAAAGAATGTAAAGAAACAGTAGTAGGAAAAGACATAGGTTGGGAAGTAGGTGCAAACGGCTGTTGTGTGGCATAGAAAACCAAACCCACACAAGCTAATGCAATTTTCAAAAGCATTAAAAAACACATTATTAAAAAACATTTGCTACGAACCAATATACATATTCGGATTTTAGAGTCCATTTTCCTAACATTCTGGGCAGCGTCAAAAAACTCCATCCTCTAACCGTGCTGTTCGCGGCAGTTGGTTCTCTTCCGCTAAGGAATGCGCCTGTCAGTCTAGGGAACGCCCTTGGACCAACCAGAACCGTCGACCTTGTGTCTACACGGCTTGCAATCCCAAGTCTTTATACCGCGACCCTACAGCTGAACCCGGATGGTGGTTCGAAAAAGAAAAAGACAAAAAAGTTTCTTGATCTGCCAAAGTGTAAATTCACTACATAAAAAAGGAAATATTTATTTGTCCATATGTACAATCTTTCTTGGTCTCAAATCGTAGCGTTCTTTGTCAGGCACAGTCTGATCTTTGAATAGAAGATCCGGATTGGTGGTGTCAATCTTCAGATGAGGAGGCACAGCAGCTTGTAGAACATCATCATCCTCACGTTCAGACCGTGTCCATGTCAAATGAGCATCACTAAATGGAACGAATCTAGGGACCTTCTCACAATCAGAATCGGCGATACCATCCCTTACCAACTGATCATATGGTAAAGGCAAAGGAACTTTTTTACAGTGGGTGGCATGCACCCAGTTCTTTTTGCCTGCTACTCTAACAGCGGTTCTAGTAACCAACAAAATCAAATAGGGGCCGGTCCATCTAGTTCTTGGTACGCTGAAAAGTCTTCACAAGAACGTACTGTCCAGGTTCAAGTATGTGGCCTGGATCTGTAGTAGCTGTTGGCAAACTGTCGTAGACCTGTTGGTGGAGAACACGTAAATAGCAGTCAAGTCATGTAAGTAATCCACCAACATAGGGTATTCAATACTGCTGTATTCTTTCAGACGAGGCACTCCCCAAACATTCGCTGGACGACCAAACACAATCTCATACGGACTAAGTCCCACTCGAGAATGCACAGTCGTCCTTGTTGACAAAAGAGCCAACGGCAAGGCATCTGGCCATGTAAGACCAGTGCTCGCTTGTACCTTAGCTAATTTCAGCTTAAGCGTACCATTGTAACATTCAACAAGTCCAGCAGACTGGGGGTGATTCACTGCATGGAACTTCTGATTGATTCCCAATCCAGAGCATACTTTCTTCATAATTTGACCCACAAATTCACTCCCATTGTCCGACCATACAATTCTCGGCAAACCATACCTAGGGAAATACTCTCTCAACAAAACCTTAGCTGTAGACAAGGCAGTATTGTCTTTTAGGGGGTAAGCCTCTATCCATCTAGAAAAGGCGCAAACAACCACAAGAACATATTTCAGATTGTTGCATCTCTCCATATGAATATAGTCTAACTGTATCACCTCAAACGGATACGCCGGAGGAGCAAAATGACCAGCTGGAGTTGGAGTTCCCTTACCAGGATTATATTGCAGACAAATCATACAATGTTTCACCACGTTCTCTGCACATTTCGGGATTCCAGAATTCTGCCAAACTGGAGCCAACAACTTGCATATCCCTTTCGAACTTATATGAGCCAATCCATGAGCCATTGTAACCACTGGGAGCACATACGCATCTGGCAACAACCATCGCTGGTGTTCCGACAACTCAATCCAACAACCTGTAGAATCCAACATACCCGTACTCTCTTTCCAAACATTCATTTCCTTTTCTGTAGCTTCAGCCTGAATCGTCTTCACACTTTCTATCGTGTCTTCACACATTCCACCAGCCATAACCCTTCTTGCTGGTCCTGCAACATACATACGGCTCATCATATCTTTCGCTGTTTCCTTCGCAACTTCATCCGCAAATGCATTCCCTCGACCAACATCGTCCACAACTTTCTTATGCGCACCACTACACTTCACAATTGCAATCTGCTTTGGGAGAGTGAGAGATTCCAAAAGTTCATTCACTAACTGCCCATGCTGAATTTTAGTTCCATGAGAAGTAAGGAACCCACGGTCTCTCCACAAACTCCCAAAACTGTGCGCAACACCAAACGCATACTGACTATCGGTATAAACATTCACTCGCTTTCCTTCCGACAACACACATGCTCTAGTCAGTGCAATCGACTCTGCTGCTTGCGCAGAATTCTGTGGTATGCGTGCTGTCTCAACAACTGTATTTAAAGTTGTGATAGCATACGCTGCGGTCGTTTCACCATTCGGAAGCTTAAAACACGAACCATCAACCCACAGCGTACCATCAACATTCTCAAAAGGAGTATCCTTCAAATCTACTCTAGCCTTTGTTTCTTCCTCTGTACGAAGAAAACAATCATGCTGTTCTTGAGCATCCGCCTCTGTAGAGATCGGCAACAACGTAGCTGGATTCAACACATTACATCTTTTAATGTGAACATGGCTAGCTAACAGTGTCAACTCGTAGCCTGAAAGACGTGCACTAGTAAGGTGCTGTGTCTTAGTCCTATTTAGTAAAGTATCCACTGCATGCGGAACCATCACAATCAGCGTATTATCCAATACCAAACCAGCAGACTGTCGAATAGAAACGGCAGCTGCGGCTGAAGCTCTCAAACAACTCGGCAATGCTTTAGCAACTGGGTCTAACGTTGCTGAGAAATACGCACATGGACGCTGCTTGTCCCCAAAAGATTGTGTCAACACTGACAACGCACATCCTTCTCTCTCGCACACATACAACGTAAAAGGCTTGCTATAGTCTGGAGTACCCAACACAGGAGCCGAACACAATGCATTAAGTAATTCAGAAAAACTTTTTTTCTGGCATTCATCAGACCAAGGAAGAGGATACGGAGTATCTTTCAGAGTCAATGCTAACAGAGGTTTCGCCAACAGTGAAAAATTGGGGATCCACTGTCTACAATATGATGTAATACCTAAAAAGGCACAAACTTCTCTCTGTGTCGATGGCACACTCATTTGCACAATCGCTTGAATTCTTTCTGGGGTCAATTTCCTTCCCCTCCTTCGACAAGAGATGACCTAATAGGTTACCTCTTGGCGGCAATATTGCATCATCGAAGGCGACACTTTATGATGAAGGTCAGACAAATACCGCAACAATGAAAGAGTAGCCTATTTACAAATCTCTTCGTCATCAGCAGTAATCAACAAAGCATCGACATACTGAATAAGAGTAGAACCAACTGGTAACACAAACCCGTCAAGCTGAGTTTTCAACGCTTGACTATAAATTGAGGGACTTTCACAATAACCTTGGGGAGCTCTCTTAAATCAGAAGCTTCGTCCTCCTAATGAGAAGCCAAAAATATCCCTACTCTCCTCAGCAATAGGAATACTGAAGAAAGCATTCTTCAAGTCGATGACAGAAAACCAAACTGCCGAAGCAGAAATCAGAGTCAATAATGCAGTAATATCAGGTACCACGGGAAACTGTGGTACGACAATCTTGTTGACCTCTCGAAGGTCGATCACAAACCGGTACACAGGTGGCTGAGAAGCATCTGTATGCTTAAGTACAGGCAAAACCGGGCTATTGCACACGTTAACTCTCGTTTCCTCAACCACACCCTTCTCAACCAGATCATAGACAATCGCTAAAAGAGCTCTCTCACCATCACTCGAGATCTTGTATTGTGGTATACGAGGCAACTTAACATTCGACTTTAGCGTAACAACATACGGTGGAATCTGCAAAAGACCAACATCATTTGGACCTGAAGCGAACGCAATTCCAGTGGCAAACAATCTTTAGACAAATACATTGGAGAAATCGCATTCTTACCAAGAGTAAGTTGTACTCCCGAAGGAGAACAATGCAATGTCGCATACAATCTTTTCAGCAAGTCCAATCCCAACAAATTCTCACCACAACCAGTCATTAGAATAAGTGGAGCTTCCAATTCACAAGGGCCAATAGAAAGGGACAAAGGACTAGAAACCAGATTACGAACTGGGGTGCCTGAAAATCCTACGGAAACATTGGTCAAGCCAGACAAAGGTGCGCCAGGGAGTTTAGAATGCATAATAGAACTCTTTGTCGCACCAGTATCCAAAAGAAAAGGTTCTACTGCACCTGATGTAATCACTTCAACATACGGTCCACTCTGATCTACTGGAACTGACACTACTCCCTTACTTTGTCCATGGCTGTCCTAGTTACCATTATAACCAACACTCTCACCTTCAACATAGCAATCCTCAACATAGTACTGAGGAGACTGACCACTCGGAACACTCTGTCTATCAAAATAATTTGCAGAATTCTGTAGGGAAGAGGAACGCTCATTCTGGGGGATCACACCACGACCTCTTCCTCTAGGCACTTGCTGAAAACCACCATGACCTCTCTGACCAGGTGCACCATTCACACGCTGCAACAAAGTCGGACAACTATTCTTGAAATGACCTTCCTCTCTACAGTAAGCACACTGATTAGGGCCAGGAAAGAATCACTGAGCATAAGGCTCAGGCTTCTGTAACAACCTCTGAAATTGCGGAGGTTTCTGAAACTGAGGCTGATTCTGACGAGGTGGATAAGCTTGCTGCAAAAGAACTTTCGTTTTTAAATCTTTCGTTTTCTTCTCTGCTTTATCCTTCTCATCTTTATCCCTATTCTCGTAATATTGAGCAGTATCCAATATCTGGGCTGACGAAGAAACAGCCCATGAACTCTCAGAGTCCTTCAATTTATTAGAAAGTTCGGGAACCAAATTAAAGACAAATTTATCCACGAACAACCTTTGACCACCTTCCGTACTCATATCCTGACCACTGTGATCGATAAACCTCTCTTCAAACCTAGTGAAGAAGTCAGACACACTCTCGTCTTTCTTCTGCTTGCATGCTGCTAACTTATCCCAATTCACTCGTAAAGCAGGCATCATCGTCTTCATCAAAGTAATAATTCTACCAGGTAATTCTGCAACTAAGGGTTCAGGTTTAGCACCTCCCTCTTGTCTACCATCTGCAGCAACAATATTCGCCCACGTATCACCTAACTCTGCTGCATGATTCTCATGACGAATCTTCGCCCACAAAGGTTGCGGAACTACATTACCCATCAACATGTCAACGTCGGCTAAATTCATTATACACGCATCTACTGTCTGAGACAACTCTTTGTAGTAACCAGCAGGATTCTTACGAGGATCAGGTAAGGTCTGCTTAAGAGCCAAGACCTCTGCTCTCTTCCAAGGGACATGTACCCATATTCGCTGAAAATGAGCCGGTGCGGCAACAATACCCTGATTTACATTAGCCTGAACTGCTTCCTTCCATACAGGAGGAACTTCTCTCATAGGATACTGCTTCACTTTCCTCCTAACAGAGGAATGAGGTTCATACAACGTCTGAGGCGGAAGTCTAGATCTAAAAGCCAGTATCGTCTCTACAGCATCTGTAACATCAGTGTCCACTATCATCCCTTTAGCAAAATCTGACTGAACATCGAGCACATCCTGCGGAATCGGACCCAACTCATTATCTTTCCATTCCTGACGCAGGAAAATACACATCACATCGAAAACATACCTTTGCTTAGGCGGTTCCCACTGAAAGAAAACATCCATAACCGCTGGCAAATTATACCTTGAGGCATTCAAAATACATCTACGAGCCAACAAATCCAACACTATCCGTTCCTCGGAACTAAGAAGCTGACTACGACTCTGCTTACGTTCCGAAACAGGGGTCATATTCAATGACCCAAACAATGGAGACAACAGATTACAACAGTCTCGGTCATTCGTTTTTGAGCAGAAGGAGAAGAAGCAGACATAAGAACAGGAGAACAAGTATTCTGAGGCAAAGAAGGTGTAGGCATAAGAACAGTCGGAGGCGAAGAAACAGAAGTAGAAGGCAAAGGAGCTTGAGGCAAAGCTGGTAGCAAAGATGGCAACCCTAGAGCGGGTTGCACAGGAGAAGGTAAAACCATCTGTGGAGCACCGGGTGGCTGAACAACAGCAGGAGGTTGAACAACAAAGGGTGGAACAACCGGTGGTAATGGAGGCGCAGTAGCACCCTGCACATAAGGAGGTGGTAATCTTAGTAAATGAGAGATCAAGGAATCTTTTTCAAGATCTTCAGTCACTTTCGGAGGAGAAGACGGCAAGGCCGGATAACATTTATCTTTGGCCATGCAACGTTGCCTATCTGACAACTCAATTGCTTTATCTTCTTCGTTTTCTTTAAACTGCCTAGCAGCTTGCATTATTGATACATCCTTTTCTCTTTTATCTCTTTTAGCTTGTTTAATTTCTCGTTGTCTGGCTTCTTTACGCCAAAGGCGAAAGGAGTCAAACATTGCCGGCCGTGCTTTCTTCCTAAATAATTTAGTTTCTAAATTGTCTAAAATCTCTGTATGAAAGCTACCATGTTGGGGCCATTGTAAGACACCATCTTTTCTAGTGTAGTGGACCCATACTTCATTGAACGTAATGAGGCCCACGCCGTGTTTAGAATAGAGCTCATAAGTCGGAGTTCCAACAGGAGGTATCGGACACGAATCCTCCAATCGGGAATCCCTGTTGCAACCACAACCAAACCAAGTACCAAATTTGCTACGATTAGGCATCTTCGCTCACTAATCGAGCTTCAAATTTCAAGGGATTATCTCTACCGATACACTCGTAAATATACGAGACCCTCGGCTTTGGAAATTGCAATTTTCAAATCAAAACTAAGGACCAAACAAACTAAGAACCAAAGAACCAAAAACTAAGGACTGGGAGCGACCCACTTATACGTAACTGAGGTATCAGTCACGCCACCAGAAGACCCGTCTATCGTCTCGCCGTACAAAGCATCACAAATGGGTCCAAGACAGGGCGACAGTCAAGGCAGCAGTAGGCCTTGGTAGCTGTCAGGAAAGCTGGAAGCCTCGCAGAAAAGACCTTCGGTCCACGTTCGACATGCCGGGGTCGATGAAGTGGTGGCCGTCCTCCAGAATTTCCTCACGAAGCTCCTCACAATCTTCAGGCTTGGACCAGTACCGCTGAAGTCGCCCCACGTTGGGCGCCAACTGAAGAACCGGGTTTTAGAACCCAGCGGCGCCAGGGGCACGCCCAAAGTCTTCGGGTTCACCTCTCTTAGAATACAGAGACACGGGATACTTCTGAGTGGCGTCAAAGATCAAATTTATTGGCTGCAGCCAGTAACAGATGTCCTAGAAATCATCACGGTATGAGTTCTCAGGAGACTGCTCAACTTTACAAAGCAAGTCATCCCTTTTTTATGCCAAACATTATGCTTCAGGCAAACATTCCTTGTTTACAGTTTAACCAATCACATGTTTCCACAACAAAAGTATTGCATGACGACAAACCCATTTTACAGTTGTCCGGCCCATAATCAATCATTGAACAAACCCAACATTCTTCTTTAGACAAGCCGGACAAACCCATAATAAAAAGGACCACAACCCATATCGTAAATAGACCATAAAAGAAGAAACAGAAACAGATAGAAGTAGGATAAGGCATGTTTGTGTGCAGTAAAACTTTATGATGTCCTGTGCTCTGATCCTTAATCTTGATCAGCTAAAGGGCAGGAACTGGTTTAACAAGGTCAGCTTCAGGCAACAGGGTCAGTTCACTCAGGTCAAACAGGAGTCAGCACGAACTCGAGCTCAGGTGTACATGTCCTTAAAAGACTAGTTCATCCACAGTCATCGGCCTATGTGAGGGCAACCACAAAATGGCTACCATACACAAAATGGAACCCACGGTTCAGAACGAAATCTCCACATACAGGATGATTCTATAGGTCTAGCATGACAAGATCACTCGTACTTGCCGAACTCACTAGTTACGGTTTGCTACTATCAAATTCGTAACAAAACCATGCTATTTATAAAACGGGTTCAGAATTCACAGAACCACAAGGGGCTCACAAGGGTGACCCAGTAATCAATCCGGTATGTACATGGTATCAATTTAGAGAGAGAATAACTAGGCGGCTGTGGCCCTGATTAGCAGGGCCACAGCCATACTAAAGTCGAAAAACCAGTGAAACACAGCAAAAAGTGGGGGTAACCATAGGAAGCAGACCCTACTCTCTTACACAACCCCCCCGGCCCCCAAACGCAGGGACATTAAACTAACCTTGACCAATTGAATCCTCATGTTCTAAGTGGAAATATCTGGAGAGTCCATCTGCATTGGCATGGTTACTCCCAGGTCTATGTTCCCCTGTATAGTCCATCCCTGTAGGGAAATAGACCACCTGAGTAGTTTGGGATTTTCACCCTTTAACTGTTTTAGCCATAAGAGGGGCTTATGGTCTGTCTGAACTGTGAAGTGAGTACCAAACAAGTATGGCCTCAACTTCTTCAGAGCCCAAACCACAGCACAGGCTTCCCTCTCAATAGCTGACCAACGTTTCTCTCTAGGGGTCAGCCTTCTGCTAATAAAAGCTACTGGCTGGTCCTGACCTTCTTCATTCAATTGTGATATCACAGCCCCTACCCCCAACTCAGATGCATCTGTTTGGACAATGAATTATTTGGAGTAGTTTGGACTTTGAATTGGTGCAGTGCACATGGCCTGCTTCAGGTCATCAAATGCCTTTTGACAGCTGACTGTCCACTGAACTTTCTTTGGCATTCTTTAGAAGTTAAGTCATTCAGGGGAGTCACTATGGGACCATACCCCTTGGGAATTCTCCTATAGTACACAGTCAGGCCCAAGAAAGCTCTGGCCTGAGTCTGGGTGGTTGGAGCAACCCAGTCCATTATGGTCTGGGTTTTGTTCTGCAGTGGTTGAACCTGGCCCCCACCTACAAGGTGGCCCAGGTATACAACCTGACTCTGCCCTATCTGGCACTTGGTAGCCTTGATAGTTAGGCCTGCTTTTTGCAGGGCCTCCAACACATTTCTCAGGTGGATCAGGTGATCCTCCCTGGTGGAGCTAAAGACAGCAATACCATCTAGATAAGCTGCACAGTAGTCATCCAGACCTGAGAGGACTTTGTTCACCAACCTTTGTAATGTGGCAGCTGCATTTTTCAGACCAAAGGGCATTACCACAAACTGATAATGTCCACTAGGGGTTAAAAATGCTGTCTTTGGCTTTGAAAAAATTGGGGGTAACCATGGGAAGCAGACCCTACTCTCCTACAGTAGGTGTTCGAGGCCCTCCTCCACCAGCAGGCTCCTGCCTGCGCCTCATCCCTGGTGGTCCAGTGGGAGAGCCTTGCTCCACTGCTGGTCTGCTGTTGTCTGTCTTTGTGTTTGTGCCCGTTTTCTGTCTTTCATCTGTCTTTTTGTCATTGTGCCTTTGTATTTGTTATTCTGTCTTTCTCTTTATTTTTGCCTGTTTGTGTCCTCCGTGCCTGTGTCCTTTCCCGCCGCTGTTGCCCCCACAGCCCCTCCCTCCTTCCGGTTCCTGCTCCTGCCTCCCAGCTGCGCCTCCTTCCCCCTTTCCTATTTAATGGCGGTCGCTGCTCGGGTGTGTGAGCAAGACCCCTGACCTCTTGGTTAGGGACTCTGCCCTCCGCCCCAGCAGCTCCGCTGTTGTGCTGCTGCCGCTGTCCCCTACACCTCTCTGAGAAGGTAGGTGTTCGAGGCCCTCCTCCACCAGCAGGCTCCTGCCTGCGCCTCATCCTTGGTGGTCCAGTCAGAGAGCCTTGCTCTTCTGCTGGTCCGCTGTTGTCTGTCTTTGTGTTTGTGCCCGTTTTCTGTCTTTCATCTGTCTTTTTGTTATTGTGCCTTTGTATTTGGTATTTTCTGTCTTTCTGTTTATTTTTACCTGTTTTGCCCATTTCCTTTCCCACTGCTGCTGCCCCCACGGACCCTCCCCCCTGCTGGTTCCCGCCTCCCTGCCGCGCTTCCCTCCCCTTCCCTATCTAATGGCAGCCACTGCGCAGCCGCGTGCCAAAGGCAAGCCTGTCTGTGCCTGGCCGTGACCCGGCCGCCACCAGCGCCAGGGACCCAGGCTCTGCGACCACACACCACTATGACTCAGCTGACCTCCACTCACTCAACCCCGGAAGGAACAACAACTGCCATCTGTCTTCGCCGAACACCATCCACGCCCAGTTCTCCTGCTGACACTGCTGACAATCCTTCACAATCCTCAGCACCCCCATGGCTGCTCCACTCTTGCCGGGTGCCAGCACCCTCGAAGCCCTGAGGTATATCCTCCTCAACGTGTGCTCCCTGCACAGACATGCTGTAGAGATCTGGGACCTTCGACACCCTCTTACTAGATGTCGCCTTCTTCACAGAAACCTGGACCAACCCTACCTCCGTCCCTGACATCGCCGCCATCTCCGATGGATACAAGATCCAGAGTAAGGACCCTCCAACGGACCAGGAGGAGGACTTGCCATCGCACACTAGAGCTCCATCCGACTGTCCACCTCCAGCACGAGTGACTCCCTCTCAAACACCGAAAACCTAAATTTCCAGACCAGCCCCAGAACGACCCTACGCAGCGCCCTTGCCTACAGATCCCTGGACCTCGAACCTCGTTCACCATTACCATCGCCGACCTCATCGTGCACCACGCCATCACCTCCATGGACTACAAAACAATGGTAACAGCTGAAAAGAGCGCACAGCAAGTCAAGGTCAATGTAAATTTCCAATTTCGTAAGGTGGTGCTCAGGAGGAGAGGGGACGGTTACCACACCCCCAGCAGTAAACCACAAATGCGGTTTAATAGACTGTATACTTGTCTTCCGAGCACTCAAGTTATAACATTCAGTCTTTGGTATGTAATTCTTCCAATTTAATGTCCAAAATCAAATATATTTCAATCCAAGTTCCATCACATGGTTAGATACAGCCAACAAATGATTACTTTGGTACATGAGACTTTGCACTTGAAGAATACTACGAGGGATTGGGTAGAATGGTGACACTTAAAAACCACAACCTGCTACTTAAGAAAGCCGTGAACTACTCTTCTAGGTCTACTTTTATACTTTGGAGCTATTAAATAATGGGGACGTTTGGTACTCTATACTTGATTAACTTACCACTTATGTCTAATGTTGAGACTCAGGCACGAATTTGGGGGTGTCCCCTTCTTATTTACTAATTTTCTTTTCCCAATTTATGATGGAAGTCTTTTGGAATTTCTGAATGTATTTTTTTATTTATGGAAACATGTTATTTATTGTGCCATTTGGGTTGCAGCCCTGAAGAAGTCATATGTCTTAACGGACTTGACGAAACACGTGTTGGCTGTATCTAACCATGTGATGGAACTTGGATTGGAATATATTTGATTTTGGACATTAAATTGGAAGAATTACATACCAAAGACTGAATGTTATAACTTGAGTGCTTGGAAGACAAGTATACAGCCTCCATGGACTACATGCTCATTGGAGACCACGCCACCCTCATGGACAACCTCGCCAAACTCATACAGAAACAGCGCGTCACAACTCCCACCCACAAGGCAGGAAACACCCTCGACCCCATCTTCGCAGGAGATAACAACATCCACTTCAGTCACACCATGTAACCCTTCCTGGACGGACCACCACTGCGTACACTTCTCTTTTGACAAAGCCACCGCCCCCAAACCTACACCACACGCTCTGCGAAGGAACAGGAGCAAGGTCACCGAGGAGCATCTCAACTCCACCCCCACCCACTTCAATTGACCCCAACTCCGCAGAGATGTATCACCAACTGCACAGACAAGCTCGCCCCCTCCGCAATCCTGACAGAGAGCGCACCAGTAAGGCCACCTGGTTCACCGCCGCCCTCCAAGAATCCAGGCGCACCTCTAGATGTCTCAAGAAGGTATGGAGAAACAGCAAAACCTCAGAAGACCGTACCACCTACAAGAACACCATAACGGAATACTACCAACTCATCATATCCACCCAAAGGACCTTCATCTGAAACAAAATCCATTCCGACACCAGCAACTCCAAGGAACACTTCAGCATCATTCAGGAATTCACAAAGCCCCCCAGCAAGGCCACGGACGTCACACCCTCCCAGGACCTCTGCAACAAACTTGGCTCCTACTTCCACCTGAAGATAAGATCCATTTATGACAACTTCAACAAACAGATTCCGTACACCAAACCCCTTCCTCCCGCAAGCAACGACAGCCAGCCTACCATCTCCTCCTGGACCCCAGTCACCACCAAAGACACCGCATCAACCATAAAAGGCACCTGAGTTATGAAGCACCATCAACGCCACCTTCGAAGCAGGTACATTCCCCAATGACAGGAAACGTTCAGAAGTCAAGCCCCTCCTCAAGAAGCCCTAAGTAGATCTGACGGACCTCAAGAACTACCAACCCAACTCTCTCCACACCTTCACGGCCAGAGTCACAGAGAAGATCATCAACGCCCAAGTAACGAACTTCATCGAGGAGAACTCCATCCTCTACCCTTACAAATCCGGATTCTGCAGCAACCAGAGCAACGTCTCTACTCGCTGCTACAGACAACACCCACACCCTCCTTGATCAAAGCTACACCGTGGCCCTGATTCTGCTTGAACTCTCTGCAGCCTTCGACACCATCTCCCACCACACTCTCACCGCCATAATCTACGACTCCGACATACAGGGAAGAACCCAAAAATCAGACTCGTACCCTTCCTCTCTGAACCCACAGAGATCAACTGCGGAGTCCCCCAGGGATAGTCGCTCAGCCCCACACTCTTCAGCTTCTACTTAGCCCCCTCGCCGCCATCGTTAGACAGCAGGGACTCAGCAAAGTATCCTACGCCGATGACACCCAGCTCATCCTCTACCTCACCAAGGACCCCCACACCACCAGCCTCAGCCTCCAGGAAGGAGTGAAGGATGCCGCATCCTGGATGAGCAGCATCTGCCTGAAGCTCAACTGGGAGAAAACAGAAGTCCTCGTGCTCGGAACCTCCTCATCTGCCCTCTGCAGTCCCCCTACCCACACACACCACGCCTGCAACCTCGGCATCATACTCGACTCCTCCCTCACTCTGAAGCGACCGATCAACGATGTCGCCTCCACCTGTTTCAACAGCCTCCGCATCCTTCGCAAGACCCTCAAATGGATCCTCCCCGAGTCCAGAAAGACCGTCACCCACGCACTCATAAGCAGCAGACTGAACTATGGAAACGCTCTCTATGCTGGAATCAACAAATCTCTGCTCCGCAAGCTCCAGACTATACGGAACACCGCAGCCAGACTCGTCCTCGGCATCCCTCGACATGAACACATCACCCAACACCTGCAACACCTCCACTGGATCCCCTTTGAGAAGAGAGTCACCTTTAAGATACTTACCCACACCTACAATCACCTCCACAACACCTGACCCCAATATCTCAACCAAAGAGTCTTCTTCCACGTACCCAAGAGAAACCTCCGATCTGCCGTCTGCGCCTTCGCCGAAACCCATGCATCTACAGAGCAAGAACGGGTGGAAGAGCCATCTCCAGCATGACGGCAAAGACCTGGAACGAGCTCCCTATCAACATCAGACGCGCCCCCACTCTGCACACCTTCAGGAAGAGCCTCAAGACCTGGTTCTACAACTGACCTGGAGCTGCCTCCCCCACCCCCATCGCCTTGAGACCCTCTCGGGTGAGTAGCTCGCTTCACAATTCCCTGATTGATTGATTGATTGATTTACTCTACTCCAATCTACTGCACCCCAATCTACTCTACCCCACTCCACCCTACCCCAATCTACCCCATCTCAACTCTACCCCAATCTACCCAACTCTACCCCAATCTACCCAACTCTACCCCAATCTAACCCTCTTCACTCTACCCCACTTTACCCCACTCCAATATATCCACTCTACTCTACCCCAATCTATCCACTCCACTCTACCTCGATCTATTTGACCAACATCTACCCCAATCTACCACACTCCAATCTACCCAACTCTCGCCTGCTCCACTCTACCCTAATCTACCTCACTCTACCCCATCTCCAGTCTGCCCCAATCTACCCCACTCTAACTCCAATCTACCCCACTCCATTCTACCATAATTTACCACCGCCCAATCTACCTCGATCTACCCCACTGTACCCAACTCCACCCCATTCCACTCTACCCCAATATAGCCTACTCCACTCCACCCCAATTTACTCCATTCAACTCTACCCCAATCTAACCCAATCTAATCTACCCCACTCCACTAAAATCTACTTCACTCCAAACTACTCCAAACTACCCCACTCCGATCAACCCCTCTCTACTGCAATCCACTCTACCCCAAACACCCCACAGCAATCTACCTTAATCTACCTCACTCTACCCTACCCCAATCTACCCTACTCCAATTTGCCACACTCCAATGACCTTAATCTACCGTACTCCACTCCACTACAATCTACCCCAATCTACCCCAACCTACCCCAGTCCACTCAATACCAATCTACTGCACCCAAACCACCCACTCTATCCCACTCCACTCTATCCCAATCAATCCCACTCCTATCTACCCAACTCTTCCCCAATCTACCCCACTCCAATCAACCCCATTATACCCCCACTACAATTCACCCTACTCCAATCCACTACAATCTGCCCCAATCTACCCTACTCTACCCCAATCCAATCTACCCCACACTACCCCAATATACCACACTCAATCTACTACAGTCTACCCCAATACAATCTACCCCAATCTACCCCAATTGACCCCACTTAACTCTACCCCAATCTACCCCACTCCACTTTACCCCAATCTATCCCACTCCACCCTACCCCAATTTACCCCACTCTACCTGAACTACCCCACTCTGCTCTACCCTACTCTACCCCATCCCCACTCTACCCTAATTTACCCAACTCCACTCTACCCCACCCCAATCTACCCCACTCCACCCTAGCCAAATCTACCCCACTCCGATTTAGCCCAATCTATTCCACTGCAATCTACCCCAACCTACCACATTCTATCTACTCTAATCTATCCCACTCCAGTCTACTTCACTCTACCCCATTCGACTCTACCCCAATTGACCCCACCACACTCTACCACTCTCTACCCACTCCACCAAACTGCAATTTACCCCACCTTATCCTACCCAAATCTACCTGACTCCACTCTACCCAATCAATCACACTCCAATCCACCCCAGTTTACCCTATTCCAATCTAACCAACTCTAATGCAATCTACCTGACTCCAATCCACCCCACTCCACTCTACCCAATCTACCCCACTCTAAACCACAACTCTACCCAATCTACCCTACCCAAATCTACCCCACTTCAATTTACCCCAGTTTACCCCATTCCAATCTAACCAACTCTATCCCAATCTACCTGACTCCAATCCACCTCACTCCACTCTACCCAATATACCCAACTCTCAACCACCACTCTACCCAATCTACCCTACTCCACCCTACCCAAATCTACCCCACTTCAATTTACCCCATTTACCCCGCTCCAATCTATGCCATTACAATCTCACCCAATCTACCCCACCCCAATCCACCCCACTGTATCCCACTCCATGCTGCCCCACTTTATCCCACTCCAGTATACCCCACTCTTCACCAGTCTGCCCCACTCCAATCTTGTGGTTCCCAAAATCCGGACCCTGTGGTTTTCCCGATATCGAGGTCCAATACCCGTGTCACGAAACCTCAACGTACCGAGACGATTTTGGTGTCTACGAACCGATAATGATTAGGACATCATTCCTATGTATTTGCGTTACAATCGAGGGTTGCCAACACCCCTTAATCACAGTTTCCGTCCCATCCCTTAAGCTCCATTTTGTGAACGGCATCCATCTTGCATCTTGCCCTCATGATAAGTCAATTAAAGGTCGAGCTTGATCCAAATAGACACGTCCACCTTTCGTGACTTTCCCCTGACCTGTCCCAACTGACTCCACTGTCTTCGGCCAAACCTGTTTAGGCAGCTCCTCGCCCAGTGGCCGAAAACGATAGCATCTACGCATAACATTCCACGAACCATTCACTACATACAGCCCATGTTTCCTTCAAACCTGCACCTGTCCCCGTACCTTGTTTATGGCCCTTTTTATGGCTGGGTTGTACCTTCCTTTATTGGTGGTTCATCGATATCTGATGGGAGTTCCCGATCCAACTGGGTAATCTATCAGCAAACTGGACATCTAAAATATGGGCTTGCTTACATGACTTCGCTCTTTGTATTGTTGTAGAAATATGTGTGTTGCCATACCATAAACTCAAGAATTCTTGCTTGAAGCCATATATTTGATATATAAGGAGACGGCTGGTTCTGTAAAAACGAACAGTCTCCCAAGAACCTACTCTCTGTGTGGTGTACTTCTGGGACACGTGTTACTTGGTAGCTACCAATAAAACTTGATCTTTGACTGCGACTAGAAGACTACGTGTTTCTGTGGTCCGGAACAAGGGAACTCAGAGGTCTTCGGGTGTTATCCCCTGACACCAGCGGGTTCCTAAAAACCCATTACCTCAGTTGGCGCCCAACTCGGGGCGATATCAAGCGGTGACGGTCCAAGCCAGATGTTCGTGAGGAGCTTCGTGTGAAAATTCCGGAGGACGGCCGGCCACTTCAGCGACCCCTGTATGTCGACGTGGTTCCGAAGGTCTTTGCTGCGAGGTTCCCCGCGTCCCGACGGCTACGAAGGACTGCTGCCCTGACTATCGCCTTGTTTTGGACCCAGTGATCCTTGGTAGAGCGAAACGATAGACGAGTCTTCTAGCGACGTCATCGATCTTCAAATACTTCAGTTAAGTATAAGTGGAGCGTCTCCCAGTCCTTAGTTTGTTCTTAGTTTTTGGTATCCTTGAGATACGACTTGATTTGGTACTTGCAAGCCCCAAAGCCGAAGGACTCGTGTATTCACGAGAAATATCGTAACAGATAATCCTTTGAAGTTTGAAGCTAGACTAGTGAGCAAAGATGCCTGGTTTTAGCAAACTTGGAAACTTGTTTTGTCTTGGTTGTAGTAAGGACTCCCAATTGGAAGATTCTTGTCCGGTTCCTCCAATTGGAACTCCAATGTATGAACTCTATGTGAAGCACGGCGTAGGTCCTATCACATATAACGAGGTATGGATAAAATACACCCGCAAGGATGGTGTTTTAAAATGGCCCCAATATGGTAGTTTCAACCAAGAAATATTAGATAACTTAGAGGTCAAATTGTTCAAGAAGAAAGCCCGGCCGGCGATGTTTGACTCTTTCCGCTTATGGCGCAAGGAAGCCAAACAGAAAGAAATAAGATTAGCAAAAAAGAATAAAAGAGGTATGTCAATGGTACAAGCTGCCGTTGCATACAGAGATAACGAGGAAGAGCAGGAGAGCGAACAGATGCTTAGGAGCAAGAAACTAGCGATAGATAAATGTTACCCAATGCTGCCAAATAGAGGAAAAGGTCAACAGGAAGGATCCGAGAAAGATCCATTAATGTCCCACCTATTAAATTCTCCGCCACCCTATGCACAAAATGCCACAGCACCTCCGCAACCTTTCGTTGCACCTTTGGTAGCTGTAATACAGGCTCCTTTACCGCACCCACCGGCTACTCTTCAGCTGGCTCCTGTTTCTTTGGCACAGCCTCCTCAAGGCTCACCGATCACATCTATTTCTCCTACCGTTCCTTCTAAAATTTCGCCTAGCGCACCTTCTAGTCTCTCTGATACTCGTTCTACGAACATTTCTGTTTCTGCTTTGCGTGACTCTGTTCTACTACCAGCTATTCCTCCACTTTCACCTTCCGTCTGGCATAAAATGGCCAGCATTGTTACTAACTTTCCTTCACCACTTTTTCGGTCGCCTAAAACGACCCCTAACACGGAACGAAGACAATTACGAAGCCAAATGCCTGACTATCAGGAAAGGGAATCATTGAATAAGTTAGCACAAAATTGGGCTATGGATACAGCAAGATATGATGTAGAGTCTGTCATGAATGTCTTCCGTCAATAGGATGAACCAACGCAAAGATACATCTTTGAGCAGATGTGTGTTTTCCTGTGTGAAGATTTGGAAGATAATGGTCAGAAGAGCAACCTGCAGGAGTTGTGTAGGTTACGATTTAAATTTGGGGAGGGTATGATAGTTGGTCCCGACGTTGAAAGAGCAGTAGAGATATTATTATCACATCGAAGCACTGGTGGTAATTCTGGGTCATCCTCTGACAGTGGTACGTATAGTAGGAAAAGAGCGAGACAGTACCCTATGAGAGAGGTTCCTCCGTTTTGGAGGGAAGGTGATGCAAACGCAGTTCCACTGGTTCTGCCTCATTTCCAGCGTGTATGGGTACATGTCCCCTGGAAAAGATCAGAAGTTCTAGCACTCAAGCAGACACTACCCGATCCCCGTAAAAACCCGACTGGGTATTATAAGGAGTTGTCCCAAACTGCAAGCTCATGTATAATGAATTTAGCGGATATAGACATGTTGTTTGGGGACATTGTTCCACATCCTTTATGGAGTAAGATACGTCATACGGATCATGACCAAGAATTAGGTGACTCATGGGCAAACATTGCGACTACAGATGCTAGACAAATCGGTGGTTTCAAGCCTGAGCCGTTAATAGCTGAACTTCCTGGTAGAATTATCACATACATGAAGACAATCATGCCTGAAGTACGTGTAAACTGGGACAAGCTATCCGCGTGCAAGCAGAAGAAAGACGAGAATGTGTCTGACTTCTTCACGAGATTTGAGGAAACCTTCACTGACCATAGTGGTCAGGATATGGCTACCGAGGGTGGCCAAAGACTGTTTGTAGACAAGTTTGTACACAATTTGCTTCCTGAATTGTGTGCTAAACTAAAAGACTCAGAAAGTGCTTGGGCTGTCTCTACGTCAGCGCAGATTCTAGCAACAGCCCAGTACTATGAAAATAGGCGTAAAGACGAATTAGACAAGGCAGACAAAAAGACGAAAGATTTGAAAACTAAAGTTCTTCTCCAACAGGCCTATCAGCCTCGTATGGCTAGCCAGCCTAATTATCAACAGAATCAGCAGTACTCTAGAGACGCGCGAGGAAACGAGCTTTCCCATCAGCGTCCTACGTATGGCCCGAATCAATGTGCGTATTGCAAAGAAGAGGGTCATTTTAAAGGTAATTGTCCGGCTCTTGCACGACGTTTAAACGGTGCACAAGGTGTAAGGGGAAGAGGTGTTCAGCATGCCTCTAGAGGTAGAGGCCGTGGAAATTTCACTCAGAATATAACTTCTTTTCCACCTCAGAAATCCATGAATAGCTTTGATCAACAGGGTAATTCATCGTCCAAGTCAGCTCAGTACTATGCTGACGACTATTACACCGAACACGACAATGAGGGTAACGATCGCTAGGACAGCCATGGACAAAGAGAGGGAGTGGTTTCAGTTCCAGTAGATCAGGATGGACCTTATGTCGAGGTAATTACCTCAGGAGTGTCAGAGCCATTTCTGCTGGATACTGGTGCTACAAAAAGTTCTATTATGCACTCAAAACTTCCTGGCGCACCTTTGTCTGGCGAAATGAATGTCTCAGTAGGCTTCTCTGGCGCCCCTGTTAGAAACCCGATCTCTAGTCCAGTTTCCCTTTCTGTTGGCCCCTGTGAATTAGAAGCACCCCTCATTCTTACAACAGGTTGCGGTGAAAATTTGTTAGGATTGGATTTGCTAAAGAGGTTGTACGCGACTTTGTACTGTTCTCCCTCGGGCGTACAGCTTACTTTAGGGAGAAAAGTCATTTCTCCAATGTACTTGTCAAAAGAAGGTATCCCAACCGAATTGTCATCACTTCCAGATATACTATGGGCTAATGGTTCCAACGATGTAGGTCGTTTAGAGATAGCACCGTATGTCATAACTTTGAAAGCAAACGTCAGATTGCCACGTATTCCCCAATACAAAATTTCTAACGACTGCGAACAGGCATTGTTAACGATCGTTTATGATTTGATTGATAAAGATGTTATCGAGGAAACAACAGGAAACATTTGTAACAGTCCAGTTTTACCGGTCTTGAAACGTACTGATCCTTCACAGCCCCCTGTGTATAGGTTTGTGATTGACCTCCGAGAAGTAAACAAGGTAGTTATACCGCAGTTTCCAGTCGTCCCCGACATTACTGCTTTATTGACAATGGTTCCAGCTTCAGCAGCTTGGTTCTCGGTGATTGACCTAAAGAACGCTTTCTTCAGCATCCCGATCGCCGAAGAGAGTAGAGACCTTTTCGGCTTCAATTTAGGAGGACGAAGCTTCCGCTTCAAATGCGCTCCTCAAGGCTACTGCGAAAGTCCATCAATATTCAGTCAGGCTCTGAAAACACAACTAGACACAATTGTACTGCCAGATGGGTCAACATTGATTCAGTACGTAGACGATCTACTGATCGCTGCAGACACTGAAGAGATTTGCAAGGAAGCTACGTTGTCGCTATTACGTCACCTATGTGACATGAAGCACAAAGTCTCCCTTTCAAAACTGCAATTTTGTCGACAAGAGGTAACCTACCTAGGTCACATCTTATCGAAGGAGGGAAGGAGACTGACACCAGAAAGAATACAGGCAATCACAGAACTAAGTGCCCCAAGGACACAGAGAGGTGTTCGAGCTTTTTTGGGCATTACATCGTACTGTAGACAATGGATACCGAATTTCTCACTACTAGCCAAACCCTTACTGTCACTACTCCGCAAAGACACGCCTAAACCTATGCCTTGGTCTGAAGATTGTCAGACGAGTTTCCGCGAGTTGCGCGATGCATTGTGTTCGGCTCCTGTGTTGGGAAACCCCAACTACAGTAAGCCTTTTACATTGTATGTCCACGAAAAAGAAGGTTGTGCATTATCAGTCTTAATGCAACTCTTTGGGGACAAACAGCGCCCATGCGCGTATTTTTCAGCAACTCTGGATCCAGTGGCTAAGGCACTGCCAAGTTGTCTAAGAGCAACAGCCGCAGCAGCTGTCTGCATTCGACAGTCTGCTGGATTAGTCATGAATAACACTTTGATCGTTATGGTTCCGCATGCAGTAGACATTTTACTAAATAGGACAAAGACACAACACCTTACTAGCGCTCGACTATCCAGTTACGAACTTACCCTGCTAGCAAGTCACATCCATATAAAGAGGTGTGATACACTCAATCCCGCTACGTTATTACCCATCCCGACAGAAACAGACAAGATTGACAAACATGACTGCTGTTTCAGGACAGAGGAAGAGACAAAAGGGAGAGTAGACTTACAGGACACTCCCCTTCCCGAATGCAATGATACTCTATGGGTTGATGGTTCATGTTTCAAGTTGCCGAATGATGATACGACTACAGCATATGCCGTAACGACGTTACACACCATTGTAGAGACTGCACGCATTCCCCACAGTTCTGCACAAGCTGCAGAGTTGATAGCGCTTACTAGAGCATGTGTGCTGGCGAAAGGAAAGCGAGTGAATGTGTACACTGACAGCCAATATGCCTTTGGTGTGGCTCACAGTTTTGGGAGATTATGGCGTGAACGTGGGTTCCTTACGTCCCATGGTGCAAAGATACAACATGGCCAGCTAGTTAATGAGCTCCTTGAGTCACTCACCTTGCCCCTACAAGTCGCCATTATAAAATGTAGTGCACACAGAAAGATTCAGGATGATGTTGGCCGCGGAAATGCATTTGCAGATGAGGTTGCGAAAGGAACTGCAAGGAACACAATGAGTCGGATGTATGTCATGGGTCCCGCTAGATGGATTGGTGATGTGGGAATGTGTGAGGACACCATTGAAAGCGTAAAATTAATACAAGCCGAGGCCACTGAGAACAAGATGAATGAATGGAGAGAAAGCACAGGTAGATTAGATGCGAATGGTTGTTGGGTCGAACTATCGGAACACCAGCGATGGTTACTACCTGATGCATACGTACTTGCAGTGGTAACGATGGCTCACGGAATGGCACACATCAATTCGAGAGGAATATGTAAACTATTGGCCCCAGTATGGCAGAATAGCAATATCCCAAAGTACGCAGAAAACGTGGTCAGAAAGTGTATGGTATGTTTGAAGTACAATCCCGGTAGGGGAACGCCAACTCCAGCTGGTCATTTTGCGCCTCCAACGTACCCGTTCGAGGTTTTGCAGCTAGATTTCATCCACATGGAGAGGTGCAACAACCTGAAATACGTTCTCGTTGTTGTTTGCGCCTTTTCAAGGTGGGTGGAAGCGTACCCTCTTAAGGACAACACCGCCTTATCGACTGCCAAAGCCCTTGTCAAAGAGTTCTTCCCTAGATTCGGTATGCCTAGAATTGTCTGGAGTGATAACGGAAGTGAATTCGTAGGATGCGTGATGAAGAGAGTGTGTGAGTGTCTAGGCATACACCAAAAATTCCACTCTGTGAATCACCCCCAATCGGCTGGATTGGTAGAATGCTACAATGGCACTCTAAAACTCAAACTAGCCAAAATCCAAGCCAGTACAGGTCTTAAATGGCCTGATGCCTTGCCTCTAGCACTTTTGTCAACCAGGACGACTGTCCACTCCAGGTTAGGACTTAGCCCCCATGAAATCGTGTTTGGCCGCCCAGCCAACGTCTGGGGCGTGCCAAGACCCAAGAAACTGAGCGAGATAGAGCACCCCGTACTGCTTGACTATTTGTGCAAATTGACAACTAAATTGCGTGTTTTACACCAACAGGTTCACAGTTCTTCTCCACCAGCCTCTGACGATCCAGGTCACCTCATCGAACCCGGTTCGTGGGTTTTGTTGCGGAATTTTCAGCGCACCAACAACGGACAACCGAGGTGGACCGGACCGCACCTGGTACTACTTTCAACAAGATCTGCTGTTCGGGTTGAAGGCAAGAAGAACTGGGTACATGGGACCCACTGCAAACGGGTCCCTCTACCCCTTCCATACGACCGGTGTGTCAACAAAGGACTTGCTGACTCTGAGACAGAATCCGTACCTCGCTTCATCCCTTTCAGCGATGCCCGTTTGAAAGAAACTAGTACCGAAAAGGAGAGTGATCATATTTTGCAAGGACTTGTGTCACCATCTATGCAATTGGACACTACTGAACCTGAAACGCTGTTTGAAGATCACACCGTACCTGGGAAACGACGATACAACCTGCGGTCTAGACAAAAGAACTAAAAGCTTGATCTAATGTAATTTCCTTTCTCCCCTAAGAACTATTTTTGGATTTTCAGCTCTCTCGTCCCAAGGGAACTAGCTCATTTTTGATTTTTCGAACCGCCATCCGGTTCTGCTGCTAGGGTCGCGGTTGAAGTCTGGGGAGTGCAACTGGGAAGTTCTAGGTCCACGGTTCTGATTGGTCCACGGGAGTTACCCCGGACTGAGCAGAGCGCGCTCCCTGGGAGAATCAATCAACCACCGCGGGCAGCAACTAGAGGATGGAGTTTCCAAGGGTAGAGAGACCTGTCAGACTCACGAACTTCGAAAAACAGTTATACACGATACTGTCCAGAAGAAGATTCCTGATATTATGTGTTTTAATGTTATGAAGCATACTTGTGTTTTTTATTGGTTATACTTTGTTCGTATTTAAAGTTACCTTTTCGAATGACACCCAGACACCACCTCCTCCCACTATTTCTCCACACTACTTTCACCCTTTACCTGAACACGAGTCTGCCCGAAGACTCGAATTTGTAAACAACTCTTTCATCCAGCTTCTACACCAACACCAGTCCATAATGAACACGTCAAACTGTTGGATATGCGGACTTATGCCACACACAACCGATAAGGGTATCCCATACTTCATTTTGCCATTTAGCTACTATGGTTCTCTGTGGGCTTTCCAGACCATGTTCTTATTCGCCCTAGAACCATACCCGACCCGTTCCGCTGCGAGCGACTCCAGTAACAAGGCGCTAATCGCAGGGATAAGGAACATGAGTAGGGATATCGACACATATCTGACAATCCCCAAAGATGAACTGAGTCCCTACACCCGTTGGAACGTGACTAAACATGGGGTTTACCTGGTCAAGAGCCAGGCAGCAAAGAAATCTCGCCCAGTTTGGATAGTTCCCCACCGAGGTCACTTATGCTTACAGGGTATTGGTAGGAACCCCACAGCACAGTTAGGAAAGAGCATTTGCACGGAAACATATGTATTTGCTTCCCGAACTTCCCCGATACTCTTGGCAGCTAAAGGCACGTATTTCGTTTGCCACGACCAAGCCTACACGTGGTTGCCCCCTGATTTCTCAGGTATATGTTTTATTTCATTTCTGCTGCCTCCTACCTACACGGCCCGAGCAGATTACCATCGGACAAGGACAGCTAGAGGTGTCGTGAGTAAAGACGACACCGCGGGTCAGGAATTCGCTGACTTCGCAAAGGGTTTTCTGCCATTTTGGGGGCCTATGGTGAACAGCAGGAATATTCGCCAGTTAGCGAGGGTAGTTGAATCCGCCGTGACTACGACGGCCGGAGCACTTGGCAATTTGACAACAGAGCTTCAGTCGGATCGACTTATGACCCTTCAGAACCGAATTGCCTTAGACATTATACTCGCCGATCGTGGTGGTGTGTGTAGAGTCATCCAATCCAGTTGCTGCATTTTCATCCCTGATAACGCACCAACAGTATACCAGGCCATCTCCAAACTACACGAAATATCTGGTTCCCTTCACATTGAGAAAGGGGATTGGTCCCTGCTGGGGTGGTTCTGGGAACTGATCACTGCCTGGGGATGGAAAACTTTGATTTTCATTGGGATGATCTTGGCACTTCTGTTCATGTTTTGCTTGTGTATACAGTGTGCTCCTGCACTATGTGGCCTCTGTGCTACCTCGTGTGTACGGAAGCCTGTGTGACAGGACAAGCTGAGTAACAGAATGATGCTCCAGCAACATCTCCACGAATTTCTTCATACCGATTTGGACTCAGATTAGCATGAGTTATTGCCTTATATGAGGGCAAAAGGAGGGTCTGTGGTTCCCAAAATCCGGACCCTGTGGTTTTCCCGATATCGAGGTCCAATACCCGTGTCACGAAACCTCAACGTACCGAGATGATTTTGGTGTCTACGAACCGATAATGATTAGGACATCATTCCTATGTATTTGCGTTACAATCGAGGGTTGCCAACACCCCTTAATCACAGTTTCCGTCCCATCCCTTAAACTCCATTTTGTGAACGGCATCCATCTTGCATCTTGCCCTCATGATAAGTCAATTAAAGGTCGAGCTTGATCCAAATAGACACGTCCACCTTTCGTGACTTTCCCCTGACCTGTCCCAACTGACTCCACTGTCTTCGGCCAAACCTGTTTAGGCAGCTCCTCGCCCAGTGGCCGAATACGATAGCATCTACGCATAACATTCCACGAACCATTCACTACATACAGCCCATGTTTCCTTCAAACCTGCACCTGTCCCCGTATCTTGTTTATGGCCCTTTTATGGCTGGGTTGTACCTTCCTTTATTGGTGGTTCATCTATATCTGATGGGAGTTCCCAATCCAACTGGGTAATCTATCAGCAAACTGGACATCTAAAATATGGGCTTGCTTACATGACTTCGCTCTTTGTATTGTTGTAGAAATATGTGTGTTGCCATACCATAAACTCAAGAATTCTTGCTTGAAGCCATATATTTGATATATAAGGAGACGGCTGGTTCTGTAAAAACTAACAGTCTCCCAAGAACCTACTCTCTGTGTGGTGTACTTCTGGGACACGTGTTACTTGGTAGCTACCAATAAAACTTGATCTTTGACTGCGACTAGAAGACTACGTGTTTCTGTGGTCCGGAACAAGGGAACTCAGAGGTCTTCGGGTGTTATCCCCTGACACCAGCGGGTTCCTAAAAACCCGTTACCTCAATCTGTTTTACTCCACTCCACTACAGTCTACCCTAATCTACCCCACTGTACCCCAATCTATCACTCCACTGTACCCCAATCTACCCCACTCAAATCAACCCCAATCTACTCCACTCCAATCTACCCCACTCAACTCTACCCCACTATACTGCAAACTATCTCAGTTCACTCTACCCCATCTACCCGACCCCAAGATGCCCCAATCTACCCCACTCTAATTCCAATCTACCCCAGTTTACCCCACCCAAATCTACCCTACTCCAATCTACATCAATCTATCCTACCGCAGTCTACCGCCTTCCACCCCACTCCACTCTACCCCAGTCTACCCTACTCCAGTCTACCCCACTCTACCAGAATCTACCCAAATCTGCTCCACTCTACCCCACTCCAATTCCCCCCCACTCTAATCTACCCCGATCAACCCCACCTCACTGCAGATGGGCAGCTTCAAAGGGCCAATGTGCGGGCACTTTGTTTTGCTTTGAAAATCACAGCGCATTGATTGCTCGTTTCAAGCCGCCCATCCGGGAGTGCCTGGAGACCAGTGCAGCCCTGGTGGGCACCAGTGAGGGCGAGGGTGGGGGGGGCTGCCACCCAGGAGGCCTCGCACGCGCAGTCACTAGGGTGACCAACCGTCCGTAAATTTCACGGACAGTCCGTAATTTTGGCCGTCTGTCCGTTGTCCGTGAAGGATTCTTTAACGGACGCCATTTGTCCGTAATTTTAACTGGTCACACAGCTGGCCCCCACCTCCCTTCTTGACTAATGCTGCTGAGGTCGGGTGTGACAGACTCTGATGCTGCACCAAAGCTCAGCTACCTGGCAGCACTGGAGAGGCACAGCGGGATGGCAGCCTTCACACCTCCAGCCCTTGATAAGCTGTTAAGAGGTGCTTGAATGTGACTGAGAGGCGTGAGGGGGGTGGGGGGGACTGCAGCTTCAGGAGCAGGGGCATCTATTCAGATGCAAACAGCCCTGAATGCGTCTTGTATCTGCAATTGGTGTGAGACATTCCCCCTTTCTGCCCAGGGCCCCAAACATCTTAGAACCGGCCGAGGCAGCACGTGGTTCCCTTCACAGAGCTTAATTAGTCACTAAATTGTAAACAAACCTGATTCTTCAAATATGCAGTCTATATTGTAAATTTGTAATGAAATAAAGAAATGGCACAATCGCACCCACACTGATTAACATAGTATGGAGGACAATCAGTTAAATCAGTTCTCTTGGAGTATCTCCTTTCAGTACTGTATATCAGTGTGTGTGTGTGTGGGGGGGGGGGGCAAAATTAACATTTTGGAAACGCAGCCTGTCTTTTCATTGTCTTGTCCAGGAGGGGGTGAGGAGCCCTCCCCCACCCTGGAAGAGACCAAGATGATACTAGAACACTGCATGCCCGCCCCTGTGCCCACCCTGGTGGATGCTGTTTCCCCCATGTGGTGACCCCAGCCCCCCCTCTCCCCCCCCCCCCCACTGCGATGGATCCTGTCTCTGCCCTGGGTGGCTTCTGTCCCATTCCTGGAACGGCCCCTGCAGCGAGGGGGAAGTTCTTGATGGGCCTCTTCTCAAAAAGGCTCAGCTTAAAATTAATATGAAAAGGTGGGCCAGTGAGTAAGTGAAGGGGTGGCTGAATAAATTAGTGAAAGGGTAAATGGATGAATGAAAGATTGAATAGATGGATAATGGGAGAGGATGGATGGATTGATGAGTGAGTGGAAGGATGGAAGAGAGAAAAGGGAAATAGCTGGATGTATGGGTGGAAGGGTAGCTGGATGGGTAAAAGGGTGGATGAATGAGTGAAAGGATGGATGAGTGAAAAGGTGGATGATGAGTGGGTGGATGGATGAGTGAAATGATGGATGGATTGATGAATTGATAAGTGCAAGGGTGAATGGATGGACGGATGAGTGAAAGATTGGATGTACGGATGGATGAGTGAGTGAAAGGGAGGGTAGATGGACAAAATGATGAATAGATGAGTGAAGGAGTGAAAGGATAAATGGATAAGAGAAAGGATGGATGAGTGATAGGGTCAATGGATGGATTCATGAGCGGATGAGCAGATGGATGAATGGGTGGGTGGGTGGATGGATGGAAGGAAGGATTGCTAAGTGAAAGAGTCGATGGAGAGAGAAAGGGAGGATGATGGATGACTGAAAGGGTGGATGGGTGGAAGAATGAGTGACTGGGTGGATGGATGAGTAAGTGAAAGGATGGCTGGATGGGTGAAAGGGTAAATGGCTGGATGGATGAGTGAATGGATGGATGGGTAGAAGAGTGGATGGATGAGGGTACAGATGGATAGGGTGAAAGGGTGGATAGATGGATAATGGATGGATGAGTGAAAGGATGGATGAAGGGATAGATGAGTGAAATGATAGATGGAAGGATACATGATGGATAAGTTTGCAAATGGCTGAATATGTCTAGATATGGCTGGGCTTACTTATATACTATTGCGTGACCTCTGATGTGTCTGTAAAACGTATCCAATTGTCCTGAAGTTTTGTCCTGAATTTTGACCTCCTGTCCTGAATTTGTGTCCTGAATTTTGACCCTTTGTCCTGAATTTTTACACTCACCGTCCTGAATTTGCACCAATGCCAGTTGGTCACCCTAGCAGTCACAGCGCCTCTCTGAGGCTGCGCTGCTCTGTGTGATCTTGTGCCCACGCACCTCACCTCCAGGGTGTATCACAAGGCTGATCTCAGCCCCGCCCTGGGCCCAGGAGGCACGTGCGGCGTGCGGGGAGGAATGCAGCCAGCCCGCACCTGGCAGGATGCCCGGGCCCTCACCTGTCCCTCCCCAGGAAGAGAGGACCATGCGGGCCACACAGGCACACCCCTCTCTCCAAGAACAGGATGTGTGAAGAGTGGGCCATGCGGGCGGCTGTGGAGGGAGAGGTGCGCACGCTCGCACACACGTGCACACGCACACACGTGCACACACACGCACACCCCTCTCGCCAGGAACAGGGCGTGTGAAGAGAGGCCTGAGAGGGCCAAGTGGGCGGCTGTGGAGGGAGAGGAAGTATGAGCTGTGCACGCTCACACACACATACACACAGACACACGCATTCACGCACACGCGCGCACCCCCCCCCCCCCCCACACACACACAGCAACACACAGCTCCACACACATTCACACACACGCACACCTTTCTACCCACATAACCTAAGCTCACATAGAGCAATACACAGATGCACACACAGACACACATGCAGACACACATGCAGACACACAGAGGCCGCCCCACCCCCTCGAGTGCAGAGATCCCAGCTTCTGCTCAGACTCTGTGATCACGTGTGTGTTCTGTATTATATTCTGTCAGTCATGTATGAGGCACAAAGAAACCTGAGGGCTGACTCAGCAGTGAGTGGCTTCAGAGCTCTGTGCAACGTGAGAGATAGCTCTGCTGTCGAGACCTGAGTCGGAGCGATAGTTGGCTGCCCGCAGCCCAGATCCTATCTCCAGGGTCCCCACAGGGGTAGCCCCGCTGTATGAGGCCGGAGCATGCAGGTTCTCCGTTGTCAGACAGGCAGCCCCGCGATTCGATGCCAAAGCCTGTAAGTTCAGTGTCACCAATGAGATAGCTCTGGAGACCAAAACAGAAGCCTGTGCGATCAGACTAACCTGTCAGATGACTCTGCTGTCTAGACCCAAAGCTCACCCGAACTGTCTAAACTGTCAACCAAAACACCAATCTAAAGACAAAGCCTGCATGGCCTGCCTGACCTGTCCGATAGCTCTGCTGTCTAAAGCCAGACCCCTTACCATCCGTCTGACCTCTCAGATAGCTCTGCTGTCTAAAGCCAGAGCCCTTACCATCCGTCTGACCTCTCAGATAGCTCTGCTGTCTAAAGCCAGAGCCCTTACCATCCGTCTGACCTCTCAGATAGCTCTGCTGTCTAAAGCCAGACCCCTTACCATCCGTCTGACCTCTCAGATAGCTCTGCTGTCTAAAGCCAGAGCCCTTACCATCCGACTGACCTCTCAGATAGCTCTGCTGTCTAAAGCCAGAGCCCTTACCATAGCTTTGCTGTCTAAAGCCAGAGCCCTTACCATCCGTCTGACCTCTCAGATAGCTCTGCTGTCTAAAGCCAGAGCCCTTACCATAGCTTTGCTGTCTAAAGCCAGAGCCCTTACCATCCGTCTGACCTCTCAGATAGCTCTGCTGTCTAAAGCCAGAGCCCTTACCATCCGTCTGACCTCTCAGATAGCTCTGCTGTCTAAAGCCAGAGCCCTTACCATCCGTCTGACCTCTCAGATAGCTCTGCTGTCTAAAGCCAGAGCCCTTACCATAGCTCTGCTGTCTAAAGCCAGAGCCCTTACCATCCGTCTGACCTCTCAGATAGCTCTGCTGTCTAAAGCCAGAGCCCTTACCATCCGTCTGACCTCTCAGATAGCTCTGCTGTCTAAAGCCAGAGCCCTTACCATCCGTCTGACCTCTCAGATAGCTCTGCTGTCTAAAGCCAGAGCCCTTACCATCTACCGGACCTCTCAGATAGCTCTGCTGTCTAAAGCCAGAGCCCTTACCATCCGTCTGACCTCTCAGATAGCTCTGCTGTCTAAAGCCAGAGCCCTTACCATCCGACTGACCTCTCAGATAGCTCTGCTGTCTAAAGCCAGAGCCCTTACCATCCGTCTGACCTCTCAGATAGCTCTGCTGTCTAAAGCCAGAGCCCTTACCATCCGTCTGACCTCTCAGATAGCTCTGCTGTCTAAAGCCAGAGCCCTTACCATCCGTCTGACCTCTCAGATAGCTCTGCTGTCTAAAGCCAGAGCCCTTACCATAGCTTTGCTGTCTAAAGCCAGAGCCCTTACCATCTACCTGACCTCTCAGATAGCTCTGCTGTCTAAAGCCAGAGCCCTTACCATCCGTCTGACCTCTCAGATAGCTCTGCTGTCTAAAGCCAGAGCCCTTACCATCCGTCTGACCTCTCAGATAGCTCTGCTGTCTAAAGCCAGGGCCCTTACCATCCGTCTGACCTCTCAGATAGCTCTGCTGTCTAAAGCCAGAGCCCTTACCATCCGTCTGACCTCTCAGATAGCTCTGCTGTCTAAAGCCAGAGCCCTTACCATCCGACTGACCTCTCAGATAGCTCTGCTGTCTAAAGCCAGAGCCCTTACCATCTACCTGACCTCTCAGATAGCTCTGCTGTCTAAAGCCAGAGCCCTTACCATCCGTCTGACCTCTCAGATAGCTCTGCTGTCTAAAGCCAGAGCCCTTACCATCCGACTGACCTCTCAGATAGCTCTGATGTCTAAAGCCAGAGCCCTTACCATCTACCTGACCTCTCAGATAGCTCTGCTGTCTAAAGCCAGAGCCCTTACCATCTACCTGACCTCTCAGATAGCTCTGCTGTCTAAAGCCAGAGCCCTTACTATCCGTCTGACCTCTCAGATAGCTCTGCTGTCTAAAGCCAGAGCCCTTACCATCCGTCTGACCTCTCAGATAGCTCTGCTGTCTAAAGCCAGAGCCCTTACCATCCGACTGACCTCTCAGATAGCTCTGCTGTCTAAAGCCAGAGCCCTTACCATCTACCTGACCTCTCAGATAGCTCTGCTGTCTAAAGCCAGAGCCCTTACCATCCGTCTGACCTCTCAGATAGCTCTGCTGTCTAAAGCCAGAGCCCTTACCATAGCTCTGCTGTATAAAGCCAGAGCCCTTACCATCTACCTGACCTCTCAGATAGCTCTGCTGTCTAAAGCCAGAGCCCTTACCATCCGTCTGACCTCTCAGATAGCTCTGCTGTCTAAAGCCAGAGCCCTTACCATCCGTCTGACCTCTCAGATAGCTCTGCTGTCTAAAGCCAGAGCCCTTACCATCCGACTGACCTCTCAGATAGCTCTGCTGTCTAAAGCCAGAGCCCTTACCATCTACCGGACCTCTCAGATAGCTCTGCTGTCTAAAGCCAGAGCCCTTACCATCCGTCTGACCTCTCAGATAGCTCTGCTGTCTAAAGCCAGAGCCCTTACCATCCGTCTGACCTCTCAGATAGCTCTGCTGTCTAAAGCCAGAGCCCTTACCATCCGTCTGACCTCTCAGATAGCTCTGCTGTCTAAAGCCAGAGCCCTTACCATCCGTCTGACCTCTCAGATAGCTCTGCTGTCTAAAGCCAGAGCCCTTACCATCCGACTGACCTCTCAGATAGCTCTGCTGTCTAAAGCCAGAGCCCTTACCATCTACCTGACCTCTCAGATAGCTCTGCTGTCTAAAGCCAGAGCCCTTACCATCTGTCTGACCTCTCAGATAGCTCTGCTGTCTAAAGCCAGAGCCCTTACCATAGCTTTGCTGTCTAAAGCCAGAGCCCTTACCATCTACCTGACCTCTCAGATAGCTCTGCTGTCTAAAGCCAGAGCCCTTACCATCCGTCTGACCTCTCAGATAGCTCTGCTGTCTAAAGCCAGAGCCCTTACCATCCGTCTGACCTCTCAGATAGCTCTGCTGTCTAAAGCCAGAGCCCTTACCATCCGACTGACCTCTCAGATAGCTCTGCTGTCTAAAGCCAGAGCCCTTACCATCTACCTGACCTCTCAGATAGCTCTGCTGTCTAAAGCCAGAGCCCTTACCATCCGTCTGACCTCTCAGATAGCTCTGCTGTCTAAAGCCAGAGCCCTTACCATAGCTCTGCTGTCTAAAGCCAGAGCCCTTACCATCTACCTGACCTCTCAGATAGCTCTGCTGTCTAAAGCCAGAGCCATTACCATCCGTCTGACCTCTCAGATAGCTCTGCTGTCTAAAGCCAGAGCCCTTACCATCCGTCTGACCTCTCAGATAGCTCTGCTGTCTAAAGCCAGAGCCCTTACCATCCGTCTGACCTCTCAGATAGCTCTGCTGTCTAAAGCCAGAGCCCTTACCATCCGTCTGACCTCTCAGATAGCTCTGCTGTCTAAAGCCAGAGCCCTTACCATCCGTCTGACCTCTCAGATAGCTCTGCTGTCTAAAGCCAGAGCCCTTACCATCCGTCTGACCTCTCAGATAGCTCTGCTGTCTAAAGCCAGAGCCCTTACCATCCGACTGACCTCTCAGATAGCTCTGCTGTCTAAAGCCAGAGCCCTTACCATCTACCTGACCTCTCGGATAGCTCTGCTGTCTAAAGCCAGAGCCCTTACCATCTACCTGACCTCTCAGATAGCTCTGCTGTCTAAAGCCAGAGCCCTTACCACCCGTCTGACCTCTCAGATAGCTCTGCTGTCTAAAGCCAGAGCCCTTACCATCCGTCTGACCTCTCAGATAGCTCTGCTGTCTAAAGCCAGAGCCCTTACCATCCGACTGACCTCTCAGATAGCTCTGCTGTCTAAAGCCAGAGCCCTTACCATCTACCTGACCTCTCAGATAGCTCTGCTGTCTAAAGCCAGAGCCCTTACCATCCGTCTGACCTCTCAGATAGCTCTGCTGTCTAAAGCCAGAGCCCTTACCATCCGTCTGACCTCTCAGATAGCTCTGCTGTCTAAAGCCAGAGCCCTTACCATCCGTCTGACCTCTCAGATAGCTCTGCTGTCTAAAGCCAGAGCCCTTACCATCCGACTGACCTCTCAGATAGCTCTGCTGTCTAAAGCCAGAGCCCTTACCATCTACCTGACCTCTCAGATAGCTCTGCTGTCTAAAGCCAGAGCCCTTACCATCTACCTGACCTCTCAGATAGCTCTGCTGTCTAAAGCCAGAGCCCTTACCATCCGTCTGACCTCTCAGATAGCTCTGCTGTCTAAAGCCAGAGCCCTTACCATAGCTTTGCTGTCTAAAGCCAGAGCCCTTACCATCTACCTGACCTCTCAGATAGCTCTGCTGTCTAAAGCCAGAGCCCTTACCATCCGTCTGACCTCTCAGATAGCTCTGCTGTCTAAAGCCAGAGCCCTTACCATCCGACTGACCTCTCAGATAGCTCTGCTGTCTAAAGCCAGAGCCCTTACCATCTACCTGACCTCTCAGATAGCTCTGCTGTCTAAAGCCAGAGCCCTTACCATCCGTCTGACCTCTCAGATAGCTCTGCTGTCTAAAGCCAGAGCCCTTACCATAGCTCTGCTGTCTAAAGCCAGGGCCCTTACCATCTACCTGACCTCTCAGATAGCTCTGCTGTCTAAAGCCAGAGCCCTTACCATCCGTCTGACCTCTCAGATAGCTCTGCTGTCTAAAGCCAGAGCCCTTACCATCCGTCTGACCTCTCAGATAGCTCTGCTGTCTAAAGCCAGAGCCCTTACCATCCGACTGACCTCTCAGATAGCTCTGCTGTCTAAAGCCAGAGCCCTTACCATCTACCTGACCTCTCAGATAGCTCTGCTGTCTAAAGCCAGAGCCCTTACCATCCGTCTGACCTCTCAGATAGCTCTGCTGTCTAAAGCCAGAGCCCCTACCATCCGTCTGACCTCTCAGATAGCTCTGCTGTCTAAAGCCAGAGCCCTTACCATCCGTCTGACCTCTCAGATAGCTCTGCTGTCTAAAGCCAGAGCCCTTACCATCCGTCTGACCTCTCAGATAGCTCTGCTGTCTAAAGCCAGAGCCCTTACCATCCGACTGACCTCTCAGATAGCTCTGCTGTCTAAAGCCAGAGCCCTTACCATCTACCTGACCTCTCAGATAGCTCTGCTGTCTAAAGCCAGAGCCCTTACCATCCGTCTGACCTCTCAGATAGCTCTGCTGTCTAAAGCCAGAGCCCTTACCATAGCTTTGCTGTCTAAAGCCAGAGCCCTTACCATCTACCTGACCTCTCAGATAGCTCTGCTGTCTAAAGCCAGAGCCCTTACCATCCGTCTGACCTCTCAGATAGCTCTGCTGTCTAAAGCCAGAGCCCTTACCATCCGTCTGACCTCTCAGATAGCTCTGCTGTCTAAAGCCAGAGCCCTTACCATCCGACTGACCTCTCAGATAGCTCTGCTGTCTAAAGCCAGAGCCCTTACCATCTACCTGACCTCTCAGATAGCTCTGCTGTCTAAAGCCAGAGCCCTTACCATCCGTCTGACCTCTCAGATAGCTCTGCTGTCTAAAGCCAGAGCCCTTACCATAGCTCTGCTGTCTAAAGCCAGAGCCCTTACCATCTACCTGACCTCTCAGATAGCTCTGCTGTCTAAAGCCAGAGTGTAGGAAGGTGGCTACCTGACTATGGTTACCCCAGATTTTTTGCCTGTGTTTAGCTGGTTTTTTGACTTAGTTGACCTGGTTCCCTGCTAATCAGGGCCCCAGGCCATCTGCTCTCTCTGTAAAATGGATTCCATGTACCCTAGGTACATACCCCAATTGGAAATGGACCCCTTGTCAGCCCCTGTATAATGCACTATAGGTGCCCAGGGCATAGGGGCCACCAAGGCCTACCAGGGGCTGCAGCATATCTTTTGCCACCCCTGGCTGGTTCTTAAATTGACACAACTGGCTGATCACTCAGCTGGGGTAAGGTGGTGTAATCACCCCTTGCTTAGATATAGTATACCTATATCTAAACCTATATCTGGACACATGTAAACCTGTGAGCCACTCCTATGGAAGGCCTCATCAATCCTGGAGGCAGGGTGCGTGGTTTTATGTGAGATGGAGCTCTAGCATGAGCTGAGCCTGTCTGCAGCTGTCGGGAACAACTCCCTAAGCTGTTTCAGGATAATGCCATACCATATACTCTTAAGTGCCTTATAATCCTCGCGGTTAAATAGCAACTTTGGTTTGGCTTTATCAAAACATGTCGTGTAAGGTGTCATACGATTTGGAATACCATCCCCTCGCCAGTTCTGGCGACGGGGATGGCATTCCACCCCTCTAGAGGGGTAAGACATGTTCCTTTACTAAATGCGGTTAATTTCTCCAAAGACCTTAAGATCCACAAAATGGATGCCTCTGCCACAGACAAATGTCTGGACCCCTGCAGTTGACCGAAACTCAGCAGATGGGGCCTGGACAAAGGGTTTCCTGTCACAGGAGGGTGTCACCACCCTCCAGACAGGAGATAGTGGATTGTAGCAGGGAGGTTTGAAAGAAACCAGACACTGCCTGGGGCGCACAAGGCTGCCCCTTGCATAATCCGGCCAAACCGGTTCTGGGGCACTCCAGCCCTCGTGCCAGGGCGGCCTGGATCAAAGGAAGGGGGTGTATCCACCCACTTCCTGGGTCCCACCCATAGGAGGGGACCTATCAGGTAATCACGCCCCCCAGATTGGAATAAGAGTGGGAGCAGTGCCAATGCACATCAGATTTCCTGGAAGAAACATTTGAAACGCAATTCTGGACCCTTCGCCCTCCATCTCATCGTGGAAGCCCGAAGAATCTCCCTTGTGGTCAAGGAGTGACCACCCTGCAGCAGCAGGCACCATCCAGCCCTCGACGTCTACTTAGTTGCAGTTCCCGCCGGAACTCGAGCAACTGAGATCGACGAGATCAAGCTTGCCTGCCTTCCAACAGCCCGATCCACAGTCCCTGCAGAGCTGAGACCCGTGGAGGCGACCGGAAGCGTGGGGCACGCCATCTTGAATTGACCACGAGACGCTGACCGTGCAGCCCACGAGTGACCCTCGAAGCTGTGCACCGGGGTTTGAGAAGCCCCCACCCTGAGCTGCTCCTGAGCCGAAGTTCAGCCCTCCACACTCGACGAGTGCTGCGTGGGGCCCTTTGGCACTATTTGGCTCAACGCGTTGACCCGGTCACTTGCCAGCTGGCTAGTGGTCCCTGTGCCGACGAACTACCTAAGAAGACTCGTGAATCTGGTTGCTCCAGATCCACACCAGCTCCCCTGAAAAGGAGCCCCGACTCTGACCTTCCTGGTCCGAGTGAGAAGCAATCTTCCGATCCCGCGTGGATTGCTCTTACCAAGGCTTGTTTGCTCCAAACTTGAAGCCGACTGCACCGACGGTGAGAGCCTGCGTGGGACAGATCGTGACCTGCTCCTGGACGTCGCAGATGCCCCAGAGCCCACGTGACAGCGGAGAGAAGCTCTTTGACGACCACCTGATTGCGCCCGACATTGCCTGGTTCCGTCCTGGTTCCACCCTGGTCACTGCTGAGTGACCCAGACTCTGTCCCCTCTGCTTTCAGGTACTCTACAACTTGAGTCCACCCTTGGACTCCACCGGACACTTCATCTTTAACCCGCTTGCAGCCCTTTCAGCTTCAAGCACCAAGAGCCTGCGTGTCAAAACCCGACGCCACTTCGACCCTGTGCACCCACTTCCTGTGGGTGAGGTGACTTTGCTCCGCCGGTGTTCCCACACTGGTGCACACCTCTAGGGTCTGTGTGTTAAGTTTTGTTCCTCTAGGTTCAGCGGAAGTGTCCTTAAACTTTAACTCTATGACTTTTACGCACCATTGGTTAACATTGGTGCATGCGTGCGCTTTCCGCACATCTCCCGAATCCCGAGGGCCATTCCCGACTTCAGCATTGCTTGTCCTGACTGCTCCCAGCGATTCCCTAGGCCCTAGGCCTAACCACTGTTCGAGTGGCCTCTCTTATACCACTTGTTTAGTATATGGTTTGAGTGGCCACCCACCCTCATCCATAATTGTGCAACTTGTATGTTTAAACAGTGCTTTTGATTTAACGCTTGTGCCCCTTTATTCATAAAGAATACTGGGGATTGTTTTTAGTAATAAACACATATATTTTTATAATATATACTTGTGTGGTGTCCTTTCATTTGGTATTACAGGATTGTATGTGGTAAAACAGCTCGCTTAACACGACCTCTTAAGTTAAGCCTTTAGGCTGCTTAGTCCATGCTACCCCTAGGATAGCTTGTCTAATAAGGTTGACTTACAACCAGACACCATAAGGGATTGTTTGGTCAGGTAGTAGGTGGTTCCAGAATTGGAAACATCCCCTACCAGGCCAACTTCTCACATTGGTGAGCAGCGGTGCGGATTTGAGCTTGCTGTTGTTTTACCATTGCAATCTTTATATCAAATTGAAAGATCACATCAAGTACCTCTAGGTACATAGAAATCAAAAGCTTAGCATATTAAGTTCTACTGAACTTAGTAGTTGTAGATAAAAGGGATTAGCACACCCTGACTACAACTCACTAGCAAGGTACAGTAGGAAAACACTTAGTGTAGGTAAGTGCACCACTTACACCTCACTAGTAACCATGTCTGACACAGGAAAAGCCTCAGGGTCTAATCCTGTGACAGTTGACCCTACCCAGGCAACTTTTGGATATGACAAACTAACCCGAAGAGACTTGATTGCCTTGTGCAAAGCAAGAGGGTTAAAAAGGGGCAGAAGCCCCACCTGCCAAATCCTGGTAGAAATCCTAGAACAGGATGACTTAGAGAAGGCAAAGGCAGCTTCCCTAGACACAGGAAATGGAGGGAACCCCCCTGAAACTGATCCCCCTCAGGAGGAGGAGGATGATGATGACTTAGATGAGGACTCAGATGTTGAGGACTTAGAAGTTCAGGATCAGGGTAGCCAGGTTCCAGTTGCCAGGCTTAGCCAGGCCAACTTGGACCTACTGGGGAATGGAGAGGGCCAGCACCTCCCCAGAACCCAACATGTTATTCTCCCAGGCAACAGAAGAGTGAGATCTCCCTCAGGGGACTCTCATGTTTCTAGTGCCTCCAGAGAATCACAGAGAGGCATGAGTGCTTCTCAAAAGCTAGAGCATAGGGCCAGAATGAGGGCTGTCAAACTCCAGATAGAGAGGGAGGAGGTAGCCTTGGCTCAAGCTAGACTTGCCTTGGCAAGAGAGCAGAAATTGTGTGGCTTAGATGCCACTGGTGGCAGCAATATTCCTAAAGAGAAACCCAGGTCCTATGATAGTAGAAACCTGACAAAGATTGTGCCCCCCTACAAGGAAGGGGATGATATCCACAAGTGGATGACTGCTCTTGAGAGAGCCTGCATGGTACAGCAGGTTCCTGAGGAACAGTGGGCAGCAATCTTATGGTACTCCTTTTCAGAGAAAGGGAGAGATAAGCTCCTCACTGTTAGACATGAGGATGCAAACAAGTACAAAGTCCTGAAGAGTGTTCTGATAGATGGGTTTGGCTTAACCACTGAACAGTACAGGTTGAAGTTCAGAGACACCCAGAAGACACAGACTCAGGACTGGACTGATTTTGTTGATTGTGCAACTAAGGCTCTGGAGGGTTGGCTACATGGCAGCAAAGTACATGACTTTACAGGATTGTATAATTTGATTATGAGGGAGCAGATCCTAAGTAATTGTCAGAACCAGCTCTTACACCAGCACCTGGTGGACTCTGATCTGACCTCTCCCCAAGAATTGGGAAAGAAGGCAGACAAGTGGGTCAGAACCAGGATTAGGCCTAAGAATCAGGACAGTAACCAGAAGAAGGAGTCTACCAAGCCTCAATATAAGGGAGGGGATAAAAATAAAGAAAAGACTTCCCCAGGGCCCCAAAACTCCAAGAATGGGGGTGGGTCCCAAGACACTTCTTCAACTGAGAAAAAGCCTTATTGTTATGCCTGTAAACAGGTGGGGCATTACAAAACAGACAACTGTTGTCCCAAGAATAACAATAAAGAAAATATACCTCCAAAGCCAGCTTCAACACCTCCTGTTACTGTCAGCAGTAATCCCCCAGGAAGTGGAAGCACACCCAGGAATCTGGGTGGGTTTACTGTTGGAGCTCAGGTGGACCCTGGCCTATCCAGGTCCCCATCACCCAATGATCTTGTTTATGAGACTGGCATGGGGTTTGCCAACTTCTCTGCTTGCCCAAATACCTTGAGCAAGTATAGACAAGAACCCATCATCAATGGTTTGAAAGTTGAAGCTTTTAGAGACACAGGGGCTAGCATTACCATGGTGGCTGATGGCATAGTCCCCTCTAAGCAACTTTTACCTGGTGCCACATACCAGGTTACAAACATTGATGGAATACAAACAAATCATCCCATGGCAGTAGTAAGTCTCATCTGGGGAGGTGTCATTGGCCCAAAGAGAGTGGCAGTGTCACCAAACTTGCCTGTAGACTGCCTACTTGGTAATGATTTAGAGATCTCAGCCTGGGCTGAGGTTGAACAGGAAACCCATTCTAGAATGGTGAATTCCAATGGAAAGGTTAGTGGGGCTGTAATGGCTACAGCCCCAATTCAAGATGTCCTTCCTGAAAAGGTTGGTAGGGCTGAGAAACTCTCTGCCCCATCTTTAGCAAAAGCTCTTCCTGAACAGAATAGCAAAGCTGTTATGATAACAGCAGAAACCCAAACTGAGTCTCCTCCTGAAAAGGTTGGTGGGGCTGTGATGGCCACAGCCCAAACTCAAACTGATATGTGTGTTGTGAAACCTGAAATGATGGATAACTCCACACAAACTGAGAGCATGGAGGAGGAAGAGAAATCTCCCCCTCACCAGACTTTAGGACAGGATCAGCCTCCTCAGGGAACTGATCTTACCCCTGATGAAGGAACTGCCCCAGAGGTGGTTGGGCCTAGCCTGACAGAACCCCTGATGTCAGTGGACCCTTCTCAGGTGGGACCCAGTCTGGAGCAGGTAACCTGCCCCTCTCTCCCTTGCCTTAGCCAGCCCAGGGCTGCAGAGGACAAGAAGGACAGTGAGACCCAGAGGGCCCCCTGTCAAATAAAGCACCCCCATCAACAGATTAGGTGCACCAAAACTAGTAGCCCTAGTGAGGTGAAAACTTTAAAAACTCCTGAGGGAGCCCCCTTAAAAACAGTTAGGGACCTCCCACAGATGGATTCTGTTGGGCACAGCCAAACCTGGGACCCAAAGGGCCCAAACCTGAACTGTCCCTCCAGCAAGCCAAACAGAGGGACCCAGCCTCCAGCTTTAGGTAGCCAGAGGTTGACCCTGAGAGCACAGTGCAACTCAGTTAAAGAAAGAAAGGCACACATGGTGGAAGATAATTGGAGGAAGCCAAGCCCTAACTTAGTAGAGCCTCACTTCAATACTCCATATCCAAACCAGCCTTTAACTTTGCATAAACACACCCAAGGTAGTAATTCCCTATGGTGGAGACCCTCTAATACCCAAAGGGTGAGGGACTGCTTAGTGGACCATGAGACAGGGGGTACCCATGCTAGTGCAGGTACTTCCTTATATGGCCACTCAGGCAATATAGGCTTACCTGGCCAAGGATAGCCTTATCTCCTTTCGTTTGGGGGGGGGTTATGTAGGAAGGTGGCTACCTGACTATGGTTACCCCAGATTTTTTGCCTGTGTTTAGCTGGTTTTTTGACTTAGTTGACCTGGTTCCCTGCTAATCAGGGCCCCAAGCCATCTGCTCTCTCTGTAAAATGGATTCCATGTACCCTAGGTACATACCCCAATTGGAAATGGACCCCTTGTCAGCCCCTGTATAATGCACTATAGGTGCCCAGGGCATAGGGGCCACCAAGGCCTACCAGGGGCTGCAGCATATCTTTTGCCACCCCTGGCTGGTTCTTAAATTGACACAACTGGCTGATCACTCAGCTGGGGTAAGGTGGTGTAATCACCCCTTGCTTAGATATAGTATACCTATATCTAAACCTATATCTGGACACATGTAAACCTGTGAGCCACTCCTATGGAAGGCCTCATCAATCCTGGAGGCAGGGTGCGTGGTTTTATGTGAGATGGAGCTCTAGCATGAGCTGAGCCTGTCTGCAGCTGTCGGGAACAACTCCCTAAGCTGTTTCAGGATAATGCCATACCATATACTCTTAAGTGCCTTATAATCCTCGCGGTTAAATAGCAACTTTGGTTTGGCTTTATCAAAACATGTCGTGTAAGGTGTCATACGATTTGGAATACCATCCCCTCGCCAGTTCTGGCGACGGGGATGGCATTCCACCCCTCTAGAGGGGTAAGACATGTTCCTTTACTAAATGCGGTTAATTTCTCCAAAGACCTTAAGATCCACAAAATGGATGCCTCTGCCACAGACAAATGTCTGGACCCCTGCAGTTGACCGAAACTCAGCAGATGGGGCCTGGACAAAGGGTTTCCTGTCACAGGAGGGTGTCACCACCCTCCAGACAGGAGATAGTGGATTGTAGCAGGGAGGTTTGAAAGAAACCAGACACTGCCTGGGGCGCACAAGGCTGCCCCTTGCATAATCCGGCCAAACCGGTTCTGGGGCACTCCAGCCCTCGTGCCAGGGCGGCCTGGATCAAAGGAAGGGGGTGTATCCACCCACTTCCTGGGTCCCACCCATAGGAGGGGACCTAGCAGGTAATCACGCCCCCCAGATTGGAATAAGAGTGGGAGCAGTGCCAATGCACATCAGATTTCCTGGAAGAAACATTTGAAACGCAATTCTGGACCCTTCGCCCTCCATCTCATCGTGGAAGCCCGAAGAATCTCCCTTGTGGTCAAGGAGTGACCACCCTGCAGCAGCAGGCACCATCCAGCCCTCGACGTCTACTTAGTTGCAGTTCCCGCCGGAACTCGAGCGACTGAGATCGACGAGATCAAGCTTGCCTGCCTTCCAACAGCCCGATCCACAGTCCCTGCAGAGCTGAGACCCGTGGAGGTGATCGGAAGCGTGGGGCACGCCATCTTGAATTGACCACGAGACGCTGACCGTGCAGCCCACGAGTGACCCTCGAAGCTGTGCACCGGGGTTTGAGAAGCCCCCACCCTGAGCTGCTCCTGAGCCGAAGTTCAGCCCTCCACACTCGACGAGTGCTGCGTGGGGCCCTTTGGCACTATTTGGCTCAACGCGTTGACCCGGTCACTTGCCAGCTGGCTAGTGGTCCCTGTGCCGACGAACTACCTAAGAAGACTCGTGAATCTGGTTGCTCCAGATCCACACCAGCTCCCCTGAAAAGGAGCCCCGACTCTGACCTTCCTGGTCCGAGTGAGAAGCAATCTTCCGATCCCGCGTGGATTGCTCTTACCAAGGCTTGTTTGCTCCAAACTTGAAGCCGACTGCACCGACGGTGAGAGCCTGCGTGGGACAGATCGTGACCTGCTCCTGGACGTCGCAGATGCCCCAGAGCCCACGTGACAGCGGAGAGAAGCTCCTCGACGACCACCTGATTGCGCCCGACATTGCCTGGTTCCGTCCTGGTTCCACCCTGGTCACTGCTGAGTGACCCAGACTCTGTCCCCTCTGCTTTCAGGTACTCTACAACTTGAGTCCACCCTTGGACTCCACCGGACACTTCATCTTTAACCCGCTTGCAGCCCTTTCAGCTTCAAGCACCAAGAGCCTGCGTGTCAAAACCCGACGCCACTTCGACCCTGTGCACCCACTTCCTGTGGGTGAGGTAACTTTGCTCCGCCGGTGTTCCCACACTGGTGCACACCTCTAGGGTCTGTGTGTTAAGTTTTGTTCCTCTAGGTTCAGCGGAAGTGTCCTTAAACTTTAACTCTATGACTTTTACGCACCATTGGTTAACATTGGTGCATGCGTGCGCTTTCCGCACATCTCCCGAATCCCGAGGGCCATTCCCGACTTCAGCATTGCTTGTCCTGACTGCTCCCAGCGATTCCCTAGGCCCTAGGCCTAACCACTGTTCGAGTGGCCTCTCTTATACCACTTGTTTAGTATATGGTTTGAGTGGCCACCCGCCCTCATCCATAATTGTGCAACTTGTATGTTTAAACAGTGCTTTTGATTTAACGCTTGTGCCCCTTTATTCATAAAGAATACTGGGGATTGTTTTTAGTAATAAACACATATATTTTTATAATATATACTTGTGTGGTGTCCTTTCATTTGGTATTACAGGATTGTATGTGGTAAAACAGCTCGCTTAACACGACCTCTTAAGTTAAGCCTTTAGGCTGCTTAGTCCATGCTACCCCTAGGATAGCTTGTCTAATAAGGTTGACTTACAACCAGACACCATAAGGGATTGTTTGGTCAGGTAGTAGGTGGTTCCAGAATTGGAAACATCCCCTACCAGGCCAACTTCTCACACAGAGCCATTACCATCCGTCTGACCTCTCAGATAGCTCTGCTGTCTAAAGCCAGAGCCCTTACCATCCGTCTGACCTCTCAGATAGCTCTGCTGTCTAAAGCCAGAGCCCTTACCATCCGACTGACCTCTCAGATAGCTCTGCTGTCTAAAGCCAGAGCCCTTACCATCTACCTGACCTCTCAGATAGCTCTGCTGTCTAAAGCCAGAGCCCTTACCATCCGTCTGACCTCTCAGATAGCTCTGCTGTCTAAAGCCAGAGCCCTTACCATCCGTCTGACCTCTCAGATAGCTCTGCTGTCTAAAGCCAGAGCCCTTACCATCCGTCTGACCTCTCAGATAGCTCTGCTGTCTAAAGCCAGAGCCCTTACCATCCGACTGACCTCTCAGATAGCTCTGCTGTCTAAAGCCAGAGCCCTTACCATCTACCTGACCTCTCAGATAGCTCTGCTGTCTAAAGCCAGAGCCCTTACCATCTAACTGACCTCTCAGATAGCTCTGCTGTCTACAGCCAGAGCCCTTACCACCCGTCTGACCTCTCAGATAGCTCTGCTGTCTAAAGCCAGAGCCCTTACCATCCGTCTGACCTCTCAGATAGCTCTGCTGTCTAAAGCCAGAGCCCTTACCATCCGACTGACCTCTCAGATAGCTCTGCTGTCTAAAGCCAGAGCCCTTACCATCTACCTGACCTCTCAGATAGCTCTGCTGTCTAAAGCCAGAGCCCTTACCATCCGTCTGACCTCTCAGATAGCTCTGCTGTCTAAAGCCAGAGCCCTTACCATCCGTCTGACCTCTCAGATAGCTCTGCTGTCTAAAGCCAGAGCCCTTACCATCCGACTGACCTCTCAGATAGCTCTGCTGTCTAAAACCAGAGACTGTATGAGCTGTCTAACCTGACAGATAGCCCTGCTGCCTAAAGTCAAAGCCTGTACAAACAATTTAACCTGTGAGACGGCTGCTGTCTCACAGGTTAGGCTGTCAAATGAGATCCTTCTAATCTGTTGGATAGCTCTGCTGTCTAACGCAAACACCCTTATTGACCACCCCCTAGCAGTCTCCCTGATAGATTCTGGCAGAGGCGTGAGAGGAGGAAACCCTATAAACTACATATGGTAACGAGGCGGGCCACAGGCCGCTGTCCCTATATGACAGACGCCACCACAACCTGCAGGTAGAGTGTGGCTGCATAGTAGGAAGTGTCTTTCCTGACCTGGAAACAGCCTCAGCCTGCCTCATGAGTCTACATGGAACGGGGCAGCTCCTTGACGCGTCCACCTGTCTGATGGATCACCTGGGACAGACTTCCTTGGGGCGGTAGTGGTGGGTGCACAGTAGAGGTCCCATTTGAAGCCACAGGGAGGTTCGCTCTCCACCACTGCAGAGGCACCTCGTAGGGTCGCACCACCTCGGGTTCAAGGTAGAACTTAATGCAGACGAGGCCCTTTCAGTGGCTTGGTGTATCCATAAGGGTCAAGAAGCCCCTATCCATGAGGGTCAAGAAGCCCCTATCCATAAGGGTCAAGAAGCCCCTATCCATGAGGGTCAAGAAGCCCTATCCATAAGGGTCAAGAAGTCCCTATCCATAAGGGTCAAGAAGCCCCTATCCATGAGGGTCAAGAAGCCCTATCCATAAGGGTCAAGAAGTCCCTATCCATAAGGGTCAAGAAGCCCCTATCCATGAGGGTCAAGAAGCCCCTATCCATAAGGGTCAAGAAGCCCCTATCCATGAGGGTCAAGAAGCCCTATCCATAAGGGTCAAGAAGTCCCTATCCATAAGGGCCAAGAAGCCCCTACCGATAAGGGTCAAGAAGCCCCTATCCATAAGGGCCAAGAAGCCCCTACCGATAAGGGTCAAGAAGCCCCTATCCATAAGGGCCAAGAAGCCCCTATCCATAAGGGCCAAGAAGCCCCTATCCATAAGTGCCATGAAGCCCCTATCCATAAGGGTCAAGAAGTCCCTATCCATAAGGGTCAGAAGCCCCTATCCATAAGGGCCAAGAAGCCCCTATCCATAAGGGCCAAGAAGCCCCTATCCATAAGGGTCAAGAAGTCCCTATCCATAAGGGCCAAGAAGCCCCTACCCATAAGGGTCAAGAAGTCCCTACCCATAAGGGTCAAGAAGCCCCTATCCATAAGGGTCAAGAAGCCCCTATCCATAAGGGTCAAGAAGCCCCTATCCATAAGGGTCAGAAGCCCCTATCCATAAGGGCCAATAAGCCCCTATCCATAAGGGCCAATAAGCCCCTATCCATAAGGGCCAAGAAGCCCCTATCCATAAGGGCCAAGAAGCCCCTATCCATAAGGGCCAAGAAGCCCCTATCCATAAGTGCCATGAAGCCCCTATCCATAAGGGCCAAGAAGCCCCTATCCATAAGGGCCAAGAAGCCCCTATCCATAAGGGCCAAGAAGCCCCTACCCATAAGGGTCAAGAAGCCCCTATCCATAAGGGCCAAGAAGCCCCTATCCATAAGGGCCAAGAAGCCCCTATCCATAAGGGTCAGAAGCCCCTATCCATAAGGGCCAAGAAGCCCCTATCCATAAGGGCCAAGAAGCCCCTATCCATAAGGGTCAAGAAGTCCCTATCCATAAGGGCCAAGAAGCCCCTACCCATAAGGGTCAAGAAGCCCCTATCCATAAGGGTCAAGAAGCCCCTACCCATAAGGGTCAAGAAGCCCCTATCCATAAGGGTCAGAAGCCCCTATCCATAAGGGCCAATAAGCCCCTATCCATAAGGGCCAATAAGCCCCTATCCATAAGGGCCAAGAAGCCCCTATCCATAAGGGCCAAGAAGCCCCTATCCATAAGGGCCAAGAAGCCCCTATCCATAAGTGCCATGAAGCCCCTATCCATAAGGGCCAAGAAGCCCCTATCCATAAGGGCCAAGAAGCCCCTATCCATAAGGGCCAAGAAGCCCCTACCCATAAGGGTCAAGAAGCCCCTATCCATAAGGGTCAAGAAGCCCCTATCCATAAGGGTCAAGAAGCCCCTATCCATAAGGGTCAGAAGCCCCTATCCATAAGGGCCAATAAGCCCCTATCCATAAGGGCCAATAAGCCCCTATCCATAAGGGCCAAGAAGCCCCTATCCATAAGGGCCAAGAAGCCCCTATCCATAAGGGCCAAGAAGCCCCTATCCATAAGTGCCATGAAGCCCCTATCCATAAGGGCCAAGAAGCCCCTATCCATAAGGGCCAAGAAGCCCCTATCCATGAGGGTCAGAAGCCTCTATCCATAAGGGCCAAGAAGCCCCTATCCATAAGTGCCATGAAGCCCCTATCCATAAGGGCCAAGAAGCCCCTATCCATAAGGGTCAGGAAGCCCCTATCCAGAGGGTCAATAAGCCCCTATCCATAAGGGTCAGAAGCCCCTATCCATAAGGGTCAGAAGCCCCTATCCATAAGGGCCAAGAAGCCCCTATCCATAAGGGTCAAGAAGCCCCTATCCATAAGGGTCAGAAGCCCCTATCCATAAGGGTCAGAAGCCCCTATCCATAAGGGCCAAGAAGCCCCTATCCATAATGGTCAGAAGCCCCTATCCATAAGGGCCAAGAAGCCCCTATCCATAAGGGTCAAGAAGCCCCCTATCCATAAGGTTCAAGAAGCCCCTATCCATAAGGGTCAAGAAGCCCCTATCCATGAGGGTCAAGAAGCCCCTATTCAAAAGGGTCAAGAAGCCCCATCCATGAGGGTCAAGAAGCCCTATCCATAAGGGTCAACAAGCCCCTATCCATAAGGGTCAACAAGCCCCTATCCATAAGGGTCAAGAAGCCCCATCCATGAGGGTCAAGAAGCCCCTATCCATAAGGGTCAAGAAGCCCCTATCCAAGAGGGTCAAGAAGCCCCTATCCATAAGGGTCAAGAAGCCCCTATCCATAAGGGTCAAGAAGCCCCTATCCATAAGGGTCAAGAAGCCCCTATCCATGAGGGTCAAGAAGCCCCTATCCATGAGGGTCAAGAAGCCCCTATTCAAAAGGGTCAAGAAGCCCCTATCCATAAGGGTCAAGAAGCCCCTATCCATGAGGGTCAAGAAGCCCCTATCCTTAAGGGTCAAGAAGCCCCTATCCATAAGGGTCAACAAGCCCCTGTCCATAAGGGTCAAGAAGCCCCTATCCATAAGGGTCAACAAGCCCCTATCCTTAAGGGTCAAGAAGCCCCTATCCATAAGGGTCAAGAAGCCCCTATCCATAATGGTCAAGAATCCCCTATCCACGAGGGTCAAGAAGCCCCATCCATGAGGGTCAAGAAGCCCTATCCATAAGGGTCAAGAAGCCCCTATCCATAAGGGTCAAGAAGCCCCTATCCATAAGGGTCAAGAAACCCCTATCCATAAGGGTCAAGAAGCCCCTATCCATAAGGGTCAAGAAGCCCCTATCCATAAGGGTCAAGAAACCCCTATCCATAAGGGTCAAGAAGCCCCTATTCATGAGGGTCAAGAAGCCCCTATCCATGAGGGTCAAGAAACCCCTATCCTTAAGGGTCAAGAAGCCCCTTTCCATAAGGGTCAACAAGGCCCTATCCATAAGGGTCAAGAAACCCCTATCCATAAGGGTCAAGAAGCCCCTATCCATGAGGGTCAAGAACCCCCTATCCATGAGGGTCAAGAAGCCCCTATCGAGACGGGCCAAGAAACCCCTATCAATGAGGATCAAGAAGCTCTTATCCATGAGGGTCAAGAAACCCCTATCCTTAAGGGTCAAGAAGCCCCTATCCATAAGGGTCAAGAAGCCCCTATCCATAAGGGTCAAGAAACCCCTATCCATAAGGGTCAAGAAGCCCCTATCCATGAGGGTCAAGAAGCCCCTATCCATGAGGGTCAAGAAGCCCCTATCCAAAAGGGTCAAGAAGCCCCTATCCATGAGGGTCAAGAAGCCCCTATCCATAAGAGTCAAGAAGCCCCTATCCAAAAGGGTCAAGAAGCCCCTATCCATGAGGGTCAAGAAGCCCCTATCCATAAGAGTCAAGAAGCCCCTATCCAAAAGGGTCAAGAAGCCCCTATCCATAAGGGTCAAGAAGCCCCTATCCATGAGTGTCAAGAAGCCCCTATCCATAACGGTCAAGAAGCCCCTATCCATGAGTGTCAAGAAGCCCCTATCCATGAGTGTCAAGAAGCCCCTATCCATGAGTGTCAAGAAGCCCCTATCCATAAGGGTCAACAACACCCTGTCCATAAGTGTCAAGAAGCCCCTATCTATAAGGGTCAGAAGCCTCTATCCATAAGGGCCAAGAAGCCCCTATCCATAAGTGCCATGAAGCCCCTATCCATAAGGGCCAAGAAGCCCCTATCCATAAGGGTCAGGAAGCCCCTATCCAGAGGGTCAATAAGCCCCTATCCATAAGGGTCAGAAGCCCCTATCCATAAGGGTCAGAAGCCCCTATCCATAAGGGCCAAGAAGCCCCTATCCATAAGGGTCAAGAAGCCCCTATCCATAAGGGTCAGAAGCCCCTATCCATAAGGGTCAGAAGCCCCTATCCATAAGGGCCAAGAAGCCCCTATCCATAATGGTCAGAAGCCCCTATCCATAAGGGCCAAGAAGCCCCTATCCATAAGGGTCAAGAAGCCCCCTATCCATAAGGGTCAAGAAGCCCCTATCCATAAGGGTCAAGAAGCCCCTATCCATGAGGGTCAAGAAGCCCCTATTCAAAAGGGTCAAGAAGCCCCATCCATGAGGGTCAAGAAGCCCTATCCATAAGGGTCAACAAGCCCCTATCCATAAGGGTCAACAAGCCCCTATCCATAAGGGTCAAGAAGCCCCATCCATGAGGGTCAAGAAGCCCCTATCCATAAGGGTCAAGAAGCCCCTATCCAAGAGGGTCAAGAAGCCCCTATCCATAAGGGTCAAGAAGCCCCTATCCATAAGGGTCAAGAAGCCCCTATCCATAAGGGTCAAGAAGCCCCTATCCATGAGGGTCAAGAAGCCCCTATCCATGAGGGTCAAGAAGCCCCTATTCAAAAGGGTCAAGAAGCCCCTATTCATGAGGGTCAAGAAGCCCCTATCCATGAGGGTCAAGAAACCCCTATCCTTAAGGGTCAAGAAGCCCCTTTCCATAAGGGTCAACAAGGCCCTATCCATAAGGGTCAAGAAACCCCTATCCATAAGGGTCAAGAAGCCCCTATCCATGAGGGTCAAGAACCCCCTATCCATGAGGGTCAAGAAGCCCCTATCGAGACGGGCCAAGAAACCCCTATCAATGAGGATCAAGAAGCTCTTATCCATAAGGGTCAAGAAACCCCTATCCATAAGGGTCAAGAAGCCCCTATTCATGAGGGTCAAGAAGCCCCTATCCATGAGGGTCAAGAAACCCCTATCCTTAAGGGTCAAGAAGCCCCTTTCCATAAGGGTCAACAAGGCCCTATCCATAAGGGTCAAGAAACCCCTATCCATAAGGGTCAAGAAGCCCCTATCCATGAGGGTCAAGAACCCCCTATCCATGAGGGTCAAGAAGCCCCTATCGAGACGGGCCAAGAAACCCCTATCAATGAGGATCAAGAAGCTCTTATCCATGAGGGTCAAGAAACCCCTATCCTTAAGGGTCAAGAAGCCCCTATCCATAAGGGTCAAGAAGCCCCTATCCATAAGGGTCAAGAAACCCCTATCCATAAGGGTCAAGAAGCCCCTATCCATAAGGGTCAAGAAACCCCTATCCATAAGGGTCAAGAAGGCCCTATCCATGAGGGTCAAGAAGCCCCTATCCATGAGGGTCAAGAAGCCCCTATCCATAAGGGTCAAGAAGCCCCTATCCATGAGTGTCAAGAAGCCCCTATCCATAAGGGTCAAGAAGCCCCTATCCATGAGTGTCAAGAAGCCCCTATCCATGAGTGTCAAGAAGCCCCTATCCATGAGTGTCAAGAAGTCCCTATCCATGAGGGTCAAGAAGCCCCTATCCATGAGGGTCAAGAAGCCCCTATCCATAAGAGTCAAGAAGCCCCTATCCAAAAGGGTCAAGAAGCCCCTATCCATGAGTGTCAAGAAGCCCCTATCCATGAGTGTCAAGAAGCCCCTATCCATGAGGGTCAAGAAGCCCCTATCCATAAGAGTCAAGAAGCCCCTATCCAAAAGGGTCAAGAAGCCCCTATCCATGAGTGTCAAGAAGCCCCTATCCATAAGGGTCAAGAAGCCCCTATCCATAAGGGTCAAGAAGCCCCTATCCATGAGTGTCAAGAAGCCCCTATCCATAAGGGTCAAGAAGCCCCTATCCATGAGTGTCAAGAAGCCCCTATCCATGAGTGTCAAGAAGCCCCTATCCATGAGTGTCAAGAAGCCCCTATCCATGAGTGTCAAGAAGCCCCTATCCATGAGTGTCAAGAAGCCCCTATCCATGAGTGTCAAGAAGCCCCTATCCATGAGGGTCAAGAAGCCCCTATCCATAAGAGTCAAGAAGCCCCTATCCAAAAGGGTCAAGAAGCCCCTATCCATGAGTGTCAAGAAGCCCCTATCCATAAGGGTCAAGAAGCCCCTATCCATAAGGGTCAAGAAGCCCCTATCCATGAGTGTCAAGAAGCCCCTATCCATGAGTGTCAAGAAGCCCCTATCCATGAGTGTCAAGAAGCCCCTATCCATGAGTGTCAAGAAGCCCCTATCCATGAGTGTCAAGAAGCCCCTATCCATGAGGGTCAAGAAGCCCCTATCCATGAGTGTCAAGAAGCCCCTATCCATGAGTGTCAAGAAGCCCCTATCCATGAGTGTCAAGAAGCCCCCTCCAGTCCGCTGTACTTCCCTTGGTGAGGCACGGGGTACTCGCCCTAGGTGCAGGTTAGTGAGACTGCATGCCTCGGTCTGCGCACTGATCACAGACCACAATAAAATATATGTATATAGAAATATGACTGGACGAGGGAGCTTTCGCCCAAAGTTGCATCCGTGGACCTTAAGACGCAACAAAGCAAATACTTTTCAGTTGTGGCCGCCTGAGGGGGTAGGCAGGGCGAGTGCAGTGTGATTCTCAGGTCTGTATGGGTTGAGTGTTTTTGAAAACCTGAATTTAGGGTTTGTGGCATTAAAAGAATACTAGAGGGTCCACACCCTGCAGACGATGAGACTTTGGTGGTGGTGTTGGATGCTAAGGTGGAGTTGGCTGTAGGGCCTGGCCGGTGGGCTTGGGCTGCATGAATTGTTGGGCCCAGGGCCTTGATCGAGTGAAGGGCCTGTGATCAGTCCCAGGCGCCCCACAGAACACATCACAACAGCATAATAGAACTTCAACAACACAACACAGCATTAAAATAATAGAACTATACAGCACTACATTAGCACAATGCCACAGTATGACAAAGCCATCAGCACAGGTAAACAACACAATGGCATATACAACTCAACAACACACGACTAATAACCAAGCAGCACAACACACAAATAACAAATTAGGACACATTAACAAACACAGCAATAAAACACAAATACATAACATGCAAAACAGGTGAAAAACAACACAACACCCCCACCCAAAAATATAGCGCAATGTCACAACTACAAGTTCTCTTCATAATCCCTCCACCTAAGTGTGCAGAGGCAGCTTCATCTGTTTCCTTTGTGTTAAATTGTGAGTCTGATGGTGGCTCTTTCCCGCTTTCAACACCACCCATACACAATACCTCCGTCGTTCTTCACTAAACCACAGTCACATATTACCACCTTTATCTGGGCCGGGAAGACCCCCAAGTGCCATTTGCAAAATGTTGTCGTTCTTCGTACGAAGCAGGGCTGGGTTGGGCTGACGTTCACTTGTACTACTGGGCCTCACAGCTAGTCACCAGTGATGACCGGTTCAGGGCCGACAGAGGTGACCCGGCACACACTCTGGAAATTGCCCTGTGCAGCCTCATGGCCTGCTCTCCTAGGTTTACAGCCGTGAACCCCCACACTCTCTCCCTCCGGTCACACTGGTCCCTATCACTTGCTGGTACCGGCCGCTCCCCCCTATGCGATGCCATGGAGGGTGTGAGAAAGCACCTCTTTTGACATGGTTAGCCCCCACTTTTGCCTGGTATTTGATGTGGTTTCAATTGTAGTGCACAGGGTACCCGCCAACAAGGCCCCCTGTGTCAGTGCTTCTTCCCTAATACATTTTTTTTAATTTTTTTTTTATTTTTTTTTTAGTGGTCGCAAAGTGGCCAGATTGGTTTTATTCACACTCAGACACTTTAGCACCGCTTTACAAAGTTTACCGGTGAAGCTATACTTTCGTTTTCTCGTCTTTCTTTGAACAGCATTGTTTTCCCTAGATGGGGAAGTGCAGCATTCCTGAAGGGACTGCAATACCTAGTTAATGTGTAGAGTGGAAAATTTTTAATTTGTTCATTATGAGCTGTTTTCCTTATTTTAGTTTATCTGCGTCCAGGGATGTGGTCTTTATAAACCAAACTGCTTACTGTTTGTAAGCATATAATCAATGGACATTGAAACGGTTCACTTCTAGGCCCTGTAGTCATTTCCTTAAATTTCCAAGCAAAAACACTAATTGATTTCTGAATAATGAGTGTAAAAGCATTAAGGTAACCACGTTTTTCCTGCTTACATTTCACATGCTTTACTTTTTTTATTTTTATTTGTTTTATTAACACAATAATCATTGCAGAGCATTACAATTAGCCGTGCGTTATCATATTACATCATGACATTGCCCTATATATATATGCAAGAAAATACTGTGCTTTTTGTTATATATAACGAACCATTCCTAGTGAAGCTTAAACGCAACCCGTCGCCCCCCTCCCCCCTCAGCACGAGTAATAAATACATAATGAAATAGTTGCAGGTAATGCTATTCGGGTGTAGTCTCTTAACCGTTGAATAATTGGAACGTCTCTTTTTCATCCTCCTATTAGTTATAGCAAACTTTAAAGCGGAACATAGTAATGCAATCTGCATCTTGGTTCATGTAGGGTACATGAGCATAATATTCTCTATTTACATAACAATGACATCAGGTTGTGTTCTCACGGTTTCGTATACTGGTGTTTCAAAGGTCTATCTGATCTCACTAATTGTGGGTCGAGGAGTGTGTTTCAAATTCTCCCAAAATCGTGTGCCAGTCCAAAGAAATGTGTGTCTTTCTCAGACCCCTGCGTTCCTCCCTTTGTAATTCTGCACCCTCTGCCTTCCCCCATCTCAATACCTCTCCACACCAGGTCTCAGTATCGGGTGGCCTGGCTGATTTCCATTTCATCGCTATTGCCCTTTTCGCCAGCAACATAGCCAAATCTGCGAATCTTGTGCTTACACTCTTCTTCTTTTCTGTGTGACCCAATCCCAGACCTCCATACAATAAGGATGTGTATGACCTACCCGGTGCCACCGTCGTTTATACTTCTTGAACCTCCCCCCAATATTGTCTGAGCCTGGGGCAGTCCCAAAACATATGTACTAGGCCTGCATCTTCTAGCCCGCATCTAGGGCAGGTATTCGCCGCTTCCGGGAACATTGCGTGTATTCTGTGTGGGGTAAGATAGGCCCTGTGAATGATCATTAACTGGATATACTTGAACTTAGGATTCCGTGCCACTGTTTTGGGATATTTTAACACCCTTTCCCACTCTGTCTCTGAGGGCCCTGCCTGCGTCCTCCTCCCAGCGGGTTCGGAGGGGCTGTAAGGAGACTACTCTGCCAAGCCGTATCCCATTCGTGAGCCATTTCGTCAGGTGACTACCCGTTCCCATGAGATACTGCATTGTGAGTAATGGGTTTGTGTCTGATTCCGTTCCGGCTCTCGCCCAATGTGAGGTGATGTAATGCGCTATCTGCGCATGTGTTAGAAACATGTCTCTTGGGGTGTGGTGCAAATTAGTGAAGTCCGTATAAGTCAATAATTTCCCATAAGAGAAAAAATCTCCGACCTGTAGCACTCCTGCTTCGTGCCACAGCCTCAGTCTACTTTCCGTGAGTGGTCCTGTTCCCATGGGTATTCCCAGTAGTGGTATTGTGGGCGCGTATGTGGATGTTTTGTCCGTATATTTTACAGCCCTCTTCCAGTGTTGAAGTGCTAGTTTCAGTAATGGTGGGGTATTAACCGGTGTTTTGGCTCGCGGGAGAAGGAGACTGGGTATGGTTCCTCTAGCTGTGTCAGCGTCTGACATGTCGAGTTCATGTAGGTTACGGCCCGCTAACCAATAGGCCAGCCATTGTAATTGGCATGCATAGCTATATGCTATCAGGTCTGGGACTCCCATACCTCCCCTGTCTGTCGGCAGCTGTAATTTTGCCAGACTAATACGTCGCCTGCCTGTGCCCCACACTAGTTCCATCAGAACCGTATTTATAGCCTTAAAGAAAGGGGGGGTATCAGTATTGGTAGTTTCGTGAAGAAATATATAAGTCTGGGCAGTACCACCATTTTCGAGATCGTAACTATACCGGCCACGAGAGCGGTAATGTGGTCCAAAATCGTACCTGTGTCCGCAGTGTGCTAAGGGCCCGTCCCAAGTTGCCCTCTAAGAGGGCCTGTGGGCGTCTATAAATCTGAATACCCAGATATTTAAAGGTATCAGGGGCAATCTGGAAGCTGTGTGGTGTAAAGTGTAAGTGGTCGTTTACAAGGGGCTTGTGGAAATAGTACCCATAGGATTTACTTTTGTTGATCGTGAGGCCCGAAAGTTTCCGGAAATCACTGGATAACTCTGGCAGTGGCGTTAAGGGTCCCGACACATCTTTAAGAAATAATAATATATCATCCGCGTAGGTCGAGATGATATGCTGGGTGTTGCGGATGGTTATTCCTCTATGTATCGCCACTGTCCGTGCTTTCATTAGTAAGGGTTCTAAGGCGATAATAAAGAGCAGGGGCGACAGTGGGCACCCTTGTCTGGTGCCTTTCGCTATGGCGAACTGCTCTGAGACACACGCGTTGGTCCTCACTCTAGCCGTAGGGTCATGATAGAGTAATTTTACCCATGCTATATATTCCTCAGGAATGCCGAATTTGGACAACACTGCAAACATGAAGTCCCATCTCAGGGAGTCGAAGGCTTGCCTGAGGTCCAAGGAGATACACCCCTCGCTCGCTCCCTCTCTCCCCTGTGGTATCATCAGCTGACTCAACCTCCGTAAATTCAGTGCGGTGCTCCTCCCCGGAACAAATCCGTTTTGATCCGGATGGATGATATCCGCAATACAGTGTGATAGTCTCGTTGCCAGCAATTTACTTAGGATTTTATAATCCGTGTTCAGTAAGGATAAGGGCCTGTAGTTCTCAAGTTGTAAGGCATCTCTGCCCGGCTTCAGTAGGGATACTATTATTGCCTGCAATGTCGAGTCTGGTAGTGCACCACCTGCCAGAGCCTCCCTATATATCATTTGCAATCTTGGGGCCAATGTGTCTATGAATGTCATATAGAATTCTGCCGGTAGACCATCTGATCCAGGGGCTTTGTTTCGCGGAAGTGTCTTAATGGCCTGTCTTATTTCCTGTAGTGATATTGGTTTTGAGAGCTCAGTCTTTTGAGTCGGAGTTAATTGTGGGAGTTGCAGGTCTGAGAGAAAGTCGTCCAAATCCTGGGTATTAAGTGGGGAGTGTGGGCCATACAATTCAGTGTAGTAGCACCTAAACGTATTATTTATATCTATTTGGGGACGCACAATCCTCCCACTTCGATCTTTCACTTCCGTTATGGGGCTACTCTCCGGATCATTACGCGTTAAATGCGCTAGCAGGGGGCCAGCTCTATCTGCCTGAGTGTGTTGCCTATATGTGTATTCCTTATAGTCAATCAACCGCAGCTCCTCTAGCAGTTCCGCATGCTGGTTGTGTGCCTCCTGTAGCTGGGTGAGGTGACAATCTGTACCCGCTGCTTCGTTTTCAAGCAGTGCCTGCCCGCCCTCTACCTTCTTGAGTTTATCAAACAGTGTTCTCTTGACACCCACTTTTGTGCCCATCGCTACGCCTCGTATCGTCACCTTGAATGCGTCCCATTCGATTTGTCTGGTACTGGCTGTGTTCTCGTTGTCTATAAAGTATTGGGTGGTGGCATCTAGTAGGGTGGAGCGGAAGACTGAGTCCTCCAAGAGGCCTGGCGATAAACGCCACGTTGGTATCGGGGTAGGGACCCTCCCCCATCGCAATGTGAGTTCCACCGGGTTATGGTCCGACAATGTCTTGCCCATATGCGACACTGACGCTATGGACCCAAGCAGTGTTCGAGAACAGAATATACGGTCAATCCTTGTGTGTAATTTGTGCGGTGGGGAGTAAAACGTGTACTCTCTATTGGTTGTGTTCAGTGCCCGCCAAGAGTATATAAGGTCCCACCCAATTGCCCAGACCGCCAGTGCTTCAGCTTGTCTTCTACTGTCCGTGGCGTGCAGTGGGGGGTGTGATCTATCCAATGTGACGTCTAACACCGCATTACAATCTCCCCCAATCACCCAATCCAGGGCCACCCATCCTGACAGCATTCCACTGACATCACAGAAGAACCCAGATTGCTCTGACTTAGGCGCATAAATACAACCCAACACTACGTTTATACCATCTAATACCCCTCGCACGAATACAAATCTTCCATCTTTGTCTATCTTTTGTTCTAGGGCTTTGAAAGGGGTATTATTCCTTATCCAAACGGCTGCACCTCTGGAAAATGCCGAGTATTCCGTAGCGAATAATTGGCCTTTCCATTTCCGCCTTAATTTAGCCCCCTCTTCCCTGTTTAAGTGAGTTTCTTGTAAATATGCTATGGATATTTTACGCCTATTCAGTTGTGCCAAAGTTCTATGTCTTTTGTGTATTGAGCCCAATCCTCTTACATTCCAGGTGCAGATTGTGTAGTGATTAGGAGTTGACATGGTATAGAGTTTCCTCAGTCCCAGACATCACCCAAAGTTCTATTTCAATTAACCTTGTACACAATAGTGCGAGTGCTTCAACTGTACTGAACTTCCCAACGATAAGGTCCTTCTTACTAAACTGTGAGGGACCAAACCATAGCACCCAACCGGGGTATAAACCAATCGTCATAGTGCCGTTGCCTGGGGGGGTGCGCCCAGTCGGTAACCAGCTGCAAGTCTCTACTTAAAGTCTCTCCTCTCAAACACCCCAACATTTATAAGTTAATTGGCATCTTTCTCCCTCCCCTGACCATGCGGTTGTCCCATTGTTACGTTACCAATCTGCATTCACTGTGGCGCTCTTCAGAACTCCTCCGCCTGCTGCGCCGTGATTTGTGGGAATAATTGCACACTAGCGTCCGTATCCGATGTAGCCGTGCGAGAGCTGACCTGACTGTTAGTGTCTCTGTCCATGTCTGCATCATGGGCTGCCAGTGCATCTGTTGTGAGAGCTGCTACTTGCAAAGAGGTTCTTGCGTCCGACTGATCTTGGTCTCGACTTTGCGGGTGTGCGCCCTCCGACTCCTCCTCTGGTGTCTGGTCCGAACACTTCCCCAAAGGCCCCTGCGAGTGTTTGCTGTGCGCTTTCTGACTACCTCTTCGGGATCTGGGCGGTGTGAGCGACACCTCTATCCATTCCGAAGCTTCCTCCGGGGTATCAAGGAAGAAGGACTTATGGTCATGGAGGACCCTAAGTCGCGCCGGGAAGAATAGCAAATATTTCATGCTACGTTCACGGAGTGTCTTCTTCACTTCCCAAAAGGATGCTCGGGCTTTCTGTACTGCCTGCGTGAAGTCCGGATATATGGAGATTGTTGTATTCTCATACTTAATTGGGGATATTTCCCTGGCGGTTTTCAATATCGCATCTCGGTCTCTGAAATGGAGCAGCCTGGCTATTAGCGGGCGTGGTGGGGCTCCTGGCTTCGGCGGTCTAGGCGGCACTCTGTGGGCTCTCTCCACGCTGTATAGCGGGGCAGTTCCTCTGCGTCCATTATCGACCTTAACCAGTCCTCCACAAATGTAGTCGGAATGGTCCCTTCGCTGCGCTCCGGCACACCCAAAATACGTATATTATTGCGACGGGAACGCCCTTCTGCATCGTCCACCCTCTCTCTTAGATTCTTGACGTGTTTTTCCAGCTCCTCAAGTCTCATGGAGTGCTCCGTCTGTTGAGGTATTATATCATCTAATGCGAGTTTATGTTCAGCCACTTTTTCGGACAGTTTTTTGTGGTCGTCTTTCAGCAGGGAGAGACCTGTGGACATCGAGTCCATTCTTGCCTCGAGTGCTTCCCTGGAGGCCCTGATTTCCGTGAGGATAAGGTCCAGTTTGGCGTCTTGTGCCCCCAGGCCCGTCGGCGGGACGATGTCTTCGGTGGACGACGCCAGGGGATCTTCTGACCCGAGGAGGGTACCAACGTGCGTGGTGCCGGGTCATGCCGGCGGGTTCCATTCCTCACCATCGCGCTGCTGGCCTGCGGCTGCCCTCTTAGGTTTTTGGCGATACGTGGAGGTTTCAGTGTTGCGGCAGGAGCTTCCAGGAGTTGCACCCCTAGTCAGAGTCTGGGACGGGGTAGCCCCACCGCTCTCCGCAGTCTGCGCAGTGTGTCTCTCACCCGTCCACCCCGTTCCACACTGCGAGTCTCAGCGTTTCTTGTGTCCGCAGGCGAATTTGTGCTTAAAGAGACGTCAGTACTACTTGCAGTAAGCGCGTAGCAGCGCGGCACCTCTCATCCGGGGGCCGCCGTCTTGTAAGGTGCAGGGAGGGTAGAGCGGTGCGTCGTGGAGCCGTGAGGTTATGCGTGCAACATCAGGTCAGCCAACATCAGTAACACGGGGGGGGCCCGCCCCGTAACCGACCTCCCGGCCCACTCCGCAGGCACCTCGCCTCGTGCAGATCGCTATCGTCGAAGCACTTGTGGCAATGGCCACCGTCCGCCGATGCGGCAGGCCTCACAGTTGTAGCTCACCGCCGCCCCCGTGCAGCCAGTGTGATCTCCGTTTCCCCGTATGCTCCGCTCGTCCCGGATCCGGGCCTCTATGTTCGATCCCAGAGGGGGGGCAGCGGTCAACGGAAGGGGCAAGCCGCGACTCTGCTCCGTGTCAGCTCCGTCTCGGAAGCCCGATCACCAGGCGCCCGCAGTCCCGGGCCGGTCAATCGCAGTGCTGTGCGGTTGATTTTTGCTAGGCGGCCGGCTCAAGGACATCCGGGGGGATCAGGGGGGAGCGCCAGCGCCTGCCGGGGCTCAAGCCCGGTGTCCACCCGCTGCAGCCAGAAGGGGACGCGGGCGGGCACACGCCTCCCCGGACTCAGCTCACTTCCGGTCCGTCGCACTGTTCACTGTGGGCCGGGGACGTCTCGCCACAGTTGGGCCTCACCTTCACTCCGATGTGAGTTCGATCGCCAGCAGTTCAGGGCGTCTAAAGTCTTTTCTTTCGCGGTCGGAGTCAAGTCAAGTCAAGTCAAGTGATTTGTATAGCGCGCTACATACCCAGAGGGTCTCAAGGCGCTTGAGGGGGGAGGGGAATTACTTGTCGAATATCCAGGTTTTAAGTTGCTTTCTGAATGCTAGGTGGTTTTGAGTGAGGCGGAGGTGAATGGGGAGTGAATTCCAGGTTTTAGCCGCCAGGTAGGAGAAGGATCTTCCTCCCATGGTGGGTTTGTTGATGCGTGGAACAGCAGCAAGGGCTTGGTTGGAAGAGCGTAGCTGGCGGGAGGGTGTGTAGAAGGAAACTCGCGTGTTGAGGCATTCGGGTCCAAGTTCGTAAAGTGCTTTGTGTGCGTGGGTGAGGAGGCGGAATGTTATCCTCTTATTGACAGGGAGCCAATGGAGGTCTTTCAGGTGATTAGAAATGTGATCTTTACGCGGGATGTCTAGTATGAGTCTGGCTGATGCGTTCTGGATGCGTTGGAGTTTTTTCTGAAGTTTTGCGGTGGTACCGGCGTATAGGGTGTTTCCGTAGTCCAGGCGGCTTGTAACCAGTGCGTTGGTGACCGTTTTTCTAGTTTCGGTGGGGATCCAGCGAAATGTTTTTTTGAGCATGCGAAGAATGTTGAAGCAAGATGATGAAACGGCGTTGACTTGTCTGGTCATCGAGAGTGAGGAGTCCAGGATGACGCCCAGGTTCCGTGCGTGGTCCGTCGGGATGGGTGCTTTTCCAAGGGCCGCTGGCCACCAAGAGTCGTCCCATGCGGAGGGGGAGGTACCTAAGATAAGGACTTCTGTTTTGTCTGAATTCAGTTTCAGACGGCTGAGCTTCATTCACTCTGCTACTTCTTTCATTCCTTGATGTAGGTTGGTTTTGGCGGTGTTAGGGTCATTGGTGAGTGGGAGGATCAGTTGAGTGTCGTCAGCGTAGGAGATGATGTTGAGGTTGTGTTGGCGTGCGATGGTCGCGAGTGGGCTCATGTATACGTTGAAGAGGGTGGGGCTGAGTGAGGATCCTTATGGCACGCCACAGATGACTTCAGAGGCCTCTGACTTGAATGGTGGGAGGCGGACTCTCTGAGTTCTTCCGGCAAGGAACGAGGTGATCCATTCCAGTGCTTTTCCTTGGATTCCGATGTTTCTAAGGCGATGTAACAGGGTACTATGACAGACTGTGTCGAAGGCTGCGGAGAGGTCGAGGAGGATGAGGGCGACTGTGTCTCCATTGTCCAGTAGAGTTCGAATGTCGTCTGTTGCTGCGATGAGTGCGGTCTCAGTGCTGTGTTTGGCTCGGAAGCCGGACTGTGAGGAGTCGAGGGAATTGTTGGTTTCGAGCTGGTTGTTGATTGCTTTCTCGATGACTTTGGCCGGGAATGGAAGGAGCGAGATGGGGCGGTAGTTTTTGAGTTCGGTGGGGTCAGCTGTGTTTTTTTTTAGAAGGGCGCTGAGTTCGGCGTGTTTCCAGCTTTCCGGGAAGGTGGCGGAGTTGAGGGAGCAGTTGATGACGTCTCGGAGGTGTGGTGCTATGATGGAGTCTGCTTTGTTGAAGATGTGGTGAGGGCATGGGTCTGTGGGGGATCCTGAGTGGATGGAGTTCATCAAGCGGATGGTGTCCTCAGTGGAGATTGGGTTCCAGTCATTAAGGATGTTCAAGGGGGGTGAAGGTTCGGCAGAAGGTTGGGTGGGTTGGTCTACGGGTTGGTTTTGAAGCTGTTGTGGATGTCTGCGATTTTGTCATGGAAGAACGAAGCTAAGGAGTCGCAAAGGGTTTGAGAGGGAGTGATGTCGTTGGAGTTGGCAGTGGGGTTGGTAAACTCTTTGACGATGTTGAATAATTCCTTGCTGTTGTGGGCGTTGTTGTCTAGTCTATCTTTGAATGCGGCTTTCTTGGCTGTCCGGATCAGTTGGTGGTGTATGCGGGTGGCGTTTTTGAAGGCGTCCCTGGTGCTGGTGTTTGGGTCTTTTTTCCAGGCCTTCTCGAGGGAGCGACAGAGTTTCTTGATTTCTTAAGCTCATCGTTGAACCGGGGGGTGTTTTTGCTGCCTAGTTTGATTTGACGTTTTTTCAAGGGTGCTCGGTTGTCGGCGCTGTGAGTTAGCCATTGTGTGAGGTTGATGGCTGCTTGGTTAGGGTTCGACGAATAGGCTGGGGGGTTTTGAAGAAGCGATGTGGAGATCTGATCGATGGTGATTTTGTTCCAGTTTCTTCGCAGAGTGGGTTGAGGGTGGTTGTGGATTGTGGTCTTTTTGTAGGTGAAGTGAACGCAGCTGTGGTCCGTCCAATGGGGAGCTGTGGTGAGACTGAAGGAGATGTGCTTGCTGGAGGTGAAGATAGGGTCGAGTGTGTGTCCTGCGCAGTGGGTGGGGGTGTTAACTAGTTGTTTGAGTCCGAGGTTGGCGAGATTGTCCAGAAGAGTGGTGGTGTTGCTGTCGTTGTTCTTTTCCAGGTGAAAATTGAGGTCTCCCAGTAGAATGTAGTCCTCGGAGGGGAGGGCGTGAGGGGTGATGAAGTCAGTGATGTCTTCACAGAATTGTGCACGGGGTCCTGGTGGTCTGTAGAGGAGTGTGCCTCTGAGTGTGGTCTTGGGGTCGGTGTGGATCTGGAAGTGAAGGTGTTCGGCGCTAGCGAGGTTGACGTCTGAGCTGGTTGAGATGCGGATGGAATTCTTATGGACGATGGCGATGCCTCCTCCTGTTTGCTTGGTGCGGTCCTTTTCGGATGATCGGGAGAGCAATACCGATCATACCATATGCAGGGAGAAGGGGAGTTCTGCCAATAAAGCAGGATAAATACCCAAAACTGGGGTTTATTCACGGTGCTAGGACGACTCACGTCCTACATGCTCGGCTGTTGGCCACGCCCCCTCTTCCCTAATACATATACCATATTGGTACTTCTTACCCCCTGTCACTCCCTAGTAAGTGTCTGGGAGCTGAAGAGGGTCCCCTGAGACACCCCTCAATGGTACCATGCCATTGCCCTCACAGCTTGCATGCCCTTGTGGGGGGGGGGGGGAACGACCAAGCCGACATGGCACCCTGCCTGGGTACCATGGCAGCCAGCACTGCCTGTAGTTATAGGTAAGTCACCCCTCTAGCAGGCCTTACAGCCCTAAGGCAGGGTGCACTACACCACTGGTGAGGGCATATCTGCACGAGTAGATATGGCCCTACAATACTTTAATTCATTCTCAAATATGGTAAGTGCCAGGGAAGCCATTAGGAGTACATGGGCTGGAAACTCGACAACTCAAGTTCCCCAGCGCCAGGACGGCTTCACTGAAACCAGGAGTGTGTGTTACCAAACAACTCCTTGTAATAAATCCACACTCATGCCAATGTGAGATTTATTAAAACATGTACTCAGAGGGCACCTCTGACATTCCCCCTACAGACCCTGGTGTGGCCATTGACAGACTTTAGGCAGCCTGCCACCACCAGACATGTTTCTGGACCCCTGGGTGGAGAGCCTCAGCTCTCTGGGACCAGAAACAAAGCACATCCTGCTTGGAGGTGTCACAACTCCTTGCCCCAGGATGGGCCGGTGCTCCCAAGGGAAGCTCCAAAGGCCTGCCACCTTTGTAAAGGGACCCCCAGCCTCTGCTGCTAGCAACAGATGGCAGACCCCTGTTTACACCCGCACGTTGGGTGGGAAAACCAGCAGGAAAACTCTGAAAAACAAGGAGGTGTACCCCGCTTTGCAAACTCTACCCCTGAGGCAGAGGAGGCGAAGTTAAGCATACTTTTCAGTCCCCACCAACTTGAAAATGAGGGGACCCTGCAATCAGGGCTAGGTTTGTGCCCCAACCCACAGGAGGGTGGCATAATAGTGGGTGTAGTCACCCAAGGGAAGGTGCCCATTGGCCCTACTTACTATTCCCATAAACACCCCCTAAATTTAGTATTTAGAGGGCTCCCCCAGACCTAGAAACTACATTTTTTCAACCTACGAAGAAGAAGGACGAAGAAGACGCCGTGCAGCAAAGCCTGTATATGACTACAGACTTGACCCCAGCCCTACCGGCCTGTCTCCAGCATAAAAGACTCTGCAAAGAAGATGACATCTGTCCTGTGGCCAGCAACTTCCAGAATCCTGAGGAAGCCTGCCTGCTCTTCAACCAAAAGACCAGATCTCCTGAGGATAGCAGGCCTGTCCTGAAGAATCGAACCCCAAGGGCTCCGGATCCAGCCGGAACTGCTACTCCTTCCCACTCTGCACCCAATGCCCATGACCCAAGGTTGAGTGGTTCACCTGTCCAGTGAAGCCTCCCCAAAGATCCTGAGCTCGAGTCCAGCATTGGCTGACCCCTCCTGGACCCCTCGATGATGCCTGCAGCCCTAATCCAGAGGCTCCGACGTCGAAAGGCACCCCTGCAACCGAAGCCCCTGCACCTTGGTGAGCTGAATCGACGGTGTCCCTATGACCCCCTACATCTCTACTTACCCCTGCTGTTATTGGTCTCCCTCCTGCAACCTTTGGTGCAAAGCCTGCAGCCTGTTTGTCGAAAACAGAATCCTAATTGAAACGCAATGGGCGCCTGATGCTGAATTTGCACCCTGCAACCAGCCGCCACTATCATGCCAGTGGTGTATGTATGGGGCTGCTTTGTGGCCCCGTGCTTGACTTAACCCCCAAAGATTGGCCCCTGCAACCGATTTAATTACCTGAAAGTAGTGTGGCTCTGAGCACCCCCAGTCTCCATTGAAACACATTTTGACCTCTGAACCCAGCCGCCCCTGTTCCACTGGAGGTGCAGTTTTGGTACTCACCTGACCTTTGCCCCTTGCTGACCTTTGGTCTTGAAGACTGGAACTGTAAATGTAATACTTACCCGTATAACCGCATTATTGTTTTCCTTCATAGGATAATATTGAACTGTTCAGAAATTGCACAATGTCAACTTTTTCAAGTGAAAAGTATTTTTAGTTAAAAACGTACTTACCTTATTGTGGGCAGGAAAGAGATGAAAGTATTGCTCCCGCACGCAGGGAGATACACATTTAGCAGCTCCCTGCATGCAGGAGCAATGCCAGGGACCAAGGGGGCATTGAGGCGCCTACAGCGGTGAACAACCTTTACAACGAAACTTTTACAACGCACTACCATTACAACGCGGTCATTACAACGCAAACCATTACAACGCATTGCGCTGGGGGGCGCTCTAGGATGGGGAATAAGTTTAATTTACTATCCAACACCTTCCCTAGTGTCCACGGGGACTGGTGTTGGAATAGTAAATTAAACTTTTCACTATCCAGCACCCCAAAGCGCTATGCGTTGTAATGGATTGCGATGTAAAAACCGCGCTGTAAAGGCAGGCGTTGTAATAGCCTGCGTTGTAACGTCATACATCCGCCTACAGCAGTACCCAGCAGTGCTCACTGGCTGCCCTGGGTGGGCTTCAGGGCACCAACACGAGCAGTAGGAGGCAAAATAAAGGTCAGAAATTAGGAGCAAGAGGCAAAGTAAAAGGCTAGAAACAAGCAGAAAGAGGCAGCATAAAGGGCAGAAACAAGCAGAAAGAGGCACAATAAAGGGCAGAAACAAGCAGAAAGAGGCACAATAAAGGGCAGAAACAAGCAGAAAGAGGCAGCATAAAGGGCAGAAACAAGCAGAAAGAGGCACAATAAAGGGCAGAAACAAGCAGAAAGAGTCAGAATAAAGGGCAGAAACAAGCAGAAAAGGGCAAGATAGAGGTTAGGAGTGACCAGAAAGATGCAAAATCAAGGGTAGAAAGAGGCAAAATATAGGTCAGACACAAGCAGCCAAAGGAAGGGTAAAGGTCAGGGGCGAGCAGAAAGGGGCAAAATAATGGGCAGAACAGTAGAAAGATGCAAAAGAGATGGTAAAGAATGAGCAGAGAAGAGGCAGAAAAATGAGCAGAGGAGGCACAAAACTGAATGCAGCAGAGGGTAGCGGACTGAGGGCAAGGTCGACCGGAGGAGCTTCTTATGGGGAGCTGGTAGGAGGGCCAGTCCTGTGTGCCCCACGCCTTTATTTACCACACATCCACCAACAGACCCACTAATACACTCATGCACCTATTCACAGACCCACCCAATAACGCACCCACTCAGAGACTCACTCAGAGACTCACTCAGAGACTCACTTACCCACTGACACACTCAGGGCCCGATTCACAGAACTAACTTAAGACAAAATCCTAAACTTACTACTTTTGGTATTCACAGAAGTTACGATTTTGTCTTAAATTTGTCTTAAGACAAACTTAAGACAGACTTAAAACAGACTTAAGACAGACTTAAGTTAGGATTTTGTCTTAAGTCTGTCTTAAAACAAGATCCTAACTTCTGTGAATACCAAAAGTAGTAAGTTTAGGATTTTGTCTTAAGTTAGTTCTGTGGATCGGGCCCTCAGACATTCATGCACCCCTCACAGATCCATTCAGGCACTCATACACCCACTCACAAACCCACTGAAAGACTCAACCACACTCACCCATTCACACACCCACTCACAGACCTACTCAGACACTCTCACACTCACTCATTGACCCACTCAGACACTCATGCACCTGTTCACAGACACTCTAAGACATTCATGCACCTACTCACAGATGCACTCAGACACTCTCACAGCCACTCAGTAACCCATTTAGACACTCATCAACCCACTCACAATTCGACTCAGACACTGTCACAGCCACTTACACACCCACTCAGATATGTATCCCTACTTGCAGACCCACTCACACTCTCTCACACCCACTCACAGACCCACTGAGACACTCTCACACACCCATTCACAGACCCACTGAGACACTCACTCAGATACTCATGCACTCTCTCAGACACACACTCAAACACTCACGCACTCACTCACTGACCCACTGAGACACTCTCACACACCCATTAACAGACCCACTGAGAGACTCACTCAGATACTCATGCACTCTCTCAGACACACACTCACGCACTCACTCACAGACCCACTGAGACACTCTCACACACCCACTCACAGACCCACTGAGACACTCACTCAGATACTCATGCACTCTCTCAGACACACACTCAAACACTCACGCACTCACTCACTGACCCACTGAGACACTCTCACACACCCATTAACAGACCCACTGAGACACTCACTCAGATACTCATGCACTCTCTCAGACACACACTCACGCACTCACTCACAGACCCACTGAGACACTCTCACACACCCACTCACAGACCCACTGAGACACTCACTCAGATACTCATGCACTCCCTCAGACACACACTCACACACTCACTCACAGACCCACTGAGACACTCACTCAGATACTCATGCACTCTCTCAGACACACACTCACGCACTCACTCACAGACCCACTGAGACACTCTCACACACCCATTCACAGACCCACTGAGACACTCACTCAGATACTCATGCACTCCCTCAGACACACACTCACACACTCACTCACAGACCCACTGAGACACTCACTCAGATACTCATGCACTCTCTCAGACACACACCCACTCACAGACCCACTGAGACACTCACTCAGATACTCATGCACTCCCTCAGACACACACTCACTCAGATACTCATGCACTCTCTCAGACACACACTCACGCACTCACTCACAGACCCACTGAGACACTCTTACACACCCACTCACAGACCCACTGAGACACTCACTCAGATACTCATGCACTCCCTCAGACACACACTCACACACTCACTCACAGACCCACTGAGACACTCACTCAGATACTCATGCACTCTCTCAGACACACACTCACGCACTCACTCACAGACCCACTGAGACACTCTAATACACCCATTCACAGACCCACTGAGACACTCACTCAGATACTCATGCACTCTCTCAGACACACACTCACGCACTCACTCACAGACCCACTGAGACACTCTCACACCCACTCACAGACCCACCGAGACACTCACTCAGATACTCATGCACTCCCTCAGACACACACTCACGCACTCACTCACAGACCCACTGAGACACTCTCACACCCACTCACAGACCCACCGAAACACTCACTCAGATACTCATGCACTCCCTCAGACACACACTCACGCACTCACTCACAGACCCACTCAGACACTCTCACACCCATTCACAGACCCACCGAGACACTCACTCAGATACTCATGCACTCTCTCAGACACACACTCACGCACTCACTCACAGACCCACTGAGACACTCTCACACACCCATTCACAGACCCACTGAGACACTCACTCAGATACTCATGCACTCTCTCAGACACACACTCACGCACTCACTCACAGACCCACTGAGACACTCTCACACACCCATTCACAGACCCACTGAGACACTCACTCAGATACTCATGCACTCTCTCAGACACACACTCACGCACTCACTCACAGACCCACTGAGACACTCTCACACACCCACTCACAGACCCACTGAGACACTCACTCAGATACTCATGCACTCCCTCAGACACACACTCACGCACTCACTCACAGACCCACTGAGACACTCTCACACACCCATTCACAGACCCACTGAGACACTCACTCAGATACTCATGCACTCCCTCAGACACACACTCACTCAGATACTCATGCACTCTCTCAGACACACACTCACGCACTCACTCACAGACCCACTGAGACACTCTTACACACCCACTCACAGACCCACTGAGACACTCACTCAGATACTCATGCACTCTCTCAGACACACACTCACGCACTCACTCACAGACCCACTGAGACACTCTTACACACCCATTCACAGACCCACTGAGACACTCACTCAGATACTCATGCACTCTCTCAGACACACACTCACGCACTCACTCACAGACCCACTGAGACACTCTCACACCCACTCACAGACCCACCGAGACACTCACTCAGATACTCATGCACTCCCTCAGACACACACTCACGCACTCACTCACAGACCCACTCAGACACTCTCACACCCACTCACAGACCCACCGAGACACTCACTCAGATACTCATGCACTCCCTCAGACACACACTCACGCACTCACTCACAGACCCACTGAGACACTCTCACACACCCATTCACAGACCCACTGAGACACTCACTCAGATACTCATGCACTCCCTCAGACACCCACTCATGCACTCACTCACAGACTCACTGAGACACTCTCACACACCCACTCACAGACCCACTGAGACACTCACTCAGATACTCATGCACTCCCTCAGACACACACTCACTCAGATACTCATGCACTCCCTCAGACACACACTCACGCACTCACTCACAGACCCACTGAGACACTCTCACACACCCACTCACAGACCCACTGAGACACTCACTCAGATACTCATGCACTCCCTCAGACACACACTCACTCAGATACTCATGCACTCCCTCAGACACACACTCACGCACTCACTCACAGACCCACTGAGACACTCTCACACACCCATTCACAGACCCACTGAGACACTCACTCAGATACTCATGCACTCTCTCAGACACACACTCAAGACTGCGCCCTCGGCCTGGTCGCCCCCACACCCCCCGCCTGCTCCTCCTACCTGCTGCCTGTGCCTCGATCTACACGGCGCCCCAGCCGCCACAGGACCGCCGCTGAACCACCCCAGCCGCCACAGGGCCGTCCCAGCGCCGCCCCAGCCGCCACAGGGCCGTCCCAGCGCCGCCCCAGCCACCGCAGGGCCGCCGCCGAGCCCCCAGGTTTTCCCGCCGGATCTCTATGAGACCCCGCCCCCCCGCACGCCGATTGGCTACCGCGATCCCCGCCTCCCCGCACACCCTCCCTCCCGGCTCCCCTCTAATGACGCCCCCTGAGCGACCGCGCAGCGGACGCGCGCAGCGGGAGCACCGAATGAGCGCCGAAGGTGCGCCAAAGGTAAGCCCGTCTGCGCCCGTCCGCGCCTGGCCCGCGCCCAGCGCCAGGACCCCTGGCCCCCGCAGACCCCAGCCCACCCGCCGGACGTACGACGCCGCCGCCCTCAACGCACTCAACGCCGGCCGAACCCCTGGATGCTACCGAGCCACCCCGAGACGCACCCACGGTCCCTTCATCTGCCAGGCCTGCAAGTTCTCCTGCACCCGGACCTGCGCGGCACCAGCACCCACCAAGCCGAACTCCAGCAGCAGCCACCTGAAGTGCATCCTGCTCAACACCCGCTCCGTCCACAGACACGCCGTCGAGCTCTGGAACCTGCTCGACACCACACACCCAGACGTCGCCTTCCTCACGGAAACCTGGATGCACGCCTCCTCAGCACCCGACATCGCCATCGCCATCCCGGACGGCTACAAGATCATCCGGAGAGACCGCGTCAACCAGACAGGAGGTGGCATCGCCATCATTCATAGGAACACCATCCGCATCACGACCAACACCGACGACACCATCGCACCCGCCGAACACCTGCACTTCCAGATCCACGTCAACCCGAAGACCACTCTCAGAGGCACCCTGATCTACAGACCCCCGGGACCATGCACACAATTCAGCGAGGACATCGCCGACTTCATCAGCCCGCTCGCCCTCCCCTCAGCCGACTACATCCTCCTCGGGGACCTCAACTTCCACCTGGAGAACAACAACGACCGCAACACCACCACCGTGCTGGAAAACCTCGCAAACCTGGGACTCAAGCAACTGGTGACCACCCCCACCCACCTCGCCGGACACACACTCGACGCCGTCTTCTCATCCAGCAAAGACATCGCCTTCAGCCACGCCACAGGACTCCACTGGACGGACCACAGCTGCGTCCACTTCACCTTCAGAAGAACGACGACACACCACCACCAGCAACAGGTTGCCCGAAGAAGCTGGAACAAGATCACAGCCGACCAGCTCACCGCCTCCCTGAGTCAGCACCCTCCCGCCAGCTCAGCGAACCCCAGCCATGCCGCCGACAACCTCACAAAGTGGATCAGCAACTGCGCGGACGAACTCGCCCCTCTGAGGACCCCGCCCAGCAGACCCGGCAGCAAGAAAGCCCCATGGTTCACCGACGAACTCAAGAGCTCCAAGAAGAACTGCCGAGCCCTCGAGAAAGTCTGGAGAAGGGAACCTACACCGGGCAACATGACCACCCTCAAGCTTGCCACCCGGAAGCACCACCAACTGATCCGCGCCACCAAGAAAACTGCATTCAAGGACCGACTGGACACCAACGCACACAACTGCAAGGAACTCTTCAACATCGTGAAAGAGCTCTCCAACCCCAACGCCGGTAACAACGACATCACCCCATCGCAAGACCTCTGCAACTCCCTCGCCTCCTACTTCCACAACAAGATCGCAGACATACACAACAGCTTCAGTAGTCAACCATCGCACACAAAGACCGCAGCAACGCCACCCACCACCACCCTCCGCGCCTGGACTCCGATCAGCACCGATGACACCGTCCGCATGATGAACTCCATCCACTCCGGATCTCCGACCGACCCGTGCCCTCACCACGTCTTCAACAAGGCCGACGCTGTCATCGCACCCCACCTGCGGGACATCATCAACACCTCCTTCGACACCGCCACCTTCCCGGAGAGCTGGAAGCACGCCGAACTCAGCGCTCTACTTAAGAAACCAACAGCGGACCCCACCGAACTCAAGAACTACCGCCCCATCTCGCTCCTCCCGTTTCCAGCCAAAGTCATCGAGAAGACCGTCAACAAACAGCTGGCCGCCTTCCTCGAGACGAATGGATCCCTCGACCCCTCACAGTCTGGCTTCCGAGCCAACCACAGCACCGAGACCGCCCTGATCGCTGCCACCGATGACATCCGAGCCCTGATGGACAACGGAGAAACAGCGGCCCTCATCCTCCTAGACCTCTCCGCGGCATTCGACACTGTCTGCCACCGCACCCTAGTGCAGCGCCTCAGCAACGTCGGAATTCAGGAAAAGGCACTGGAATGGATCGTCTCCTTCCTCGACGGAAGAACACAGAGAGTCCGCCTACCACCGTACAAGTCAGAGGCCACCGAAGTCATCTGCGGCGTCCCTCAAGGTTCCTCGCTGAGCCCCACCCTCTTCAACGTCTACATGAGCCTCCTCGCGCCCATCGCACGCCAACACAACCTGAACATCATCTCCTACGCCGATGACACCCAGCTGATCCTCTCACTGACCAACGACCCCGCCGCTTCCAGAGCCAACCTTCACGAAGGGATGAAAGATGTAGCCGATTGGATGACGACCAGCCGCCTGAAACTGAACTCAGACAAGACGGAAGTCCTCATCCTGGGCTCCTCGCCCTCCGCCTGGGACGACTCCTGGTGGCCCCCCGCCCTGGGCACCGCACCCACACCGACAGACCACGCACGCAACCTGGGCTTCATCCTGGACTCCTCCCTCTCCATGACCAGACAAGTCAACGCCGTCTCCTCGTCATGCTTCAACATCCTGCGCATGCTACGAAAGATCTTCCGGTGGATCCCCACCGAGACCAGGAAGACGGTCACCCAGGCCCTCGTCACCAGCCGACTGGACTACGGCAACGCCCTCTACGCCGGAACCACCGCCAAGCTCCAGAAGAGACTCCAGCGGATCCAGAACGCCTCAGCCAGACTCATCCTCGACATCCCCCGACGCAGCCACATCTCCGGACATCTGAGAGACCTGCACTGGCTCCCCGTCAACAAGAGAATCACCTTCCGTCTCCTCACCCACGCACACAAAGCCCTACACGACCAAGGCCCGAGCTACCTCAACAACCGCATCAACTTCTACGCTCCCAAACGCCACCTCCGATCAGCCAGTCACGCCCTCGCCGCCGTCCCCCGCATCCGAAGATCGACAACAGGAGGAAGGTCCTTCTCCCACCTGGCCGCCAAGACCTGGAACTCCCTCCCGACCGACCTGCGCCTGACCCAAGACCACCTCTCCTTCAGGAAGAAGCTCAAGACCTGGCTGTTCGAGCAGTAGCAGCACCCCCCCGCCCCAAGCGCCTTGAGACCCTCCGGGTAAGTAGTGCGCTATATAAATGTCCATGATTGATTGATTGATTCAAACACTCACGCACTCACTCACTGACCCACTGAGACACTCTCACACACCCATTCACAGACCCACTGAGACACTCACTCAGATACTCATGCACTCCCTCAGACACCCACTCATGCACTCACTCACAGACCCACTGAGACACTCTCACACACCCACTCACAGACCCACTGAGACACTCACTCAGATACTCATGCACTCCCTCAGACACACACTCACGCACTCACTCACAGACCCACTGAGACACTCTCACACACCCACTCACAGACCCACTGAGACACTCACTCAGATACTCATGCACTCCCTCAGACACCCACACATGCACTCACTCACAGACCCACTCAGACACTCTCACACCCACTCACAGACCCACCGAGACACTCACTCAGATACTCATGCACTCCCTCAGACACACACTCACTCAGATACTCATGCACTCCCTCAGACACCCACTCATGCACTCACTCACAGACCCACTCAGACACTCTCACACCCACTCACAGACCCACCGAGACACTCACTCAGATACTCATGCACTCTCTCAGACACACACTCACACACTCACTCACAGACCCACTGAGACACTCTCACACACCCACTCACAGACCCACCGAGACACTCACTCAGATACTCATGCACTCTCTCAGACACACACTCACGCACTCACTCACAGACCCACTGAGACACTCTCACACACCCATTCACAGACCCACTGAGACACTCACTCAGATATTCATGCACTTCCTCAGACACACACTCACGCACTCACTCACAGACCCACTCAGACACTCTCACACCCACTCACAGACCCACCGAGACACTCACTCAGATACTCATGCACTCTCTCAGACACACACTCACGCACTCACTCACAGACCCACTGAGACACTCTCACACACCCATTCACAGACCCACTGAGACACTCACTCAGATACTCATGCACTCTCTCAGACACACACTCACGCACTCACTCACAGACCCACTCAGACACTCTCACACCCACTCACAGACCCACTGAGACACTCACTCAGATACTCATGCACTCCCTCAGACACACACTCACGCACTCACTCACAGACCCACTGAGACACTCTCACACACCCATTCACAGACCCACTGAGACACTCACTCAGATACTCATGCACTCTCTCAGACACACACTCACGCACTCACTCACAGACCCACTGAGACACTCTCACACACCCATTCACAGACCCACTGAGACACTCACTCAGATACTCATGCACTCTCTCAGACACACACTCACGCACTCACTCACAGACCCACTGAGACACTCTCACACACCCATTCACAGACCCACTGAGACACTCACTCAGATACTCATGCACTCCCTCAGACACCCACTCATGCACTCACTCACAGACCCACTGAGACACTCTAACACACCCACTCACAGACCCACTGAGACACTCACTCAGATACTCATGCACTCCCTCAGACACACACTCAATCAGATACTCATGCACTCTCTCAGACACACACTCACGCACTCACTCACAGACCCACTGAGACACTCTCACACACCCATTCACAGACCCACTGAGACACTCACTCAGATACTCATGCACTCCCTCAGACACACACTCACGCACTCACTCACAGACCCACTCAGACACTCTCACACACCCATTCACAGACCCACTGAGACACTCACTCAGATACTCATGCACTCCCTCAGACACACACTCACGCACTCACGCACTCACTCACTGACCCACTGAGACACTCACTCAGATACTCATGCACTCTCTCAGACACACACTCACACACCCACTCACAGACCCACCGAGACACTCACTCAGATACTCATGCACTCCCTCAGACACCCACTCATGCACTCACTCACAGACCCACTGAGACACTCTCACACACCCATTCAGAGACCCACTGAGACACTCACTCAGATACTCATGCACTCTCTCAGACACACACTCACGCACTCACTCACAGACCCACTGAGACACTCTCACACACCCATTCACAGACCCACTGAGACACTCACTCAGATACTCATGCACTCTCTCAGATACACACTCACGCACTCACTCACAGACCCACTGAGACACTCTTACACACCCATTCACAGACCCACTGAGACACTCACTCAGATACTCATGCACTCTCTCAGACACACACTCACGCACTCACTCACAGACCCACTGAGACACTCTCACACACCCACTCACAGACCCACTGAGACACTCACTCAGATACTCATGCACTCTCTCAGACACACACTCAAACACTCACGCACTCACTCACTGACCCACTGAGACACTCTCACACACCCATTCACAGACCCACTGAGACACTCACTCAGATACTCATGCACTCCCTCAGACACACACTCAAGCACTCACTCACAGACCCACTCAGACACTCTCACACCCACTCACTGACCCACTGCGACACTCACTCAGATACTCATGCACTCCCTCAGACACACACTCAAGCACTCACTCACAGACCCACTGAGACACTCTCACACACCCATTCACAGACCCACTGAGACACTCACTCAGATACTCATGCACTCCCTCAGACACCCACTCATGCACTCACTCACAGACTCACTGAGACACTCTCACACACCCACTCACAGACCCACTGAGACACTCACTCAGATACTCATGCACTCCCTCAGACACACACTCACTCAGATACTCATGCACTCTCTCAGACACACACTCACGCACTCACTCACAGACCCACTGAGACACTCTTACACACCCACTCACAGACCCACTGAGACACTCACTCAGATACTCATGCACTCCCTCAGACACCCACTCATGCACTCACTCACAGACCCACTGAGACACTCTCACACACCCACTCATAGACCCACTGAGACACTCACTCAGATACTCATGCACTCCCTCAGACACACACTCACGCACTCACTCACAGACCCACTCAGACACTCACTCAGATACTCATGCACTCCCTCAGACACACACTCACACACCCATTCACAGACCCACTGAGACACTCACTCAGATACTCATGCACTCTCTCAGACACACACTCACGCACTCACTCACAGACCCACTGAGACACTCTCACACACCCACTCACAGACCGACTGAGACACTCACTCAGATACTCATGCACTCTCTCAGACACACACTCACGCACTCACTCACAGACCCACTGAGACACTCTCACACACCCATTCACAGACCCACTGAGACACTCACTCAGATACTCATGCACTCCCTCAGACACACACTCACGCACTCACTCACAGACCCACTCAGACACTCTCACACACCCATTCACAGACCCACTGAGACACTCACTCAGATACTCATGCACTCCCTCAGACACACACTCACGCACTCACTCACAGACCCACTCAGACACTCACTCAGATACTCATGCACTCCCTCAGACACACACTCACACACTCACTCACAGACCCACTCAGACACTCTCACACCCACTCACAGACCCACTGAGACACTCACTCAGATACTCATGCACTCCCTCAGACACACACTCACGCACTCACTCACAGACCCACTCAGACACTCTCACACCCACTCACTGACCCACTGCGACACTCACTCAGATACTCATGCACTCCCTCAGACACACACTCAAGCACTCACTCACAGACCCACTGAGACACTCTCACACACCCATTCACAGACCCACTGAGACACTCACTCAGATACTCATGCACTCCCTCAGACACCCACTCATGCACTCACTCACAGACTCACTGAGACACTCTCACACACCCACTCACAGACCCACTGAGACACTCACTCAGATACTCATGCACTCCCTCAGACACACACTCACTCAGATACTCATGCACTCTCTCAGACACACACTCACGCACTCACTCACAGACCCACTGAGACACTCTTACACACCCACTCACAGACCCACTGAGACACTCACTCAGATACTCATGCACTCCCTCAGACACCCACTCATGCACTCACTCACAGACCCACTGAGACACTCTCACACACCCACTCATAGACCCACTGAGACACTCACTCAGATACTCATGCACTCCCTCAGACACACACTCACGCACTCACTCACAGACCCACTCAGACACTCACTCAGATACTCATGCACTCCCTCAGACACACACTCACACACCCATTCACAGACCCACTGAGACACTCACTCAGATACTCATGCACTCTCTCAGACACACACTCACGCACTCACTCACAGACCCACTGAGACACTCTCACACACCCACTCACAGACCGACTGAGACACTCACTCAGATACTCATGCACTCTCTCAGACACACACTCACGCACTCACTCACAGACCCACTGAGACACTCTCACACACCCATTCACAGACCCACTGAGACACTCACTCAGATACTCATGCACTCCCTCAGACACACACTCACGCACTCACTCACAGACCCACTCAGACACTCTCACACACCCATTCACAGACCCACTGAGACACTCACTCAGATACTCATGCACTCCCTCAGACACACACTCACGCACTCACTCACAGACCCACTCAGACACTCACTCAGATACTCATGCACTCCCTCAGACACACACTCACACACTCACTCACAGACCCACTCAGACACTCTCACACCCACTCACAGACCCACTGAGACACTCACTCAGATACTCATGCACTCCCTCAGACACACACTCACGCACTCACTCACAGACCCACTCAGACACTCTCACACCCACTCACAGACCCACCGAGACACTCACTCAGATACTCATGCACTCTCTCAGACACACACTCACGCACTCACTCACAGACCCACTGAGACACTCTCACACACCCATTCACAGACCCACTGAGACACTCACTCAGATATTCATGCACTTCCTCAGACACACACTCACGCACTCACTCACAGACCCACTCAGACACTCTCACACCCACTCACAGACCCACCGAGACACTCACTCAGATACTCATGCACTCTCTCAGACACACACTCACGCACTCACTCACAGACCCACTGAGACACTCTCACACACCCATTCACAGACCCACTGAGACACTCACTCAGATACTCATGCACTCTCTCAGACACACACTCACGCACTCACTCACAGACCCACTCAGACACTCTCACACCCACTCACAGACCCACTGAGACACTCACTCAGATACTCATGCACTCCCTCAGACACACACTCACGCACTCACTCACAGACCCACTGAGACACTCTCACACACCCATTCACAGACCCACTGAGACACTCACTCAGATACTCATGCACTCTCTCAGACACACACTCACGCACTCACTCACAGACCCACTGAGACACTCTCACACACCCATTCACAGACCCACTGAGACACTCACTCAGATACTCATGCACTCTCTCAGACACACACTCACGCACTCACTCACAGACCCACTGAGACACTCTCACACACCCATTCACAGACCCACTGAGACACTCACTCAGATACTCATGCACTCCCTCAGACACCCACTCATGCACTCACTCACAGACCCACTGAGACACTCTAACACACCCACTCACAGACCCACTGAGACACTCACTCAGATACTCATGCACTCCCTCAGACACACACTCAATCAGATACTCATGCACTCTCTCAGACACACACTCACGCACTCACTCACAGACCCACTGAGACACTCTCACACACCCATTCACAGACCCACTGAGACACTCACTCAGATACTCATGCACTCCCTCAGACACACACTCACGCACTCACTCACAGACCCACTCAGACACTCTCACACACCCATTCACAGACCCACTGAGACACTCACTCAGATACTCATGCACTCCCTCAGACACACACTCACGCACTCACGCACTCACTCACTGACCCACTGAGACACTCACTCAGATACTCATGCACTCTCTCAGACACACACTCACACACCCACTCACAGACCCACCGAGACACTCACTCAGATACTCATGCACTCCCTCAGACACCCACTCATGCACTCACTCACAGACCCACTGAGACACTCTCACACACCCATTCAGAGACCCACTGAGACACTCACTCAGATACTCATGCACTCTCTCAGACACACACTCACGCACTCACTCACAGACCCACTGAGACACTCTCACACACCCATTCACAGACCCACTGAGACACTCACTCAGATACTCATGCACTCTCTCAGATACACACTCACGCACTCACTCACAGACCCACTGAGACACTCTTACACACCCATTCACAGACCCACTGAGACACTCACTCAGATACTCATGCACTCTCTCAGACACACACTCACGCACTCACTCACAGACCCACTGAGACACTCTCACACACCCACTCACAGACCCACTGAGACACTCACTCAGATACTCATGCACTCTCTCAGACACACACTCAAACACTCACGCACTCACTCACTGACCCACTGAGACACTCTCACACACCCATTCACAGACCCACTGAGACACTCACTCAGATACTCATGCACTCCCTCAGACACACACTCAAGCACTCACTCACAGACCCACTCAGACACTCTCACACCCACTCACTGACCCACTGCGACACTCACTCAGATACTCATGCACTCCCTCAGACACACACTCAAGCACTCACTCACAGACCCACTGAGACACTCTCACACACCCATTCACAGACCCACTGAGACACTCACTCAGATACTCATGCACTCCCTCAGACACCCACTCATGCACTCACTCACAGACTCACTGAGACACTCTCACACACCCACTCACAGACCCACTGAGACACTCACTCAGATACTCATGCACTCCCTCAGACACACACTCACTCAGATACTCATGCACTCTCTCAGACACACACTCACGCACTCACTCACAGACCCACTGAGACACTCTTACACACCCACTCACAGACCCACTGAGACACTCACTCAGATACTCATGCACTCCCTCAGACACCCACTCATGCACTCACTCACAGACCCACTGAGACACTCTCACACACCCACTCATAGACCCACTGAGACACTCACTCAGATACTCATGCACTCCCTCAGACACACACTCACGCACTCACTCACAGACCCACTCAGACACTCACTCAGATACTCATGCACTCCCTCAGACACACACTCACACACCCATTCACAGACCCACTGAGACACTCACTCAGATACTCATGCACTCTCTCAGACACACACTCACGCACTCACTCACAGACCCACTGAGACACTCTCACACACCCACTCACAGACCGACTGAGACACTCACTCAGATACTCATGCACTCTCTCAGACACACACTCACGCACTCACTCACAGACCCACTGAGACACTCTCACACACCCATTCACAGACCCACTGAGACACTCACTCAGATACTCATGCACTCCCTCAGACACACACTCACGCACTCACTCACAGACCCACTCAGACACTCTCACACACCCATTCACAGACCCACTGAGACACTCACTCAGATACTCATGCACTCCCTCAGACACACACTCACGCACTCACTCACAGACCCACTCAGACACTCACTCAGATACTCATGCACTCCCTCAGACACACACTCACACACTCACTCACAGACCCACTCAGACACTCTCACACCCACTCACAGACCCACTGAGACACTCACTCAGATACTCATGCACTCCCTCAGACACACACTCACGCACTCACTCACAGACCCACTCAGACACTCTCACACCCACTCACAGACCCACTGAGACACTCACTCAGATACTCATGCACTCCCTCAGACACACACTCACGCACTCACTCACAGACCCACTCAGACACTCTCACACCCACTCACAGACCCACTGAGACACTCACTCAGATACTCATGCACTCCCTCAGACACACACTCACGCACTCACTCACAGACCCACTCAGACACTCTCACACCCACTCACAGACCCACCGAGACACTCACTCAGATACTCATGCACTCCCTCAGACACACACTCATGCACTCACTCACAGACCCACTCAGACACTCTCACACCCACTCACAGACCCACCGAGACACTCACTCAGATACTCATGCACTCCCTCAGACACACACTCACTCAGATACTCATGCACTCTCTCAGACACACACTCATGCACTCACTCCCAGACCCACTGAGACACTCTCACACACCCATTCACAGACCCACTGAGACACTCACTCAGATACTCATGCACTCTCTCAGACACACACTCACGCACTCACTCACAGACCCACTGAGACACTCTCACACACCCATTCACAGACCCACTGAGACACTCACTCAGATACTCATGCACTCCCTCAGACACACACTCACGCACTCACTCACAGACCCACTGAGACACTCACTCAGATACTCATGCACTCCCTCAGACACACACTCACGCACTCACTCACAGACCCACTCAGACACTCTCACACACCCATTCACAGACCCACTGAGACACTCACTCAGATACTCATGCACTCCCTCAGACACACACTCACGCACTCACTCACAGACCCACTCAGACACTCACTCAGATACTCATGCACTCCCTCAGACACACACTCACGCACTCACTCACAGACCCACTCAGACACTTACTCAGATATTCATGCACTCCCTCAGACACACACTCACGCACTCACTCACAGACCCACTCAGACACTCTCACACCCACTCACAGACCCACCGAGACACTCACTCAGATACTCATGCACTCCCTCAGACACCCACTCATGCACTCACTCACAGACCCACTGAGACACTCTCACACACCCATTCACAGACCCACTGAGACACTCACTCAGATACTCATGCACTCCCTCAGACACCCACTCATGCACTCACTCACACCCCCACTGAGACACTCATGTGCTGGCTCAGACACTCATTCTCAAAGGTGACAGGTTACAGCTAGGAAATAACATTAAAAAAACTAGAAATTTACTGAAAAAAACAAAGGTTACAAGGACGTGATAATTAGGAATTAGAATTGAAAAAAACTTGGAAATTGATTGAAAAAACAAAGGTTACAAGGACGTTCTAGTTAGACCCAGATTTCACTTGTACAAAACCAGTGAAATTCACCAGTTATAGTTACCTGTGCTAACTAAAACTTACGCCTGTGCATTGCACTGCTTATGACCTCACATTTTGCATCACTCATGACATGGCCAGTGACATCACTCATGACATCATTAATGACATCTCAAATGAGTTCTGAGATCATCCACAGAACCACTCACACCCCCACAACACCTCTCATATACCCACTTACACACTCATACAACCACTCACACACACTGATTCACTCACACACACTGATTCACTCACACATGCAGCCACTCACTTACCCAAACACCTACTCACTCACCCATACAGACACACAGCCACTCACTCACTACTACAGCTACTCATACAACCAGTCACTCACCCATACAGTCTCTCAACAGAGCCACTCATACACCTACACAACCACTTACATGCCCATTCACACATCCATACAACTACTCCTGTCCATTCACCCATCCTTACAGCCACTCCCACAGACACTCACTCTCCAACATAGCCACTCACACACCCACTCAGTTAACAAAACAACCATACAAACAGCCACACACTCACCCATACAGAAACTTACACACACAGTCAACACCCGTACAGCCACTCACACACACAGTCAACACCCATACAGCCACTCACACACACAGTCAACACCCATACAGCCACTCACACACACAGTCAACACCCATACAGCCACTCACACACACAGTCAACACCCATACAGCCACTCACACAGCCAGACAGTCACCCATACAGCCACTCACACACCTACTCACCCATCCATACAGCCTCTCACACACCCACTCAATCACCAGTGCAGCCACTTACTCGCCCATACAGCTAATCACACACTCATACAATCACTCAGACAGCAACTCACACAAGGAAACACACAGTCACTCACATAATATATGTTAAAAATAGTATAACTCATTACTAGTACACAAAGAATATTAATTTGAGTTTTGTGGTAGCTTACTATATAGATTTAGCACTCATAAACTTTTTAAAAAAGACCACACTTACTGGATGATGTAATCAGTGATGTCATTTGAGATGCCATCAGTGATACCATGGACTCCCCCTTGTTCTCCACTGGCATTACTGTTTATGGTTTTTTGAATAACCGTACTGCACTGTTGCTTTCCTTGTACTGCACTCTAGGTGCATAGGGGGGTGCCTTGGCTCCTGCGCAGAGGGTGCTCCTGTAGCTACTTTTATTTCCTTGTGTTGTATACCCTAGTGCATCAGAAGGGGCCTGGCTCCTGCACCATGGGTGTTTTTTAGCAGATAATTGTATTTACTTGTACTGCATGCTTTTGTGCATCAGGAGGTGCCTGGCTCCCCCACCGTGGACGCCATGTTGGCATGGTGAGTGTTTTGTGTTTTTTATGTTCTCCCTCGCTCTTCTTTATTTAATTACTTTTAATTACAGTGCTGCGCGCTCTCAGGGGACCCTACGAGACGCACTGGTGGTAGCTGAAACTGTGCTATTCTTTAGTGTTAAGCCAACACCCCTTCACATCACTGTGTTTACCGCACTTATCAAACTCAGTCATGCCCCTTTCATGGGGTAATAGTTAAAACCCACTAGAGAGCGTCCACGCGCCAAAGGCGCACCAAGGGCATGCCCGTCTGCCCCCGTCCGCACTTGGGTCGTGCACAATTCCAGTCCCCCTGGTCGTATCCTAACAGATTTCAGTCAGGCATTATAAATCTCTATATTCGTAATAACAAGAGCATCCCATATGTCCTTGTGAACTGGGTAAGTACATATGTACTGGAAAACAATGTTCACAAGGAACTCATTTAGAACAACAATAACCAATTTCGCAACTAAAATAATTGCAATGCGTAATTATTCACAATTCATATACATCTGGTTATTCATATAGACACTTCAGACAAGCTCGACCCGGACACAAATTTTTAACACTTTTACCTAACTTCAGCCGAAGTAGGCACATTTATTTATACAAAATAGAAAATATAATTTAATAATATTCTTATTATTTTCACATAAGAAGCTGTTATCGTGCCCCAAGTGTAGTGACCATAACCATATTTACAGTGAAGTAAGTGACATATTGAAAGACAAAAAAACGGTTATCAGTTGGTTTTTAGAAAAGGACAAGTTTATAAAGATAAAAATAAAATTGTTTTTGTTTTTCCAAGGTTGTCTCTTTCCTATTTCGTCGACGGCGTTTCGACCCTCTCTAGATACCGGGTCTCATCAGGACAATATATCTGGGGACAGTATTATTTGGATATATTGCATTGGCGTGTCCAACGATATTGATTTGTATGACACCAATTATAGGGATCTCTTTCTGGCGTATAGTAACGCTGTATACAATTCGACCACTTATTTAGCGGCACGAGTATGGAGCATTAAATTCTCCTTGTTTCCTCGGTAGCGGTATTCGTCAATTGCGAATACCGCTACCGAGGAAACAAGGAGAATTTAAGGCTCCATACTTGTGCCGCTAAATAAGTGGTCGAATTATATACAGCGTTACTATACGCCAGAAAGAGATCCCTTTAATTGGTGCCATATAAATGGGGATTACAAAACACAACATCGTCAATTGCGAATACCGCTACCGAGGAAACAAGGAGAATTTAATGCTCCATACTCGTGCCGCTAAATAAGTGGTCGAATTATATACAGCGTTACTATACGCCAGAAAGAGATCCCTTTAATTGGTGCCATATAAATGGGGATTACGAAACACAACATCGTCAATTGCGAATACCGCTACCGAGGAAACAAGGAGAATTTAATGCTCCATACTCGTGCCGCTAAATAAGTGGTCGAATTATATACAGCGTTACTATACGCCAGAAAGAGATCCCTTTAATTGGTGCCATATAAATGGGGATTACGAAACACAACATCGTCAATTGCGAATACCGCTACCGAGGAAACAAGGAGAATTTAAGGCTCCATACTTGTGCCGCTAAATAAGTGGTCGAATTATATACAGCGTTACTATACGCCAGAAAGAGATCCCTTTAATTGGTGCCATATAAATGGGGATTACAAAACACAACATCGTCAATTGCGAATACCGCTACCGAGGAAACAAGGAGAATTTAATGCTCCATACTCGTGCCGCTAAATAAGTGGTCGAATTATATACAGCGTTACTATACGCCAGAAAGAGATCCCTTTAATTGGTGCCATATAAATGGGGATTACGAAACACAACATCGTCAATTGCGAATACCGCTACCGAGGAAACAAGGAGAATTTAATGCTCCATACTCGTGCCGCTAAATAAGTGGTCGAATTATATACAGCGTTACTATACGCCAGAAAGAGATCCCTTTAATTGGTGCCATATAAATGGGGATTACGAAACACAACATCGTCAATTGCGAATACCGCTACCGAGGAAACAAGGAGAATTTAATGCTCCATACTTGTGCCGCTAAATAAGTGGTCGAATTATATACAGCGTTACTATACGCCAGAAAGAGATCCCTTTAATTGGTGCCATATAAATGGGGATTACAAAACACAACATCGTCAATTGCGAATACCGCTACCGAGGAAACAAGGAGAATTTAATGCTCCATACTCGTGCCGCTAAATAAGTGGTCGAATTATATACAGCGTTACTATACGCCAGAAAGAGATCCCTTTAATTGGTGCCATATAAATGGGGATTACGAAACACAACATCGTCAATTGTGAATACCGCTACCGAGGAAACAAGGAGAATTTAATGCTCCATACTCGTGCCGCTAAATAAGTGGTCGAATTATATACAGCGTTACTATACGCCAGAAAGAGATCCCTTTAATTGGTGCCATATAAATGGGGATTACGAAACACAACATCGTCAATTGCGAATACCGCTACCAAGGAAACAAGGAGAATTTAATGCTCCATACTCGTGCCGCTAAATAAGTGGTCGAATTATATACAGCGTTACTATACGCCAGAAAGAGATCCCTTTAATTGGTGCCATATAAATGGGGATTACGAAACACAACATCGTCAATTGCGAATACCGCTACCGAGGAAACAAGGAGAATTTAATGCTCCATACTCGTGCCGCTAAATAAGTGGTCGAATTATATACAGCGTTACTATACGCCAGAAAGAGATCCCTTTAATTGGTGCCATATAAATGGGGATTACGAAACACAACATCGTCAATTGCGAATACCGCTACCGAGGAAACAAGGAGAATTTAATGCTCCATACTCGTGCCGCTAAATAAGTGGTCGAATTATATACAGCGTTACTATACGCCAGAAAGAGATCCCTTTAATTGGTGCCATATAAATGGGGATTACGAAACACAACATCGTCAATTGCGAATACTGCTACCGAGGAAACAAGGAGAATTTAATGCTCCATACTCGTGCCGCTAAATAAGTGGTCGAATTATATACAGCGTTACTATACGCCAGAAAGAGATCCCTTTAATTGGTGCCATATAAATGGGGATTACGAAACACAACATCGTCAATTGCGAATACCGCTACCGAGGAAACAAGGAGAATTTAATGCTCCATACTCGTGCCGCTAAATAAGTGGTCGAATTATATACAGCGTTACTATACGCCAGAAAGAGATCCCTTTAATTGGTGCCATATAAATGGGGATTACGAAACACAACATCGTCAATTGCGAATACCGCTACCGAGGAAACAAGGAGAATTTAATGCTCCATACTCGTGCCGCTAAATAAGTGGTCGAATTATATACAGCGTTACTATACGCCAGAAAGAGATTCCTTTAATTGGTGCCATATAAATGGGGATTACGAAACACAACATCGTCAATTGCGAATACCGCTACCGAGGAAACAAGGAGAATTTAATGCTCCATACTCGTGCCGCTAAATAAGTGGTCGAATTATATACAGCGTTACTATACGCCAGAAAGAGATCCCTTTAATTGGTGTCATACAAATCAATATCGTTGGATACGCCAATGCAATATATCCAAATAATACTGTCCCCAGATATATTGTCCTGATGAGACCCGGTATCTAGAGAAGGTCGAAACGCCGTCGACGAAATAGGAAAGAGACAACCTTGGAAAAACAAAAACAATTTTTTTTTAATCTTTATAAACTTGTCCTTTTCTAAAAACCAACTGATAACCGTTTTTTTGTCTTTCAATATGTCACTTACTTCACTGTAAATATGGTTATGGTCACTACACTTGGGGCACGATAACAGCTTCTTATGTGAAAATAATAAGAATATTATTAAATTGTATTTTCTATTTTGTATAAATAAATGTGTCTACTTCGGCTGAAGTTAGGTAAAAGTGTTAAAAATTTGTGTCAGGGTCTATTTGTTGATTCATGTTCCTCAATTCCAACACTGCCCAGATGTATGTCATTACGACGCACACTTTTACAACGCGTTCCATTACAACGCGGTTGTAACAACGCAAGTCGTTACAACGACTTGCGTAGGGGGGCGCAAATAAATTTTTTTTATTTACTATTCCAACACCAGTCACCGTGGATAGTAGGGAAGGTGTTGGGATAGTAAATTAAATGATTTAATATCCTTGAGCGCCCCCCAGCGCAATTCGTTGTAACAACTTTCGTTGTTATGACCGCGTCTTAATGGAACGGCGTTGTAAAAATTGCGTCGTAAACGTCGCATAACCACTGCCCTGCTCTGTATGCAACATTTGCCATCCCAAGATTTCCAAAGATATACACCTAGACCTTACCTGTACTCTCCTGACTGTTCAGTCTTACCTTCTTTCCCCAGTTTCAAGCCACTTTCCTTTGACCAAGTCTTGGACATTCTTCATTCAATTAAATCAGGATCCCCCCTCGATTGTTGCACAGTTTCTATTCTTAAATTGATTACGGACCTCATTGGCAAAAACCTCACAGTACTGTTCAGTATCATCTTTAAAAGAGAGATTTTTCCTTCCACTTGGAAAACTGCCTCCCTACCCCTGCTAAAAAAGCCAATCTGGACCCGAATAAACCTAATAGCTTTAGGCCAATCGCCAGGCTACCATTTCCAGCTAAAGTAATTGGAAAGGCCACGAATCATCAGATTTCCTCCTTTATTCAGAGCTCAGACCTCTTCGACGGCACACAATTTGGCTCCAGAGGAGGCCACAGTACGGAATCTGCTTTGATTAAAAAGGTGGAGAAAATGTGTGGACAAAGAACCCCTCCTATTACCTCCAGTAGGTTCCACCAGCAGGATTGCTAAGAGGTCTTCGTGGGCCACACCCCCTTTCTCCACCACTGGCACACTACTGACTGGGGAATGAAGTTCTCTTGTATGCTGTGGGACCTTGGGGCCAGGAAGCCCTCCTGGTATTTTCTGTAACTCCTACACAGCAGGATTCCTGGGAGCTGGTCGGTAGGCTCCGCCCCCTTTCTCCACCACTCTGAAATTGCCATTACTACTTAAAAAAACTATAGAAATTCACTGAAAAACACAAAGGTAACAGGGACGTTATAGTTAGGAATTAGCATTAAAAAAAACTTAGAAATTCACTGGAAAAAAACAAAGGTTATAGGGAAGTTATAGCTAGGAAATGAAATAAAAAAAACTTAGAAATTCACTGAAAATAAAAAAAAGTTACAGGGGCATTATAGCTAGGCTCATGTTGCAATATATGTCATGTGAAGCCGATGTGATGGGAGCAAGTCCTCTTGTCAGCTCCGCTGTGACAGTTCTCCTGTTCATCCTGCCAGCAGTCTGCTACCCTCTGCTGCCTGTCTACCTGCAGCCCTCTGTTTGAGTCTCCTCTGCTTGTCTTCCTACCCTCTGTTTTGCCTTTCCTTCTCAATTTTGAGCACTCTGTTTTGCCTGGTTGTATGACACTACAACGCGGGCTATTACCACGGGTGCCATTACAACACTGTTTTTACAACGCAAGTCGTTACAACGACTTGCGCTGTAAGCGCTGGATAGTGGAATAGTTTAATTTTCTATTCCAACTCCAACCCACGTTACAGTAGGGAAGGTGTTGGAATAGAAAATTAAACTATTCCCTATCCAACAGCGCCCTCCAGCGCAAGTCGTTGTAACGACTTGCGTTGTAAAAGCAGAGTAGTAATGGCAGCGCGTGGTAATGCCTGCGTTGTAAGGGCTGCTCACCGTTTTGCCTTTTCTGATAATTTTCTGGCATTTAGTTTACCTTTTCTGCTAGTTTCTGCCCATTACTTTGCCTGTTTCTGCTAGTTTCTTTATGCTGTTTCCCTCCTCCCACCTACCAGAGAACAGCTTTCCCTGCAGGCCCTAGTTAATGGAGTCCGATCACGATCCCATTGAGCAGGCCCTCGTGCCAGCTCCAGGGCCGGACTGGGAACCAAAACCGGCCCTGGCAAAGTGCTCGTCCGGCCCCCCCTCCCCACTCGGGGGGTGGGGTTGGAGGTACCGCCGAGCTCTTCTCTGGGGCCGGTTTTCGGCCGATTTTGTTGCAGGGCCGATTTTGCAGCTAAGCTGCAAAAACGGCCCTGTAACAAAATCGGCCCCCAGGGGCTCAAAACCGGCCCCCACCCGTGCGGGGCACCGGGGGATTGCCCGGTGCCTGCTGTGGCCAGTCCGGGCCTGGCCAGCTCCTCCTTTGACAGTTCTCCTGTCCAGCATGCCCATAGTCTGCTACCCTCTGCTGCCTGTCTACCTGCGCCTCCTCTGCTACAGCCGTCACCTACCCAGCCGGACATTGGATATGGTTTGTCCTCGTCTCTCCGCTGTGTTTTCCTCTCCTCCCCCGCCTTCCGACGAGTTGCCGAGGATCTGCTGGCAGCGGAGCCATTTCACCGGCCGATGACCGGTGGGGTATGCGTGGGTGCAGGATTGGCTGGGGATCTCTCCTCCTGGCCGTCCCCTACCCTCCGGGTTTTTCTGTGGTTGCCTGTCCTCTTGCAACGCGTCCCTAGCGACGACGAAGACGCATGAGCCTTGCTTCTTCCGGCGGGGTGCATCAGCGGTGAGTACTGCGGCGCTGCTTACCAGTGCCCCGGAGCTTGTTTTGCTTCTTGAGTTTTGGGGAGGCGGCCCCGCCTGGTTGCCGCTGCAGCTTCCACCTTTACCGGGCCTGTTGCCTGGCGCCCAAATCTGACTTTCCCCTGTCTTTGTGACATTCTGAATGGCGATGCTGTTGCCCCTGGAGCCCTGGGTGTGTGTACGTCGATGTCCCGCTTTGTGATCGGCGGTGTCCTGCCCTCCTCCCTCCGTGGTCATGTGGCTGCCTCCCCCACCCGACCCTGCGTGACACCTTCGAGTCTGCTGCCTTGTGGTTTTCGTGTTGGATTGTTGTGTGTTCCGCCATTTTGGGTTGATGCTGTCGGTTCCCATGGCCTGGGTCATCCATCTTGGTGGTTTCGACCTATCCCCCTTGTTGTTGGACCGCTCCTTGTTCACCTGTCTGTTCTTTTACTAAAGTCATCCACCCCCTTTGGGCTCCTACTTCCCTCCCATCTTATACCATCACCGATTCACGGGATGTTTATGATCGTTGGTCCCCAGCCGGTTTATATGTCTTTACTGTGACTGTTTTGTAAGTGCTTTCCCTCTTGCCGGTCTGCCTGACCCGATTATGCATTCCTTACCCCTTTTTACCATCCCCCTCTACCTTTTATGCCCCATTTGACGTGTCTTGGATATACTCTGTGCTAATAGCCCATTTTATTGTGAATTCACAGTTTTTCTCCTATGTTATACTTGGCTCCTCTAACTGATGCAATTTTGTAACTTGTAACTCGCTGATCCTCATGTAAAGCGCTCTGATACCTCCGGGTCTAGCCAGCGCTATATAAAACTCTGCAAATAAATAAAATAAATAAATACATTTTTCTGCTCTCTGTTCTGCCTTTTCTGCCCTCTGTTTGCACCTTCTCTGCTCATTTTCTGCCCTCTGTTCTGCCTTTTCTGCCCTCTGTTTGCGCCTCCTCTGCTCATTTTCTGCCCTCTGTTCTGCCTTTTCTGCCCTCTGTTTGCACCTCCTCTGCTCATATTCTCCCCTCTGTTCTGCCTTTTCTGCCCTCTGTTTGCGCCTCCTCTGCTCATTTTCTGCTCTCTGTTCTGCCTTTTCTGCCCTCTGTTTGCGCCTCCTCTGCTCATTTTCTGCCCTCTGTTCTGCCTTTTCTACCCTCTGTTTGCACCTCCTCTGCTCATATTCTCCCCTCTGTTCTGCCTTTTCTGCCCTCTGTTTGCACCTCCTCTGCTCATTTTCTGCTCTCTGTTCTGCCTTTTCTGCCCTCTGTTAGCGCCTTCTCTGCTCATTTTCTGCTCTCTGTTCTGCTTTTTCAGCCCTTTGTTAGCGCCTCCTCTGCTCATTTTTTGCTCTCTGTTCTGCCTTTTCTGCCCTCTGTTTGCGCCTCCTCTGCTCATTTTTTGCTCTCTGTTCTGCCTTTTCTGCCCTTTGTTAGCGCCTCCTCTGCTCATTTTTTGCTCTCTGTTCTGCCTTTTCTGCCCTCTGTTTGCGCCTCCTCTGCTCATTTTCTGCTCTCTGTTCTGCCTTTTTTGCCCTTTGTTAGCGCCTCCTCTGCTCATTTTTTGCTCTCTGTTCTGCCTTTTCTGCCCTCTGTTTGCGCCTCCTCTGCTCATTTTCTGCTCTCTGTTCTGCCTTTTCTGCCCTCTGTTTGCGCCTCCTCTGCTCATTTTCTGCCCTCTGTTCTGCCTTTTCTGCCCTCTGTTTGCACCTCCTCTGCTCATATTCTCCCCTCTGTTCTGCCTTTTCTGCCCTCTGTTTGCACCTCCTCTGCTCATTTTCTGCTCTCTGTTCTGCCTTTTCTGCCCTCTGTTTGCGCCTCCTCTGCTCATTTTTTGCTCTCTGTCCTGCCTTTTCTGCCCTCTGTTTGTGCCTCCTCTGCTCATTTTCTGCTCTCTGTTCTGCCTTTTCTGCCCTCTGTTTGCACCACCTCTGCTCATTTTCTGCTCTCTGTTCTGCCTTTTCTGCCCTCTGTTTGCACCTCCTCTGCTCATTTTCTGTTCTCTGTTCTGCCTTTTCTGCCCTCTGTTTGCACCTCCTCTGCTCATTTTCTGCTCTCTGTTCTGCCTTTTCTGCCCTCTGTTTGCACCACCTCTGCTCATTTTCTGCTCTCTGTTCTGCCTTTTCTGCCCTCTGTTTGCACCTCCTCTGCTCATTTTCTGCTCTCTGTTCTGCCTTTGCTGCCCTCTGTTTGTGCCTCCTCGGCTTTTCTGCTCTCAGGTCTGTCTTTTCTGCTCGTTTTTCTGCTCTCTACCCTTGTTTCTCTGACGGAGACGTTGCACCCACAGCGCCCAGATACCCCTTGGGGTGACAGTGCTGCGATATACAAATGCTGATCAATTGATTGATTGATTGATTGAGTGATGCAAGGCTACATCTGACAGTGTCTGAATAAGGCGACTGAACTGGGTGTGTTGGAAGAACCCGTGGGAGATCCCGGGGCCAACTGGCGCAGTAGAGCAAGTCACAGACGCCAAGAACATCCGGGCCCAATCAGTGTTATTGAAACTTTCTTGTCTCGGAGCTTTGCCAACGCCCTTAAAAAAAAGGGAACCAATGGAGTGATATTGCATCAACTCCCCATGGAGTCTGTGGACTGACTGAGCCCGAACAAAAAACTGGAAGTAGGGAATCCTGCCTGCCGGCAAAGAGGACCACCGATGGACAACCCCTCTCAACCTGATGTCCTGAGAAATATCTGGAGGGGGATGGAAGGGAACGAAGAAAAGGACAATCCGCTCAATCTGATGGTACGCATAGTCTACCCTCTCCGGAAGACACACTTATGATGGAGTTTCTAGATGTACCTCCCTCCAGAGACGGCACTCAAAGTCTACCCTCTCCAGAAGACAGGCTTATGACTGAGCTCCAGGTTAGGGGTGGGTGGAATTTGCGTAGTCGCGCTACGCAAAGCTCTGCGAAACTGTAAAAATATCTTCACGAGCACGCAAAAGTTCCGTGGACACGCGGAATTGCTTGTTCCGCCCGTTCGCGATGCTTTTTTCCTGTTCGCAAACGCTGTTTGAGTGCTCGGGGAGAATTATCTTGTGAACGCGCATTTTGAAACGCGAACGAGCAAAAAATTCTGCGAAGCCGCGGATCACGGAATTTTCGCCAATTCTGCATTCTCCGCAGAACACGAAATTACCAAAATTCCACGAGTTCCGCGAGCGGAACAGAATTTACCGCCCAGGACTACTCCAGGTGTACCTCCCTCCAGAGACAACACTCACAGTCACCCGCTCCAGAAGACAGGTTTATGACGTAGCATCTGGTGAACCTCCCTCCGAAGACCGTATGCGGTCTCCAGGGAGAGAAGTAGGTTACTGTACCTTTGACGAAAGTGTGACTACAAGCCCCTCTACCCCTGGCTTTGACCATAATGCTATAATATAGCATCTACAGAAACACAGATTAATCACAAGAACAGTATGTATACAGTGCGCATTAGGTATGCATGGTTTGTGTCCTTACACAGGATTCGCTAGGAGTGGTACACACGGGGCTGGACAATGTGGAGACCTGATGAAGAGCTATTAGGGGAACAGCTCGAAACTTGTTGACAAAAAGACATTTCTAACACAACCAGACTCATTAAGGTCGGGTTTCTTCTCAGTTAACTGATTTTTAACCATGCCAACTAGAGGCGGGAATAAAAGAGTGGCCAACTAGTTAGGTATTTTTAGATTTTCTTTCCATTTCCACTCCACATCACTGCACTACACATAGTCTACAAAAAAGTACTCTTACGTAATTCGCAAGTCGCAGCACGCGCAATCCGCAGAGGAGTGTGAGGAACCCCATTGATGAAATATGCCACCTAGGGGCAACCCTGGTGGGTGAGGGGTCTCTAGAAAAAAAGTTTTTTTTCTACACAAGGGATTACAACGAATTCTTGCTGTGTCCTATCTACTTCCCTCAGGGCAGGTTCTCTTCGATATACTCGATTTTTGTCTAACTAATCCAAACCATTGCAAACAGTAGAAATATACTAAAGCCACATTTCTATACAATATAAAATTAAAAAAGCAAGGACCTTACCAAATGAATGGGGTGGGGACACCTGTACTAGACTTTAATTGAATTGCTTGAGTATTTGTTGTGCCCTCCGCCGGGCTGTTTCTCCTATGATGTCACATTGAAAAATCAATTAAAAAAAAAAGACGCAAGAGTAAATGTGCAGGGTCGTGTAGGGTGCCGCTGCGTACCTGAAGGAATAAAGTGCACAGAAGGTGCATGTCCCCAGTGCCTGCCAGCTCCTTGTTAGCAATACGTTCATTGACAAAGATACACTTTGCAAGATCTTGCCAATGCTTGTTTTTTACCCATTAAGTGCAGCAATGCGGCTGCTCTGCAGCATGGTTGAAAGTAAAAAAACAAAAAGCGCCATGACGTGGGCAGCATTGTGTTTTTTTTATTTATTTCAGCCTTTTTGCCAGTAGCTGCACTGTTGTACAACTTGGCTACAAAGAAAATAGACAAGGGCAATAGATCTCCCATAGGCGAGGCCTACTGGCTTTAGCAATGCTTGTTTCCAAATATGGTGAAAAGCATTTCAGGGAAGAATGCTGGAAGTTTAGCTTCCTGAGGAAAAAATGACACTTGGAAAGTGGATGTGAGACCTCCTGTCCAGCTCCAGGAAAGGAAGGAACCTCCAAATGTGGCCCCTTGGAATGTCTGTCATTCGCCCATGATGGATGCCAGGGGACCGACACCCCGGGGGGGAGCTGGCAGTGACGGCCAGGCGAGGCTGGCACCGAAATAGCTCTCCGAGGCCGGGAAGGCACGCTAACAAATGCCTCCTGTGCCAAGTATGTCCCTCTCGCCTCTCAGTGCCAAGAAACAGAGGTGGAGGTGGGCGGGGTCTGTGGGGCAGAGAACCCACACTTCTTAGAATCAAGCAGGTACTCTGGTGCAGAGTACCGGCACTTCTTAGAATCAAGCAGGCTCTCTGGTGCAGAGTACCGGCACTTCTTAGAATCAAGCAGGTACTCTACAGAGTACCAGCACTTCTTAGAAACAAGCAGGTACTCTACAGAGTACCGGCACTTCTTAGAAACAAGCAGGTACTCTGGTGCAGAGTACCGGCACTTCTTAGAAACAAGCAGGTACTCTGGTGCAGAGTACCGGCACTTCTTAGAAACAAGCAGGTACTCTGGTGCAGAGTACCGGCACTTCTTAGAAACAAGCAGGTACTCTGGTGCAGAGTACCAGCACTTCTTAGAAACAAGCAGGTACTCTACAGAGTACCGGCACTTCTTAGAAACAAGCAGGCTCTCTGGTACAGAGTACCGGCACTTCTTAGAAACAAGCAGGTACTCTGGTGCAGAGTACCGGCACTTCGTAGAAACAAGCAGGTACTCTGGTGCAGAGTACCGGCACTTCTTAGAATCAAGCAGGCTCTCTGGTGCAGAGTACCGGCACTTCTTAGAATCAAGCAGGCTCTCTGGTGCAGAGTACCGGCACTTCTTAGAATCAAGCAGGTACTCTGGTGCAGAGTACCGGCACTTCTTAGAATCAAGCAGGTACTCTGGTGCAGAGTACCGGCACTTCTTAGAAACAAGCAGGTACTCTGGTGCAGAGTACCGGCACTTCTTAGAATCAAGCAGGCTCTCTGGTGCAGAGTACCGGCACTTCTTAGAATCAAGCAGGTACTCTACAGAGTACCAGCACTTCTTAGAAACAAGCAGGTACTCTGGTGCAGAGTACCGGCACTTCTTAGAATCAAGCAGGCTCTCTGGTGCAGAGTACCGGCACTTCTTAGAATCAAGCAGGTACTCTACAGAGTACCAGCACTTCTTAGAAACAAGCAGGTACTCTGGTGCAGAGTACCGGCACTTCTTAGAATCAAGCAGGCTCTCTGGTGCAGAGTACCGGCACTTCTTAGAATCAAGCAGGCTCTCTGGTGCAGAGTACCAGCACTTCTTAGAATCAAGCAGGTACTCTGGTGCAGAGTACCGGCACTTCTTAGAATCAAGCAGGTACTCTGGTGCAGAGTACCGGCACTTCTTAGAATCAAGCAGGCTCTCTGGTGCAGAGTACCGGCACTTCTTAGAATCAAGCAGGCTCTCTGGTGCAGAGTACCGGCACTTCTTAGAATTAAGCAGGCTCTCTGGTGCAGAGTACCAGCACTTCTTACAAACAAGCAGGTACTCTGGTGCAGAGTACCGGCACTTCTTAGAATCAAGCAGGTACTCTGGTGCAGAGTACCGGCACTTCTTAGAATCAAGCAGGTACTCTGGTGCAGAGTACCGGCACTTCGTAGAAACAAGCAGGTACTCTGGTGCAGAGTACCGGCACTTCTTAGAATCAAGCAGGTACTCTGGTGCAGAGTACCGGCACTTCTTAGAATCAAGCAGGTACTCTGGTGCAGAGTACCGGCACTTCTTAGAATCAAGCAGGTACTCTGGTGCAGAGTACCGGCACTTCGTAGAAACAAGCAGGTACTCTGGTGCAGAGTACCGGCACTTCTTAGAATCAAGCAGGCTCTCTGGTGCAGAGTACCGGCACTTCTTAGAATTAAGCAGGCTCTCTGGTGCAGAGTACCAGCACTTCTTACAAACAAGCAGGTACTCTGGTGCAGAGTACCGGCACTTCTTAGAATCAAGCAGGTACTCTGGTGCAGAGTACCGGCACTTCTTAGAATCAAGCAGGTACTCTGGTGCAGAGTACCGGCACTTCGTAGAAACAAGCAGGTACTCTGGTGCAGAGTACCAGCACTTCGTAGAAACAAGCAGGTACTCTGGTGCAGAGTACCGGCACTTCTTAGAATCAAGCAGGCTCTCTGGTGCAGAGTACCGGCACTTCTTAGAATCAAGCAGGTACTCTGGTGCAGAGTACCGGCACTTCTTAGAATCAAGCAGGTACTCTGGTGCAGAGTACCGGCACTTCGTAGAAACAAGCAGGTACTCTGGTGCAGAGTACCGGCACTTCTTAGAATCAAGCAGGCTCTCTGGTGCAGAGTACCGGCACTTCTTAGAATTAAGCAGGCTCTCTGGTGCAGAGTACCAGCACTTCTTACAAACAAGCAGGTACTCTGGTACAGAGTACCGGCACTTCTTAGAAACAAGCAGGTACTCTGGTGCAGAGTACCGGCACTTCTTAGAAACAAGCAGGTACTCTGGTGCAGAGTACCGGCACTTCTTAGAAACAAGCAGGTACTCTGGTGCAGAGTATCAGCACTTCTTAGAAACAAGCAGGTACTCTGGTGCAGAGTACTGGCACTTCTTAGAATCAAGCAGGCTCTCTGGTGCAGAGTACCAGCACTTCTTAGAAACAAGCAGGTACTCTGGCACTTCTTAGAAACAAGCAGGTACTCTGGTGCAGAGTACCGGCACTTCTTAGAATCAAGCAGGCTCTCTGGTACAGAGTACCAGCACTTCTTAGAAACAAGCAGGTACTCTGGTGCAGAGTACCGGCACTTCTTAGAATCAAGCAGGCTCTCTGGTACAGAGTACCAGCACTTCTTAGAAACAAGCAGGTACTCTGGTGCAGAGTACCGGCACTTCTTAGAATCAAGCAGGCTCTCTGGTACAGAGTACCAGCACTTCTTAGAAACAAGCAGGTACTCTGGTGCAGAGTACCGGCACTTCTTAGAAACAAGCAGGTACTCTGGTGCAGAGTACCGGCACTTCGTAGAAACAAGCAGGTACTCTGGTGCAGAGTACCGGCACTTCTTAGAAACAAGCAGGTACTCTGGGGCAGAGTACCGGCACTTCGTAGAAACAAGCAGGTACTCTGGTGCAGAGTACCGGCACTTCTTAGAAACAAGCAGGTACTCTGGTGCAGAGTACCGGCACTTCTTAGAATCAAGCAGGTACTCTGGTGCAGAGTACCGGCACTTCTTAGAATCAAGCAGGTACTCTGGTGCAGAGTACTGGCACTTCTTAGAAACAAGCAGGCTCTCTGGTGCAGAGTACTAGCACTTCTTAGAAACAAGCAGGCACTCTGGTGCAGAGTACCGGCACTTCTTAGAATCAAGCAGGCTCTCTGGTGCAGAGTACCGGCACTTCTTAGAATCAAGCAGGTACTCTACAGAGTACCAGCACTTCTTAGAAACAAGCAGGTACTCTACAGAGTACCGGCACTTCTTAGAATCAAGCAGGCTCTCTGGTACAGAGTACCAGCACTTCTTAGAAACAAGCAGGTACTCTGGTGCAGAGTACCGGCACTTCTTAGAATCAAGCAGGCTCTCTGGTACAGAGTACCAGCACTTCTTAGAAACAAGCAGGTACTCTGGTGCAGAGTACCGGCACTTCTTAGAATCAAGCAGGCTCTCTGGTACAGAGTACCAGCACTTCTTAGAAACAAGCAGGTACTCTGGTGCAGAGTACCGGCACTTCTTAGAAACAAGCAGGTACTCTGGTGCAGAGTACCGGCACTTCGTAGAAACAAGCAGGTACTCTGGTGCAGAGTACCGGCACTTCTTAGAAACAAGCAGGTACTCTGGTGCAGAGTACCGGCACTTCGTAGAAACAAGCAGGTACTCTGGTGCAGAGTACCGGCACTTCTTAGAAACAAGCAGGTACTCTGGTGCAGAGTACCGGCACTTCTTAGAATCAAGCAGGTACTCTGGTGCAGAGTACCGGCACTTCTTAGAATCAAGCAGGTACTCTGGTGCAGAGTACTGGCACTTCTTAGAAACAAGCAGGCTCTCTGGTGCAGAGTACTAGCACTTCTTAGAAACAAGCAGGCACTCTGGTGCAGAGTACCGGCACTTCTTAGAATCAAGCAGGCTCTCTGGTGCAGAGTACCGGCACTTCTTAGAATCAAGCAGGTACTCTACAGAGTACCAGCACTTCTTAGAAACAAGCAGGTACTCTACAGAGTACCGGCACTTCTTAGAATCAAGCAGGCTCTCTGGTGCAGAGTACCAGCACTTCTTAGAATCAAGCAGGTACTCTGGTGCAGAGTACCGGCACTTCTTAGAATCAAGCAGGTACTCTGGTGCAGAGTACCGGCACTTCTTAGAATCAAGCAGGCTCTCTGGTGCAGAGTACCGGCACTTCTTAGAATCAAGCAGGCTCTCTGGTGCAGAGTACCGGCACTTCTTAGAATTAAGCAGGCTCTCTGGTGCAGAGTACCAGCACTTCTTACAAACAAGCAGGTACTCTGGTGCAGAGTACCGGCACTTCTTAGAATCAAGCAGGTACTCTGGTGCAGAGTACCGGCACTTCTTAGAATCAAGCAGGTACTCTGGTGCAGAGTACCGGCACTTCGTAGAAACAAGCAGGTACTCTGGTGCAGAGTACCGGCACTTCTTAGAATCAAGCAGGTACTCTGGTGCAGAGTACCGGCACTTCTTAGAATCAAGCAGGTACTCTGGTGCAGAGTACCGGCACTTCTTAGAATCAAGCAGGTACTCTGGTGCAGAGTACCGGCACTTCGTAGAAACAAGCAGGTACTCTGGTGCAGAGTACCGGCACTTCTTAGAATCAAGCAGGCTCTCTGGTGCAGAGTACCGGCACTTCTTAGAATTAAGCAGGCTCTCTGGTGCAGAGTACCAGCACTTCTTACAAACAAGCAGGTACTCTGGTGCAGAGTACCGGCACTTCTTAGAATCAAGCAGGTACTCTGGTGCAGAGTACCGGCACTTCTTAGAATCAAGCAGGTACTCTGGTGCAGAGTACCGGCACTTCGTAGAAACAAGCAGGTACTCTGGTGCAGAGTACCAGCACTTCGTAGAAACAAGCAGGTACTCTGGTGCAGAGTACCGGCACTTCTTAGAATCAAGCAGGCTCTCTGGTGCAGAGTACCGGCACTTCTTAGAATCAAGCAGGTACTCTGGTGCAGAGTACCGGCACTTCTTAGAATCAAGCAGGTACTCTGGTGCAGAGTACCGGCACTTCGTAGAAACAAGCAGGTACTCTGGTGCAGAGTACCGGCACTTCTTAGAATCAAGCAGGCTCTCTGGTGCAGAGTACCGGCACTTCTTAGAATTAAGCAGGCTCTCTGGTGCAGAGTACCAGCACTTCTTACAAACAAGCAGGTACTCTGGTACAGAGTACCGGCACTTCTTAGAAACAAGCAGGTACTCTGGTGCAGAGTACCGGCACTTCTTAGAAACAAGCAGGTACTCTGGTGCAGAGTACCGGCACTTCTTAGAAACAAGCAGGTACTCTGGTGCAGAGTATCAGCACTTCTTAGAAACAAGCAGGTACTCTGGTGCAGAGTACTGGCACTTCTTAGAATCAAGCAGGCTCTCTGGTGCAGAGTACCAGCACTTCTTAGAAACAAGCAGGTACTCTGGCACTTCTTAGAAACAAGCAGGTACTCTGGTGCAGAGTACCGGCACTTCTTAGAATCAAGCAGGCTCTCTGGTACAGAGTACCAGCACTTCTTAGAAACAAGCAGGTACTCTGGTGCAGAGTACCGGCACTTCTTAGAATCAAGCAGGCTCTCTGGTACAGAGTACCAGCACTTCTTAGAAACAAGCAGGTACTCTGGTGCAGAGTACCGGCACTTCTTAGAATCAAGCAGGCTCTCTGGTACAGAGTACCAGCACTTCTTAGAAACAAGCAGGTACTCTGGTGCAGAGTACCGGCACTTCTTAGAAACAAGCAGGTACTCTGGTGCAGAGTACCGGCACTTCGTAGAAACAAGCAGGTACTCTGGTGCAGAGTACCGGCACTTCTTAGAAACAAGCAGGTACTCTGGTGCAGAGTACCGGCACTTCGTAGAAACAAGCAGGTACTCTGGTGCAGAGTACCGGCACTTCTTAGAAACAAGCAGGTACTCTGGTGCAGAGTACCGGCACTTCTTAGAATCAAGCAGGTACTCTGGTGCAGAGTACCGGCACTTCTTAGAATCAAGCAGGTACTCTGGTGCAGAGTACTGGCACTTCTTAGAAACAAGCAGGCTCTCTGGTGCAGAGTACTAGCACTTCTTAGAAACAAGCAGGCACTCTGGTGCAGAGTACCGGCACTTCTTAGAATCAAGCAGGCTCTCTGGTGCAGAGTACCGGCACTTCTTAGAATCAAGCAGGTACTCTACAGAGTACCAGCACTTCTTAGAAACAAGCAGGTACTCTACAGAGTACCGGCACTTCTTAGAAACAAGCAGGTACTCTGGTGCAGAGTACCGGCACTTCTTAGAAACAAGCAGGTACTCTGGTGCAGAGTACCGGCACTTCTTAGAAACAAGCAGGTACTCTGGTGCAGAGTACCGGCACTTCTTAGAAACAAGCAGGTACTCTGGTGCAGAGTACCAGCACTTCTTAGAAACAAGCAGGTACTCTACAGAGTACCGGCACTTCTTAGAAACAAGCAGGCTCTCTGGTACAGAGTACCGGCACTTCTTAGAAACAAGCAGGTACTCTGGTGCAGAGTACCGGCACTTCGTAGAAACAAGCAGGTACTCTGGTGCAGAGTACCGGCACTTCTTAGAATCAAGCAGGCTCTCTGGTGCAGAGTACCGGCACTTCTTAGAATCAAGCAGGCTCTCTGGTGCAGAGTACCGGCACTTCTTAGAATCAAGCAGGTACTCTGGTGCAGAGTACCGGCACTTCTTAGAATCAAGCAGGTACTCTGGTGCAGAGTACCGGCACTTCTTAGAAACAAGCAGGTACTCTGGTGCAGAGTACCGGCACTTCTTAGAATCAAGCAGGCTCTCTGGTGCAGAGTACCGGCACTTCTTAGAATCAAGCAGGTACTCTACAGAGTACCAGCACTTCTTAGAAACAAGCAGGTACTCTGGTGCAGAGTACCGGCACTTCTTAGAATCAAGCAGGCTCTCTGGTGCAGAGTACCGGCACTTCTTAGAATCAAGCAGGTACTCTACAGAGTACCAGCACTTCTTAGAAACAAGCAGGTACTCTGGTGCAGAGTACCGGCACTTCTTAGAATCAAGCAGGCTCTCTGGTGCAGAGTACCGGCACTTCTTAGAATCAAGCAGGCTCTCTGGTGCAGAGTACCAGCACTTCTTAGAATCAAGCAGGTACTCTGGTGCAGAGTACCGGCACTTCTTAGAATCAAGCAGGTACTCTGGTGCAGAGTACCGGCACTTCTTAGAATCAAGCAGGTACTCTGGTGCAGAGTACCGGCACTTCTTAGAATCAAGCAGGCTCTCTGGTGCAGAGTACCGGCACTTCTTAGAATCAAGCAGGCTCTCTGGTGCAGAGTACCGGCACTTCTTAGAATTAAGCAGGCTCTCTGGTGCAGAGTACCAGCACTTCTTACAAACAAGCAGGTACTCTGGTGCAGAGTACCGGCACTTCTTAGAATCAAGCAGGTACTCTGGTGCAGAGTACCGGCACTTCTTAGAATCAAGCAGGTACTCTGGTGCAGAGTACCGGCACTTCGTAGAAACAAGCAGGTACTCTGGTGCAGAGTACCGGCACTTCTTAGAATCAAGCAGGTACTCTGGTGCAGAGTACCGGCACTTCTTAGAATCAAGCAGGTACTCTGGTGCAGAGTACCGGCACTTCTTAGAATCAAGCAGGTACTCTGGTGCAGAGTACCGGCACTTCGTAGAAACAAGCAGGTACTCTGGTGCAGAGTACCGGCACTTCTTAGAATCAAGCAGGCTCTCTGGTGCAGAGTACCGGCACTTCTTAGAATTAAGCAGGCTCTCTGGTGCAGAGTACCAGCACTTCTTACAAACAAGCAGGTACTCTGGTGCAGAGTACCGGCACTTCTTAGAATCAAGCAGGTACTCTGGTGCAGAGTACCGGCACTTCTTAGAATCAAGCAGGTACTCTGGTGCAGAGTACCGGCACTTCGTAGAAACAAGCAGGTACTCTGGTGCAGAGTACCAGCACTTCGTAGAAACAAGCAGGTACTCTGGTGCAGAGTACCGGCACTTCTTAGAATCAAGCAGGCTCTCTGGTGCAGAGTACCGGCACTTCTTAGAATCAAGCAGGTACTCTGGTGCAGAGTACCGGCACTTCTTAGAATCAAGCAGGTACTCTGGTGCAGAGTACCGGCACTTCGTAGAAACAAGCAGGTACTCTGGTGCAGAGTACCGGCACTTCTTAGAATCAAGCAGGCTCTCTGGTGCAGAGTACCGGCACTTCTTAGAATTAAGCAGGCTCTCTGGTGCAGAGTACCAGCACTTCTTACAAACAAGCAGGTACTCTGGTACAGAGTACCGGCACTTCTTAGAAACAAGCAGGTACTCTGGTGCAGAGTACCGGCACTTCTTAGAAACAAGCAGGTACTCTGGTGCAGAGTACCGGCACTTCTTAGAAACAAGCAGGTACTCTGGTGCAGAGTATCAGCACTTCTTAGAAACAAGCAGGTACTCTGGTGCAGAGTACTGGCACTTCTTAGAATCAAGCAGGCTCTCTGGTGCAGAGTACCAGCACTTCTTAGAAACAAGCAGGTACTCTGGCACTTCTTAGAAACAAGCAGGTACTCTGGTGCAGAGTACCGGCACTTCTTAGAATCAAGCAGGCTCTCTGGTACAGAGTACTAGCACTTCTTAGAAACAAGCAGGTACTCTGGTGCAGAGTACCGGCACTTCTTAGAATCAAGCAGGCTCTCTGGTACAGAGTACCAGCACTTCTTAGAAACAAGCAGGTACTCTGGTGCAGAGTACCGGCACTTCTTAGAATCAAGCAGGCTCTCTGGTACAGAGTACCAGCACTTCTTAGAAACAAGCAGGTACTCTGGTGCAGAGTACCGGCACTTCTTAGAAACAAGCAGGTACTCTGGTGCAGAGTACCGGCACTTCGTAGAAACAAGCAGGTACTCTGGTGCAGAGTACCGGCACTTCTTAGAAACAAGCAGGTACTCTGGTGCAGAGTACCGGCACTTCTTAGAAACAAGCAGGTACTCTGGTGCAGAGTACCGGCACTTCGTAGAAACAAGCAGGTACTCTGGTGCAGAGTACCGGCACTTCTTAGAAACAAGCAGGTACTCTGGTGCAGAGTACCGGCACTTCTTAGAATCAAGCAGGTACTCTGGTGCAGAGTACCGGCACTTCTTAGAATCAAGCAGGTACTCTGGTGCAGAGTACTGGCACTTCTTAGAAACAAGCAGGCTCTCTGGTGCAGAGTACTAGCACTTCTTAGAAACAAGCAGGCACTCTGGTGCAGAGTACCGGCACTTCTTAGAATCAAGCAGGCTCTCTGGTGCAGAGTACCGGCACTTCTTAGAATTAAGCAGGCTCTCTGGTGCAGAGTACCAGCACTTCTTACAAACAAGCAGGTACTCTGGTACAGAGTACCGGCACTTCTTAGAAACAAGCAGGTACTCTGGTGCAGAGTACCGGCACTTCTTAGAAACAAGCAGGTACTCTGGTGCAGAGTACCGGCACTTCTTAGAAACAAGCAGGTACTCTGGTGCAGAGTACCAGCACTTCTTAGAAACAAGCAGGTACTCTGGTGCAGAGTACCGGCACTTCTTAGAATCAAGCAGGCTCTCTGGTGCAGAGTACCAGTACTTCTTAGAATCAAGCAGGCTCTCTGGTGCAGAGTACCAGCACTTCTTAGAAACAAGCAGGTACTCTACAGAATATATCCTTTAATTAAAAATCATATTTAAAATGTATATTATTTAAACATAAATTATAAAAAAATACTAATTAAAATTAATTCTATCAAACACTATATATTAAAAGTTCAAAATATACACAATATAAAACATAAAATAACAAAACATTATTTAAAAAAACAAAAAAATTATAAAAATATAAAAAATACATTAAATTAGCTTTTAAAATTAAACCAAAAATGCATTCTAAAACAACCTTTAAAATTCAAAAATGAAAATTCAACTTGGAGTGGTAAAATCCACTACTTGTAGTCCAAGCTGAGCAACAGTAACGAAAGTGATGGTCTTTGTTGGGCCAGATTTAGTAACTGAGCAATAGTAGGGAAAGTGTTGGACTTTTTGGAGGGTCAGATGTACTATTCCTACTTCAACATAACCAAAAGTAAGGAACGTTTTGGACCTTGGAAGTGTCAGATTTACTATTCCCACTACTACAGAAGAAAAGTCCAGAAAGTATTGAACTTTTAAGCCTCTGGAGTCAATACCCCAGCAGTTCTTGAAATACAAGGAACTTTTGAGGTTGGTTGTTGGCCTCTTCTACAATCCAGTTCCATCCTTTTATGTCGAGTAGGGAGCCCATTCCCTAGGGATGCCTGCGTATTCTGATTCCTGACTACAGTACTTTGCTTGTACTTCTTAATTAATTAGTTTTTAGAAAAGTTAAATGAATGTGGCTAGGTAAAACTGCAACTCTCACGTTTTGCCCCTTGCCAGTCCTGAGCCAGTCCTGAATTTCCTCAGCTCCCTTAGGTTCACATACCCCGTAGGGAACGGCGGCTTTCTGGGACAATACAAGCTGACTCCCTCGCACGAGGTTAGAGCTGTGCTACCGTAGACTTGCAAGCACTTTAAACATGCCTATTTCAAAGTGGAATACTCTGCTAAAACTGTTTGTATTGATTTATGACTGAAAAAGAATGCTTGTGAGTAAAATAAAGTGCTGCAATAATGCTACTCAATTTAAATTTCTGTGCCGCTAAATTTACATTTTTGTGCTGCTAAATTTAAATTTCTGTGCCGCTAAATTTACATTTTTATGCTGCTAAATTTACATTTTTGTGCTGCTAAATTTACATTTTTGTGCCGCTAAATTTACATTTTTATGCTGCTAAATTTACATTTTTGTGCTGCTAAATTTACATTTTTGTGCCGCTAAATTTAAATTTTTATGCTGCTAAATTTACATTTTTGTGCTGCTAAATTTACATTATTGTGCTGCTAAATTTACATTTTTGTGCCGCTAAATGTTCAAATCTATGCCGCAATAATCTGGGGGTGTCTGGTTATGGGTTATGGGTCCCAGAGAGGAAATAGATTGAAACATGATATATAAGATGTAAGTATAAGTAGAAAGATTTTGCCCAGCTGTCCGCTGCATCACCTGTCTATGTTATTCTTGCTGTGTTCTTTCAGCAGGAGAAAGACAGTCGACCACAGACCGCATGTAGAGTATCACTCGTGTACCACATCCCTCTACTGAAGTGGCCCTCAACAATTTTTCTACTGTGACTCACTGAGTGAAATTGTTTTCCAGATGGCCCTCTCCAAATGTTTAGGATTAGGAAGAGGGAGTGGTAGCAGGACAGCAGCAAGGTTTTATTTTAAAATAGTGGCCTCATATATGGCTCTGAGGCTGCCATAAGCGCTCTCAGGCACTGCAGGTACATGCATGAATAGCCCAGCCAGCCCATCTAGAGTATTTCTTTCCTGACACTCGTGCTGATTAGATAATGTAACAAACAGGACTACACATCCCACAATGCAAATGAAAGGTAGACTTGCACACAGACCTGGCAAACCTGAAAGTGCTGCCCCAGCAGTCTACCACACCGCAACCGAAATGCTTCAGCTAAAATTAAGGCAGGCCGTTTTCGGTGCTGTGAATCTGAGGGCGGGACAGACAGCTAAACAAGCCTTCTTGTCAGGGTGGCTGCTGCCTGAAAGAAATGTAAATGGGAACAACTGGCCAATCTGCAAATGTAAAGGGTACTTGGAAGCCAGTGTTGGCTTTAATTGATGGAGTTTGATAGTGGTTTCTTAATGTATGCATTTTCCACTGATCAACTTAAGTGACATTGATTTTTAAAAGACGGAGTCGCTTAAAGCTTCCTGATGACGCTGATTTATTATGTTTGTGTGGTATTGCAAGGGGGCGACCAGCTGAGCTGCGAAGTCTGTGCTTTTAAGGACAGTTATAATAAAAAATGTACTATATAAAGTCTGGGTATTACTATATTTTGATAAACTTGTTTTATCGTAAACCTTATTGTGCATTTTGTAGCAGCCTTTCTTTTACTGTGTGTAATGCAAGATTAAAATAATGATTTACATATTCTTAGTGCTTTCTGTCATAGACTGGAACCTCGTATCACTAAACATACAAAAGTGCCTATTCTCCACCACATCAACCAGGAATAAACTATGCAGCTCTCTAGTTTCGGATACAAACCTCTGCAGTGCATTAAATAATAGAGGTTTCCTTAATGTGTGATAATGTATTTCCACTTATTTACTTAAGTTGCATTGATTTTTCATGTACGTTGTGTTTTATTTTATATGTAGTTATCTAAAGGTGAAAGACAAAAAACCTTTAGGGTATCCACCCTGTTCTGTACTGAGAACTACTTATGTTCAATGAAAAGTATTGAGAGCTACTAATAATATTAGTGTTTGATAATCTCAATTTTGCTATATGTATATTAATTTAACCAAGCAAAAACGTTCTAATTTAATAAGCTGGGCTGCACACAGGTGAGCTGTTCAGAGGTAGCTAGAGAGCTACAGCTGCCAGGGACGGACTGGCAGTAGCGGGCACCAGATGTTTTTGTTTTGGGGCTGGTTTCGCAGCAGTGCTGTAACAAAAGTGCAGCAGCAGTGATCCAGGCCTGCTGCCAATTATATCAGACTACCCCCCCTCCCCACCCCTCCATCCACCCCTCTCAGGGGGCCGGTTGGACGTGATTGCCAGGGCTGGTTTGTGATCCTAGTCTGGCCCTGGCAGTAGCTCATGAGCCATGGTTGGAGATCCCTGTCAGAACTTGCATTTTTAGCCACCCCTTCGACCCTGCCCCTACACTGTCGCCTCGTCCACTTTGTGCACATCAACACAGTTCCCATACTTTTTAGGTCGAGTCTGGGCAGCTTATGTGCTGCTCTGCAAGGCATGCAGTATTAGAGTATGGGCTTGTAGCTCGCCCATATTTTTAGTAGGGTGTCCTTTGTAAATGCTGGCTTCTGATTCATTAACAGGCTTGTTAGTCCCTCCTTAGTACCGCCTTGTCTTCATTTGTAACCTCCCATGAAGATTATACCTTTTACTTCTGTTGTTACACAGTAGGTCATATTTAGTCTGTAAGCACTAGTTTCTTTAATGAGTTTCTCCTACTTCAGGCACAACATGCTTTCCTAACATTCAGCGCACCATATGTGCTTTCACTTTCCAAGCACCCCGAGACAACGGAAGCCGCTTCTTTAAAGTGAAATAGACTTGCATTTACAAGAGTTTGCGCTTTTAACATTGTAAATGACAAAGCCTATTTATGTGTTAATTATCAAAACAGAAAAGTAAAAGGCATTGTCATTTACAATGCCAATAGCTTACTTTCTCATAAATGCGAGACCTGTTGCATTGCAAACGCTTGTTTTTAATGCACGTCGACCACTGCCCTGCCTTCCTCCATCGCGCAATAACTCACTGTCCACAACTTCTTGGTTAGCAAGAAAGGCCACTTTATTAAGACAGGTGCAAATTAAATTCTGATCAAACATCTTGCAATTCATTATTTAATAAACCAAAAAATTCCTTCAACTTATCTTAGCATCCTTATGAAAGATGAAACCCCCACTAAGTTAACCAAAACAAACCCAGAAGCAACTGACTCTTGTTGATACCCCCCTCCTTTCCTTTAACTGCCCTTTGAGGATGGACCAACCCGCTCCAGGCTGCCCACCCCCCAGAAAAACCCGCCTACTTACTAAAAGTGAACCTAGACCTGTCTTAGCGTGGCAAGCCCAACAAAACAGCTTTGGCAGTACCCAAAGCACATAAAACAAAAACAGGACCTGGAAAAGAGAGAAAGAGAGGGAAGGGTGGGTGGGGAAAAAACAAACTTTGCCGCCCGCCTCCCACTGGCACAATTCCCTTCCCGCCCTTTCTACTCCTATTTATGCCTTTTGCCCTGCCGCTTCCCCTATCTAATCATCCCCTGCATCTGTGGCCAGTCCCTCGAGCGAACCTACCCAGGGAGAGACCGGCTCGCGCACGGCTCTCCCTGGGTCCCCCATTCCCTTCGGAGGTTATTCTGAGGCCCCTGGGAGTCAGTGTCTTGAAGGGTATGCTTCATGCTTATACTCCATTGTGCATTTTAGGTCTTTTGAAAACATTCACTTATGAAATTTAATGAAGCCTTTCGCTTTTTTCATTTTTTTTTTAATTCCAAATCATTTTGACTCGTTCTTAATACAAATCGTGGCAGCACGGCGGCCTATTCCACTGTATCCCGCAGGCCCAGCCTGAGCCCTCCTTGCGGGCTGTTTGTTGGGGATCCCCTGCTGAGGGGACGGGGGCTCTCGGAAATACAAAGAACTTTTAAGGGATCACAGAAGCATCTCTTTGTTAAATTGCTTTGCTTCGAAAGTCGTTGAATAGATGCTATAATTACGGTGACCAGAATTTTAAAGCCAAAAACTTGGACATTTTCCAAAAATAGAAGAAGGACTACAATTTTACTGCAACCAGGGCACAGCGTGACAGCGCTCCTCAGCACAAAATGAGCGAAGAGGCTGTAAGAACGTACATAAAATACAATTTTTAATCCCAGTAGCTGGCCTGTTAATTAAATTGCTTTCTTATAACAGCTACTAACTATCCCTGCTTTGCAAAACAAAAATATATCTCCCACTGTTTTCAGCAGACCCTCTTTAAATGCTTAAGCATTTTAAGCATGAGCTTAATTTCCTGAAATCTGCCCGGACAGCTGGTGAAAATCCGGGACTGTCCGGGCAAATCCGGGAGGTCTCCTATAATGTGATGGTTTTATTTGACTTTTTTTTTTTGTGCATATTTTATATAGCACGAGCTCGACCCGAAGGTGTTGGAGCGCTTTCCATGAGCACCGTATTTACATTACACATTCAGGCGCGGGGAGATGAAGTGATTTGCGCAGAATCACAGGATGTGGACGCGACCCCGGGGCTCGAACCCTGGTTTCTGGCATCGTTGACACCTGTCGTCAGCGCGAGAGCTCACAGCCCCGCCCCCTGGCCCCGCCTTGGCTGCAGCTGTCAAAGGGCTGGCGGCGGGACTGCTTCCGGGGCGGGGCATCGCGCGCATGCGCAGTACGGCAGGTCGCGCGTCCTGACGGGCAGTTCACAGCGATGGCGCTCTCTTTGGCGGAAATGGGGCACCCGGAAGTGCCGTGGAGCCGGAAGTGGGGCACACACACACGTGCTTCCGGTGCCGCTGCTGGAGGTGAGTGAAGGGGAGAGACAGGCTACCGGGCACCGGGCGGGACCCCCGGATAGACGAGCGGAGCCCGCCCTGGTCTGCCCGGAGCCCCCGGGGTGTGCCTCACTGACACCGGCCTGGGCCCCCGCGGCCCCCAGCAGGCTCTGCCCCCTGGAGCTGGGGAGCCCTGGGCTCAGGGAGGGACCCCCAAGTGACCCCCCTCCGAGGTTTTATTATCGGTGCATCTGCACATGCACGCGCCTCTCACGCACATGCACGCACCCCTCACGCACAGCGCATCTCCTCACGCACCAAGCCCCCACATGCACGCGCCTCTCACGCACATGCACGCACCCCTCACGCACAGCGCATCTCCTCACGCACCAAGCCCCCACATGCACGCGCCCCTCACGCACAAGCTGGTCCCAGCCGCTGCAGCCCCCTCCGGCCTCTGTCTGCGCCCCCTGTGCTAGTGATGTGAATACGACCCCCCCCCCTCCATGTGCACCGAGCACAGCCTTGAGGCGGCTCCGAGCTCGCAGGCTCCACCCCTGCACGCACCGCTGATGTGCTGTCAGCTCTGCAGAGGCCTCTCACCAGGCTTCCTCATGCACCCCTGCATGCACCTCTGTCTCACCACTGAGAGCCTGTCCGCTCTGACAGAGGCCCTTCCCTTCACCAAGCTTCCTCATGCACCCCTGCATGCATGGTGCTCTCACTACTGAGAGCTCTTGTGACCTCTGACCTAGGCCCCCTCGTCTGTCCTTCACCAAGCTTGAAAATGCACCTCTTACTACCAATAGTTCATGTGAGCTCTAACAGAGACCCTCTCTTCTGACCTTCACCAGGCTTCCTAATGCGCCTCTGCATGCACCTCTGTCTCACTACTGAGAGGTCATGTGACCTCTGTCCTAGGCCCTCTCCTCTGACCTCCACCAGGCTTCCTAATGCACCCCTGCATGCAGGGCTGTCTCACTACTGAGAGGTCCTGTGAGCTCCAATGCACCCCTGCATGCACCTCTGTCTCACAACTGAGAGCCTGTCAGCTCTGACAGAGGCCCTTCCCTTCACCAAGCTTCCTCATGCACCCCTGCATGCATGGTGCTCTCACTACTGAGAGCTCTTGTGACCTCTGACCTAGGCCCCCTCGTCTGTCCCTCACCAGGCTTCCTAATGCACCCCTGCATGCAGGGCTGTCTTACTAGAGAGGTCCTGTGAGCTCTAATGCATCACTGCACGCAGGGCTGTCTCACCAGAGAGGTCCCGTGAGCTCTGATGCATCTCTGCATGCAGGGCTGTCTCACCAGAGAGGTCCTGTGAGCTCTAATGCATCTCTGCATGCATGGTGCTCTCACTACTGAGAGGTCCTGTGAGCTCTAATGCAGGCTGTCTCACTAGAGAGGTCCTATGAGCTCTAATGCATCACTGCACGCAGGGCTGTCTCACCAGAGAGGTCCCGTGAGCTCTGATGCACCTCTGCATGCAGGGCTGCCTCACTAGAGAGGTCCTGTGAGCTCTGATGCACCTCTGCATGCAGGGCTGCCTCACTAGAGAGGTCCTGTGAGCTCTGATGCATCACTGCACGCAGGGCTGTCTCACCAGAGAGGTCCCGTGAGCTCTGATGCACCTCTGCATGCAGGGCTGCCTCACTAGAGAGGTCCTGTGAGCTCTGATGCACCTCTGCATGCAGGGCTGCCTCACTAGAGAGGTCCTGTGAGCTCTGATGCATCACTGCACGCAGGGCTGTCTCATTAGAGAGGTCCTGTGAGCTCTAATGCACCTCTGCATGCAGGGCTGCCTCACTAGAGAGGTCCTGTGAGCTCTAATGCACCTCTGCACGCAGGGCTGCCTCACTAGAGAGGTCCTGTGAGCTCTAATGCACCTCTGCATGCAGGGCTGCCTCACTAGAGAGGTCCTGTGAGCTCTGATGCATCACTGCACGCAGGGCTGTCTCATTAGAGAGGTCCTGTGAGCTCTAATGCACCTCTGCATGCAGGGCTGCCTCACTAGAGAGGTCCTGTGAGCTCTAATGCACCTCTGCATGCAGGGCTGCCTCACTAGAGAGGTCCTGTGAGCTCTAATGCACCTCTGCATGCAGGGCTGCCTCACTAGAGAGGTCCTGTGAGCTCTGATGCATCACTGCACGCAGGGCTGTCTCATTAGAGAGGTCCTGTGAGCTCTAATGCACCTCTGCATGCAGGGCTGCCTCACTAGAGAGGTCCTGTGAGCTCTAATGCACCTCTGCATGCAGGGCTGCCTCACTAGAGAGGTCCTGTGAGCTCTAATGCACCTCTGCATGCAGGGCTGCCTCACTAGAGAGGTCCTGTGAGCTCTAATGCATCACTGCACGCACGGCTGTCTCACTAGAGAGGTCCTGTGAGCTCTAATGCATCACTGCACGCAGGGCTGCCTCACTAGAGAGGTCCTGTGAGCTCTAATGCACCTCTGCACGCAGGGCTGTCTCACTAGAGAGGTCCTGTGAGCTCTAATGCATCACTGCACGCAGGGCTGTCTCACTACAGAGGTCCTGTGAGCTCTAATGCACCTCTGCACGCACGGCTGTCTCACTAGAGAGGTCCTGTGAGCTCTAATGCATCACTGCACGCACGGCTGTCTCACTAGAGAGGTCCTGTGAGCTCTAATGCATCACTGCACGCAGGGCTGTCTCGCTACAGAGGTCCTATGAGCTCTAATGCATCACTGCACGCAGGGCTGTCTCGCTACAGAGGTCCTATGAGCTCTAATGCATCACTGCACGCAGGGCTGTCTCGCTACAGAGGTCCTATGAGCTCTAATGCATCACTGCACGCAGGGCTGTCTCGCTACAGAGGTCCTATGAGCTCTAATGCATCACTGCACGCAGGGCTGTCTCGCTACAGAGGTCCTATGAGCTCTAATGCATCACTGCACGCAGGGCTGTCTCGCTACAGAGGTCCTATGAGCTCTAATGCATCACTGCACGCAGGGCTGTCTCGCTACAGAGGTCCTATGAGCTCTAATGCATCACTGCACGCAGGGCTGTCTCGCTACAGAGGTCCTATGAGCTCTAATGCATCACTGCACGCAGGGCTGTCTCACTACAGAGGTCCTGTGAGCTCTAATGCATCACTGCACGCAGGGCTGTCTCACCACAGAGGTCCTGTGAGCTCTAATGCATCACTGCACGCAGGGCTGTCTCACTACAGAGGTCCTGTGAGCTCTAATGCATCACTGCACGCAGGGCTGTCTCACTACAGAGGTCCTGTGAGCTCTAATGCATCACTGCACGCAGGGCTGTCTCACTACAGAGGTCCTGTGAGCTCTAATGCACCTCTGCACGCAGGGCTGTCTCACTAGAGAGGTCCTGTGAGCTCTAATGCATCACTGCACGCAGGGCTGTCTCACTAGAGAGGTCCTGTGAGCTCTAATGCACCTCTGCACGCAGGGCTGTCTCACTAGAGAGGTCCTGTGAGCTCTAATGCATCACTGCACGCAGGGCTGTCTCACTACAGAGGTCCTATGAGCTCTAATGCATCACTGCACGCAGGGCTGTCTCACTACAGAGGTCCTGTGAGCTCTAATGCATCACTGCACGCAGGGCTGTCTCACTACAGAGGTCCTGTGAGCTCTAATGCATCACTGCACGCAGGGCTGTCTCACTACAGAGGTCCTGTGAGCTCTAATGCATCACTGCACGCAGGGCTGCCTCGCTAGAGAGGTCCTGTGAGCTCTAATGCACCTCTGCACGCAGGGCTGTCTCGCTAGAGAGGTCCTGTGAGCTCTAATGCATCACTGCACGCACGGCTGTCTCGCTACAGAGGTCCTGTGAGCTCTAATGCATCACTGCACGCAGGGCTGTCTCGCTACAGAGGTCCTATGAGCTCTAATGCATCACTGCACGCAGGGCTGTCTCGCTACAGAGGTCCTATGAGCTCTAATGCATCACTGCACGCAGGGCTGTCTCGCTACAGAGGTCCTATGAGCTCTAATGCATCACTGCACGCAGGGCTGTCTCGCTACAGAGGTCCTGTGAGCTCTAATGCATCACTGCACGCAGGGCTGTCTCGCTACAGAGGTCCTGTGAGCTCTAATGCATCACTGCACGCAGGGCTGTCTCACTAGAGAGGTCCTGTGAGCTCTAATGCATCACTGCACGCAGGGCTGCCTCACTAGAGAGGTCCTGTGAGCTCTAATGCACCTCTGCACGCAGGGCTGCCTCACTAGAGAGGTCCTGTGAGCTCTAATGCATCACTGCACGCAGGGCTGTCTCACTACAGAGGTCCTGTGAGCTCTAATGCACCTCTGCACGCACGGCTGTCTCGCTAGAGAGGTCCTGTGAGCTCTAATGCATCACCGCACGCACGGCTGTCTCGCTAGAGAGGTCCTGTGAGCTCTAATGCATCACTGCACGCAGGGCTGTCTCGCTACAGAGGTCCTGTGAGCTCTAATGCATCACTGCACGCAGGGCTGTCTCGCTACAGAGGTCCTATGAGCTCTAATGCATCACTGCACGCAGGGCTGTCTCGCTACAGAGGTCCTATGAGCTCTAATGCATCACTGCACGCAGGGCTGTCTCGCTACAGAGGTCCTATGAGCTCTAATGCATCACTGCACGCAGGGCTGTCTCGCTACAGAGGTCCTATGAGCTCTAATGCATCACTGCACGCAGGGCTGTCTCACTACAGAGGTCCTATGAGCTCTAATGCATCACTGCACGCAGGGCTGTCTCACTACAGAGGTCCTATGAGCTCTAATGCATCACTGCACGCAGGGCTGTCTCACTACAGAGGTCCTATGAGCTCTAATGCATCACTGCACGCAGGGCTGTCTCACTACAGAGGTCCTATGAGCTCTAATGCATCACTGCACGCAGGGCTGTCTCACTACAGAGGTCCTATGAGCTCTAATGCATCACTGCACGCACGGCTGTCTCACTAGAGAGGTCTTGTGACCTCAGACCTAGGCCCTCTCCTCTGCCCTCCACCAAGCTTCCTAATGCACCTCTGCATGCACGGCTGTCTCACTAGAGAGGTCCTGTGAGCTCTAATGCACCTCTGCATGCACGGCTGTCTCATTAGAGAGGTCATGTGAGCTCTAATGCACATCTGCATGCAGGGCTGTCTCACTAGAGAGGTCCTGTGAGCTCTAATGCACCTCTGCATGCAGGGCTGTCTCACTAGAGAGGTCCTGTGAGCTCTGATGCATCACTGCATGCACGGCTGTCTCACTAGAGAGGTCCTGTGAGCTCCAATGCACCCCTGCATGCACCTCTCTCACAACTGAGAGGTCCTGTCAGCTCTGACCAGAGGCCCTTTCCTTCGCCAAGCTTCCTAATGCACCCCTGCATGCATGGTGCTCTCACTACTGAGAGGTTCTGTGACCTCTGACCTAGGCCCCCTCGTCTGTCCTTCACCAAGCTTCCTAATGCGCCTCTGCATGCACTGATGCCCCATTTCAGGGACATGCCAGAGCCTGCACAGTCCTCTGTGAAACTCTTCACTCGGCGCAGTGACGTTCTTGTAATGGACGCTGCATTCAGAGGGCTCTTGCGCCACCCTTTCAGACCAACATGCACTCATTAATATAGCCTTATAGCCCGCCGTAGAGGGCTATACCGGCTATTAAAGGCCCTCTCCAGCGTTAAAGGCCCCGAGACGAAGGCGAGGGCCTTTAACAAGGGAGAGGGACTTTAATAAGCCGGTATAGCCTATCTACGAAGGGCTATAAGGCTATTAGAACATTCTGTCACTAGAGGACAGAATGTTCTAACAAAAAAGCCTTTTGGGAGCGCGAGGGGATTGGAATCCCCTCAGGCTCCCTGAAGCCTTTGTTCACAGCTCTGGTGAACAAAGAAACATTGGAATGTTGGAGCTCCGCGCTCCTACCAGCCATTATAAGCCCAGAGCACTCCATTGTTTTCAATGGAGCTCCCAACATTCCAATGTTCTAATGATATTTGAGTACGGAGACATTCGCAGGAATATGGTCCTCTGTATTAGAAATACAGCATTCACAGGAAACTCCTGATGTGCCTCTGTACTGACCTGCAGTACTTTCTAAAATTCCATCTCGCACACAATGAGACTGTGATAAGTTACACTTGCACTTACCTGCACCAAAAAAAATCACTCAGAACTGAAATGTTTACTACCTTCTGTGTTTGCAGACTTATAGAGATCACTATCACCCGGGAAATTAATCTGTCACTGAGCAGGTGTGTTTCTAGCCACACCTGGGGCCTAGTGAAACTACTTGAAAAGCTTACTGCGGAATTCAAAAACTGTGGAGAACACTTGTGTAGGGAGAGGTAGATAATTCTGCATTTTAGGATCGATGTTGGAGAAGACTTGACCGTCAGATCTGGGGTTCCATGGGGTGTGTGCAAGTAGGACTCCAGATGAGCAAAGGTGTCTGTCTGAAAGGTTTGTGAGAGCAAATGCGATAGTTAAGGTATTCTGGGACAGTGTTTTGTAGCGCCTTGAAAGTGTGGGTGAGGAATTTCAATTGTGAGATGAATTTCACACAGACCGGTCCCCAGGTGACACATCTTTTGGGGCTTCTTTCAGGTCAGACAACATGGCCACCCACAACCTTAAATCATCTTCCAGTTTTTCATCTTTACAAGCATGTTTAATCCGGATTTCCTCAGCAGTTGCCCACTCGAAGACATCACTCAGCAGCACCACCGCAGCACAACCTAAGCATCACTCAGCAGCACCTGAGCACCATCTCAGCCCCAGTACTGCACCATCTGAGCACCCACACAGCACCACCTCCGCATCAGTGCAGCACCACCAGCACTGTTATGTCCCCTCCCAATAACAAAAAAACCTTTAACAAACAAGCATTAGACTAGGCAAGAATATTTTGCCAGCATTGCAAAGACAAAACAAGCATTTGCAATGCAATAGGTCCCGCATTTGTGAGAGTTGGAGCTATTGGCATTGTAAATGACAATGCCTTTTATTAATTTGTTTTAAAAACCTGCAAGCGGTGCATAAAAATGCACTTCGTACGTATAGTCCTTGCTTACGAGAAGCAAGGCTGGCAGTAAAAGAGACTGTCAGCCTTGCTTCTGATAAGCAAGGACTACAAGTACAAAGTGCTTGTTTACGCATAGCTTCTTTAAAAAGAGTGCCTGGAAGGTAAATATGCGTGTTCACAAAGTGTATTGGGTCTTATGTGATATGCTAGACTCAATTCTACCCATGCCTCCGCCTCCATAAGAACAAGCATTTGCAATGCAATAGGTCTCGCATTATTAAAGTTTGACCTATTGGTGTTGCATTCTTTAGCAATGCCAGTAGCTCAAACTTTAATAATGCGAGACCTATTGCATTGCAAATGCTTGTTACATATGGCGCAGCAAAAAGAGCATTACATTGCCCAACCCTCATTCCCTTCGCCCTTGCATCACTTAGCAGAAAGACTGGTGCCATGTGCTGGGGAATACAGTGCACTGCCAGGATGGGCAAGCCTGTCTCTGTTCTGTTTCTTACTTTTTCCTTCGATGGTCTGGTGGGCTTTCTTACATCTCTGGGACAGGCAATAGGTAGTAAGCATTCCAGTCTGTCCAGCTAGATGGGCGGAAAGCCCATCTGACTATCGGGGGGGGGGGGGAGGTAGTGAGTGGGGCTCTGGGCCATCTTGGCACCATTCTCCACCCAATACCAGACAGTATTTCTGCTCCCAAGGACAGCCAGGATGGGGAGTAAGCTCCCATTCTGCAAACCCATATGTAAAAACGATGCCCAAACAAATCCCAGTTTCCTTTAACTTTCCATGGTGGACGGCTGCACAGTTCAACTCTGCGTCTTCCGGCATCCAGCAAATCTTACCATTCCTCTGCACTTCTGAAACGTGATGACTCAAGGTGCCTGCCTTGCATGGACCCCAAAACACACAAGATGATGGACGGAATGTTGCACAATGGCAAAACATTCACCCCCAGTCACAGATCTGGGTTTAATCCATTGTTATTTTGCTCACCAAGCCATCCCAGTTCAGACATGACCATATGCAAATCTGTGTTGACCCTGTGCCCCATGGGAACAGTCCAGACCGAACTGCCAAGCCATGTCTTCCCTGGACCAGAATCAAGCATCCTAGGACCGGGTTCTGGCTTTCAGCCTTCATCAGCCAGGATAGCTTGACTCCAGTGGCATAGTGAGCACGGGACCCACGTCTGGGCATACCCTTCCCACATAGGGTGAACAGTAAAACACACAAGATTATGGACGGAATGTTGCACAATGGCGAAACATTCACCCCCAGTCACAGATCTGGGTTTGCATGGACCCCAGCACATTTTCATACCCAGAGTGGCCTGCAAATGTCGAAGTATAGGTCAAAAAAGGCTGTTTTCCCCTCATTTATTTGGCAGAAAAGTCTTGGCCTGTTGACTAAAGTCTTATCTCTCTGCATCTACACACTTCTCAGATGAAATGCTGCCTTCCATCTGGGTGGACCCATTGCACATCATTGGAACTGACCAAAATTACAACAATGTGGATACCTCATTGAGACAATATTAACTTCACAAGGTCCAAGTTATGGCCTATTCCTGTCATGGGCGGCAGGCCCAGCTAGCGCGGAGCGAGAGCTTATGTAGGCGCTTCAGAAATGCTCCGAAAAATGGGATCAGACACAGTTCATGTGCGACGGGCGCGCACTCACCATTTGGCAGCCTGCGGCCACTGACAACAGCAAAGCGCTTTGATCTATATCACTCCCCTCTCCCACTTGCTCCTGCTGAGCCTCACAAAGTGGTTGCATCTCAGCCACAGACTTCCTGGCTCGCACACATTACGTTAAAAAAACATTTTACATTCACACGGAGCCTTTCCTATGCAATTTCAAAGGTTCCCTACTCTGTACAACTACCATTGCTGCGTGTGTTGCGTGCTTCTCTCTTGTTTTCCACATGCTTTATGTTTATATGTTTCACTTCTTCTGTGCCGTCTATTTAACCTTCTAAATTCATTCCCCTTGTCAACTCCCACTACATTAACCTGTTAAATTACAACCCTCTCTCACACACACTGCGCTGTCACACACACTGCGCTGCCTCACACACACACACACACTGCGCTGCCTCACACACACACACACACAAACACACTGCGCTGCCTCACACACACACACACACTGCACTGCCTCACACTGCGCTGCCTCACACACACTGCGCTGCCTCACACACTGCGCTGCCTCACACACTGCGCTGCCTCACACACTGCGCTGCCTCACACACTGCGCTGCCTCACACACTGCGCTGCCTCACACACTGCGCTGCCTCACACACTGCGCTGCCTCACACACTGCGCTGCCTCACACACTGCGCTGCCTCACACACTGCGCTGCCTCACACACTGCGCTGCCTCACACACTGCACTGCCTCACACACACTGCGCTGCCTCACACACACTGCGCTGCCTCACACACACACACTGCGCTGCCTCACACACACACACTGCGCTGCCTCACACACACACACTGCGCTGCCTCACACACACACACTGCGCTGCCTCACACACACACACTGCGCTGACACACACACACTGCGCTGCCTCACACACACACTGCGCTGCCTCACACACACACACTGCGCTGCCTCACACACACACACACTGCGCTGCCTCACACACACACACTGCGCTGCCTCACACACACACACTGCGCTGCCTCACACACACACACTGCGCTGCCTCACACACACACACTGCGCTGCCTCACACACACACTGCGCTGCCTCACACACACACTGCGCTGCCTCACACACACACTGCGCTGCCTCACACACACACTGCGCTGCCTCACACACACACTGCGCTGCCTCACACACACACACTGCGCTGCCTCACACACACACACTGCGCTGACTCACACACACACACACTGTGCTGACTCACACACACACACTGCGCTGACTCACACACACACACTGCGCTGACTCACACACACACTGCGCTGAATCACACACACACTGCGCTGACTCACACACACACACTGCGCTGCCTCACACACACACACTGCGCTGCCTCACACACACACACTGCGCTGCCTCACACACACACACTGCGCTGCCTCACACACACACTGCGCTGCCTCACACACACACACTGCGCTGACTCACACACACACTGCGCTGACTCACACACACACTGCGCTGACTCACACACACACTGCGCTGACTCACACACACACTGCGCTGACTCACACACACACTGCGCTGCCTCACACACACACTGCGCTGCCTCACACACACACACTGCGCTGCCTCACACACACACACTGCGCTGCCTCACACACACACACTGCGCTGCCTCACACACACACACTGCGCTGCCTCACACACACACACTGCGCTGCCTCACACACACACACTGCGCTGCCTCACACACACACACTGCGCTGCCTCACACACACACACTGCGCTGCCTCACACACACACACTGCGCTGCCTCACACACACACACTGCGCTGCCTCACACACACACACTGCGCTGCCTCACACACACACACTGCGCTGCCTCACACACACACACTGCGCTGCCTCACACACACACACACTGCGCTGCCTCACACACACACACACTGCGCTGACTCACACACACACACTGCGCTGACTCACACAAACTGCACTGTGAGACACACGCTGCGCTGCCTCAGACACACAACACACTGCGCTGACACACACACACACTGCGCTGACTCACACACACACACTGCGCTGCCTCACACAAACTGCACTGTGAGACACACGCTGCGCTGCCTCACACACACACACTGCGCTGCCTCACACACACACACTGCGCTGCCTCACACACACACACTGCGCTGCCTCACACACACACACTGCGCTGCCTCACACACACACACTGCGCTGACTCACACACACACACTGCGCTGACTCACACACACACACTGCGCTGACTCACACACACACACTGCGCTGACTCACACACACACACTGCGCTGACTCACACACACACACTGCGCTGACTCACACACACACACTGCGCTGACTCACACACACACACTGCGCTGACTCACACACACACACTGCGCTGCCTCACACACACACACTGCGCTGCCTCACACACACACACTGCGCTGCCTCACACACACACACTGCGCTGCCTCACACACACACACTGCGCTGCCTCACACACACACACTGCGCTGCCTCACACACACACACTGCGCTGCCTCACACACACACACTGCGCTGCCTCACACACACACACTGCGCTGACTCACACACACACACTGCGCTGCCTCACACACTGCGCTGCCTCACACACACACACTGCGCTGCCTCACACACACACACTGCGCTGCCTCACACACACACACTGCGCTGCCTCACACACACACACTGCGCTGCCTCACACACACACACTGCGCTGACTCACACACACACACTGCGCTGACTCACACACACACACTGCGCTGACTCACACACACACTGCGCTGCCTCACACACACACACTGCGCTGCCTCACACACACACACTGCGCTGCCTCACACAACACACTGCGCTGACACACACACACTGCGCTGCCTCACACACACACACTGCGCTGACACACACACACTGCGCTGCCTCACACACACACACTGCGCTGCCTCACACACACACACTGCGCTGACTCACACACACACACTGCGCTGACTCACACACACACACTGCGCTGACTCACACACACACACTGCGCTGACTCACACACACACACTGCGCTGACTCACACACACACACTGCGCTGACTCACACACACACACTGCGCTGACTCACACACACACACTGCGCTGACTCACACACACACACTGTGCTGCCTCACACAACACACTGCGCTGACACACACACACACTGCGCTGCCTCACACACACTGCGCTGACTCACACACACACACTGCGCTGACTCACACACACACACTGCGCTGCCTCACACACACACACTGCGCTGCCTCACACACACACACTGCGCTGCCTCACACACACACACTGCGCTGCCTCACACACACACACTGCGCTGCCTCACACACACACACTGCGCTGCCTCACACACACACACTGCGCTGCCTCACACACACACACTGCGCTGCCTCACACACACACACTGCGCTGCCTCACACACACACACTGCGCTGACTCACACACTGCGCTGCCTCACACACACACACTGCGCTGACACACACACACACTGCGCTGACTCACACACACACACTGCGCTGACTCACACACACACACTGCGCTGACTCACACACACACACTGCGCTGCCTCACACACACACACTGCGCTGACTCACACACACACACTGCGCTGACTCACACACACACACTGCGCTGACTCACACACACACTGCGCTGCCTCACACACACACACTGCGCTGCCTCACACACACACACTGCGCTGCCTCACACACACACACTGCGCTGCCTCACACACACACACTGCGCTGCCTCACACACACACACACTGCGCTGCCTCACACACACACACTGCGCTGCCTCACACACACACACTGCGCTGCCTCACACACACACACTGCGCTGACTCACACACTGCGCTGACTCACACACACACACTGCGCTGACTCACACACTGCGCTGCCTCACACACACACACTGCGCTGACTCACACACACACACTGCGCTGCCTCACACACACACACTGCGCTGCCTCACACACACACACTGCGCTGCCTCACACACACACTGCGCTGCCTCACACACACACACTGCGCTGCCTCACACACACACACTGCGCTGCCTCACACACACACACTGCGCTGCCTCACACACACACACTGCGCTGACTCACACACACACACTGCGCTGACTCACACACACACACTGCGCTGACTCACACACACACACTGCGCTGACTCACACACACACACTGCGCTGACTCACACACACACACTGCGCTGACTCACACACACACACTGCGCTGACTCACACACACACACTGCGCTGCCTCACACACACACACTGCGCTGCCTCACACACACACACTGCGCTGCCTCACACACACACACTGCGCTGCCTCACACACACACACTGCGCTGCCTCACACACACACACTGCGCTGCCTCACACACACACACTGCGCTGCCTCACACACACACACTGCGCTGACTCACACACACACTGCGCTGCCTCACACACACACACTGCGCTGCCTCACACACACACACTACGCTGCCTCAGACACACAACACACTGCGCTGACTCACACACACACACTGCGCTGCCTCACACACACACTGCGCTGACACACACACACTGCGCTGCCTCACACACACACACTGCGCTGCCTCACACACACACACTGCGCTGCCTCACACACACACACTGCGCTGCCTCACACACACACACTGCGCTGCCTCACACACACACACTGCGCTGCCTCACACAACACACTGCGCTGACACACACACACACTGCGCTGACACACACACACTGCGCTGACTCACACACACACACTGCGCTGCCTCACACACACACACTGCGCTGCCTCACACACACACACTGCGCTGCCTCACACACACACACTGCGCTGCCTCACACACACACTGCGCTGCCTCACACACACACACTGCGCTGCCTCACACACACACACTGCGCTGCCTCACACACACACACTGCGCTGCCTCACACACACACACTGCGCTGCCTCACACACACACACTGCGCTGCCTCACACACACACACTGCGCTGCCTCACACACACACACTGCGCTGCCTCACACACACACACTGCGCTGCCTCACACACACACACTGCGCTGCCTCACACACACACACTGCGCTGCCTCACACACACACACTGCGCTGCCTCACACACACACACTGCGCTGCCTCACACACACACACTGCGCTGCCTCACACACACACACTGCGCTGCCTCACACACACACACTGCGCTGCCTCACACACACACACTGCGCTGCCTCACACACACACACTGCGCTGCCTCACACACACACACTGCGCTGCCTCACACACACACACTGCGCTGCCTCACACACACTGCGCTGCCTCACACACACACTGCGCTGCCTCACACACACACTGCGCTGCCTCACACAACACACTGCGCTGACACACACACACACTGCGCTGACTCACACACACACTGCGCTGACTCACACACACACACTGCGCTGCCTCACACACACACACTGCGCTGCCTCACACACACACACTGCGCTGCCTCACACACACACACTGCGCTGCCTCACACACACACACTGCGCTGCCTCACACACACACACTGCGCTGCCTCACACACACACACTGCGCTGCCTCACACACACACACTGCGCTGCCTCACACACACACACTGCGCTGCCTCACACACACACACTGCGCTGCCTCACACACACACACTGCGCTGCCTCACACACACACACTGCGCTGCCTCACACACACACACTGCGCTGCCTCACACACACACACTGCGCTGCCTCACACACACACACTGCGCTGCCTCACACACACTGCGCTGCCTCACACACACTGCGCTGCCTCACACACACACTGCGCTGCCTCACACACACACTGCGCTGCCTCACACAGACACTGCGCTGACTCACACAGACACTACGCTGCCTCAGACACACACACTGCGCTGCCTCAGACACACAACACACTGCGCTGACTCACACACACACACTGCGCTGACTCACACACACACACTGCGCTGACTCACACACACACTGCGCTGACTCACACACACACACTGCGCTGCCTCACACACACACACACACACACTGCGCTGCCTCACACACACACACTGCGCTGACTCACACACACACACTGCGCTGCCTCACACACACACACTGCGCTGCCTCACACACACACACTGCGCTGACTCACACAAACTGCACTGTGAGACACGCTGCGCTGCCTCAGACACACAACACACTGCGCTGACACACACACACACTGCGCTGACTCACACACACACTGCGCTGCCTCACACACACACACTGCGCTGCCTCACACACACACACTGCGCTGCCACACACACACACTGCGCTGCCTCACACACACACACTGCGCTGCCTCACACACACACACTGCGCTGCCTCACACACACACACTGCGCTGCCTCACACACACACACTGCGCTGCCTCACACACACACACTGCGCTGCCTCACACACACACACTGCGCTGCCTCACACACACACTGCGCTGCCTCACACACACACTGCGCTGCCTCACACACACACACTGCGCTGCCTCACACACACACACTGCGCTGCCTCACACACACACACTGCGCTGCCTCACACACACACACTGCGCTGCCTCACACACACACACTGCGCTGCCTCACACACACACACTGCGCTGCCTCACACACACACACTGCGCTGACTCACACACACACACTGCGCTGACTCACACACACACTGCGCTGACTCACACACACACTGCGCTGCCTCACACACACACTGCGCTGACTCACACACACACACTGCGCTGACTCACACAAACTGCACTGTGAGACACACGCTGCGCTGCCTCAGACACACAACACACTGCGCTGACACACACACAGCGCTGCCTCACACACACACACTGCGCTGACTCACACACACACACTGCGCTGCCTCACACACACACACTGCGCTGCCTCACACACACACACTGCGCTGCCTCACACACACACACTGCGCTGCCTCACACACACACACTGCGCTGCCTCACACACACACTGCGCTGCCTCACACACACACTGCGCTGCCTCACACACGCACACTGCGCTGCCTCACACACACACACTGCGCTGCCTCACACACACACACTGCGCTGCCTCACACACACACACTGCGCTGCCTCACACACACACACTGCGCTGACTCACACACACACACTGCGCTGACACACACACACACTGCGCTGACTCACACACACACACTGCGCTGACTCACACACACACACTGCGCTGACTCACACACACACACTGCGCTGACTCACACACACACACTGCGCTGACTCACACACACACACTGCGCTGCCTCACACACACACACTGCGCTGCCTCACACACACACACTGCGCTGCCTCACACACACACACTGCGCTGCCTCACACACACACACACTGCGCTGCCTCACACACACACACACTGCGCTGACTCACACACACACACTGCGCTGACTCACACACACACACTGCGCTGACTCACACACACACACTGCGCTGACTCACACACACACACTGCGCTGCCTCACACACACACACTGCGCTGCCTCACACACACACACTGCGCTGACTCACACACACACACTGCGCTGACTCACACACACACACTGCGCTGACTCACACACACACACTGCGCTGACTCACACACACACACTGCGCTGCCTCACACACACACACTGCGCTGACTCACACACACACACTGCGCTGCCTCACACACACACACTGCGCTGCCTCACACACACACACTGCGCTGCCTCACACACACACACTGCGCTGCCTCACACACACACACTGCGCTGCCTCACACAAACTGCACTGTGAGACACACGCTGCGCTGCCTCAGACACACAACACACTGCGCTGACTCACACACACACACTGCGCTGACTCACACACACACACTGCGCTGCCTCACACACGCACACTGCGCTGACTCACACACGCACACTGCGCTGACTCACACACGCACACTGCGCTGACTCACACACGCACACTGCTGACTCACACACACACACTGCGCTGATTCACACACACACACTGCGCTGATTCACACACACACACTGCGCTGACTCACACACACACACTGCGCTGACTCACACACACACACTGCGCTGCCTCACACACACACACTGCGCTGACTCACACACACACACTGCGCTGACTCACACACACACACTGCGCTGACTCACACACACACACACACACTGCGCTGCCTCACACACACTGCGCTGCCTCACACACACACTGCGCTGCCTCACACACACACTGCGCTGCCTCACACACACACTGCGCTGCCTCACACACACACTGCGCTGCCTCACACACACACTGCGCTGCCTCACACACACACTGCGCTGCCTCACACACACACTGCGCTGCCTCACACACACACTGCGCTGCCTCACACACACACTGCGCTGCCTCACACACACACTGCGCTGCCTCACACACACACTGCGCTGCCTCACACACACACTGCGCTGCCTCACACACACACTGCGCTGCCTCACACACACTGCGCTGCCTCACACACACACACTGCGCTGCCTCACACACACACACTGCGCTGACTCACACACACACACTGCGCTGACTCACACACACACACTGCGCTGCCTCACACACACACACTGCGCTGACTCACACAAACTGCACTGTGAGACACACGCTGCGCTGCCTCAGACACACAACACACTGCGCTGACACACACACACACTGCGCTGCCTCACACACACACACTGCGCTGCCTCACACACACACACTGCGCTGACTCACACACACACTGCGCTGACTCACACACACACACTGCGCTGACTCACACACACACACTGCGCTGACTCACACACACACACTGCGCTGACTCACACACACACACTGCGCTGCCTCACACACACACACTGCGCTGCCTCACACACACACACTGCGCTGCCTCACACACACACACTGCGCTGACTCACACACACACACTGCGCTGACTCACACACACACACTGCGCTGCCTCACACACACACACACACTGCGCTGCCTCACACACACACTGCGCTGCCTCACACACACACTGCGCTGCCTCACACACACACTGCGCTGCCTCACACACACACTGCGCTGCCTCACACACACACTGCGCTGCCTCACACACACACTGCGCTGCCTCACACACACACTGCGCTGCCTCACACACACACTGCACTGTGAGACACACGCTGCGCTGCCTCAGACACGCTGCGCTGCCTCAGACACGCTGCGCTGCCTCAGACACGCTGCGCTGCCTCAGACACGCTGCGCTGCCTCAGACACGCTGCGCTGCCTCAGACACGCTGCGCTGCCTCAGACACGCTGCGCTGCCACACACTGCGGTGTGTGTGTGTATATATATATATATATATATATATATATATATATATATATATATATATATATATATATATACACATATATATATATATACATATATATATACACATCTGCATAACAATATAAATACAAATATAAATGCATGCATACATATATGCATACATATGCATCTTATGTACATAACGGTTTGAAAACACGTAACACTCATTGCCATACAATTACACGCCTCATTCTTACTCTACTCAATGCAACATAAATACACTACATATAATCACACACAGTTCCACATATTTATACACTACATAATTACAGTGATCTCAATGCAACACTCTCCACCCAACACCACTCAATACCACTCAGTGCCACATAATTATATGCTACATAATTACACTGCACTCAATGCAACATACACTCCAAACAATACCACTCAGTGCCACATAATTACCCGCCACACAATTACACTCTACTGAATACAACATACACTCCACACAATACCACTCAGTGCCACATAATTACACGCCACATAATTACACTGCACTCAATGCAGCATACACTCCAAATACCACTCACTGCCACATAATTACACGCCACATAATTACACTGCACTCAATGCTACATACACTCCAAATCCGACTCAGTGCCACATAATTACACGCCACATAATTGGACTGCACTCAATGCAACATACACTCCAAATACCACTCACTGCCACATAATTACACGCCACATAATTGCACTGCACTCAATGCAACATACTCTCCAAATCCCACTCAGTGCCACATAATTACACTCTACTGAATACAACATACACTCCCCATATTACCACTCAGTGCCATATAATTACACACCTCATACTTGCAACATAAATATCTGTCTATCTATCGCACTCTATCTATGTATCTATCTATTGCCTTCCCTCTATCGCCCTCACTCTATCTATCGCACCACCACAACATCGCTATGCGGTACCACAGCATCACTTGTCGCCACCACAGCATCACTCGTCGCCACCACAGCATCACTCGTCGCCACCACTCAACAACAACTGGTTCAAATGTGTTTTCTCAATGTTTCAAGCTTTATTACCAATGTCACAAAAAGATGTTAATATTTCACGTCTGTTCTGGGATTTTCGTAACAATCAAATACAATGAACAACATCTTCAGAAAATTTATTTACAAAAGTTTAAGCTATTGCCATTATAAATTACAAGAACTTTTATTTAAGTATTAATTATTAAAAACATTAAAAGCCATTGTTATTTGTAATATCAATACATCTAAGTCATGTAAATACAACACATTGCATTACAAATGCTATAGGTATCACATTTGCGAAAGTTTAAACTATTGGCATTGTAAATGACAAAGCTATTAATTTCGATATTTTCCAAACCAACACATAAATAAAAAAATTGTCATTTACAAGACCCAATAGCTCAAACTTTTCTAATGCGAGACCTATTGCATTGCAAATGCTTGTTATTGGGAGAAGTGTGGGAACGCTGGATGATAGACATTTTGTGGATCTCCCTCGGATTCTGTACATTGCCTCACAGCAGTATAATGAACCTTTGCTTTTAGTCCAAGTTTGGTGTTTGCAGGGCATTCTTACTAAGAAAACTTAGTGGGATCCGTTCAGGTCCACACCACCTTGGACTGATCTGGGTGTCTAGTTATCATAAAAATCTCGGTTTTCTGGGTTTCCCTGGGTTGCAGCCGAGCCTGGACTAAAATACAGTAGCTAACCAAACCTCTAGAATGTGTCAATCTGCAATGGCCAATCTTGATGGTTCCTTGTTACGTTTTTGGGCTTTTCCTGACGCAAGTGATAAACCCAGCCACGCAAGCGTGGTACTGGTTTATCAGGAGAAATGTTGACACGAATAGTAGAACATTAGTTGTTAATTATATTTCTATCCATATTTGGCTTTCAAATGGGAGCCAGTGTGCAAGAAAGAGTATAATTTGCAAAATGTCCCCTGAATCACATGATATTATGGATAACCTCCAAATTATTATTTATAAATATAGCCACGATTCCTAAAGTTGGGCACATTTAAACAATCTTAAAGTTCCCTTCATTTAGATTTTTTTAATTTGTTTTTATCATTTGAATTGATTTCTCATCTGTACCTAATGAAAAACCATAAGCTGCAGGCCGAGTTGGTGGCTCTAGGTATCGTGTGTTTGAAGAAACACTATATAACCCTGAGATCAGAGGGGTCTAGCAAGCAAAACTATGTAGTACTTTTGTAAATTGGCAAATGGGGCAAAAAATCACAGAAGAAAATATAAACTATTTCTATTTTATCTTTCTAATTTTAATTATTTTTTGATTCGACAATTAGATTCTTTCAGAAAACCAAGAGCGATCTGCAAATGACCCATTGCTGTATTCCAGATTTTGTCTACGTAACAGACATTTATAGCTTTTCGGATTCACCTTGAGTTTCGCAAACAGGTTGCAATTGGGTAGAAACCACATGAAGAGCAAAAAATGCTTTGACGATGCTAGTTGAGTCAGTAAGGGAGAGGATGAGCTGCTGTCAAAATACTATTGATGCTGTGGGCTGTCAATTTTTATGAGGCGTGTTGTGTAGGCATTGAAGAGTATTGGACTGAGCAATGATCATTGAGGGACTCAGCAGGTGGGTTTCTTGGGTTTTGAAGTGTAAGGGGGAAGTCTAACTTGTTGAGTTCTGTCCGTGAGGAAGGAGGATATCCGCTTGAGAGCCTGTCCGCAGGTACCCCAGTGCTGAAGCTTTCTGTTCAGTAGTTTGTAGGGGGCCGATTTGAAAGCTGCAGCGAGGTTGAAAGGACGAGTGTTGCAGTTTCTCCTTGGTTGAGGATGCTTCTGATATCAGTGGCCGCAATGAGGACTGTCTCTATGCTATGGTTGTTGACGATGCCTTATTGAGAGTTGTCTGGGACGTTATGGAGTTCTAGGTGGTCTAAGTGCTGGGTCCCCAATAACTTTAGCTGTAAAATGTAGGAGCGAGATGGGTCTGTAGCTCTAAGGGTGTTGAGGTCTATTGGTTTCTTCAGTAGGGCGTTCACTTCAGCATTTTTCCAGCAAGACGGGAATGTGGGTGTGGTTATGGAGGTGGAGGTGTTGAGGATAGCAGTGTGTGCGGGGGAGATGATGGTTCTTCCAAGGTTGTGTATGAAAAGGCGACATGGGTCTAAGGGAACTCCTGAGTGGATGGTATTTATCAGGGTGGTTGTTTATTCATTTGAGAAGGGCTTCCAGTTGCTTGACTGATGTTTGGCGATGAAGGATGTGTCCGAGTGGTCAAGGGGGGCTCGTATTGGTATACTGTGGGTTGAATGTGTTGTAGATTTTGACAAATTTGTGTTCAGAGACATTTGAGAGGTTGTTGCAGAGTGCTTAAGATGTGATTATGTTGTTGGCATCTGCAGGATTGATAAACTCCTTGACAATGGTGAAGAGTGCTTTGCTGCTTTTGGAGCTGGCTGTGAGTCTGAGAGTTAAGGCCTTTTTCTTTGTGTGTTGTAGTGGTTGGTGGTAGAGGTTGAGGGGTTGAATGGGTAACAAAGGCTGAAGGAGGGTGTTTATGCTGGTATTGGTGTTGTGAAGGTAGAAGAGCATTTGATCCAGTAATGAACCTTGCTGAATGCCCTCTGGGAAGGATACCCAAATGGGAGGGCAAACACCCGAAAGAGCGATTGGGGAGGTAGAAGATGCACTTACCAGAGATGCAATAGGGTGTAAGACAGTCAAGATGGTTGACCGTGGTAGTCTGTTGAGAAATTGGAGAACTTGTTATGATCAACTGTATTGTACTGAAGAAGCTACTACTGTAAATTATCTTGATGCAGCTGAATTGGTGGACTAGAGATTGTAGTGGGTTAAAATAAACGACAAACAGGAGATATGGTAACGGGTGTGCGTTTGAGCACGAGTTACATTGTTTTTGAGAAGAAAGGAGGGTTATGGGATTTATTCTGTTTGGAAATGAGCATGTATCTCCATCTCACTAGAACAGATGGTGGATATGACCCAGTTTTAATTAGTTGTGGTGCAGGCAAAACATGTTTTAAACCCCATCCTAAAAGTTAAGAGAGTTTACATAGTTCTGTGGCAGATTTGCAAATAGTTCCACAGTTTGGTGGCGTATCCTTGGGAAGAATACTTCATGGGGTGAAAAGTTTTGTAATTTTTGTGGATCCAGCAGGAGAGAGTTCCTTTCTCCTTAATACTCGTTTGGCACGTCGGGTAAAGAGATGGCCTGACAGGTAGGACTGTCTTTTAAAAAATGGCTCTATTACTCAAGCACTAGTTTTCAATTGTAATTCTCCCTTCCCAAGGTAGCGAGTTCAAGTCTTTTACGATAGTTGTCATGATCAGATATTCACTTAAGAGACCAGTAAGGCTGGCAAGTGTAATGCTGCTTTCCATGGAACAAGGGCTGCATGATGGACACTAACAACCAGAGCGTTGCCAGAATGTACAAATGAGTGCATGGGCAGCAGGTTGAGCATGAGATATGCCTTCATGATCTTTAGGGATTAGAGGAAGATGTTTGTGGACTTGGTGAACTTAGTTATACTTGAGGGGGGAGGTAGAGGGTATTGTCTTTGCTGAAGCCCATTTGTCATCCTGATATCTCGGAGCCCTTTGGTGTATGATTTACGTTCTCTGTTTCTGAGACTTGGGCGTATGGAATTGGAGGTTCTCCTTCAGTTTCTCGATGCCTCCACCCCATAGTCTGGTTGCTCTCTGGGTTCGGAGGAACCCCTTTCTCCATGGTCTACCCATGCCTTGCACTGACTAAGATTGTGGAGGGGTCATCCTAGGAGACATATGAGAGCCTGATGTTTGTGTGTTCTTTCAGCCTGTCCCACATCTCCTGTGGGGTATTGAAGTGTGATTTCTCATTATGAAGGACCCTCAGTCTTGCTGGGAGTGATAACATACAAGTTACTTGCATAGCCTTAGTCTTCTGTTTGACCTCCATAAATGATAGTCTTTGCTGTTGTACTTTGAGGCTATAATCTGGGGTGAGGCCGCTGTTCCTTATTGCTTGAAGAACAGAAGTACAGTCTCTATAATCGAGGTAACAAAAGATGAGGCTCGTCGGAGTGGCGTCCAGGGGAGGCTTTCCCATCCTTTCCACAATAAAGCACAAGCCAAGTCCTAGGCAGGAATCCATGATTGGAGCCAGGATGTGATGAATTGGGACTGATGGTTTCCCACAGTCCCCTCTGGCATTGCCACTACCTGTATGATGTTTTGCCAGGAACGTCCTTCGTCATCCTCAGCTCTGTTTTCTGGTTCTTTCCTGGTTTAAAGCAGCTTGGTAACCTGGTGTTGAAGGATGCATACACAGTCTTTTATTTCAGTGGTACAGCCCATCTGTCCTCAGTCGCCCTGTTGCAGAGGTCTTAACGTAGGAGGGATTTCTCCCCCCCCCCCCCCTTATATCGAGAGTGGCAAAAAAAATAGCAAAATCTGTACTTTAGTCAAATGCCGCAAAATTTACATTTTAAAATTTGTATATCCTGAAGGGGGGGGGGGGGTCTGCTCTTCTCGCAAGCCTGCTCAGTCTGCACTTGTGGTGCTCATTCTGCTGCTGCTTGGCAGCCTTCACAGATGAACATATGTGCCCGTTCTGCCATCTTGTGGCTATCTGCAGAACAGTGATTGTGTCATTCACAGAAATAGTTCCTCGTAGGAATAGCTGTAGTTGCGAGATCAGGAAGTAGGCAATGTTTTTCTGATGCAGAATGGACATTCAGAACTTTTGTTTTTTTGTGTGCTGGTTGCAGGAGTTGATACTTGTTTACTTGCAGTCGTTTCACTAGTTGCAGCCTTGACTGGGGGCTATTCATTTTTCTCAAAACAGAAACATTACTGGCTGGCTCCCATAATTAAAGATGTAATGCAGTCTGTAGAGCGTCTTGCTTGCCCAGTTTCCTAGGGTCTATGCTAACTGTGACAACGTAAATCTGTTATATCTGGTATTTAGCTGGCCACCTCTGCCCTGCTGCATGTATTGGGTTTTAAATTAATGTTTGTAATACTCAGACACACAGTTCGTGTAAATTCTCTCAAGGTGGTGAATAGCATTAAATGATCCTGGGATAGACTAAGAAATTAATCCACTTCCTCCGCTAGAGCAAGTGCGAAGTTTGTATTTTCTAGTTTAGATGTTGTTTTTGATGTTGAGAGCATATGCTTAGACTTCTCATTGCACGTAAATATTAGTTTAGTAAGTAAAAAAACATCAGCCCCCCAAGCCTGTGCCGCATGCGGTGAGCACTGCAGCCATATAAAAACTAAGAATATTTGTTCACAATCCACCACCCATAGCACTCCAGCCCACCATCGCCTTGCCCCCTACATCTGCCCTGTTTCCCAGTCACCTGTCGGTGCCTGCTTTCCTCTCCCCAGAGCAACCTGTAAACCTCCACTTATGCGAGGGTCACGGATGCCGAATGATGTCCCCTATCTGATACGACGGGCCATGGAGGTAGGGGAGCGAGTGGTGACCAGAGTGTTGAAGAGGCCATCATTCATCTGGGACTTCATTTTTTGGAAGCTGCTGCCCTTTAGCCATATTAGTGAGGATATGTCTGCGTTGGAGGGAGTGGGGGCTCAGACTGTGTGACCTCACCCAGAAGAGAGTATAGCAAACAATCTCAGACACTTTAAACATGCATATTTCAAAGGAGAATACTCTGCTTACACATTTTTATTGATTTTAGGTTGAAAAGGAATGATTAAGAGTAAAAAAAAAAAAGTGCAGCAAAATTAGCAAATGTATGCTGCAATATTCTTGGGGTCTCTCCAGTGAGGAATGTGCCTATTATGGCTTGTAAGATCATAGATTTAGCATTGTTTCCTCTCCACCTGGGGGTTTGGCAGATTCCGCAGGCCCACTGAGCTTTGTTGAATTTATCTGTGGTGGCTCGCACACTTTCTGGGTTTGGTTTATCTTTCCCCAAATGTAAGTAGCTGTGACCTCGTTCAACACCTAGCTGTCGGACTCCACCGGGACAGTCATCTTGTGCACCTCGTGTCTGAGACGGTTTCTTAGCACTAATGGAGTTGTGGCAGATGCCGCTGGGGTTTGGGCGGCTCTAGTAGGGTTCAAGTTAAGCCATACAAATGTGGGCCTCATATTAAAGCTTTGGGTACGTCTTTGGTGAAGTAATACACAGAAGGTGGTAAATAAAGGACTGAGCCAACATGAAGGAGCTCGTCCAACAACTGCGGCTGCCACAGGAGGGCACAAGCAGGTCCGGAGTCAAGTTTAGAAATGTGGAGAGTTTTGTCCTGTTTTTCAGGGCTCCCGCACTTAAGCATCCTCCATAGGTAGGGAGGGGGTCCCCAAAATGTGTTCAGACTGATATTGTTCTAAGTAGAGCCTAATCCCATTCATCACTGGAGAGCAAAATTGACCAAGTGAGAATGGATTTATCCCTCCTATGCCATCACCTCCGCAACAGGTAGACCGGTTGACGGAGGTGAAGGGGAGTATCACCAAAACAGAAGACTATGTATGCATCCCAGGCCTGAGGCAGCACAGTGTCTGGGCAGAATTGCTGCAGTGTTGTGCAGGCGACGGATAAGATTTTATTTTTTTACCACATGCATTCTGCTGCCAGGTAGGGGGAGTGGGGTGTGTGTGGGTTTGTGTTGTGTGCGTGTGTGTTGGATGTTCAGGGCTGGTAACTGTGCTTGTTGCGCTATTCCACTTCCTGCATCAATGAGGGCCCACCACATGGAAACTGTAATGGGAGGCTGTCTTTTGCCTGGCCAATTTGGACCGTCAGATCCTAGGGTCGATGTATGTCGTAGTGATTTGAGGCTTCCGTCCACCTCAGGATGCAGCGACAGCCCATTTCCTGTCTCTATCAGTCATGGGAGGACAACTCTCTGGTGTGGCTGGCAGCAGCCCAGTTCAAGGTGTCTCGCCTCGTTGCTCACTCCAGTTGTCTACCACGCTCACTCCAGCTGGCCTCATCCAAATAATCATTAAATGCTCTGGCCACAAGGCATCTCAAACAGTTGACATATCCTGCAGAGCCAAGTTGAGTTGGATGATGGGTTGCTTCAGATTTTGACAGATGTCGGCGCTTTGGAGCAAGAGTGTACAGAGATGCGCCCGCCATCTTCATTGCGCAAGCCCCACCCCCATAGAAGCCCTCTGAACTAAGTTCTGGTGACAGTAGGAGAGAACTCTTCGTGATTCCGTTTGGGCAGAATTGTCTCAAATCTGCTTTGATGTTATGAGATACCAGGAGGAACTTTGTTTTATGCTGAGCCAGCATGAAGAGAATGTATAATATCCATTGCAGTACAGTCAGGTGGTAATAGCTTAAATATTGGGTGCCTTCATGGATGACATTCTGAAGTAACGTTGGTGGTCATTAGGGTATTGCTGTATGGTGACCCTGTAGTCGGTTGCATATAGGCTGTGTGCCGCCATCCCTAGATTAAGCAGTGTTTGGTTAAGTGTAGATCCCTGTGAGATGCCTCAGATCATGCAGATGTTTAAAGTATGCATGCTGATTTCTGCTACTTGTGTATGTTGGGAGTAGAAAGGGGAAGGAGTACCAGTTCAAGACTGTTCCGTGTTCTACTATCTGCAGAAGGCTTTGATGATTGATCATATGGCAAGCAGATGAGAGATCTAGAAGAGGCAACAGACACTTCTCTTGGAAAATGCCCCTTTTTACACAGTCACCCTCGTTTCCCCTGACTTTTATAGACTCTGCATACAGGAGCATTGCTGTCTGGTGCTCACTGTATGTGATGTGACCCTTAAATTCATAGAATTTAACTTATCCCTGACTTGCATATTTAACTCTCCACCAAGACCACCGGTAAATAAATGTAAGGTAAGACCTGGAGACGGGAAACTTTTCTTCTCCCAGCCAGGCTGCCTCCAAACTGAGAGGGAGTGTAGCTACCCCCAGAACCCGTTGTGAGTGACCACAGAGGAGGGGGCTGATCATTTCCCTGGCCACACCCCTAATAGGGCACACCGGCTCTGCACAAGGGAGAATGTGCTGCTCCATTTTGAATTTTGGCAGTAAGCTGCACTGTGAAATTGTTTACAGTAGGGCAAACAGGAACTGCTGTAAATGTGGGTAGGGTTGCCCCTGGGAGCTTTTAGTGAATTTGTTCGAGAGAAGCCAGTGGTCATCCTCACCCACTAGCAAGTGCCAGCCATATAGTTTCCACCCCAAGACACCCTCCTCGGAACACTCACTGGGCCAAGAAAGAACAGAAGAGGACTGAAACAGCAGTTTCAGGCCTGTGAGGAAACCAGAAGGTAGAAGTGCCCCCACTTCTAACTAGAACAAAGAAGTGGACTGTAGTAAGGATCAGTTGAGTGACTGCCTGTGTGGCTACAGGGACATAAGCTGTAGGAGGGCTTTTCCCTGAAGTGCTCAGCCCTTCAGTAGCAGTTTGAAATGGATCTGCCATAGAGTCCCTTGAAGTTCATGCACGACCGCCCCCTGAATCTGCTCACTCTGATCTGTGCTTCTTTGTATGCTCCTGAAGAGAGTAGTGCATAGAAAGCAAAGATTCCATCAGAGCTGTCTGGCAAGTTCAGTTGCCCCAATGCTGCCCTCTAGGTCGGTTATAGTGTGGTCACCGATCAGTAGATCTGTGGCTTGTTGCATTTGTAGGTGCCTGGTCCAACAGGGCTCACAGGGTTAATCTGCAAATGCATCCTGTAAGTTTGAGACTCCATTTGCAGTTTTACATCCTTTCAGGAATCAAGCTTCCACAGTTCCTACAGTTCAATGGCAGAAACACTGATCACCCTTCTCACTTATTTCAGTGTAACTTCCTTTGCATGCTATCAGGTGATTTCTGTCATAGTAACCACTATGCCTGGGGGGGATGTATGACAGTACAACGCGTACCGTTACAACGCGACCCTTTACGATGCAGTTTTAACAACGCAAGTCGTTACAACGACTTGCGTTGGGGGGGGGGGGCGCTGATAGTGAATAGTTTAATTTACTATTCCAACACCAGTCCCCGTGGATAGTGGGGAAGATGTTGGATAGTAAATTAAACTATCACCTATCCTAGAGCGCCCTCCGGCGAAAGTCATTGTAACGACTTTCGTTGTTAAAGCTGCGTCGTAACAGTACCGCGTTGTACCAGTTACGTTGTAAAGGATGCTTCCCTGCCTGGGGCTGCCACCTGAGGCATATATTCATGAGTTTTCTCTCCTCTATGGGCTTCAGATATATAACATTCTTATTTGTTCAGATTTTGTAAATGCATTTTTTCACTGAAAGATGTAAATCGTCCTAATGTCGATTGCTGGGGAAGGATGTCTGCTGGTTGCAGCTCTTCATAGTGTCGGCTCTGCTGAGGGGCAGGTGGTGGGATAGATTTGCTCTTGGTGTCCTTGGGAGTGTGCTGGGAGCTCTTTGTTCTGGCTAGCCCAGCACACAATACCGTGGGTTCTCTGGTAACGCTCCTACAATTTGGAACTCTCTCCCTAAGGATCTTCCCTGCAACCCCTCTTACCTTCTCTTCAAAAAGGAACTCAAAGTACTTCTTCTCAACAAATACTGGGGTATCTAATGTTACGGACTCTGACCATGTTCACTCCTTTCTCTTCCCTTGTCCACTCCTCTTCCCACCCCCTCTCAATCCCTTCATTTTCTCACTCCCCCTCTCTTCACCCCCTCTCTCTCCTAACTTTTTATATTCACTTTCCACTTAATTTTATCTCTGTTTCTTTGCCCCCTTAGCCCTGTTGAATGAATTATCATACTGTAACTCTTTTTCGCTTAATTGTTAATTTTATCTCATTATGTTCACCATCCTTGTAAAGCTCTCTGATACTCTTGTGTCCAGTAGCGCTATATAAAACCTTTGAAATAAATAAATAAATAAAATAAATAAACACACTGAATCTGAGGCCACAGTTTTATCAGCTTTTCTCAATATGTTTCGGCCATGCTAATCTGGTTGCCCAGGGACTGTAGATTCTGGTTTCTTATGGAATGATCCACATGTTTTGCTGCACCTGCCTGACCCCCTGTCTAATTGTCTGCATCTGTATTTCAGCTCTGAAGGACACACCTCTGTGAGATTGTATCGGTGCTGGTGTGAGACCAGCCCAGTCTGATCTTTTCGAGGATTCTCCCACGTCCGCTTTCTGGGATCTCTTGGAGATTAGGAATTACAAGCAGAAGTACAAGATTTCATTAAGGATCCATTTTCGGCTGCAATCCACTCCTCAAAGGGAAGACTTTGGCAGTTTGAGATCTTGTGGCCGAGAACCCCTCGTCCACCATGGACCCCATGAGAGCGCAGCAGCTGGCTGCTGAGCTGGAGGTGGAGATGATGGCCGACATGTACAACAGGTAAGCGTTGCACAGGTGTGCTGCACCGAAAGGGGGTTAAATAAGGACGCAGGGCCCTGTTTGTTTCTTCCTGTGCTTTCCCATTACTTTCAACATTTTACAACCTCAGTGCAAATTACCTTCCTTTGTGATCTGTATTTTTTGTGGGATATTTTTTGCTACTTCACCTTTCATGAGTACCACTCTTCCACCACAGAATTTCCTGCAGATGATAAAAGCCTGTTGCTGTGCACTAGTCACACAGACAATCTTTGTTTTTTTTCCATTCCCTTTCTATTTCCATTGCAGAGGCCTAGGCCACAAGGCAGCACTCGATCACCTTAGCAATGACTCCACTTCAGTGGTCCTCTTCCGTGTATGCGTCTGTTCCCTAAAGAGGACCTAGAGACCTTTGTCAGTGGTATCCTGGTGGTCTGTCCTACAATGGTTCTGCTTTAGCCGAATCCTTGATTACTCATTGACTGTCACTATTCCATCTGTTCAATGACCTGGAAAATAGATGTACCATTCCATATGATATCAAAACATCTATCCTGGAGAAGTGTGGCTCACTGGTTAGAGGAGGCAGACCCTGAAGCAGAGGTCAGACCTGGGACCAGGGTTCGATTCCCGACGCGCCAGGGTCTTGAGCACAAATGTCCACGGGCTTGATAATTCTCGCTTCGGTGCCTACTCGAATCACGGGTTCACACTCTGCAACTCTGGACAATAGCTTGCTTAATCTCCACTACAGCCCCACCGCGGCGGGATGCCTGGCTTTCACCTTGGGGATGCCCAGTACGGGTTATCTCACAAAAAAAAAAAGCCAAAACGGGTTCCCAAAGCAAGCGCCTTGAGACCTTGCGGTGATAAGGTGCTATATAAGAACCTTTGACATGACATTTGACATCTTTGTTTTTTCTCTGCCAGCACTGTTGTTAATTGTATACCCTAAGGAGCTGCTACAGGTAATTCTAGTGCGGGTGTCGGCTTTTTACCTATTTCCCCTCTCCAGAAATCCAAGACTGGTAAGGCTGCGTCGACCATCAATCATTAAGATTAACAAACCCCCACCCAACTTCCGGCTCTTACCTCCAGTCTCATCTCTGTGCAGGATAAGCTTCTTCGTGATATTATTTCCTTCATTGTGTCACCGAAGCAAGGAAGCACCTGTGAGAATATCAGATGAACGTTTCTGCTTTCAGTGTATATTGTTTGGAGAAACCTCCAATTATTGACTTGCATTGTTTAATACACAATTCCTGGTGGCCCTGTCTCCATCAGTAAATACACTGCCTGATTCTGAGTTAGTTCTTACACTCGCATTATACGTACCCTGCTTACAAATATTAGTGCATATAGACCACACCAGACAAATTATCATTTTCACATGTTGTGGAATCTTCACAATTGTTATTAACCCCTTAGCACAGCTAAAACCTGGCCATTGACCCTAAAATGGAGGTGCTCTTTTCTGGAGTGAGTTCTTGTGACCCTCATCTTGTGTTTGTGTCTGTAGTTGAATTGTGCTGCTTGATTTTGATAGGTGTTGCCCATATTAGTCTAGTTTAGCGTGCATGTCTAGCTCCTGTTGTAGGTTCTGTACGTAATTTTGTGTACTTGGTCTTGTTCTCTATGTCCTCTCTGTACCCCTGACTGCTACCTTCTTGTTGTGGCATATCCCAGAAGACTCTGGGGCACCGGTCTTACCACCAGCCAGTTCAGGTTCAAGCACACAACTCCACATGGGAAGGGCTCGATGGTGACTCTGGCCCAAGAGTCAGACTTTCTGACCTTGAAATTAAATTACATTTTTATTTATAAAGTGCTCTACTACCCCGATGTGTCTAGGCACTAATGCTCTAACAAGGAGGGATGCAGAAAAGAGAAAACTGAAAAATGGTAAGGAGAACAGGAAGACCAAGACATTACTTATTGAAAAGCCAAGTTTTTAGGGTTTTGCAGAGAGTAGCTCTGATGGCAAAGAATTCCATACAAACAAAGGAGATCCTTACTACGCGCAATATGGAATCAGAAGGGCACCAGATACTGCAGACAGGCAGTCAAATTATGTTTCAACCCGCAGGAGACACAACTAAACTGCCGATTTACAAAATTCCTTGATGCAGTGACGGAGAGAATCAAGGAAACACAAAACGAGGAAACTGAGCAACAGAAAGACAGTGCCCTTGAGCATAACTTTGAGTCAGTAGCTCAAATGAACAATAACAAAAAGTAAACCGTTAATATGAACTTCACATAATTTTAACTTTTGATAACTCATTTTTATCTTTGACATATATCTCTTTTAAAGCTGTGTATTCTAAATTTTGAGTTTTAATTAACTGTGCAATAAATTTACCTTACCATACAAACACACTGGATTAACTGTGGGTCTAACCGGTTACTTGGCGCCCTAGGGCGTCCTAAACACAAGTCAAATGTACAAAGTCTCACACAAGGAAGCCCTAAATCTAGGACGGAGTCCCATCACTCACCAAGGGGAGAGGAGTTGGCCTCACGGCTAAGGCGCTCGACCTCGGACCTGGGGATCTGGGTTCGAGTCTCGGTAACGACGCCAAAAACCTCCTGTGAATCTGGGCAAATCACTTAATCTCCCCGTGCCTAAAAATGAAAGTGTGTCCTCATGTAACGTAACTGGTGTTATGTAAAGCGCTCTGATACCTGATTCGGTTCGGGTCTAGTTCGCGCTATATAAAACTCTGCAAAAAAAAAAAAAGGGGACATGCTTCACCCTCTGGGATCTCTTCCCAGCTGTAACACCTAGTGCACCCCAGGGCTATAACTCCCTCACTGTAAGGGAGGAGGTCAGGGATGTTTTCAATATTACTAGGATATACAAAAATCCACCATATGAAAAGCTAGAATTAGTTATTGGGTGATGGGTGCAGTGCTCAAAGAAAAAACGTGAGAAGGTGTAATACAACTAACTACCAGGAGAAAAAAGATTTAATATGTATCTCTTGGTGTCAGGGTTAAAAACAGTGCTAGTGCAGTTTGAAAAAAATAACGGCAACTATCAAGTTAGAGGGTCAGTCTACATGTTTCTGCTATCATGACCTACAGAGTGTCTAGCATTCCTCAGGACCTAAAAGTCTAAGCTACTGCATATAATGTGAAAAAACGAAAAACACAGGTATAGCTGCAAAAAAGAATCAGATACAACCATCCACACCAAACCTCTCTGTTCTAGGTGCATGGTGTACTAATACTAGTCGCTGCCGTTGTGCAGTAGTCGCCGCCGTTGTGCAGTAGTCGCCGCCGTTGTGCAGTAGTCGCCGCCGCTGTGCAGTAGTCGCCGCCGCTGTGCAGTAGTCGCCGCCGTTGTGCAGTAGTCGCCCCCGTTGTGCAGTAGTCGCCCCCGTTGTGCAGTAGTCGCCGCCGCTGTGCAGTAGTCGCCGCCGCTGTGCAGTAGTCGCCGCCGCTGTGCAGTAGTCGCCGCCGCTGTGCAGTAGTCGCCGCCGCTGTGCAGTAGTCGCCGCCGCTGTGCAGTAGTCGCCCCCGTTGTACAGTAGTCGCCCCCGTTGTGCAGTAGTCGCCGCCGTTGTGCAGTAGTCGCCGCCGTTGTGCAGTAGTCGCCGCCGCTGTGCAGTAGTCGCCGCCGCTGTGCAGTAGTCGCCGCCGCTGTGCAGTAGTCGCCGCCGCTGTGCAGTAGTCGCCCCCGTTGTGCAGTAGTCGCCGCCGTTGTGCAGTAGTCGCCGCCGTTGTGCAGTAGTCGCCGCCGCTGTGCAGTAGTCGCCGCCGCTGTGCAGTAGTCGCCGCCGCTGTGCAGTAGTCGCCGCCGCTGTGCAGTAGTCGCCGCCGCTGTGCAGTAGTCGCCCCCGTTGTGCAGTAGTCGCCCCCGTTGTGCAGTAGTCGCCCCCGTTGTGCAGTAGTCGCCCCTGTTGTGCAGTAGTCGCCGCCGTTGTGCAATGTAGTCATAAGTGAGAGTGTTCAGTTCCCGCACGCACCAGTAGATGGATCATCCCACCCAACAGAGGCCAAATGTTGTATGTTACTAAGTAATGACAACCTCAGAAGAGCTTCCCTGTGATATCCGATAGTGCTTGCCTCAGTCTGCCTTGTTGTGAGGTGCAGTGTCCCTTTTCCTTCCCTTGCCTGGTACAAATTGTATGTTCCACCAAGGTCCTGAACCCTTGCGGCCGAGCATCTTCAAGGTAGTGCTGGATACACCTGGCGCACCTTCCCTATCCGCGACCTAAGCGCCCCAGTGATCGCCATTCAGTCCGGGCAGTGAACTTCCCTGGCATCAAGTCACCAGCGTCACTGCTCCGTTGGCGAGCTGCAGCGCTGCTCTTCAAGTGTGCCCACTGCTGCTGTCCCACTGCTGCACACCTGCCTCTGCGCATGTGAGATCTCACCTGTGCGCACCCTCTGCCTGTGCATACAAACATTGGACTGATGCTCGCATGTTCTTGCTGTCTTTGGGGGCTCAAAAGCATTGGTTGCAGAAAGTAAAATGTAAAAAAGATTTGCATGTGCTAGGGCCGTCCTGGCAAGCACAATTTAATGTTAAAAGAAGACATTTCTCAAAATTTAGAAGGGCCAACTCTGTTGATAAGCTACAGTGACGTACAACGCATGAACTGTGCAGAAGGTGCAGCTACCCGGGCAAACAAGGATGCGCCGGGTAACTACAAACCACGACAAATCTTGCACGATGTGGCAGGTACTGGTGGTGCCGTCAGGTGCCAGCGAGGGTCTTTAATGAGGCTCTCCAGCACTGGCCCCCAAGGCTCGAGGACTGCATTCGATCCTTATTCTCGGGGCCCCGCGTGTCCTCCCTTTGTGAAGTTACGAAGAGCTCTTTGTTGTAACCTTGGAGGCTGCAGCATGCGCCAAACCAGACGTGATCTGCTTCTGTCCGGGTCACCGCCTCCTGACAAGTGTCCTTGCGCCCTTCACCCTGGGCCTGCAGTCATTGGAACATCATGGCCGCTGCCTTCTTTGTTCCGCATCACTTTCTAGCGCCTCGACCTTCCTGGACTGTCGACCCTATAATCCGTGCATCTCACTTTGGAGCTGGAGTTTGGGTTTGCAGCGTCATCATCGCCTGCAGAAAAAGCACTACCTTCTTCTTGAAAACATGGGATTTTCACCCTCTAGCGCCAAGAATCCTCTTCATTCGGCTGAAATATCTGACACTTCACGTCCAAATACATGTTATGAACATTGGAAGGTTCAAAAGGATTCAGTTGAAAGACTTGTTGACAATTTTTTATTTTTTTTACTGAACTTACTTACAAAAGAACCTGTTTGTACTTAATAGTTGGTCTTGGAAACCTTTGTTCTTTTCTTGACCAGCAAGATTTGCCATGAATTCTGTTTTTTATTGCCTGTAACAGACTGTACATTCAGGGAGGGGGCTACCAGGGAGCTGTCTCTGCACCCCCACTCTTGTAAATACTAGGGTGAGACTTGCATCACATTGTCTTAGCTCCTGTTCAATTGATGTTTGCTTCTTATAAACAGGTTTAGTTCCTATTTATAGGCATATAATCTGAGATGAGCCTATCTTTTCCATATATTTTATTTATGGCCAGTAGGTGGCGGCATGTGCAAAGCTTTCACCATTCACGGCATTTAAGCTCTTTTATTCTGCGAATGTATCTCGTTAACGAGCACGTTTTTCAGCTTTGATCTATTTTTAGCTGTTTTTAGAATTCTCTACTATTAAATCCTTTGACTTCGGGTATTTTAGTTTCAGTGTTATCGCGAGCTTTGTATAGCTTCGGTATTATGGGTACAGGCCTTGGCGGCTCAGGTTTAACCTGTTTTATCCCCGGAGGGAGGCCTTGCTTTCCCAATCTGCAGCCGTGTACACAGGCGCGCGCCCCATGGAGCTGTGATATTACAGCCGCCCATGATGCACACACCGACCTGGCATGCCTGTCCAATATCAGAAATACTAGTTGAGCTGAAAGCCTGTCGTGCACAGGAAGGAAGTAAACAGTTCATTTCTAGATCACTCTTGGGCTGTGGCAGTTTACCCTGCCTCCCTTTGCACCCCAACATCTAGTTTGTCAGCTCAGTTACTCCTGCCTTGTTGGAACCAGCAGTTAGATGGCCTTTCCTTGCCATCACACGTACCTGTAGGGAATAAATGCACTCGCTTCCAAGTGTACAACTTCCTTTATTCTCAACTGCGTTGTGGCAGGACACCACGGAAACAACAACTCTTTATCAGGCCTGGGCGTAGTTTGTGGAGTTTTGTTACGCGGAACTCTGGGAAGTTACAAAATACTCCATGAGTGGCGGAGTGCAGTGCGAACTGCAGTTTGTGCTTGTACTCCTGCCACTCGGGTAGAATTTCTACCCGAGCGGCAGCTCGCGGACTTACCGTTCGCAAGCGGGGAAAAAACTCTGCTGCACATCGCGAAGCAGAGTTTTCTGCACTCCGCGAGCTGTGCGGAGTGCAGAAAACGCCACAAATCCCGCGAATGGTGCAAAGTTCACCACCCAGGCCTACTTTTTATAAGCCCATCCAGCTTCAACCGTGTTCCTCTGAAGCGCTTCCGGTGAGCACTCCACTCGTCTTGCACTATCCACCCACCCCTTATTGTCTTTGGTGAATGACTCCCTACTCCGCATCAGCACAAAAGGACTGTACACAGTGAGAGAAGGTGTCCATCTGTATGTCATCAACATTTTCTTCAACTCCACCTCCCATCGCTTCTTATTTTCAAAAGCTGTTTGGATGGTGCCTTTCATTACCCGATTAAATCGCTCCACTGCTCCTTTCCCTTGTGGGTGATACACAGAAGTATTGACATGTTTCACCCCATTTCTTTTATAAACTGTTTACCTTAGAAGCTGTAAAATGCGCCACATTAGCACTCAAAATGTCCTCTGCAGCCCTTCTCTTAAATGCTGCTTTCAAAAATGTCACCACTGTGTCCGCGTCTGCCTTTTGCACCACGTCCAACTCCACCCAGTTCCTAAGTCAATTAGGACAATAATATATCTACTTTCACCCTACATAGTCTGCACTGGATGCACAAACTCCACTGCTAACATGTCCCACACCATCATTGGACACTCTACAGGCCTCAAAGGTGGTCTCGTGGTAGGTAAACTCTTTAACACTGCTCACAATCCCTCACTCTTCTCTCAACCTCAAAATCCTCATCTGGCCACCAATAAAGGGACTTATCCCTTCTTTGTCCTTACTTTTCCAAAATGTTCTTCGTGACATAAACCCAAAACCTACTCTCAGACTTTGCAGAGGCACCATTCTTCTTCCTCTCTCAACAAAACCCTTCTCCACTCCAATCTCATTCCTTACCTCCCAATAACCTTTCAAAGGTCCCCTCACCCTCCTAGGATGCACTGTTTTCCCTCTCTCAAGTAACTCATCCTTCCCATGCTCAGTCTTCCACTCCTCTCTCTTTGGAGTCCATGCCTTCCTCTTCCACTGAAGCAATCTGGTAATCATTCCACCCACTTTTTGGCAGTTCTCTAATGGGTAACGGCGTACGGCTTAAACAATCAGCAACTTTGTTCTGTACACCTGCCACATATTTGATTTGATAATAATCTTGTAACTGCATAGAAAGCCTGGCAATTCTTGCAGACGCCTTCACAAACCCTTCTGTTGTAAGCAAATTTACCATTGTTTTGTGGTTCCTTCTAACATCAAACTCAGTGCCCCACACAAGTGCCAGAAAATGCTCCATATCCCACACACAAGCTAGTGTCTCTCGCTCTCTCGCTCTCTCTCGCTCTCTCTCTCGCGCTCTCGCGCTCTCTCTCGCTCTCTCGCTCGCTCTCTCGCTCGCTCTCTCGCTCGCTCTCTCTCGCTCTCGCTCGCTCTCTCTCGCTCTCTCTCGCTCTCTCTCGCTCTCGCTCGCTCTCGCTCGCTCTCTCTCGCTCTCTCTCGCTCTCTCTCGCTCTCTCGCTCTCTCTCGCTCTCTCTCTCGCTCTCTCTCTCGCTCTCTCTCTCGCTCTCTCTCTCGCTCTCTCTCTCGCTCTCTCTCTCGCTCTCTCTCTCGCTCTCTCTCTCGCTCTCTCTCTCGCTCTCTCTCTCGCTCTCTCTCTCTCTCTCTCGCTCGCTCTCGCGCTCGCGCTCGCTCTCGCGCTCGCTCTCGCGCTCGCTCTCGCGCTCGCTCTCTCTCGCTCTCGCTCGCTCTCTCTCTCTCGCTCGCACGCCTCTTCTGTGGGTGTAAGGCTTCTTGATGCAAACCCAATTACATACTCTTTCTCCACCCTCCTTCTGCGTGAGCACTGCACCCAAACCCTGTCCCCTGGCATCCACAGTAAGAATGCGGCATGATTCTGGAATGCTCTCACGCAGTTTTCTCCCCACTCAAACTCACATTGCACCGTCAGCAACTGTCTTGGGTCGTATGACTCTTCTGCAAAGTTGTTTACAATTTTGAGTAGAACTCAGCGAGTCCAAGAAAAGAGCGCAGGTCCTCTTTATTCCCTGGCTCAGGAGCTTCCTTAGCAACTCAAGCAACTTTTTTTGGGTGATCTACCTTCTTTCCCAAACACATGACCCAAATATGTCACTTAGTTTTGCACAAACAAACATTATGGAAACTCAGCTGTCAGCTATGTTCCCTGTAAGGTGCACACGTGTGCGCACCCTACTGTTTGCAGGCGCGCAGGGCCTCTGCTGGAGCACGCATGAAGAGAAAGACTTCCCAAGCTTTTTAACCCCTCCCATGCTGGTGACGGAACCGTTCCGTCACCAGCCTCGGTCGTGCTGTGCTGGTGACGAAGCGGTTCCGTCACGGCCCGCTCGGCGCGCCTGTGCTGCGCGTTCTATTAAGCAGGCGGGGCCGTGACGGAACCGCTCCGTCACAAGCACAGCACGCCCGAGGCTCGTGACGGAGCGGTTCTGTCACGAGCATGGGAGCGCCGCGCGGTCTCCCCCTCCCCCCGAGTGCTGCAGCGGAATTGCCGCCGCAGCAAAGGGGCTAAATCATGAACGCTGATGGAAGCTTTCTCTTGGCGTGCGCCGTCATAGGAGCAGTATACCTGCGCTTCCATAGCGTATCTGATGGGGGGGCATTCTGAATAGAGAAAGTACGACTTCATGGGCAGGTGGCTGTTGCCAATGCGTCTGCTGTCCTGCTGCTGTGAAGTGCATTCTTATGTGGATGCACTTAGATCTTTGCGAACCCTTTCAAACAGGATTCATTTTTAATAAGCTTATCTATGGCTTCAGCGGCCCAATGGCCAGAGCTGCTGCTAACTTTGGAGCTGATGAACCAAGTTCAAACCTCGGCAGCGCTCAACAGCCTGTGACTTACTCTTCCCAGGTTACAAAAACAATGGAACTGATGCTCATGTAAAATGTTCCAAGGACTTGCCCTAAATAAAAACAGCAGAAAAATGCACATTGTGATAAAATGAAAGCATTCGCATAAGAGTTAAAACAAATAGATGCATTTTTAGTGGCTGATTTGTACAGAGTTAAACCTGCTAAAAGCACAGCTTTCCTGCTTAACTTGGGAAATCTTAGACACTGATTTGATTTGACCAAAACTCCTTTTTCTTCATTGTTGCATATGAAATCCCTTTCAAATATGTGACTTCAGAATACCAGTTGTACAAAAACCTATTGTGTGTGATTTAATAGGCTAGAATGTTGCTCTGTAACAATCTTGACCACCTACAGGGTTTACATCACAACGGTCTTGCCTATTCGTTCACTAGTGGTTCGTGTTTAAAAACGATGGGCCTCATTTACAATATTTTGATGCACGGCAGTGCAGCAAGCCTTCCCGAGACACTGCCGTCCCTCAAAAGAAAAGGGCAGGTAGGCGTCGTATCTACAAGACACGGATAATACCTGTCCTTTTCCCCTGCGCCGGCGCCCAATGGGCTGCCACGTGCCAACGCAGGCACCCTTGCGCCATGGTGCATGTGTGTCTGCTTTGTAGGGGTGATTGTTTGTGTGCAGGAAGGAACACCTTCCTACACACAAACAATCACAAGGAGTTTTCCTCTTTCTATGTGTACTGCAGTTTGAAGGAGGAGAAATTAAGGTATTTCTCCTTGTTGCGCCTCCCTTACACCTCCCCTGGGGAGTCCTAGGAATCCGACGCATTCCCAGGTTTATGAAGCCAAGCGACTCTGGGAATGCTTCGGGGTCCATGGATGTTTTGTGGGAACACCCATGGAACACCCATGGAACAACCCTTTCATGCAGAGTAATGCGTGAAACAGGGTCTTATATACAAGTAGGGTTAAAGGGTGAGTGATGTCACCTCTGACAAATACCACTAATTCTGGTAGTGCACTCGCTTGGTTAGTGAGTTATGACATGTCTTTGACACACATGGCCTTGAATGAAGTGAACAGAGACCATTCACTGCCGCACACAGATAAAAAAAAATTGGAGGGAACATTAGCTGTCAACCCCTTCATTTCGAACACCTTCATAACTGTATTCCACCTTTCGTCATGCTCTCCTCTGTTCTTGCCCACAATCAAAATATCATCCTGAAAATACAGAACTCCCTCAAAATTCCACTCATCAACCTCTGAAAAACTGAGACTGCCGACCCCAGCCTGAATGGCATCCTTACATATTGAAAACACACATACGGTGTGATGAAAGCTGTTATTTTTTCTGCATGTAGGTGCACCTGGTTGTACGCAGATAATAAATCCACAGCAGTTGAAAACCAGGTCATGTTTTTCGTCTTGGCCAATAATTCACAGATTTTGGGTAATGGGTAATTTGTCCACTTTAATTTGTCGATTCATACCTCTTAAGTCCACACATAATTTGATCTTGCCATCGGACTTCTGACCACAACTACTGGAGACATCCATTCCGATTATTGTAACGTTCTATTATTTCTGCAACCTCCAATCTTGACAATTCTTTCTCCATTTTGTTCCTCACAACAAATGGAACATTCCTCAATTTTTAATTTACCACTACAGCCTTTTCCTTCAGTATAATCTTGTTTTAAACCCTCTCAACAAACCAATCTTTTCAGAAAACACCTCACTGTATTCCTTGCTCATTTTCTCACCCACACGGTCCCCTTCATTCCACACTAGCACTTGGTCTTCCGTGTTGGGATTTAGGATGATCTCCAGATTTCTCTGGTCCTTCCAACCTAGTCTACACGGTCAATACTCTGCAGTCTATCTTTTTGCCCTTTGACCTTGAAAGAAACATCTCTGCAGCCAGCATTGGTATTGCTTTTCCTGTAAAGCTTCATGGATTTATATCAGATTTTCTTAACTCCTCACCTATATGCCTTTCAAAACTTCCCTTCCACATGTCCAAGTTAATGATGGTGAATGGTGACCCTAAGTCTGCTGCCAGAATCATCGGTATGCCTGCCGCTTCCACTTCACATCTGGGATTGTCCATATCATTGTTGTCAGCATCTAAGACCACATCCTTCATTATTAAAACACAATTCTCCTCCCCTGACCGTTCATCATCCGATGCAGACTCTCTCTGGGACTCGGACACACACTGTACTCTTTCTTTCTATCCCTTCTCCTACATCAGCATGCACAGTGCCCTATCAATCCACATTTTGAACATTTCAGATCTCTTGCCCTGCATTTCTTACTGTTCGCCAAAGGTTCTCGACTCCCACACCTTTAACACAACTCCCCTTGCCCCTCGGCCTTACGGTAATGTTTCGCAGGCATGAAAGTTATTTTGATCCTTACCGTCTTTTATACGTTTTACTGGTCTTTTTCCCCATTCACAACACATTTGTGCTTTCTTACTGTCTTCTAAAGCAGTCCTTGCGCATCGGAATTACATTTCTGCTTTTCTCACTATTGCCAACACTTTAAGGTTCCATCCCTTGTAGCTCACAACCGGTCTTGGAATACATACGGTAAATGCATAATATCTTCCTAAAACATCTAGCGCATTTATGTACACACCTGTTTATTCCTCGCACCTCCATTTTTTTCTCCATTTGGTTGTACTGCCTTATGCCTTCAGGCCCCAAGGATATGTCACAAAATATCCTTTTTTTTAGTTTCCGCTGTTAAAGTTTCATTGTTATTAGCATCCATCTAATTACAAATATAATCTTTCCATTCTTGCCACTTGATATGTGGTTCCACCTGGTACTAACAAGAATGGAATAGGCGGGGTTAATGTGAATGTTTGTGCGCCATGCACCACCCCTTCTAACAGTAACCTGTTCCCTTCATCAGTCACACAGTGCCATCCTCAGATGTGTTTTATATATACATCCTTTCTAAAATACTTTTCTCAATTTTTCCACAGCAGCTGCAGGCAAATAACTGTATGGATAGAGTGAAATTTCACATTAAATATGTATTTTTTTAAAACAAAAATCTGCCTTAAATTACAAGTTAAATCAGTATCTTAAACAGTAATTTAATAAAAAGTCTACTCTGTGTAGCTACAGATGTTTTTCCACGTGCAACGTAAATTACAATGGTGCGCGCATCCCTGCTGCGCTGCCCATCCCTTTACAACTAGAGAGAGCCTGGTGCGCGCATCCCTGCTGCGCTGCTCATCACTTTACAACTAGAGAGAGCCTGGTGCGCGCATCCCTGCTGCGCTGCCCATCCCTTTACAACTAGAGAGAGCCTGGTGCGCGCATCCCTGCTGCGCTGCCCATCCCTTTACAACTAGAGAGAGCCTGGTGCGCGCATCCCTGCTGCGCTGCCCATCCCTTTACAACTAGATAGAGCCTGGTGCGCGCATCCCTGCTGCGCTGCCCATCCCTTTACAACTAGAGAGAGCCTGGTGGGCGCATCCCTGCTGCGCTGCCCATCCCTTTACAACTAGAGAGAGCCTGGTGCGCGCATCCCTGCTACGCTGCTCATCACTTTACAACTAGAGAGAGCCTGGTGCGCGCATCCCTGCTACGCTGCTCATCACTTTACAACTAGAGAGAGCCTGGTGCGCGCATCCCTGCTGCGCTGCCCATCCCTTTACAACTAGAGAGAGCCTGGTGCGCGCATCCCTGCTGCGCTGCCCATCCCTTTACAACTAGAGAGAGCCTGGTGCGCGCATCCCTGCTGCGCTGCCCTTCCCTTTACAACTAGAGAGAGCCTGGTGCGCGCATCCCTGCTGCGCTGCCCATCCCTTTACAACTAGAGAGAGCCTGGTGCGCGCATCCCTGCTGCGCTGCCCATCCCTTTACAACTAGAGAGAGCCTGGTGCGCGCATCCCTGCTGCGCTGCCCATCCCTTTACAACTAGATAGAGCCTGGTGCGCGCATCCCTGCTGCGCTGCCCATCCCTTTACAACTAGAGAGAGCCTGGTGGGCGCATCCCTGCTGCGCTGCCCATCCCTTTACAACTAGAGAGAGCCTGGTGCGCGCATCCCTGCTACGCTGCTCATCACTTTACAACTAGAGAGAGCCTGGTGCGCGCATCCCTGCTGCGCTGCCCATCCCTTTACAACTAGGGAGAGCCTGGTGCGCGCATCCCTGCTACGCCGCCCATCACTTTACAACTAGAGAGACCCTGGTGCGCGCATCCCTGCTGCGCTGCCCATCCCTTTACAACTAGAGAGAGCCTGGTGCGCGCATCCCTGCTGCGCTGCCCATCCCTTTACAACTAGGGAGAGCCTGGTGGGCGCATCCCTGCTGCGCTGCCCATCCCTTTACAACTAGAGAGAGCCTGGTGCGCGCATCCCTGCTGCGCTGCCCATCCCTTTACAACTAGAGAGAGCCTGGTGGGCGCATCCCTGCTGCGCTGCCCATCCCTTTACAACTAGAGAGAGCCTGGTGCGCGCATCCCTGCTGCGCCGCCCATCACTTTACAACTAGAGAGAGCCTGGTGCGCGCATCCCTGCTGCGCTGCCCATCCCTTTACAACTAGGGAGAGCCTGGTGCGCGCATCCCTGCTACGCCGCCCATCACTTTACAACTAGAGAGAGCCTGGTGCGCGCATCCCTGCTACGCTGCTCATCACTTTACAACTAGAGAGAGCCTGGTGCGCGCATCCCTGCTGCGCTGCCCATCCCTTTACAACTAGAGAGAGCCTGGTGCGCGCATCCCTGCTGCGCTGCCCATCCCTTTACAACTAGGGAGAGCCTGGTGCGCGCATCCCTGCTACGCCGCCCATCACTTTACAACTAGAGAGAGCCTGGTGCGCGCATCCCTGCTGCGCTGCCCATCCCTTTACAACTAGAGAGAGCCTGGTGCGCGCATCCCTGCTGCGCTGCCCATCCCTTTACAACTAGAGAGTGCCTGGTGCGCGCATCCCTGCTGCGCTGCCCATCCCTTTACAACTAGAGAGAGCCTGGTGCGCGCATCCCTGCTACGCTGCTCATCACTTTACAACTAGAGAGAGCCTGGTGCGCGCATCCCTGCTGCGCTGCCCATCCCTTTACAACTAGAGAGAGCCTGGTGCGCGCATCCCTGCTACGCTGCTCATCACTTTACAACTAGAGAGAGCCTGGTGCGCGCATCCCTGCTGCGCCGCCCATCCCTTTACAACTAGAGAGAGCCTGGTGGGCGCATCCCTGCTGCGCTGCCCATCCCTTTACAACTAGAGAGAGCCTGGTGCGCGCATCCCTGCTGCGCTGCCCATCCCTTTACAACTAGGGAGAGCCTGGTGCGCGCATCCCTGCTGCGCTGCTCATCACTTTACAACTAGAGAGAGCCTGGTGCGCGCATCCCTGCTGCGCTACTCATCACTTTACAACTAGAGAGAGCCTGGTGCGCGCATCCCTGCTGCGCTGCCCATCCCTTTACAACTAGAGAGAGCCTGGTGCGCGCATCCCTGCTGCGCTACTCATCACTTTACAACTAGAGAGAGCCTGGTGCGCGCGTCACTGATAATGAGTGTCTTAACTTGCACCAAAGTAACATTCAGGTGAGGGGTGTGCATCACTGTTGCTTTTTTTAAAATTCTGCTCTAATGCTCAACTGGTGTGCGTATCACAGATAGTGAACGCACACTAGGCAGGAATCTTACTTACGGGCGTGCGCATCACTGTTTCTTCATACTCTGAACTCACTGACAAACTTTGACTTCCATATTACGGTCAATTACCACGAGCCGCTCGGCTTACACAAATCGATCCTTTCTAAAATGCCCCCCCCCCTCCGACGTGTCACGTATGCCACTGCTCTGTCACACATGTCAACCGGACTTCATTCGCAGCTTCTCCGTCCACAGCGAACAGCCTGATTCGAATCCTCCGCTCCTCAACTAACACACTTGTGTTCCTTCCTTTGCTTGAGTCAACGCTCGCAACTTTCACTCTGGCGCCTTTGTGTGCGCCTCAACAGAGTAAGTCTTCTCCCCCCCTCGCCCCTCTGACCCCTCTCTCAACCCCCCCTCTCCAATGGTATGTTGCTTTTCCCCCCGCGTCTGCGGCCAGGAACGGAAGGAATTCCTTCCTGCTCAGTGGAAGGTGAATCCAACCACTCAAGCATGAGAGCACCTCCAGGATTGGTGGTAGCAAGCTAACCCAGCTCTCATTTTGAGGCTGCGGGCTTGTGACAGTAAATCCACCACCCAATCTCCCCAAGCTGTTTCACAGCCCTCAAATTGCTGGGTCTACAGTGCGCATGTAGGGCTGGGCTTAGCAAGACAGCCGGCCAACCTGACATGCGCATTGCGCGAGCTGGTGGCAAAACAAACTGGCATTTTTATGCCATTTCATTTATGTGTTTGCCTGTTTTGCTCGCAGCAGGCGCGGGGAGCGCTTCTCTACTCTTTAGCCACACTGGCGATGACATTGCTCTCTTCTGACCAGCATACCTTCGCAGTCCAGTCTTGCCCCCACCCTGATCCTTTCATGGCCCCGCACAGCTCTAGGTGGTATCAAGGTGCTGCTTGTATGTACGGGGAGGAAGCGGAGCACTGAAATGGTCCACTTGTGCCAAGGCCCCTCCTTAAACCTCCACTATTCTCTCTCTCATTGCCAGCAAGTCCCAGTGTTGCACGATGGAGCTGCCAGCACCTCTTGTGCCTCAGGCCTCTGCTGGTTGTCGGCCAATCCCCGGAGGGATAAGAAAGGTCTGTGTGTTACTCCAGAAGAAGGCTTGAGGGAACCCTCCATCAAGTGTAATCATTAAAGTTCTTTGTCAGGGAACTAGGAGTAGTAGAGGGCCACTCAGTATGGCTTGTGGGTCTGAGCGGGCACTTGCCCAGATCCACTGCGGATGTCGCCGATTTACTTATGTTATGTTATGTTAAAATCACTTTTACCACGCACGGTCACCAAACGGTTTCATCGCGCTCATAAACAATAACGGAGGGGCAAACAGCAGGGTTACTCATAAGCTAATTGATAAAGATGAGTTTTGAGTAGTTTGCGGAAGCAGGAATAATTGGGACAGAGTCGAAGTGAGATCGGAAGGGAGTTCCACAGTGCGGGGCAAGAAACGAGAAGCACGAGCCGCCATGCTTTTTACGTTTATACCTGGGGACAATTAGGAGGTTGTGGGCGGTGGACCGGAGCATTCTTGAGGGAATATGACGCTTGAGGCTGGAGGAAGTGAAAGCCGGGCGAGAGCGAGAAGGGCCTTAAAGACAGTACAGCCCAACTTAAAAATGCAGCGGGAAGCCACTGGGAGCCAGTGCAATCTCCTCAACAGGGGCGAGACATGTTGGTGTTTGGGCTGTTGGAAGACCAGTCTAGCCGCCTGATTTTGTTCCAGCTGAAGCCGATGAAGAAGCAGGAATCCCAACAAAGAGGGAGTTAGCGTAGTCAATACGGGAGGTGACAAGAGCCATGATGACAAGTATGAGGACCTCAGTCGAAAGGAACCTACGGGTTTTACAGATCCTGCGTTGATGGAAGAAGCAGGAAGATGTAACAGCATTGATTTGAGGCCTCATAGATAAGTCACTGGATATAATTACACCAAGGCTCTTCACCGAGTTGACAGGACAGGACGGAGGGCCAAGAGCGGGGGGCCAAAAACTGGAGCTCCAGGGGTTAGCTGTCCCTCCTGTTAGTACTAACTCCGTCTTGTTGGGATTAAGCTTCAGCTGGCTAAAATGCATCCACTCAGAGATGGCAAACATGGTGGATTGGAAATTGGCACGGGAGGAAGGGGATGGATCAACCGGGAAAATCAACTGTAAATCATCCGCATAGTTGAAGATAGTGACCGGGGTGTGGCGGAGAGAAACTATAAGAGGTTGCATGTAAAGATTAAATACATGATGATGGGGAGGCCAAACTCGCCTACAGGTCTGTGGTGAAGGACTATCACCGGGCTATTTTTGGCGCCAAGCGGGATTACCTTGCCAGGAGGATTGAGGCGTCGGTGAACTCCTGCAAGGAGATCTTCACGATAGTGAAGGAGTTCACGTCCCCGACCTCTTACTCACCCCCGCCTGTGTCACCTGAGGCGTGGGCGTGTGATCTGGCCACTTTCTTCACTAACAAGATTAAGGCAATTCAGGCCTCCTTCTCGGAGAGCTCAATGGAGGATGGCTGCGGCCATGGGGCAGGACCCGGAACATTGCCCATGTCCTCGGCAGTACTGGCTGACTTTCCACCTGTCTCCAGTGACATGTCTCGGGCGCTGCTGGCCAGCCTTAAATCTGGCTCACCACTGGACCCCTGCCCCGCCAAGTTCTTGGCGGGGTTGGCGGCAGTGTTGGATCCTTTGGTCAACCCGATCCTCAATGCCTCCTTGCGGGAGGGGATTGTTCCACGCGCCTGGAAAAGGGCGATGGTTATCCCCCTCCTGAAAAAGCCTGGTCTTGATGCCGAGGTGTTGGCCAATTACAGGCCAATTTCACTTCTCCCGGCTCTGGCTAAGATCACGGAAAAACATGTCCATGGCGTCTTGTCGAGCTTTCTTGAATCCAACAATTTGCTCCATCCATCCCAATCCGGTTTCCGTCCGAATTTCAGTACGGAAACAGCGTTGGTGGAGGTCTCGGAGATCATCAGGGAGACCTTGGATGTGGGTGGCAAGGCCATGCAAGTCATGTTGGACCTGTCGGCGGCCTTCGACACCGTCCCCCATGAGGCGCTTCTCGCCAGGCGTTATGACATCGGCCTAAGGGGGACGGTGCTCAGATGGTTTACATCTTTTCTGGAAGGCCGCCGCCAGACGGTCTGGGTGTCCCAGAGCTCCGCCGAGATGCCGCCTTTGGGAGTTGGGGTTCCACAGGGATCTGTGTTGAGCCCGACATTATTTAACATCTTTATGTCCCCTCTGGCGGCGGCGGTGGAGGCTTACGGAGCCCAGATCGTGTCCTACGCCGACGACACGCAACTCCTCTTCACATGTGGCAAAGATCAGCCATTTGAGGGGGAGAGAATTCGGGACTGTCTGGATATGGTCTTCGGCTGGTTCCAGCGTAATAGCCTGAAGGCCAACTCCAGCAAGTCGGAGGTTTTATTCTTCGGCTGTGCCATCGATCCCGAATGGCGGCAGTGGTGTCCGGCCGCTATGTGCCCTCCGGTGCAGTCCTCCCAGGTTGCCAAGAACCTCGGTGTTAGGCTTGACAACAAGCTCTCTTTAAGAGCGCATGTTCTCGGCCTGGCCGGCGCCTGCTTCGGTATTCTGAAAATGCTCCGCAAGTTTCTCCCTTTACTATCTGCGGAGCACAGACGGATTACGGTGCAGGCGCTAATCGGGTCGAGGCTCGATTATGCCAATGCTCTCTTTCTAGGTTTACCGGACTATCTGGTCCAGCGCCTGCAGGTGGCACAGAACTCTGCATCCCGTGCGATCTTTGGTTTGCATAGACGAACACGGGCTTCTGGGCTGCTGCAGTCGTTGCATTGGCTGCCGGTCCGTAAACGGATTATGTTTAAAGCCCTGACGCTGGTGCACAAAGCTCTGTTTGGCTCAGGTGCGGGATATCTACAGAAGAGACTGGTGTTTTATCGTCCCGCCCGCTCTCTTCGCTCTGAATCCCTCTTTACTGTTGTGGTCCCACGGGTGAGGAAGGCTCGTATGGGGGGGCGTTCTTTTAGCCTCAAGGCCTCCCAGTTGTGGAACTCGCTCCCACTGGTACTTCGCAGCACTCCCAATTTGCTTCAATTTAGAAGGAACCTGAAAACTTGGCTTTTTAATCTTTCTGTTTAGGTGGATTTTCTTTTTCCTACTTTTGGGATCTGTTCTCTGTTATGTTTTACACTGTAGCTGTTGTGGAAAGCGCCGGGACACTCTTTTAGAGTAGCCGTGCGCTATATAAACGCATTTTAACATAACATAACATAACAAATAGAAGGGGTGAAAGAGCAGAACCTTGAGGGACACCACAGGAAAGTGCAGAGTAAGGTGCTGAGAAGGTGGACAGATGAACTGATTGGGAGCGCTGGTGCAGAAAAGACCTGATCCAAGTTAGAACCATGCCCTGGATGCCCGCGTTGTTGACACGGTCGATCAAGATAGCATGATCGACCGTGTCAAAGGCAGCCGACAGATCTAGTAGAACAAGAGCCTGGGCCAAGTTCTTATCGGCGCCTTGCCTCAGTACATCCATTACTAATGGACGAACACGATCACATAGCATCAGAAGGGGAGGAATCTGAGCAAAGTTACTGAGTAGTTCAGTCCGGTACGTCACTGAAAGATAATCCTCAATTAAAATCTGTGCCAAATTCCAGATGACTCCAAGATTTTCAAAATGAGTTCGCTTTCTAGGTTCCCCTTGGCTGCCTCTGGCTGACTTCTGTTATATTTGAGAGTTTCCTAGGCTATGTATGGGTTAATACACTTAAACATGGCAGGGCTACAAGAGGGCGGAGTAGGGATATTTGCAGTTAGAGCTCCAAGTTGTTGGCAGAACAGCAAGGTCTTTTCAGCTGCGAGACATTGGCTCAGTGTTCAGTCTCTAGGATTGTGGCCAAGAACGCGTGCCAGGTTTGCGCACCTCTCCACACAGGTCTGTGGGCATTAAGGATCCATAGCAGGCGACCGTTTGCAAACCTGAGGCAGAGCGCTGCACAGGGCTCTGTGCATGCCTTGGGTGCATGACCCGCACCCGCCCATGCTAGACCAGAAGTAGTGCGCAGTATCATTTGAGTAGACTTGATTACTGCAATGCACTGCTTCTGGGGACACCTACTACAGCGATAGGCAAGCTACAACGAGTGCAGAATTTCGCGGCCAAGTTAGCACTTTCCCGTCGACGTTCTGACTCGTCTTCCGCGGCACTCAGAGACTTGCATTGGCTCCCCATCCCTCAGCGGATTGAGTTCAAAGCTTTATGCCTGGTCTTTCGGGCCTTGCATGGATCAGGACCACTGCCTCTACAGGAGATGTTCTCCTGGTATACCCCCACTAGATCCCTCCGATCGGCCTCTGCTTTTTTGGTTGTCGTTCCTAAAATTCGGAGAAAGCGAATGGGTGGCCGCTCTTTTGGTTTCACGGCATCTAAGTTGTGGAATGATTTGCCACTGTCGCTTAGATGCTCAGAAAATCTTCTTTCTTTTAAAAAAGAACTAAAAACACACCTGTTCCCTAGGTCAGGATAGTTTCGTTTGCTGATACTGCATTGACTGTGCTTCAGAATCTGCTTGATCACAGCGCCAGGATGCCCGTCGGGTGACAGTAGCGCTTTATAAGTGTGTTATACATACATACATACATGACAAGTGGGCCCTTCTGTGCACACCCATGATACACTGCCAAGCGGGCCACTGTGTGCACATGTACACCACTGTGCTGAGATAGGGGCACAGCTACGGTGCCCTGCATGCACACATAGGCTACCTTGAAGAGAGGAGCGCTGTGTGAACACATCTACAGTAATCTCTCTAGCAGGCAACTGTGTGTCGATCTAAGGCATCATGCCAAATGGGCCACTGAAGACACCAAGGGCGCTCTGCCACAATGCAAAAAAAAAATGTAAATGCAAGTATTTGTTAAGCGCACAGCTACCCGGAGGCATCCCGGCGCTGGGGGCCGTTGGGAAGATTAAGCAAGCTATTCCCCAGAGTCACATGGTGCTGGGCTGACCTGCCGCTGGTGCCGGGGATCGAACCTTGAGTAGGGGTGGGCGGAATTCGCGTAATCGTGTTACGCAAATCTTCGCGAAATGGTAAAAAATCTCTGCGAACACACGGAATTGCTTGTTTGCGATGCTTTTTTCCTGTTCGCAATCACTGTTTGCGTGCTCGGGGGGAAATATCTGGTGAACACGCATTTTGGGAACGTGAACATGCAAAAAATTTCGCAAAGACGCGGAACTAAGAATTTTGGGCAATTTCGCGTTCTCCGTGGAACGCGAAATTACCCAAATTCCGTGAGCGGAATGGAATTTACCGGCCAGGCCTAACCATGAGCCCCAGTGTCCGGTGTCAGTCGCCCTGGCCGCAGCGCCACACCTCTTCTCTTGACGTTTAGGGCGATCGCCAAGCTGAGTATGATGTGCACCCATGCGATACTCTGAGCGCACCTTTATCTGCACCTCTTGACCAGCTGCTGCACTTACTCGGGTACCCTTTCGAAAAGTGTCGTTTCTGTATTCATCCTCCGTCCACTAGGCCCTGCTTAGGAGCTGTGGTGAGCTTCAGCTACCCTTCCAGCAAGGCAGGGCGCGCTCCCTGAACATGTCCTCTGTAGTTTATATGTTTATCTGGTGCAGTCACTTGCTTTACTCGTGTAAGATTCCTCTAGTGTATTTAAAGCAATCACTGCGGGAGGTCCTCCCACCGAGGCACTATGTGTTTACAGAAGATGCACTCTGCAGTAGAGTCAATGCAGTCCCTTAGGCTACCCTCCCAGCAAGGCATGGTGCGCTCCCCTAGGATGTCCTATGTGGAATGTTTGGTGCGGTTACTGAGATTAACACTCTTGGTGTGGTACAGTGTGTTCATGGAGGAAACTCCCTGTAGTGTGTTTAGTCCAGTGACTCAGGGTATTCCTCCCAGCATTGTATGGTGTGCTCAGTTAAGATACCCTCTGTAGTAGATTTGGTGCAGTCACGCATAGCTCTTCCGCGAGGCGCGGTGTGCTCATGGACGATACCTCAGTAGTGTATTCAGTGCAGTCAGGTAGGGTAGCCCTTCCAACGAGGCACAGTGTACTCCTGTAAAAGGCTACAGTAGTGTATTTGGTGCTTTCACTCCGGGCACCCTCTCAACGAGGTTGCATGCAAGGCCTGCTGTGCTCACCCCCGGTGTAGAGTTTGAAGCGACTTTGCTTCACTCATGTGGTTCCTCTCTCTAAAGTCATTATTGGGAGGAAGGACTTCACCTCTTTCATTGACACCAGCAGGTACCTCGCTGTGTTCATGCTCAAGCAGCCGTTGAGCCTTGGTTGGGAGTTGAAGCCATTTAGAATCGAATGGGTGAGCCAGGTAGACTTCTTGTTTTTGGAAAAGAGTATCATTCCGCCCTTGATTGGGTGGAGCTGCATGTAGGCTCTGAACTTGTATGAGGTGGAGGTTGTGTTCAGGTGTGCAGTGTCTAGACATTTGATGTTTCAGTCAGTGACGAGTTCTGAGAAGTTCCTTGTATGGATTAAAGATTGCAGTGGATGATTGCAGAAAGCTCACTTTTAGTGCTGATTTTATGTCCTTGGGTATCTTCAGATACAGGCAAATGTTGGCCTTCTTGCCCTCTGCTCCAGAAGAAACTTAAACTATCAATCTGTGCAGAACCACATTTTTGTGGTGTGTAGTATCAAATTTAGGTCTGACTTCCTACATGTAAATTAGTGTCATGTTTTTAAGAAGAAAACTATACACGCACAATAAAATCTCATCCAAAGACATCCAGCATCTATACAACATTATCTCCATGGTTCAATCAAATTATCAAATTATCATTCATCAGCAGTTAGCAAATCTGTTTCTCCCAGAGTAAAATAGTCTGAGATCTGAAAGGTTATGTGCTCAGGAGAATGCAAATCTGTCTCTGCATGGAACTTCTAGTTAACAATGCCCATTCTTTTTCCTGGGAATTCTGTCTATTTTTAAAAACTGGTCTGCTGGTGGTGTACGGTGCCTTTATTCTGTGATCCCATTGTGGGGTCTCTGAAACCTCTGCTTAGAACAACGCTGGCCACCATGTTGAATGTTTATATATTTAAAATGCCGGTGTCTCAGAAGGTGTCACCTAGGACTCAAGATGCCACGGATTGAAAAAAGATGTAACATGTTTTGGAATCTTCTAAATGTGAAGTGCTGCTTCAAAGGTTCTGTGGTGTAAACAGGAAGTTGCATCATCAGGGACACATTTCATGACCAAGAATGAACCAAAAGGGCAAAATGAACTGGTTAACTCAACATGATATGTTTACTAAATGGTAAAGTGTGCTTGTCTCAGCGATCCTGGTGCATCCTTTATATGGAATATTTTACTCTTTTATGTTCATTTTATATTTATTGAGTGATCTTATCAGACGAGGTAAGCCGATTGTGATGAAATGTCTTCCAATTTAAAAATTTCTGGGACATGTAAAAGAATCACGTGCTGCTAATTGTACTCTAATTTAACTGTGATGTTGTATTTGTTGTATTTTCTTTTTATTTTATGTATTGTATCTTATAAGGTTTTTAACCGAATAAAGATTGGTTCATTCAATTTTCAATTCAATTTCATTCTATCTGGACGGTATTAATAATTGTATTAGCACACACAAAACAACCACAGGTAAAATGATAGCAATGATTATTTCAAGTATTTTTATTCGTCAGTGTCCAAAACAATTCCACCTCGCCACGTCCAGGTGACACTGAAAATGAAATCCAGTCCATTCTGGAGCTTTGTGTTTTGTTTTTCTCTATTTGCTCTTCCTTGCTGAGGGGAGTGTTTGGAAGATGGGTACAGCATTCAGAACCTACAATAGCACAACTCCACCCCCACTTTTCAAATGTAATCGAATACCATCCTATTCTGAATCGACATCTTGGCGTGTGAGTCTGATCGGTCAAACTCTACTCGTAAAGCAAATACAGTGGAGTTAAGCGATCTCTTCCATGATTGCTGCATTTTGTCTAAAGCAACAGTCATACCATCTGTTGAAAATAAAGCAGAAAAAAATGTGGTTGTAGTTGAAGCAGCCCACCTATCTTATCTCTGTTGCTAAGGGTGGTCATCAAAGTGTTTCTTTGCAGATGAGTCCTATCCAGGACAACCGGTCCCATCCCTGTCTAAGGGCAGAAATGGATAGGTTCAGGATATGTGAATGAAAAATTAATTGTCCCCTTACTAATTTATTTATTTTTCGAGCCTTATATAGCGCAAACTTGACCCGAAGGTATCAGTGCTTTACAGAGTTTGCACAACAATATTTACAAGGAATGCGTACGAAGAGAAAAGTAATAGGCATACAAGGTATTCAAATACAATAGATGGTGTCCGGCTCCACAGTGGTGGAAGAGGGAAGTGTATCCAGGGAAATTGATTATTTTAGGAGAGTGGGTTCAGGTGTTGAGAAGAAGTAATTTGAGGTTTTTTTTGAAGAGTATGAATGAGTGGCTGTCTTGAAGATCCCGTGGAAGAGCATTCGAAATTGTAGGTGCATTTCTAGAGAAAGAATGAGTGAGTGTTATTTGAACTTCGCAGAGGCATCTTTTGGTCAGCTATTGATCGCTTGTTTACGAGGTATGTAGGTTTTTGTCGGGGTGGAGAGCTTTGTGGGTTATGCAGACCATTTTGAAAATACTTCTTGCTTCGATTGGTAGCCAATTGAATTTAGGTGTGGGTTTGAAGGGCCCCTAGCGGATCTCCCCGGAGAAGAGTCTGGCCGCTGTGTTGAGTGTTGGTTTTATCGGGAAAAGGTGGATTTTTTGGTATACCAGTGATTGTCACATTTCTTAAGTCTTTCAGCTCGTAGAAGGCTCTTTGCTGAAGCGTTGATATGGTCATTCATGCTCAGGTTTTTGTCAAGCATGATGCCAAGTGATGTAACAGAGTTGGAGATCGTTTATAGTTTAAGGCAGTAAGGTTGTTAAGCCAGTTATGGACAGGGTATGACTTTGCGTTTGGCTGGATGAGGAGTAGTCTGGTTTTGTTGGGGTTAAGCTTTTAGTGGTTTAGTCAGCCAGGATTGTACCATGGAGAGAATGTTGTATAGATGCTGGATGTCTTTGGATGAGATTTTATTGTAGAGTGAGGTTTTATCAGCATAGAGAGGGTAGACAATTCTGGCTTGTTCCAGTATTGTTGCAAGAGATTCCATATGTAGGTTCAACAAGGTAGGGGCCAACATTGATCCTTGGGGAACTCCTTGTGTGACGGGTACTGCTGGTGATTTGGAACTGTTTAGTTGGATACAGTGAGATCATTGGTTTAGGTATGAGGCGAACCACTGAAGGACAGTACCATTGATGCCTGCAAAGGACAGTACCATTGATGCCTGCATGTTGTGAGAGTGTTTAGGAGCATGTTGTGGTTGACTGTATCAAAGCAGCCGAGAGATACAGGATCACTAGGAGGCTGGCCTGGCCATCGTCCAGAGATCTGAGTAGGTCTTCTAAGATGTTCAACATTGCAGTCTCCGTACTGCAGCCGTTCCTGATCCCAGATTGAAAGAGGTCATGTAGGTTGAATTTTTCAATGTGGCTGTTCAGTTGTAGGAGGACACATTTGTCAATAGTTTTGGTAAAGAGAGGAAGGTTAGTTATAGGTCTGTATTTTTAAGGTGGTTCAGGTCAACGTCTGGCTTTTTGATGAGGGGTGACTTGGCAGAGTTTAAGGGAGGCCGGCATAAAGCTGCTTTATAAGGAAGAGAAGGATTTTAGTCCATGTTAGTGAGATGACAGTGATTTTTGACAAGAGAGGAGGGTAGAGGGTGAAAGAGGTGTGATGTTGGCTTCAAGGGTGCAAGTATTTTGAAGACTACTTCTTCGGAGATAGTTTCAAATTTTGCTCCAGGTTGCATTGTGTTTGTTGTATGTGACTGTGGTTGGTGCTTTGGCTCAGTGAGGAGGTGAGTTTGAGGGGACCATCATCAGGTGGATGTGGGACCAGCTTTGGAAGAAGTAACATTTTTGATGAGGGGGAGAAGAGGTGGGGGGTATAGTGAGTTACATTTTTATTTATTTTTTCAAAAAAGAATTTGGCTAATTCTTCACAGCGCTTCACCGAGCCATCAGTTGAATGTTGGGGGAAAGAGGGTGTTTGATGTTGAAAAGGTCTTTAGGTCACGTCATAGCAGTTTACAACACAGATCGCGGGTCCCCAGCGCAGCGGGCGCCATCTTAGTTTGGGCTTCCCTCTGCATTAAGCTCCCCTGATACTCCTCCCTCGTCCCGCCCCTATTTAGGAGCGCGTTTCACTTCTCTGCTGGTGTTTGGCGGGCAGCCCGGTGGCAGTGGGCTCGTTCTGCCGACATTAGAGAGCTGAGAGTGAGAGAGAGCCTCTTGTGATATTTGTGGTATCTCGCCCCGCTGATTACGAGCGGTGGCGTCTTTTTTTAGCGCATTACTTTTAATATTGTCTGACAACCTTACCTCAAAGTTGTGCAGGTTACTAATTCCTGTTTTCACTTGCAGAGCGGAGCGGCTGGCTGGGGGCTGTTTGAAATCGCGGGTCCCCAGCGCAGCGGGCGCCATCTTAGTTTGGGCTTCCCTCTGCATTAAGCTCCCCTGATACTCCTCCCTCGTCCCGCCCCTATTTATACGGCCATTATGTGTCAGCGCAGCGGACGAGCGCAGCGGGCGCGACGTAGGCGCGCCGGAGTTGCGCCTGAGTTAAGCCCGTCTGCGCCTGTCCGCGGCAGGCCGGGGCACGGGGCACCTCACTCTGTCCCTAGCCCCATTCTTCCCCGTTCACTTATTATTTCCCTTCACAATTCTGCTCCTCCCCCCCCCGAGCCTTCAGTCAAGCACGCTGTTTGCGGCTTGCCTGCTCCCAGGACTACATTTCCTGAGATCATTCTCTCATCTCCTATCCATAGACCCCCGGACTCTTCCGGCAAGTCCTCTCTTCCCATCCCGGGACTAGGACCCAACCCTTCTCTATCTGTGATGTACCTTAATACTCGGTCTCTGGTCAGCCATCAATCTGACATCTTTTACCTTCTAGGGTCGGAACAGCCTGATATCCTATTCCTGACCGAGACCTGGCTCACAGATGATTCCACTCCTGATATCCTGGCGGCTATTCCCCCCGGATACTACATACTACAAGCCAACCGCCCCTCTGGTAAAGTGGGCGGTGGGGTTGCAGCCATCATTAGGCACCCAAACCGGTTTTCCACGGTATCTACTTCTAGTATTTCCATGGTTGACTGTTTAGCACTCAGGTTGGAGCAACCCGGCTCCTCTCTAGTATGTGTCCTAGTCTACCGTCCTCCCCAATCCATGCCAAATTTCTCAGTCCAGTTCGGCGAGCTCATCTCGCAGCTGACCATTAATAACACCAATGTTTTGGTCCTGGGCGATTTTAATTACTGGCCATCCGACCCCCACGAAACCTCTGATTCCCTCGCCTTTTCTGAGCTTATGCTGGGTTTCAATTGTACCCAGCATATACATACACCCACGCACACCAAAGGTCATATCCTGGATCAGGTATGGACCTCTTCCCTGGATATCTCCACCCCCCTTGTTCTCCCCTGTCTTTGGTCGGATCATTTACTCATCACCTTCTCCCTTGCTAAACCCGTTCCGGTTAGTGTTGCCCGAGATTCCAACTTCCTGGCACGCAATTGGAATAAGGCTGACATTAACAAATTCACCTCCCTCCTGAGCTCATCTGCTCCCTCTATTATGGAACCCATTACCTCTATTGACTCTCAGTCCGACAACCTTGTCCACTGGCTGGTCTCCGCCGCCGACTCGGTGGCACCTTTAAAACCTGTTAAAACGCGGCGAAATCATGACGCCCATAGGTGGTTCACCGAGGAACTTAAGGCACTGAAACTTAGTCTTCGTCAGGCCGAAAGACGCTGGCGCCGAGACTACTCTTCGCAGACTAAAGCTGTCTTCTCCTCCCAGCTGAGAGAATACAAGTCTGCCATAGCCAGGGCTAAATCCTGTTATTTCTCCAATAAGATCTTGAATTCCATCAACAAGTCCAAAGACATCTTTTCTATTGTTGAGGAATTATCTAATCCGGCGAGAGTCACTATCGCTCCTCTCCCTTCCCAGTTACTGTGTGATTCTCTGAATCAATTTTTTGTGGACAAAATTGTCAAAATTAAAACCAGCATTTCTGTCCACGTCTCATCTGCTTCCCCTCCTCCCATTCCTTCCCCTCCCCATCACACTTTCACCCTCACCCAGCTCCCGCCCATCTCTAAAGACAAATTCCTTTCCCTCTTGCTTAAAGTTTCCTCCGGATCTCCCAGCGATTGCTGCCCCCCGTCGGCCCTACGAGAAGCCTTCACTTCATGCCCGGACCCCCCTTTAGCTCTTCTAAATAACTCCCTGACTATGGGGGTGGTCCCAGGATCTTTCAAGCGGGCAGAAGTGGTCGCTATCTTGAAAAAACCCACGGCTGACCAGTCCAACATGAGCAATTATCGCCCAATTTCCCTCCTCCCCTTCCTCAGCAAGGTCTTGGAGTCTCACGTTACCCAAACCCTTACCTCTTTTGTGGAGGACTCTTGTGTTCTGGACCCCCAGCAGGCTGGATTTAGACCAGCACATTCCACAGAAGCAGTCATCCTCTCTGTGATGGACGAACTACGCAGGGGCGCCGACACCAACATCTGTCAGGCCCTGGTCCTTTTGGATCTGTCAGCCGCCTTTGACACGGTCGACCATGATATCCTGGTCGACCGTGTCAGAGAGGCTGGCATCCAGGGCATTGCCCTGGACTGGGTGCGCTCTTTCCTGACCCACCGCCATCAGGCCGTCAGGCTGTCTCAGTTCTCCGCCTCTCAAGTCGAGCTGACCTGTGGTGTCCCTCAGGGCTCTTCCCTTTCCCCTCTTCTTTTTAATTTATATTTGGCCCCTTTAATCCGTTCCCTTCACCGCTTTAATGTCTCCGCATTCAACTATGCGGACGACATTCAATTGGTCTTCACCATTGACTCCGGGACCGAATCCATCTCTACTTTTCAAAATGCCCTCTGTTTCATCAGCGATTGGATGGGTGCAAACCATCTGAAACTTAACCCCGACAAGACCGAGCTGGTGCTTGTCGGGGGACCCTCCAATCCATGGCATTCCTCCTTCTGGCCGGCCAGCCTGGGCACCCCGCCTTGTCCTGTCAATTCAGCAAAAAGTCTGGGTGTTGTCATCAGCAACGATCTATCGATGACACCCCAGATTAGTGCCGTAGTCTCCTCCAGTCACTTCCAGCTCAGGAAGATACGCAAGATCTCTCGCCTACTTACCACCGATGCCCTCATTTTGGCCCTACTTGCGCTAGTCATGTCTAGGCTTGACTACGCGAATGTATTATATGTAGGCATCCCTGTTTACCAACTTAGGAGACTCCAGCTGATTCAAAATCAGGCTGCCCGTCTGATATATCATCAGCCCAGAGATCAACATGTCCAACCGCTCTTAAAGGATCTCCACTGGCTTCCGGTCTCTGCTCGTTGCAAATTCAAGCTGGGTTGTATCATCTTCAAATCCCTCTCTGGTCATGGCCCTGCCTTCATTTCTTCTCTGCTTCATCACTATGTCCCCTCCCGTACCCTCCGGTCCTCCCATATGGCCCTCTTATCTGTCCCCAGATTCAAGCGGAAGAAACACGGTGGCCTTAGGTTCTCCTTCCTAGCCCCGTCCTTTTGGAATTCTTTACCTCTCCCGCTTAGGCTATCCTCCCCCTACTCCAGTTTCAGATCCTCCCTCAAAACTCACCTTTTCATTGAAGCATACAATTAGCTCTTATTTACTGTTATGTTAGTTCTGTCTCTCTCTGCTCTCTCCGAACAGCGCCAAGGAACCTAATGGTGTTAGTGCGCTCAACAAATTAATTTAACATAACATAACATAACAGATTACAGAGGGAGCATGTGGTATTTTTAAGCACAATATTTTTAGCAAGATATTGCTATTTGGGGTTTGCACACATCATAACTTATAGACATTATGACGTGATGTCTTTTGAGTTGCACGAGGGAGGCGGTGAAGGACAGTTAATAAAAATGCACGAGCACTACTACTAGTTTGGGGTATATTCAAGATAGTTCATTTGAGCTACTTTCTGGCCTGAATAAGCATTTAATACAGATTTGTCCTCTCTCGACTATAACTTACCAGGTTATTTTTACTGTTTCTTAAAGATTATGTTCCTGAGGGGCACAACATAGCTGCTTGTACATTCTATTTACAGTTCCCCTGACGAAGGGTTGTTGAAACCTGACATGCATTGGGAAGGCAAAAGAAGAAGCTTGTATTTATAAAAATTTGGACTGTATGAAATGCAACGTGATGTAACATTGTAGAAAAAATGCAAATAATTCCATGAATGCAGATATGATGGCACACATGGATTGGATTTGATTACATTTAGATTATACTTTCAGTAAACATGAACTGTTAAATGCAGTAAAAAAAAGGTTAATCTCCTTTTTGATTAAGAAGCTAATCATTGGTAGAACCTTCTAGGTCTGAGTAGTGTGCCTTGTTTGTTTTGTACATTTTGTACTCCAACAAAATGTTAAGAGCACTGAAGTTGTGCGTCACTCCGAACACAAACTTTTAGTCTGTGTACACAGCAATAATCTTTTTCCTGGCTAAGGTATATAGGCTTTGAGGAGAGCAACAAACTTTCAACTGGAGCACATCTGACTTTCCAAGATGGCCGACTGTTAAGAACCTCCCGGGCTAGGGATCACCATTTGGCGTGAATCCACAGAAAAAGCCCCTATCTGACGGTGTTTAAGTTTGACACGGGTTAGGGGATCCACGAATGGCTTTACCCCTTTCATGACCATTAAAAGTGCAGTAGGGCAATCATGCGTTTAGTTGTCAGGTTCACTGCTAGATTTGGACAGTGACTATCCCGCAACCAGTTAGTGCTTACTAAAGGTGAGAGAAGGCCTGTTTTGAGGTCATTGGTTTTAAGCACTCAGGGCCACTTTTGCCTGATTGATTTGTTTCTGTTGAGATCGAGAGATCATCCTCTCATCAGCTTGAATCCACCATTCTGTGGTTTTCTGTTCACCTCTTAAGAGCATCTCTCCACCCCCAACTCCATCAAACAGCTGCTTCCTCTTATGTCTTCTGAAATGCTTCCTTTATCCACCAAACACCTGGAGAGGTCTTCTCTGAATTCCCTTATTTTCCCATATTCACCCTCCTTCAATGTATATTTCTGATCTCGTCTGAGTCTGCCTTCCCCATATTCCCCCTTTTTGAGCATGCCTGCCCCCCGTTGCCTTTATTTTTGATTTACATCTGAATTTCACTCTCTTCTGTCTCCACCTCCATAAAGTTCCCCCTTTCATGGGAGTTCCTCTTTCCCCCAACCCTGTCCTCTATCCAACTGCAGAGTCTGTGTCCTTTCCTCAGTATTTTCTCAGGAAATTTCCTTTCTAGTCTCATGCCAGTCTCTGGCCTTTCTTGACCCTCCACCCCCAGATTTCCCTCTTTTTCTCCTCTTCTGACTGCCTCTGCTCTTTCATTTCAGGATGACCAACGCCTGCCACCGTAAGTGTGTCCCGCCACACTACAAGGAAGCTGAGCTGTCGAAAGGAGAGTCTGTGTGCCTGGATCGCTGCGTATCCAAGTATTTGGACATCCATGAGCGTATGGGCAAGAAGTTAACGGAGCTGTCCCTGCAGGACGAGGAACTGATGAAGAAGATGCAGCAGGGGGTGACACCAGCCCAGTGATCTCAAGGTCTGGGGCCTCCTTCTCTCAGATAACTCTACGGACTTCATGCTAATGCAGGCTACCTCCGGCCAACGGATGGTTCCTGAGCAGGCCCAGTTGCCCACGCTGGCTGCTTGTCCGTCCGCAACACACACAAATGATCGTATTGGCATTGAGGTCTTGATTATTCCGGGTGCACTGGTTATCATTCCTCTTCCCAGTAACGACTGGTTCTCCTTCCACCATAGACACCAGAAGTTGTCTTCTTTGGTTATCACTGTGGCCGGTCACCAGTGATAGATGCTTCTTTCCTCCTGCAGGACGTGGGGCCTATAATTTCAGTTATTGTAGTCTTACCTCGAGAATGTTGATCTCCTTGGAACTGTGTATGGTTGTTTTTCTGTAATGCCAAGTCTGCTCACTGTCCCATAAATATCAGTCAACTCTGATGTGTGTGATCATGATTTTAATGTTTTCCATTTTCCCACAGAGGCTGGCTTATTTTTTCATTTATTTATTTATTTAAAAAGTTTTATATAGCACTGGCTAGACCCGGGAGGTATCAGAGCGCTTTACATAAGGTTCCACAGAAATTATAAAATTACTTCAGTTACACATTACATCTGTTACTAGAAAAACATTTAGAGTGTAGAAGACGAAATAAATGGAGTTTAAAAGGGTAAGGGGGTGGGGTAAAGGGGTAGGAGTTAGATAGAATGGAGAGACGAAGGAGGGTCTGCCCAAAGTCCGGCTGGGTAGGTGACGACCGAGGGGTAAGTCCACAGTCCATCTCCTCTTTAGCTATCAGGTAGCTCCACCGGGCATCAGCCAAACAGCTAGGTATCAACGGGAAAACAATTAAAGAGCAAAAGCAGCGGTGGGGAAGAAACAAGACAAATGTCAGAAGAACGGCAGGGTAGGTGACGGCCATGGCGGTGTGCTGGCTCCAATCTCCCCTATAGCTGTCGGTGCAGCTCCACCGGGAATCGGCCATGTATGCGTTTCAGGTTCCACCAGAATTGAGTGTGGAACAGGAGGTGATCCAAAGTCAAGATTCGAGAGGGGTAGGGGGTAGGGAGAAGGGAAGTAAGGTCAGGAGAGACATCGGTCCTGATGTTACTGGGGAGAGCCTTCCGCAACGTTCTCCAGCTGGCCACTGGGACAAAGATGGTGAGAGGAGAGGTTAGAAAGGGACAGACTCCAGGTTCAGAGCTCCTCGTGGTGAAAAGTCTCCCCTGGAGGCCATCTTAAGGTCAGGCAAGGAGTGCAAACCCCTGTGGGTCCCCACGTCCGGGTCGTTTCCAAGGATTGCTTAGACCCTTCCTGGGGCCCTGCTGTTACTGCTTTCCCCCTCAGGGTGTCGTTGAGGTGCCCCCTCGCCATACCTGAAGATGGGAGGGACGGCTGCCATTTTGGAGTCAGACGGGGCTCCTCAGGGTCGCCTTCCCTCTCGGTCTACCTTCAGTTCTTGGGCCCCTTATTGCACCAGTACCGTTGCTATCAGGCATCGTATTCACGGTGGACGTGGTGGCCGACCCAGACACGGAAAGGAAATAAAAAAAATAAAAAAACACCTTAGGGACCAGGAGGAAGAAGGCAGGGGCAGCACAGCGCACCTGCAGGACTGCACACAGTAGGAGCCGTCAGAAGAGCAGCAGTGCACCAGGTCCAAGCCTGCGCACTGATTTAAATGCAGCCAATGTGCGGGGGCTCTCTTCACCACTGGTGCCCTCTGGAGCAACCACTGCCGACGGCCGCACCCTTCACCAGGCAGTCCGGCCGCTCCTCCCGCTCCACACGGTTCCCAGCTCGCTGCCCTACCAGCACAGTGTCGGGCGGTTGCTCTTACGCGCTTTCTGGCTCCAGCGGCGGCAGCGCTGCCGTCAGTCCGCTTCACTATGCTCGTCTGCAAGTCCTGGGGTCTCCCTAGATTGTCTCAGCCCGCAGTCGCCATCCTAAGCGCCGCCTCGCCTGATAACGGCAATGCCTTAAGGTGCTAGCACTGTGCCATCAAAAGAAGGTTAGTGAGAAGCAAGACTCCCCTCTCTCTACTGCAATGGAACTCCAAGAATGTCCAGGGAGAAGGAGCAAACAACTCGTGGCCAGGTGCCACCCAGCACGAACTAAGGTGAGGAGAATTGGATCAGCGGCAGCCCTGGTCATCACGAAGCTGGAATCCAACACCCAAGGCCAGTGGCTGCACTACTAGGACAGTGCCAAAGAAGGTGCCTGGCACTGTACCCAGAAGGAGAAGAGCTTTGAGCAGGGAGATGCCTCAACGGCATAACTGGAAAGAAGGTGCATGTTGAGGCACCAAAGAGAAAGGAGAGAAGAAAGAGTAAGTGTGACCAGCCGGTTTAGAATGGGAAGCCTGATGTCTGACTAAGCCCAGAAGGAGAGAAGATCAAGAGTGGCCATGACTGAAAGGCACAACCGGGAAGACTTGGGCCGTTGACTGAGAGCATCTATCCACACGAATAGGCCACTGAGGTGAAATGAGGACAACCTGGCGACAGCATGCCGGTAGAACCCAAGAGTAAGCTGCAAGTATGCACGAACTGTGTTTCTGGCCCACGGTTCCAAGACTAAACATCTAGAAACCGGCGGCTCAGCAACTCCGAGCATCCAGGCTGAAGGATGGGAATACTCTATAGATAAAAAAGGATGTAAACTCATGCCCACCATTACACCAATTTCGATGACTCAAGAATGAAGGCCTTCAACAATAAAGGCAAGTTATCACCTGTTGTACAGGTTTACCACCTGGCTGGCAACTTCATCATGCCAGCACCTGTCTAGTGTGTCATTGCAATCACCCATGGAGCATCGAAATAATCAGAGTGGAGTCCAGCACCACTGTTATACCTACAGGCAAGAAGCGCCAATGACCATCTGACGAATTAGTCAGCCAGCGATTAACTAATCACCTTACCTGCATCCTGATCCCGGTGACTAGAGCATGTCTTGACCATGACATGACCCATCATCTCTGATACGTTTAACTTATTCAGCGCCTCACGATATGTTGATTTGCAGGGTCTAATTTCATCATAGGATCGGCATCTCGTTCTCTGTGCTTTTCCACAGTCTGCAGTTTTCTAATCTCGGGTCGCATGCTCCCACAACCTGTGCTGTGGTGCGTAACAGTGCTCTAGCGCATTTGAGGTCATACGCTCGCCTGCTGCTGGTAAACAACCCACCAGCCACTCGTGCTTCTGACGCTTTTAAACGCAGAGAGCGTGCATGTTTAGAAGAACACGGAGAATGGAACTGCATAAATGAAGTACATGTTTACAGCAAAACCACGAGCAAGCAAACCAGCCACCAGAAACAAAACAGGGGCCGAACTACGAACCGTGAGACCAGCAGGAACTCCAGGACCTATGTCTACAGCATACAGGACTTCCTACAGATGAAGATAAAATTCAGCCTATGGGAGCTCGCGTACCCACCCACAGGCTCCTTGTCCCCGCCCCTGACAATAAGCTTTTTGCGCTGTTCAATGTGGGTAGAAAACGTACTATGCTTTATGTGTGCTTTCCCTTTGCAAGGAAGAGGTGTGGCGCCGCGGCTAGAGTGACTGACTCCGGAATCTGGGGATCACGGTTCGATCCCCGGGGCCGGCGGCAGATTAGCCCAGCACCATGTGACTCTGGGCAATAGCTTGCTTAATCTTCCCGACGGCCCCCATCGCCTAGAGACCCTTACGTGTGAATGTGCGCTTTACAAATGTGGATTAACATTTGCTGTTCTCTCGTCAGAATTAAAGGAGGGCCTTTACAGAGTCTAGACTAGGCTATTTGCTGGAGGCTCAATACTCTGATGGGAGCAGAAACGAACTGTCAGTAGCACGTTCTGAATTCGACACGTTTTGTACGAACAGTTACCTGCCTAGTTACAACTTACGACTTCGGATGTGTTTCTTTCCTTCCTTTATAACGTCTGTTCAGTATGACAGCTCGGATACAGTTCTCCAACTCTGTAATGCCGAGGACTAGATTTCTCCTTCTCAGGAAACAAGAACAGCATGCCTGGATCTCTCGGGTCCCTGCACCCAGCTGCCACACGATCCCTTAGCAAATAATGTTACATCTCCCACCCCCCCCCATTGGTTACTGCTTGCCGGAGCTTGTCTTTATGGGGCCATGTGTTTGAAACACATGGCCCCATAAAGATAAGAATCCTTTTGCGACGAGAGTAAGTCAAGTCAGCCCGTCCAAGTGGGACAACTCAAAGAGAGAAAACTTTCGGTCACCAAGTGCTCTTTCCCAATGGCTGGCCACCGTTTAGCATAAACGGGGACGCCGGCCAATGGCAAAGAGGGACGGGGCTTAAAGCCCGCTAGTGTAAGCTCCTCAAGAACATTAAATCTCACGAGCGAGACTGCGCATGTGCGCAGCCACGCAGGCTCCTCCAAAAAAGGAGCTATTGGCGATTCACCTGTTACCTGGCGACTATGTTAGGAAAATGTTTAACTTCTAATGCCTGCGATATTTGACTTTAACATCTTGGATCCTCCAAATCTATCAGATATATTAATCAATAATGGCACTGCTGGGCACTTCTTTTAGAAGAGTTCAGTTTACAATCCATTTCAAGCATTGTCACACGAACAGTAATGTGGGTGATTGATCTGGAATGCTACATAACCAAGATAATGTTGTAGAGAATTATAATGTTCTGACGATACTGCTAAAGGAAAGATTTGTTCACCTTTGTATCAATGCTTAAGATAATCAAAATCGGTTTCAGAATTGGTAAATATTGTAAAAGACTAACCACTGCACAACATGCACCATGGTTATTTATTTCATCAAGATTTATCTTGAATTCCTGATGTATCACAACGTAAGGTCCTATTTTGGTGCTTCCAGGAGCAGCCTACATCAGGACAATTATGTATAGTAAGATTTTTTAGAACTGGAACAAATATTTTGCTGGAAGAAAATCATGAACTAATAAAAATATAGCGTATTATCAGACACAAGCAAGATTAATTTTTCCACTTCTATTAACTCCAATTACCAGACAAATTCGATGATGTTTTTTTTTGCATTTATTTCTTTATTGGTTTTATAAATAACAATTTGCTGATATATTTTGATTTTCCTTATAATCATTTAGGTTAACACTTGTGTTGTCTCTTTCATTTTGTACACAGTGTATCGTGCATTGCCCACTTCGACAGAATATTCTGGTGGAACCTGGTCATGCTTATCCATAGCATAGTGTAAACTAATTAAGGGTGTGCGGAATTTGCGGAATCGCGTTATGCAAATCTCTGCTAAGCGGTAAAAAAATCTCCGCGAACACGCAGAATTGCTTGTTCGCGAAGCTTTTTTACTGTTCGCAACTTGTGAGCAATCCTGTAAAGACTAGTTACGCCAGTGTAAAAGGCTGCTTCCTTAAGGCGGGTTTCCTATCCACAGGGGATTTGCAGATTCCTCTGCTATTTATAGCTCTTGCTGCCTTCTTTCCATTTGTTTTATTTTTTTAATTTACTCTCACTTTGTTGCACCTGCCATTCTCCTATAACAGTGGTCTTCAATCTAAGGTACCTCTTTCTTAAAAAAATACTGGTCATTCGTTGTAACGCACATTTCCTGTATAAATTATCCCTTTTGTCACTGAAAGAAGATAAAGCCTGAAAGGGTTTTAGTGTTAAAAAGATGCTTTGTTGATAGCCAGATAAAAGATGACTTTATTTCTGCAACTGAAGGTTGATCCACTGTGTGCTCACATTAATCTTTCCCTGCTGCCCTTACTCGGCAAAGTATTGGAAACCGCAATAAATAAGCAACTCAGCCACTACCATTCAATAAGATCCTTGACCCCTCACAGTCTGGTTTCCGCCCGGGTTTCAGCACAGAGACGGCCATCTTGGCGGTCACTGACTCGATAAGACAGACTCTCGACGCCGGAGGTTTAACAATACTGATCCTCTTGGATCTCTCCGCAGCATTCAATACCATATCTCATCGACTGCTAGTGGAGAGATTACATGAGTGTGGTATTAGGGGTCTAGCCCTTAAGTGGTTCCTGAACTTTCTGTCAGACAGATGGCAAACTATAATGCTGGGTCCTTATAGGTCCAAAAAATTCCTGCTTGACAAGGGGGTACCGCACGGCTCATGCCTCAGCCCCACGCTTTTTAACGTGTATATGGCTCCTCTGGCCAAGATTGTTCAACCATATGGTTTTGAGATAATATCGTATGCTGACGATACTCAGCTACTATTGCCAATTGGTTCCAATCCTCTAAATGAGAAACTGCGTTTCTCGGCGGGAATGCTTGCCATCTCAAAGTGGATGACAGAATGCGATCTCCAACTTAACCCCGGGAAAACTGAGCTCATGCTTTTGGGCAAAGCTTCTAAAATCTGGACGGCTGATTGGTGGCCATCTGAGTTGGGAGAATCCCCCAGACCTACCTCCTCAGTAAAAAGTCTTGGTCTGCAATTGAATCAAAAGCTTACAATGAAGGAGCACATTAAAAACACTATAGGCTTTTGCTATTACAGCCTTCGCCTCCTACGCAGGATACTCCCCTACCTGCCGCTGGAACATCGCAGAACGGTGGTCCAGGCTATGGTTAGGAGTCGCCTCGACTACTGGAATGCACTACTGGCAGAAGTAGGTGAGACCCTACTAGCTAAGCTGCAAGTGATCCAAAACACTGCAGCGAGGATGGTATTAAACAGCCCTCCTGGGTCCCCCTCTCTGCCTCTGCTCAAAGATTTACTGGCTTCCAGTGAAAAAAAGATCTTTCTTCAAGGTCTGCTGCCTTACTTTTAGAGCAATGAAAGGAGCGGGTCCCGCCTATCTGCAAAAGAAGTTTTGTAAGCAGGTCTCTGGCCGCAATCTAAGGTTGAATTCCTTAGCTCTTCTGAAGACCCCCCGCATTCGTCTTACACGTACGGGAGGCAGAGCTTTCTCTTATGTAGCTCCCAAGTATTGGAACTGGCTACCAGAGGCCTTGCGTAAATCCACCTCTTATCTGGTCTTCAGGAAACAACTTAAGGCCTTTTTGTTCTAATCCGTTCTCCTCTACATGACCTTCCCATCCTTTCCGCCTTATTGTAATCTTCTAGGTAAGCGCCGAGATGCCCCCGGGTGATTTGCACGCTATATAAGAACCCGCTAACATAACACAAAGGGCGCGTTATAGTGCTCAATGAACCCTTACCTTGGGCCAAGGCGGCGAATAGGCCGACCATGTAAGGCTGTCTGATGGTTCCAGTGGCTCAATCAATCCATCAATAAATCGGGCAATTGTAAGCGCCCTATTCGCCCATGAGGGTCTCAGTGCGCTGGAGGGATGCAGATCTGTTTAGCCGAAGAGCCAGGTCTTGAGGGTCTTCCTGAAGGTGTTCAGGGAGGGGGCGCGTCTGATGTCTGCCGGTAGATCGTTCCAGGTCTTGGCTGCAATGTGAGAGAAGGATCTTCTGCCTGTTCTGGCTCTGTGGATGTGCGGGGTTTCGGCCAGTGCGAGGTGAACCATTATATGTGCATGGGATTGAAAAAACAAACATTAAAAGTTTGACGCACATACATTGGCCCTTTGTAAGTGTTTAGAATTGCTTGAATGTCTTTTTACATAATTGTATCCGTATACAATTATTCTTTTCCCGTACTTCTTGATGAATCCAGGGGTGAGGATTCGTCGATGTCTCTCATGCACACTGTCATTCATTGCCATGTGAAGAAACTACAAAAACATTCTTCTTTCTTTTTTTTTAAAAGTTTAAAACTGTTTATTGTATGATAAACAGCAGTATTTAGACTCCAGTGAATAAACCGTAAAATGCCACTTACAATAGGAAAACACACAAGATGATGGACGGAATGTTGCACAATGGCAAAACATTCACCCGCAGTCACAGATCTGGGTTTAATCCATCGTTATTTTGCTCACCAAGCCACCCCAGTTCAGCCATGGCAATATGCAAATCAGTCTTGACCCTGTGCCTCATGGGAACAGTCCAGACTGAACTGCCAAACGATGTCTTTCCTGGACCGGAATCAAGCATCCTAGGACCAGTTTCTGGCTATCAGCCGTCTTCAGCAAAGATAGCTTGACTCCTGTGGCGTAGTGAGCACGGGACCCACGTCTGGGCATACCCTTCCCACATAGGGTGAACAGCAAAACACACATGGTGATGGACGGAATGTTGCACAATGGCAAAATATTCACCCCCAGTCACAGATCTGGGTTTAATCCATCGTTACACATCAATACTGATTCCATTTTAAAGAAGCTGTGTTTCTTTGTCCTTTAAATGCACAAATATAATCTTCTGTGATCTAAACTGTAAAAAATACAAAATGGCAATATACAACATGGCATGGACATCATATGAAGCTAAGGAAATCTCAGTCACAATTTTCCTGGTCTCTTTTTACTTAAACACTGCTTGAGGACAACTCTGGGGGAAAAAGAAGTAAGGGTGAATGTTCTGGTTCCCTGTCACCAGTGAGGACCGGAGGGTTCTTTATACTGGTGCTTCTAAGGGTCAGGGTGGTTATCAAGTCGCATGCCTTGCTTTTGAGGAAGCAGTCTGTGCTGGAGATGGGTTGAAACATTGGGCTGGGGGGACACGGGGGAGAAATGATATGCCCGTGCTGTGGAGGGGCCAGGAAGATGGTGAGAAAAATGCTAAGTTGGCAGGGGTCATGTGGAAGAAGTGCGATGCATGTTCCAAGGAAACAAGGAAGGTTGGTGTAAGTGGTGGGATTTGTGGAGGGTGGGCAATAGGTCGGGTGCCTTTGTTGGCAGCAAGGGTAACTCGTTTATTCGCATCGCATCCCCAGATTGAAACAACTGTCTAATCTTCATTCCTTCGTCTCCTACACCCACATTCCAATAAGGTGCCACCCTTCCAAAGCTGACATTCCAGCAGTCACTACTCTGCATCAGTGTTTTAGGTATGGGCGTGCAGAGCTTGATTCTGGGCTCTGGCAGACATAAGAGAACTTTAAAAAGATGTGGCAGTAAAGGAGGTGAGGCTTAGATATTGGCAGTGGATCCATTGGGGATCTGCCCAGGTCCTGCACCCCAGAGCTGCACTTAAGCTAGACGTTGAATCTGTGAGGTGCATTCAAAACCCCCAGACATGGCATTCTTGCAGGATCCAGAGTCTGCAGCAGAAAAGAGCAGTAATCTGACCTTCCCCCACTCAGTGTTTTCTTGCATGCTCTAAGGGCTGTGGTACAACTAGGAACTTGGAGGTCTTAAGCAGCATGAGCTTCTAGTGACGCGGCTCGGAATAGCCTTTTGTTTTTCTTACAATGTGTACAAGCATTGGCAAAGCCTATAAGTTTGTATTTTGAATTGTAAGCCCGACCAGTTAATTGTCCTTGCCTTTCCGTGTTGGTAGCAGGATGATGAGGAGTAGCTGGGCATGTTGAAGGACAGCAGTGGCTCTTTTTGCATCTTGCTGGCGGGTGTGCTGAATGGCAGGAGCGGAATCTGGCACCAGTAAGAGGAGTCACTGGGCGCTCTGAGAGGCAACAGAATCTCCACTCGAGAGCGGCCGGTCTGATCACGTTAATAAATGCTGCAATATCTTCTTAGTGATCGTGGAAGGCTTCAACCATCTTGTGATCAGGCTGTCTTGATCTGAAAAGGGACATGCCAAATGCTTTGAGGCTGTAGGATCAGGGAGGGTTGTTTGTCCAGTACCTGCAAGAGCAGAAGATGTACATACGTCTAGGCTTTCCATCTCTGACTTGAATGCAATGATCTTACCTTATTTGACTAAGGAGCGCATGATAGAGCTAACCTGACCAGTAGGGTGACCCGACAAACTCTTTGGGTCTTTAAAGTGTGCCGTTGTAGTGACTGTATAGACAAGGCGCTTGTGGATTACCTGTTTCAGCGGTCTCTTGTTAATATTATTATTATTATTATTTATTATTAGGGACATTTATAAAGCGCTGCGTTACGCACACCGGCGTGTCCACGCGCTAAAAAGTGGGAGAGGCATCGTGCAGGGGACACAACAACTGAGCAGACATGAGCTTTATTTGGTATAAAGGAATGTTTTTAGTTTCGCTCGGAACCTCGTTTCCTCCGGTTCCAGGCGCAGGTCCGCTGGTAGTTTATTCCAATTATTTGCCGCTAGGCATCTAAAGGACCTACCTCCCATGCGGGCTCTCTTAACTCTGGGGATCCTCAGAAGACCGCCCCCTGCGGATCTGAGTGCTCGTGCAGGTTGATACACTTCTATCAATTTATTCAGCGGGTCGGGTGCCCTACCATTCAAAATTCGGTGACAGGTGCAGAGGGCTTTGTATTCCACTCTTCTCCTCACAGGGAGCCAGTGTAGCTTCTGGAGGGCCGCCTTAAAAGGCGCCCTTCTGGGCAGCCTGAGGATCAGACGTGCTGCCGCATTCTGCAGCACTTGCAGGCGTGCCATGCTTTTTTCTGGAGCCCCCAGGTACAGCAGGTTCCCGTAGTCCAACCTAGCTGTCACCAGAGCATGAACCAGGGTTTGACGGGCACCGATCGGGAGTAAGTCCAGGACTTTTCTCAGTTTCTTCAAAATCCCGAAACAAACTCCAACCACCCGGTTGATCTGGGGGCCAAAAGTAAGGCCCGCATCAAACCAAACCCCCAAATTTCGTGCTTCTTGGCAAGGGGTTGGAGTTGGTCCTAGACAGGGTGGCCACCATGCCGACGACCAAGCGGACTGGGCTCTCCCCACCACCAGCACCTCTGTCTTGCTGCCATTAAGCTTCAAGCAGTTGATAGCCATCCACTCGGCAAGCTCTTTCATGCACGACCGGAAGCCATCGGCAGCAAGACAGGGCGCGTGCGATAGGGAGATCACCAGCTGCGTATCGTCGGCATACGAAACCAATTGGAGACCATGGCTCTCCACAATCGACGCAACAGGCGCGACATACATATTAAAGAGGGTCGGGCTCAATGACGAGCCCTGAGGCACGCCTTGGCCCAGGGGGACCCCCTTGGAATAGCAGTCTCCTTGCCTTACTCGGAAGCTTCTCCCCTTGAGGAAGTCCTGGATCCATCTCAGCGCGGTGCCAGAAATGCCACCTCTGTTCAGACACTGTAGCAAGATGTTATGTGCTACAGTGTCGAACGCCGCGCTGAGGTCCAGCAGGATCAGAGCCATAGTTTGGCCTGCATCCACACCCTCTCTCAGATGTTCCGTAGCCATAAGGAGGGCGGACTCGGTAGAGTGGCGTGGCCTAAAGCCAAACTGCGTCGCGTGGAGCAATCCCGTCTCTTCCACATGCTTCATAATTTGGGTATTAACCACCTTTTCCGCCACTTTGGACAGAAAAGGCAGGAGTGAGATGGGCCTCAGATTTTCTAACACCTCGAATCCTATGTGGGGTTTCTTCCGGAGCGGGAGCACCACTGCCTGTTTCCACCCCTCAGGCAACTTTCCCGATCCAAAGGAGGTGTCCAGGACATGCCTCATATAAGGCTCCAGTACTTCCAGGCTATCCGCCAAGCGTTTGGGTGACACCGGGTCCCACGGGGACCCTGATTTAACAGAGCGACACACCGCTACTAGATCCTCAAAAGAGGGGGTGCGGAAGTTTGTAAGGTGCCCTGCCATCTCTATGTCCACCAATGCTGCCTCAAAGTCAGCCCCTGTCGGCGGATTCGGGAAAGTCGAGTAGATCTTCTCGACTTTAGTAGAGAAATATTCGGCAATACGGTCACACGACTCCGTTGAGCAACTCTCCGGATCTGTAGATGAATTTACAGTAGTCAGAGACTTGTAGATACCGAATAGTTCTTTGGCCGAGTTTTCCGCCCCCAAGATTTGTCCTGCATAGTAGGCTGCCTTAGACTTTTTAATCAGCCTATGATGAAGGCGCCTTTTTTCCAAGAATAGTTCCCTAGCCTGATTGTCATAAGACACCCTCCAGACTCTTTCAGCTCGCCTACATTCCGCCTTTGTTTGCCTCAGCTCGCCACTAAACCATGGGGCTGAGCGTTCTTTCCGGGCACATGCGGAGGTGCGGCAGAGTGGGGCTGTCTGGTCAAGCGCTTCAGTAATGCGCTGATTAAGGTTAGAGACCGCCGTTTCTATGTCTTCGCCACCCGGCTGGCCCTCCCTACTTAAGGCTAGATTAAAATCCTCCACCGAAAATGTAGCCCACTTCCTCCTAAGATAATTAGGGGGTGCCTTACTGAATTTGGTGGTTTTTAAGCTATGTATGGAGAAAGCTACCAAAGAGTGGTCTGTCCAAGGGATAGGCTCTATTCCCGACACCTCCACCCCTCCCCAGTTCGCATAAACCGGGTCTAAGAGGTGTCCCTGTCGGTGCGTGGGGCCTGAGAGCTTCAATTCCAATTGAAGAGCTAGCATATCCCGACAGAAATCCTTGACCCCTATAGCCTCTGGGCAGTTTAAATGCAAGTTCAGGTCTCCCAATAGGAGGAATTTATCCCTACGTAGGGTAGCCTCCATAAGATTTTCTAGCAGGCTCTCCCTGAACTTTGTACACGCCCCTGGTGGTCGATATACCAGACATCCCTTGATCGACGTGCCCCCGTTGATTTGAATCGTGAAAACTCCCGCCTCACTCTCCGCAATCAACATACGCTCTAAGCAGCAGCCCAGTGTTTTCCTGAAAATACCAGCAATCCCCCCTCCCACCCCCTCTGGCCTATCCTGCCTCACCCACGAGTAGTTCTCCGGCGTGGCCTCGATAATGTCCGAGTCGGAAAATAATATGGATCTAAATAATAACATTTCAGCAACCACATAAGACTAGGAAGAGCTTTCCATGGGATCTGGCCTAGATCCATCTGTGGATGTGAATAGTCGATCACAGATGGATTTTTTTCATAATGTTCCATCTAATTCTCCAAAATAGCAAGATTTCATCTCCGACCTTATTGTGCCCATAGCAGTGTTTGTATTCAGTCGTCGTCTACCTTTCAGTGTGCCTGATGAACGATGTTTGGAGCTCACAATTATCGGCTTGATTGGAGAGAAATCAAAGGTTGATGTAGGCAATTTTGGAAGAGGTTTCAATGCTGCCTATTGGTGATTTGGTGAGAGGTAATGCTTTTTGGTCAGACTTTGTTCTCCTAGAAGCCAGTTTGTTCCATCTTTCCTCCGATTCTCTCTTCTGGACTTGCTGGAAGTTTATTTTTAGGTGCCAGTCCTGCATGTTTTTTTTCTGCTGTTCGTATTGAGATCCGGACAATTTCCATTCGTTTTTACTAAGCCCCTTGGGTGTTCTTGAAAGTGATGACTGTGGTCACTGACCACTTCCGGAAGTCGTGAACCCATGTGTTCCCATACCTCAGCAACTTCTTGCTCAAGGCAGGCAGTTGCAGTCCACCTCTGCATGATAATGAGCACAAGTCCCGCGTGACCCCCACAGAGAGTATTCCCTTCATTGAGGCTCTCTTGGACACAAGTCCATTGTAGACCCTTCCTTCCATGTCAGTGATTCTGTGATATTCAGGATATGATCCTGGTATTTCAGCATCAATTATGGGTTTTGGTGAGGATGGCTCTGATGCTTTTAGTACTCTCTTCATGCATCCTCCTCATCCCAAACACCAGGTGACATATGCAGGCCTTGCAGTGGAACCTCAGACCCAGTGGGTCCAGCATCAGAGCTTCCTCTGGGATCCATTCAGATCTCGCAGGAAACTGTTCATGGTCTTCGGTTGTGGCTGACCACCAGAAATAGCATTATCGAAGTTATGCAACTTTTTCATCATGTCCCGGAGCAAGGAATTCTCAATGTCAGACACCTGTCTGAATGTGGCAAAGCTCCCACCAAAGGCCAACAGGATGAGGCTGAAGTGACAATTGAATCTGACCTCATAATAGAACAAATTAGCAAGTATCCAAAGTGTATCCCTCTGGGATGTATCGGCATCCAGCCCGAGGAGATCCGAAAGCAGGGAAAGGGTTGCTAGAGTCATTAGGGGAGAAGACTGAGCCACTGCAGGCCTGAAGGAAAACATGAACTAATGCAAAGAAAAAATAAGGCTTGACTCCACCTAGTTTTTTGTTGACCCGGCTGGGTTGAGACGGGGAATGATATTCGGTCTTCTGACTGCTATGGTAAGACTGGCCCGGAGTAGAAGATGCCTTATAGTCGGTCATCCCTGGAGTGCACATAGTTGAGTGAACCCCATCCGCTCTTACTGCACATTTGTTTATTGAAATTGAAATTTGAACTTTATTGTTCAGTTAATTAAAATCATAACAATGTGATGTACATCACACAACCAATATTAAAACTTTTAAGATGCTCATTAAAAAGAAGAAAGAAAAGGAACAATCACATACAAAATTTAGTAAGAACAAGAATAAAAACTAGATTATTTTCTTCCTATTGTTCAAATCATGATAAAAGGAAATGGGCAAGAAGATAAACCATTAGCAATTATAGACTTCCTGTGGTTTTAAGGCGTTTCTCGAATGCCTGCAGGAACTTTACCAGCTTGCAGTGTATTCGAGGGGCAGTTGAGCCAAGCCTCCAATAATGGCAGATCTACATGTCTGTAGTCTCTCAATCCGAAAAATATGCTTTAAAAAGTATGTCCGTTCCTTGGTCAACATCTTGCAATGAGAAATTATATGAATTAGATCTTCTTTGGGACTACCACAAAGTCGACATGTGACAGCTTCATGCTGTTTCCAAGCGGGCTCATCAGCTAAAGTCGGAAATTTGCCAAATCTCAGTGCCATCAGGTTTTTCTTGATAAAGATAGAATAAGTTGTTTCCAAGTAAGGTGCTGGGGTTAGTGACTTATAACCGTTGATCACAGCCCAAGAGTGGGAACGATGGGAAAACATTTCTTTGTCCGTAATCAAAGAATGAAGTTTGGCCACTTTATTTGGTGCCTGTTTTAATGCGGCAAATGGCATATTTTTATCCCAAAGATTTGCCGAGCATGTGACCTCCAACGCATTTGCGCTGGTGAAGACATGATGGGTAGGCGAAGTACCTTTTTATAAATTTTAGTTATTAAGCTGTTTAATAGGTCCGCATCCTTTCCGTACTTGCATATGTCAGGGTTGGAAGAACCTTAATCGCCATCACGATTAATAGTGGTTTTAATGATGGACCTTCCAATTTCTTCGACAAAGTGCCTAACCCGAATATTAAAGCTCCGGCTCTTTGCGTCAGATATTTTTTCTGGTCCATTAAGTCGAGCTTATCATCTTTAAAGTAGCCCAGATATTTATAATTTGAGACTTTCTCCAACGGTTTTCCTTCTAGCCAAATATTGTGTTTTGATACACGGCGGTTGGTTATTAACATTGTTTTAGTTAAAGCCGACTTGTTTGCCAACAGGAAAATTGAGAGTTCTGTTACTAATCTAGTTAGTAATGCAGTTACCAGTGCTTTGGCATCAAAAGTGTTTGAATTACCTGTTGAGGGTCATAGTTCGTTTTATATTGGCTAGCGACCCAGTACCGTGTGATACAGCCAGGCACCGTGTTTGCAAAGTGTTTTCTCTCTCCTGGTTGGAGCACAAGAGAGACCATAGAAGGTTCATGTGATCTGGGGTAGGAGCTGGGTGTGATTTCCAGATGGAATACACTGATGTATAGGGATAGAAGGTGTGTGTCAGAGGTATGAAGAGCCCTGTAATATTTCGGGCCAACCTTTCTGGACTCTGGGCTACAGAGCGAAGAGGAGGTTGTGTTGGAGTCTCGAAGGCGACTTGCTCATTTACGTACTTAGTTTAAAGACAATGCTTTTCGAATGAACATGTCATCCAGACATTATTTGTATACGAGGAGCATGGAGCACAGTCTGATTCTTGTGTCGACCAGCTTGTGTACCTGCTTTGGAAAAGCTTCTCACGTCGCCCACAAAAACCAATGGTAAGTCATTGTACCCTAAAGAGACTGTCAGTGAGTTTGACGCTGAAAAAAAATACTCTTTCGTGCAGGCAGGAGTGCATATTTCTCACACCGTAGAAAATGCATGCTTCCATAGTTTGGCCATGAAGACCTAAGAAAAGGCTAAAGTTATTCACCTGAAACCACAGGCTGGATACAATATGCTTTAAAAAAACAGAAGCAGGCTGTCAGCACTGAGATTACGCATTAAAGGTTAGAGTTAGCGACGTGGCGCGAGTGATACGTGAAGAAACTGCAGGCTGTGGTGCATGAAACACGAACATCTCAAACGTTGGTGGTGCTCATGGGACACGTAATAATCCTCTGTGGGGTGGGCCAGTATGCCTCATCCCAGATACTTGACAGTGATGGGTATTATTCGTGGCCTATATTTTCCTCTCAGCCATTTCCTTGTGCTGATGTCTACCCTAGTGTAAGTGTGCCGTCACAGGTCCAGTTCATAATAAAGATAGTACGAATGTTCTGAGTGGCTATAGATTGCCAACCTTGTTTTTCCCCATCCGCAGGTTTGTTCACCAGGCTCCTAATAGGGCATAACATGGAGAAGGTCAAGGAGTGTAATATCCTTCCATGGACATGGCTTGCGAAAGGGATTGCCCCAATGTCCGTTGCTGGCACCAGCGGGCTATCCAACTGGAGGAGGGAGGTGCCACGGCATTCTGCTCATGTGACTTCCCTGCTGCATTGAATGAGACGGATTGTAGAAAAGATTTGATGAAAATGAGCCGGTGGCGAGTTCGCTTCCTTGTATCCACCTTTAGCGAGCTGTATGAAGACTCGTGACTCAAGACCCCATGTGAGCATGGGCTGACTGATCCAATTTATAGCACTTGTGGTGCTTGTCTAGGATGTGTTCCAAACCTTGACTTTTTTTGGGCTCTTGTGAGAACCACAACTTTTCCTCTTGAGATGTGATTGAGAGCACTCACCACTGTATATGTTGCTGACGATATCCTGGGCTGGTTCAGTTAAGAACACGAACATGGTTAGAAGATGTATTCCGGTCCTTCAGGAGCGATGTGGATACCATTTTCCGCCTCTTTTTAATTGTCCTTTTTGCCCTTCTATTTGTGTACATGGTCTTAGTCCTATGAAATAATATTGCTTGAGGCTTCGAATGGAAACAATAAACATCCAAAAAAGATACAAAGATACTGGAATGCAACTTTTAAACCTTGACATTCAATTCCAAGCTTTCATCCCTGTAATTCAATTACTGGTCAATTCATCTTATAAGATTTGTTAAATAATGCATTAAACATTCAGCGCAAATGCTGAAATTTTAAGTTCCCATTAGTTGATCTGTCGTACTTCTGCAAAATATAAGAAGTCGCAAGCTAACCAGGTGATCCTAGATTATGTCCATTCATGCACACAAAAAAAGCTCTTTTGAAAGCTTTCAGTCACTATTATCGTAATTAAGGGCCTTCACGGGTTCCGGTTCATTTGAATTTTGAATTTGAATTTTTAGTTATTTGTAGAGCGCACGTTCACTGAGCAGTTTCTTGGCGCTATAGGATTTCAAACTGAGGGAGACATCGAGGGCTATGGGCTGAAAGCTTGCTGAAATAGGAAGGTCTTAAGAGCCTTGCGAAACTCCTCGTAGGAGGGGGAGGATCTGAGAGGGGGGGGGGAGGGAGTTCCAGAAGGTGGGTGCAAGTACCGAAAATTTCTGGCCACCGGATCATTTTTTCTTGAACCGGGGGATGACTAACAGGGATTTGGCGGAGTAGCGTAGGTCTCTAGCAGGGCAGTAATTGATGATAGCGGAATTAATGAATGCTGGAGCAGTGCCCGCCCGGGCTTGGAAGGTGAGGCCGCCAAGCTTACAAAGGGCTCTCTGTTTGATTGGTAGCCAATGAAGGGCAATGAGAAGGGGGAAGGAGTGATGGTGTTTCGGTAGGCCATGCACCAGGCGAGCTGCCTGGTTCTGCACCGTCTGAAGGCGTTGGAGTGCATAGGCGGGGGCACTATTGTAGATGATGTTCCCGTAATCGATTTTGGATAAGACCATGGCCATAACAATCAATTTAAGTGCTGAGGGGGAGAAGAACCGGGAAACTTTCCTGATAATACGTAAAGTAAAAATTGTAATAGCATCTTTCATCTGTGCATTCGCTGAAGATTACGCTGCAGTTGGGTAAGGCGGAAGGCCCCAATGAGATACCTAGTAAACTATATAAAAGAATGGCCAGTAGGCTGTCTATTCACATGCTACGCATGTTTATGGAAGCTGCTGAAATGGGCAGGCACCCGTATGATCAACGATTGCCCACCATGGTTACGATTCTGAAAGAGGGTAAACCACTGAGTCAGTGTACTTTGTGTAGACCTATAACATTACTCTGTGCGGAGGTGAAGATTCTGATGAAGGTACTCGCGACCAGGTTAAAGTGCTAACGCAACATTGGTCCATCTATAGCAGCAAGGTTTCATGCTCAATAGAGAGACAAAGCTTAATCTTCGTAGGTTGTACGGCTGTATGGGATATCTAAGGGCGCTATTGGTATCACTGGAGGCCAGAATGGTGGTTGATGCACTGAAATGTATCTACATGTTTGGGGTCATGAGAAGATTGGGTTTCATGAAGCCTATTTATAAGCACCCATTGGTTAGAGTAAGGGTAACAGAGAAAAATCCTCCCTGCTAGGGAGAGGACCAAGCTGGGTTTCCCCTTACCACCCGTGATGTTTGCATGGCACTGGAACCGCTAGCTGCATGGATCAGAGACGACCTGCTGATTCAAAGCTTTAGATGGGATACCGCATGGAATGAAAGGATGTTGTTATATGCTGATGATATACGGTTAAACATGGCACAACTATCACTGGACTACTGCAGGTGTTCAAGAGAGTTGGGAGACACTCTGACTTCTAAATTAATACAGGGAAATCGCTCATTGTCCCATTAACAGGTGGGTCTCTGAGCCTGCCGCTACGGTGACACAGGATTTTCTTAACCATACTTTCTACACACTGTTAGATAGATGTGATGTGAAATGGCACTTGTATAGCGCGCTACCACTCCAAGGAGCATCTTGGCGCTTCGACTCCTAGTTATCAGTAAACAGCGGAGTAACAATGGTGAAACTACCTGTCTGCGGGGAGAATCAGAGTAACGCTATGCATCCGGAGTCTGATAGAGAATAGATCCATGTTTTTAATAGTTTTCTAAAGTTTTGCTCTGTTGCAGATTGACGCAGGGACGGAGGTAGCTTGTTCCATGCCTGGCGCCAATAACTGCTATGGATTTTCCTCCTCTAGCCATCATCCTGAACCTGGGAACATGAAGCAAATTTGCTGTGGAGGACCTGAGTGCCCGTGACGGATGGTATTGTCTAAAGTACTTGCGCAAATACAGTGGGCCTTGATGGTGGAAGGCTCTGTATGTGATGGTGAGAACCTTAAACAGGATGCGCTTATGTACTTTGAGCCAATGTAAGGCATCCAAGGCTGCAGAGGCCGATGACTTTCTAGGCAGTCTAAGGACTAACCTAGTGTCTGCGTGCTGGACCATTTGAAGTCTGTGCAGGGCTGATTTATTTAGCCCTGAATACAGACTATTACAATAATCCAGCCTAGATGTTATTAGTGCTACAGCAACCGTTCGTCTGGCACTCAGAGGGAGAAGGTCAAAGAATTTTCTGAGACCTCTAATGATACTAAACATTCAAACATTGAAGGGCGCTGCCTCTGTCGGAGGGCAGAGCAGCTCTGTTTAAGAAGGTGAACGTGCCCAGATTCCTATTTTCCCTAATTAGCACCCCTTAACCGATTCAAAAGAGTTCTTTGCGAAAGTGGAGGCAGTACTCAAATTGCTTCTGTGGAGCAGTGGGGACCCCACGTAAACTTGAACAAATTGATAGAAAGGGGTGTATGGTGGCGCCATAGCATTACTCGACATCACAAAATGCTATTGAGCCTCGTAGCTAGCCATAGTAAATCAGTGCTTAGCATACATGGGCACTATATGGAATAAACTCGTTAAAACATTGGCGACCCATACGCAAATGATGGCGACCGTCTGGTAGAGGGTAATACATATCTAGGATGGGAGGGCCCTTACTAGGGAGATAACACTACAGGACAGCAGTGCTCTTGCAGAGGTAGATGGTCTACGGGAACGCTGAAGGTGGGATCTTATAGGCATTCTCATTAGAGGATAGAGTGCTGAATGACCCTGCCATAAGAAAGCCACTTCTATGATGTATTAAATAAACATAAAGGACAATTCCCCCCAGCATCCTACAGAAATTAAAGCCTGGTTGGGAGGCGGGAGTGGAAATCTTGGAAGAAGAGGAGTAGGAGGAAATTCACTGATAACCCCTGGGGAGGTGGTGATGAGAAGAGGTTTAAGACTGCAAGAGCTGTCATCCTACGTAGATCCTGCCATTCGAGAAGAAGATTGCTACAGACCGGCGTGGAAGAGTTTACGCATCCTACATAGATCATGCTATTAGAGGAGATGATTGCTATAGATAGGTGTGTCAGGGTTTACGCATCCTATGTAGATCATGCTATTTGCGACGATTGCTATAGACTGGTGTGTCAGGGTTTACGCATCCTATGTAGATCATGCTATTTGACGATTGCTATAGACTGGTGTGTCAGGGTTTACGCATCCTATGTAGATCATGCTATTTGCGACGATTGCTATAGACAGATGTGTCAGAGTAGACACATCTTACGTAGATTATGCAATTCGCGAAGATTGCTATATACAGGTGTGTCAGCTGGTGCGCAGACAGGTTCTATTATCCACACCCTGTGGTCACCTCCTGAAGTACAAAGATGTTGGCATGCAGTAGGGCAGAGCATGTTGGCGGTGGCTTGAACTCGGATAACAAGCTAGCAAGTACTTGAGATTATGGGTGATCCTAGGGCTGGCGGTGGCAAAAAGGAACATGTGCAGACACCGGGGAGCAGGAGACCCGCAGACTCTTCGGGTTTGGATGGACATGGATTGGTGCATGATTCCCAGAACAAAGGTGGACGAAGGTAGACGGTGTCCTAGAAAATGGACAAAGATCTGTAGGGCACAGCAAATCAATGGCAGACTGGGACAAGCTGTGCAGGGGGGTGCAGGGTGCACAAGTGGTGCACACCAATGGACAAGATGCAAGTTCCCAGTTTAAAGTGTACAAAGGAAGTGATGCACTGCGGAATCTTCAATACGGAAGTGACGCAGAGTCTCTGCAATGTGACCAGGAGGGGACCAGTTACAACTGTTCTTGCTGTTTAATAAACATATATATTTTTAAAAATTGCTAAAACAGTGTCATAACCTAAACCCTGTTGCGGAAGGCAATTCCAATAAAACTTTACAATAGTGTATGCCAGTGACGAGAAGACTCCTGCAAAAGTTGAAGTAGAACAACAGGACATTGACATTGATTTGTTATTGGCAGAAGTAAAGCTCTTAAAACCTTTGGATATCGATCCCCACCAAAAGTGGAGAATTGTTGCTCAATGGTTATCACCACCCCCTTTTGTACCGCTTTGGCCGCCATAAGTGTGGCAGGGTATGCTCAGACGTGAGTCCCTTGCTCACTTTGCCACTGGATTCAAGCAAGCCGGGCTGAAGACGGCTGGAATGCCTGAAACCGGTCCTCGGAAGCTTGTTTCCGGTCCAGGGAAGGCATGGCTTGGCAGTTCGGGCTGGACTCTTCCCATGAGGCACAGGGTCAGACTGATTTGCATATAGCCATGTCTGAACTGGGGTGGCAGAGTGGGCTAAAGAACGGTAATGGATTAAACCCAGATCTTTTGACTGGGTGAGAGTGTTTGATTGGTTCAGATGCTCCGTCCATCACCACCCCCTTTTGTACCGTCAATGGTTAGAGCGGCAGACCCTGATGCAGAGGTCTGGCCCGGGACCAGGGTTCAATTCCCCCCTCGGCGGGTCTTGGGCTTAATTTCCTCGGACCTGATAATTCTCGCCTCGGTGCCTATTCTAAGCATGGGTCCCACTCTGAAACTCTGGGCAATAGCTTGCTTAATCTCCACAACGGCCCCCACAACGCTAAGGATGCCTGGCCTCCACCTTGGGGGTGCCCAGGAGTGGACACCACACAGGGAAAGGCCAGGATGGGTTCCACAGCGGTATGCGTACAGCGCCAGGACACCCCAGCTGGGGTATAAGTGCGCTTCACAAGTACGAATTCAAAGCGCCTTTGAAACAACTGTAACGTGTTTGAGTTTGTCCGGGTGACCCACCAGCAGAGAAGAGTGGCGCCCTTGAAAGGCCTTGTCCTGGGCTGTCTCTGGGCCTCGGTAGGAGTTGAACCCGTTCACCTGGAGAGATGACCCGGATTGAACTAACCGAAGTCCCCATTACAAGTGTATCTGGGGCTGGAAAATTATCCGGTCTGAAAACTGTGCACCTGAGAATTCTGGGCCGGAGACAAAAGTCTGTCCTGCTTGCTCCAGGACAGGGATTGCTGTCGTGCACGCAATTCGGTAGCTAAATGTACATTTGAAAATTTTAAAACGTACTGTAAATGTGAAGGAATTTGAAATTGGAGCCTAAAAATGTAATTGGTGCCCTCAGATTGATTTGTTCGAACAGTGTCCATGCATCAAATATAATATAGTATGGACGATGAGGGGCCTCAATTGAATTTAGAAAATATCCAACCTTTATATTCATTTTTTTATGATTATTTACTTATATGCTTGCGTTATTGTTTGTGTACTTTTTTTATGAATGCCATTTTTTGTGTATTGTTTTGCGGTTCAAATCATCCACAATCCTTAGGCCGGGGTCCCCGGCTTCCAGTAATGACCCAGTGGGGGTCCCCGGCTTCCAGTAATGACCCAGTGGGGGTCCCCAGCTTCCAGTAATGACCCAGTGGGGGTCTCTGGCTTCCAGTAATGACCCAGTGGGGGTCCCCGGCTTCCAGTAATGACCCAGTGGGGGGTCCCCGGCTTCCAGTAATGACCCAGTGGGGGGTCCCCGGCTTCCAGGAATTACCCTGTGGGGGTCCCCGGCTTCCAGTAATGACCCAGTGGGGGTCCCCGGCTTCCAGGAATGACCCAGTGGGGGTCCCCGGCTTCCAGTAATGACCCAGTGGGGGGTCCCCGGCTTCCAGTAATGACCCAGTGGGGGTCCCCAGCTTCCAGTAATGACCCAGTGGGGGTCTCTGGCTTCCAGTAATGACCCAGTGGGGGTCCCCGGCTTCCAGTAATGACCCAGTGGGGGGTCCCCGGCTTCCAGTAATGACCCAGTGGGGGGTCCCCGGCTTCCAGGAATTACCCTGTGGGGGTCCCCGGCTTCCAGTAATGACCCAGTGGGGGTCCCCGGCTTCCAGTAATGACCCAGTGGGGGGTCCCGTCTTCCAGTAATGACCCAGTGGGGGGTCCCGGCTTCCAGGAATGACCCAGTGGGGGGTCCCCAGCTTCCAGTAATGACCCAGTGGGGGTCCCCGGCTTCCAGTAATGACCCAGTGGGGGTCCTCAGCTTCCAGTAATGACCCGGTGAGGGGTCCCTGGCTTCCAGTAATGACCCAGTGGGGGGTCCCGTCTTCCAGTAATGACCCAGTGGGGGGTCCCGGCTTCCAGGAATGACCCAGTGGGGGGTCCCCAGCTTCCAGTAATGACCCAGTGGGGGTCCCCGGCTTCCAGTAATGACCCGGTGAGGGGTCCCTGGCTTCCAGTAATGACCCAGTGGGGGGTCCCCGGCTTCCAGTAATGACCCAGTGGGGGTCCCCGGCTTCCAGTAATGACCCAGTGGGGGGTCCCCGGCTTCCAGTAATGACCCAGTGGGGGGTCCCCAGCTTCCAGTAATGACCCAGTGGGGGGTCCCCGGCTTCCAGGAATTACCCTGTGGGGGTCCCCAGCTTCCAGTAATGACCCGGTGAGGGGTCCCTGGCTTCCAGTAATGACCCAGTGGGGGGTCCCGGCTTCCAGTAATGACCCAGTGGGGGGTCCCGGCTTCCAGGAATGACCCAGTGGGGGTCCCCAGCTTCCAGTAATGGCCCAGTGGGGGTCCCCAGCTTCCAGTAATGACCCAGTGGGGGGTCCTCGGCTTCCAGTAATGACCCAGTGGGGGGGTCCCCAGCTTCCAGGAATGACCCAGTGGGGGGTCCCCGGCTTCCAGTAATGACCCAGTGGGGGTCCCCGGCTTCCAGTAATGATTCAGTGGGGGTCCTCTGCTTCCAGTAATGACCCAGTGGGGGGTCCCCAGCTTCCAGTAATGACCAAGTGAGGGGTCCCAGCTTCCAGTAATGACCCATTGGGGTCCCTGGCTTCCTGTAATGATTCAGTGGGGGTCCCCGGCTTCCAGTAATGACCCATTGGGGTCCCTGGCTTCCTGTAATGATTCAGTGGGGGTCCCCAGCTTCCAGTAATGACCCATTGGGGTCCCTGGCTTCCTGTAATGACCCAGTGAGGGGTCCCGGCTTCCAGTAATGACCCATTGGGGTCCCTGGCTTCCTGTAATGACCCAGTGAGGGGTCCCCAGCTTCCAGGAATGACCCAGTGGGGGTCCCCAGCTTCCAGTAATGACCCATTGGGGTCCCTGGCTTCCTGTAATGACCCAGTGAGGGGTCCCCAGCTTCCAGGAATGACCCAGTGGGGGTCCCCAGCTTCCAGGAATGACCCAGTGGGGGTCCCAGGCTTCCAGTAATGACCCAGTGGGGGGTCCCCAGCTTCCAGTAATGACCCAGTGGGGGTCCCCGGCTTCCAGTAATGACCCAGTGGGGGTCCCCGGCTTCCAGTAATGACCCAGTGGAGGGTACCCAGCTTCCAGTAATGACCCAGTGGGGGTCCCCGGCTTCCAGTAATGACCCAGTGGGGGGTCCCCAGCTTCCAGTAATGACCCCATGGGGGTCCCAGGCTTCCAGGAATTACCCTGTGGGGGTCCCCAGCTTCCAGGAATGACCCAGTGGGGGTCCCCAGCTTCCAGGAATGACCCAGTGGGGGTCCCCAGCTTCCAGTAATGACCCAGTGGGGGGTCCCCAGCTTCCAGTAATGACCCAGTGGGGGGTCCCCAGCTTCCAGTAATGACCCCATGGGGGTCCCCGGCTTCCAGGAATTACCCTGTGGGGGTCCCCAGCTTCCAGGAATGACCCAGTGGGGGTCCCCAGCTTCCAGTAATGACCCAGTGGGGGGTCCCCAGCTTCCAGGAATGACCCAGTGGGGGTCCCCAGCTTCCAGTAATGACTCAGTGGGGGTCCCCAGCTTCCAGGAATGACCCAGTGGGGGTCCCCAGCTTCCAGTAATGACCCAGTGGGGGTCCCCAGCTTCCAGTAATGACCCAGTGGGGGTCCCCAGCTTCCAGTAATGACCCAGTGGGGGGTCTCCAGCTTCCAGTAATGACCCAGTGGGGGTCCCCGGCTTCCAGTAATGACCCAGTGGGGGTCCCCGGCTTCCAGTAATGACCCAGTGGGGGGTCCCCAGCTTCCAGTAATGACCCAGTGGGGGGTCCCCAGCTTCCAGTAATGACCCAGTGGGGGTCCCCGGCTTCCAGTAATGACCCAGTGGGGGGTCCCTGGCTTCCAGGAATGACCCAGTGGGGGTCCCCAGCTTCCAGGAATGACCCAGTGGGGGTCCCCAGCTTCCAGTAATGACCCAGTGGGGGGTCCCCAGCTTCCAGGAATGACCCAGTGGGGGGTCCCCAGCTTCCAGGAATGACCCAGTGGGGGGTCCCCAGCTTCCAGGAATGACCCAGTGGGGGGTCCTCGGCTTCCAGTAATGACCCAGTGGTGGGTCCCCAGCTTCCAGGAATGACCCAGTGGGGGGTCCCCAGCTTCCAGTAATGACCCAGTGGGGGGTCCCCAGCTTCCAGGAATGACCCAGTGGGGGGTCCCCAGCTTCCAGGAATGACCCAGTGGGGGTCCCTCTCTTCCAGTAATGATTCAGTGGGGGGTCCTCTGCTTCCAGTAATGACCCAGTGGGGGGTCCCCAGCTTCCAGGAATGACCCAGTGGGGGCTCCCCGACTTCCAGTAATGACCCAGTGGGGGTCCCCGGCTTCCAGTAATGATTCAGTGGGGGTACCCGGCTTCCAGGAATGGCCCAGTGGGGGGTCCCCGGCTTCCAGTAATAACCCAGTGGGGGGTCGCCGGCTTCCAGGAATGATCCAGTGGGGGTCCCCAGCTTCCAGTAATGACCTTGTGGGGGTCCCCAGCTTCCAGGAATGACCCAGTGGGGGGTCCCCGTCTTCCAGTAATGACCCAGTGGGGGGTCCTCGGCTTTCAGGAATGACCCAGTGGGGGGTCCTCGGCTTCCAGTAATGACCCAGTGGTGGTCCCCGGCTTCCAGTAATGACCCAGTGGGGGGTCCTCGGCTTCCAGTAATGACCCAGTGGGGGGGTCCCCAGCTTCCAGGAATGACCCAGTGGGGGGTCCCCGGCTTCCAGTAATGACCCAGTGGGGGTCCCCGGCTTCCAGTAATGATTCAGTGGGGGGGTCCTCTGCTTCCAGTAATGACCCAGTGGGGGGTCCCCAGCTTCCAGGAATGACCCAGTGGGGGGTCCCCGGCTTCCAGTAATGACCCAGTGGGGGTCCCCGGCTTCCAGTAATGATTCAGTGGGGGTACCCGGCTTCCAGGAATGACCCAGTGGGGGGTCCCCGGCTTCCAGTAATGACCCAGTGGGGGGTCCCCAGCTTCCAGGAATGACCCAGTGGGGGGTCCCCTGCTTCCAGTAATGACCCAGTGGGGGGTCCCCGGCTTCCAGTAATGACCCAGTGGGGGGTCCCCGGCTTCCAGTAATGACCCAGTGGGGGTCCTCAGCTTCCAGGAATGACCCAGTGGGGGTCCCCAGCTTCCAGTAATGACCCAGTGGGGGTCCCCGGCTTCCAGTAATGACCGTGTGGGGGTCCCCAGCTTCCAGGAATGACCCAGTGGGGGGTCCCCAGCTTCCATTAATGACCCAGTGGGGGGTCCCCGGCTTCCAGTAATGACCCAGTGGGGGTCCCCAGCTTCCAGGAATGACCCAGTGGGGGTCCCCAGCTTCCAGTAATGGCCCAGTGGGGGTCCCCAGCTTCCAGGAATGACCCAGTGGGGGGTCCCCGGCTTCCAGTAATGACCCAGTGGGGGTCCTCAGCTTCCAGTAATGACCCAGTGGGGGGTCCCCGGCTTCCAGTAATGACCCAGTGGGGGTCCCTGGCATCCAGTAATGACCCAGTGGGGGGTACCTGGCTTCCAGTAATGACCCAGTGGGGGGTCCCTGGCTTCCAGTAATGACCCATTGGGGGTCCCTAGCTTCCGGGAATGACCCAGTGGGGGGTCCCCAGCTTCTAGTAAGAACTCAGTGGGGGTCCCCAGCTTCCAGTAATGACCCAGTGGGGGTCCCTGGCTTCCAGTAATGACCCAGTGGGGGTCCCCAGCTTCCAGTAAGAACTCAGTGGGGGTCACCTTCTTCCAGGAATGACCCAGTGGGGGGTCCCCAGCTTCTAGTAAGAACTCAGTGGGGGTCCCCAGCTTCCAGGAATGACCCAGTGGGGGGGTTCCCAGCTTCTAGTAAGAACTCAGTGGGGGTCCCCGGCTTCCAGTAATGACCCAGTGGGGGGTCCCCAGCTTCTAGTAAGAACTCAGTGGGGGTCCCCAGCTTCCAGTAATGACCCAGTGGGGGTCCCTGGCTTCCAGTAATGACCCAGTGGGGGTCCCCAGCTTCCAGTAAGAACTCAGTGGGGGTCTCCAGCTTCCAGTAATGACTCAGAATGGGGTCCCAGGATTTCAATAATGATTCAGTGGGGGCGTGGGGGGAATTCCGGGTTCCAGTAAGGATTAAGTGAGGGTCCCCAGAATTCAAAAGGTTGAGAGCGAGTGGTCTAGGGGGACAACACGATGCTCCCTGTGGACAGGCACTTGTGTGTCCTTCACCCCTATCTCTTCCCCTCCCCACCTGCAGACACTGTTTGCCTCCCTAGAGCAGGCGGGAGATATGTCTGCATTTATTTGACTGATATGAAGAAAAACTGTGATAAAGCACCCGGTACTTGTTGCTTTATCTTAGAGCTGGAGGATGTCCTGTAGAATCCTGACGCCTATTTGTACTCAGGCCACCCTTATTGAGCTGCCAGGCAATCCAAGACTGTGACATAAGTTTTTATTTATTTATAAAGTTTTATATAGCACAAACAAGATCCCGAAGAATATCAGAGCGCTTTACAAAGATGATGGAAGGAAGGACATAAACGCAATAACGACTTCGAGTAAGAATACAAAAAAAGAAAAATAACAAGCAATAATCACATATTTACAAGGCAAATAAGAAGACAGGATGAGTAATACGATAAACAAGTATATAGCAGGCTACGCAGGAAGGCACACGATGCAGTAAAGAAGAACAGCATCAAATGTTTGTACAATGAATGTAGGTACTAAATCATTATCATCTTGCTCTAACCTTAGCAATTCCACATGAACTGATGTGCAAATAAATGTTTGGTAAACGGTTCCTTAATTTGTGCTTTAACTAAGTCAAAGATAAAATAAAGGTTGATATCTATGAATAAGAGGAATAGACCAAGAGGCAGCCGCGCCTCCCAAATATGACCATACAAATGCCACCTTGGATTGTTCATTAAGAGAACAAGATGATTTGCATATAAAATGTAATTGGCACTGACTCAAAAGAGTCGCAGACGTATTCACTTGTCATAGAAGCCTCTCTGGCTGGGCTAGGGGACGGATGATATAAACACTAGGGTTGGGCGGAATTTGCGGAATCGCGTTCCGTAAATTTCCGCAAAACGGTAAAAAATCTCCGCGAACACGTGGAAATTCCACAAACACGCGGAATTGCTTGTTCACCATGCTTTTTTCCTGTTTGCAATTGCTGTTTGCCTGCTCGGGGGGAAATATGTTGCAAACACACATTTTTTGAACGCAAACAAGCAAAAAATGTTGCTAAGTCACGGAACGCAGAATTTTGGGCAATTTCACGTTCTCGGCGGAACACGAAATTACCCAAATTCCGCAAGCGGAACGGAATTTACCGCCCAGGCCTAATAGACACGACTTGCGCTATTGACATGGCATTAGCGATAGTCCTGGCAGTAGATGTTGTTACTGAAGGACTTTGAGTATTAGAAGGCTGGAAAGTTGTAGGTCTAATAATTGGGTTTTGTCTGGCATTCACTGGAGGTGGCTGAACCCCAAAATGACCTATTTCTCATTCTAAAATATCTACCCTCTGAGTTGATGCTTCTGTAACTGACTGTGATTGAAAAATCTCCTATTTCAGATATTATCTTCCTTTAACTTAATTGTCATTGCTGCTAAATTTGCTGAGGTCACTGCATGGATATCCAGATCACTGAGGCGCGGCACGGCATTCTGTCGCAGCCAGGAACACCTGGTCGTAGTCCGGCTGTGGAGATGCCGGTCTCAGTTTCCTCCTCGTTGCACTCTTTCTTTTGCACTTATAAGTAGTGACAGGAATTCAAGATACTCTAAGATGTGCAGGGGAATGGAATCCCAGAAAATAACAGAATGCGTTGAATCTTCTTGTCCTTCTGGCCTTTGGTGCCTCCCTCTCTCGTGGACTCGTCTGGTGCTAGAACAACATAAAATATATGTAGGCTTTAATTATGTTCCTCTCCTTTCTCACAATCAATTAATCATGATCTATATGTTATTGCACACCTACTCTTACTATGAAATATTATTTTTACTTTTCACTCCAAAGGGAAAATAAAATCCCTAAAAAAGATAGAAAGATACTGAAATATTGCTCCTTTTAAATTCCTGGCATGCAATTTCAAACTACTGATCACTTCAGTTTAACTACATATGACTGCACATCATTATTTTTGTCAAATGAACCATTAAACATTCGGTTCAAAACCAAAAGCCAGTCATAGGTCTGTAGCAAACATGCGTAGAGGTCCCATGCTAATTGGTCTGCGATCCAATATCGCATTAATTCCTGCGTGCACACGCAAAAAGAGATCTCTCAAAAAGATTCAGACACCATCGTCTTCCTAAGGGATATGTTTCCGATTGAAATAAGGAGTTTTTGCACGGTACATATAACGAAGATTACCACCAGGAGATTTGTGGAAATGCGACACTAGTGTATGTACCAAATTCCCAGTTGAGAAGGAAGCGGTATGCAGCTGATGGAGACAGAAACCCTAAAACAAAGCTCAGATCCCCAGAAGTCTTTTGGTGGAGAACAAAGTTTAAAACCCAAAGTTCAGAGAATCCAAGACTATGTCCAGTATGATACGCCAAGCATTCTCGCGGCATTGGTAGTCATTTTTAATAGATTAACATCCCAACCCAACATGGGTAGCAGTTTCGCAAGAGGTGACTCCTCCAAGTTTAACAGGAAGAGCGCCATCCAGGCGCCATGTTTCTCTAGCATCATGGAAGACGGACTGTACAAAAGATGTCTTCCTTCCTATATAGAGAAAAAATCATGGACTGGAGGATGGAGTGACCTCCCTTGTCAATATATTAAAACAATTCTCATAAGGAGGACATTATCCACGGTAAAACCCTGACACAGTGTCACCTGTGTCAGGCTATGATAGGGAGTGACCTGTTTATACATTCTACTCGAGTCTAGGAAAGTAACTTTGAGGTTAACATCAATAAGCCCAAATAATGAGGTTTGGTCTTTCTTTTGCGGAAGCAATGTTGGTTCTTGGCGCCTGATAAGCTTGTTGTTGTTTCCGTTCCTAGACATAGACGGGTAGAGAAGAGATCGATATTCAGATCGATTGATTGAGACAATATTTTTTTCAGAGCACAATACAGCTTCTGTTGTCTCACAAATATCAGTATTTGGGGATTGCTAATTGATGGATTGTTTGGATGCTATGTTCTAGGTCTAAACTTGGTGTGCTGTTTCATCTGCAGGTGCAGCTCTGCAGCAGGAGGCATAATGGATACTTCACTGACCATGCTCAAGTTATCCTCTCAGAAACCCTTTCAATGAGCTTGGGGTAGTTTTAGCTGCTTTTATTTTGAGGCATTTTATCATTGTTCTGTATCCCCCTCACTCCGGGGCGTGTTGTGAAGATCCACCAATACCAGCTCAGAGCCTGGGTTCTTAAGGTAATTTTTTTAAGCGCCTTGAAGGCTCAGGCAAGACCGCCCATCTCTTAACATTTCAAAGACGCTGATATAGAATCAATGATACTTAAGTGTTATTTAGAAAAGTATGCCCAGGGCTGCGACTACAGGAATAGGCATCTTTATCTGAATATCTGTTCTGTCTTATTCTGTATTGTCCAGTTATGTCAGAAAGGTGAATAGATATATCAAACTACTTTTCATAAATCTGACTGATAATTTGCAATTAAGAGAGTGTGAAATAATAGATTTGCTAATTAAATTAGAAAATATCAAATTCGTATTACAAAACATATTTTGATACCTTTTTCTTTACTATATCAATGAAATAATATGATATTAAATGATTTTGTGATGTCAGTTCTTTGACTGAGTTTTGTAATTCTGCAATCCATGTTGTTTGTGTTTTAACGAATAACATTTAAAAACATTGGGGCTTCCAGTTCTGAAATTGCAGTCGGTGCCATTGGATCTATACTTGATGCCAGTACAATATAAGGATAGTGCTTTCGATCCCAAGTGTTAGTCGTCAAGCCGAATATAGATCGATTTCGGTGACGAGTACCAGGATTCAAGCTGAACCTGAGACTCACAGTATTTTGATCCTGAAAGTTCTCAGTTGAGAAGCTTGTGAAATATTTTGAAACCCTCAGTGGTCTTGAGAAGGATGCTTTCTTTTCACAAAGCAGTGATTCTGGTCTGTCTAATACACACAGAGAAAGAAAGAAAAAGATGGTACAAAATGTCTGGCCCCTACCCAGGGGCGCTCCCATTTGTGCTACACGCAAGTGTCCATGGGTCTAAATCAATTACAAAATCTACCTCACTGATAAATCAAACCTAATCTATATCTTAAACATCAGGGAGAACCTCATTAGAAGTGTGGATACCCATCAGTCACCAGCCGGTGCCACCCTTAATCATCATCTGGGTCTCCACTTGGCATCTCCATAGTGAATCGTTGGTGGTGAGACTAGGACCTATTGATAGTGTCGCACACCAACGCACGAGTCACTGAATGACCTACAGATGCTCCCATTTATGACCATGTTGATGCAGCATTCGGTGCGGACACACGGTATGAGGTGCATCCAGAAGAACAGTAGGTGAGGATAAGGGATGATTTCTAAAAGGTATAAGATGGTTACAGGGTGGATCCTCTGCGAAAGATCAGGGCTCAAGCTACAAAGTCTTCACTATAGCCTTATAGCCCGCCGTAGCGGGCTATACCGGCTATTAAAGGCCCTCTCCATCGGCGAGGGCCTTTAACAAGGGAGAGGGACTTTAATAGCGGTATAGCCCATCTACGAAGGGCTATAAGGCTATTAGAACATTCGGTCACTAGAGGACAGAATGTTCTAACAAAAAAAAATAAAGCCTTTTGGGAGCGCGAGGGGATTGGAATCCCCTCAGGTTCCCTGAAGCCTTTGTTCACAGCAAGAGCTGTGAACAAAGAAGCATTGGCATGTTCGAGCTCCGGGCGTATACCAGCCATTATAAGCCCGGAGCACGCCATTGTTTTCAATGGAGCTCCCAACATTTCAATGTTCTAAATACAACCTTCCTACAGAAAGCAACAGAGTTATATGGAGGATCAGGGTTAACAACACATACTTCACAGTACAGGCTGTGACTCAACATCAGAGGGAGAATCATTGTCCTCCAGCACTGCCCGGCAATACCTGTGCTGTGTGTAACATAGTTTAGTGAACTACAGTACAGACCTTATGATCTGATGGACATCAGGGGGACATTCAAAACTCGATTCAATAGTCGCTGCTGTAAGGAACCGGCCCAACCCAGGTATGTTGCGGCCCACAGCTGAATAGCAAAAGTAAGTTGATGCTTTTGGAAGAAAGTTGTGAGCAGAGTTGCTAACTCCTTGTAAATTGCCAATCCCACTGCCTTGTAACATCAATACAATAAAGATTTAGGCTGACGTACTGGTCATCTGCTGAAAGACCACGGGTGAAATGAAAATTGCAAGGTTAACTTAAGGCAAGTAGACCACCCAGAGGGGGTGATCTGGAGATAGGTGGACCTCTCTGTGGGGGTGATCTGGAGATGGGTGGACCTCCCAGAGGGGGTGACCTGGAGATAGGTGGACCTCCCGGAGGGCGTGATCTGGAGATAGGTGGACCTCCCAGAGGGGGTGATCTGGAGATAGGTGGACCTCCAGGAGGGGATGATCTGGAGATAAGTGGACCTCCCAGAGGGGGTGATCTGGAGATGGGTGGACCTCCCAGTGAGGGTGATCTGGAGATGGGTGGACCTCCCAGTGAGGGTGATCTGGAGATGGGTGGACCTCCCGGAGGGGGTGATCTGGAGATAGGTGGACCTCCCGGAGGGGGTGATCTGGAGATAGGTGGACCTCCCGGAGGGGGTGATCTGGAGATAGGCGGACCTCCCGGAGGGGGTGATCTGGAGATAGGTGGACCTCCCGGAGGGGGTGATCTGGAGATAGGCGGACCTCCCGGAGGGGGTGATCTGGAGATAGGTGGACCTCCAGGAGGGGGTGATCTGGAGATAGGTGGACCTCCCGGAGGGGGTGATCTGGAGATAGGTGGACCTCCCGGAGGGGGTGATCTGGAGGTAGGTGGACCTCCCGGAGGGTGTGATCTGGAGATAGGGGGACCTCCAGGAGGGGGTGATCTGGAGATAGGTGGACCTCCCGGAGGGGGTGATCTGGAGATAGGTGGACCTCTCTGTGGGGGTGATCCGAAGATGGATGGACCTCTTGGTGGGGGTGATCTGGAGATGGGTGGACCTTCTGGTGGTGCAGGCTCGGTTAGGTTTGGGATCTGAAGGCAGCTACACCTCCCAGTCATGGAAACAACTTTGGGTGGGTGATCTGAGACTAGACAGACCTCCCACTGGTGCAGACCCGGTTCAGGTGAGTGATTTGAAAATAGTTAGACCTTGCAATGATGTAGAACTTTGGTTGGGTGGGTGTCATGGAGGTCTGTAGACCTCCCAGTGGTGCAGATGCAGAGCAAGTGAGTAATCTTGAAGCAGGCAAGTGGAAGAGGTTTGATTAGGTAATCTGGAGGTAAATAGAACTCTTGGCTGTGCAGATATATGTTAGATAGCTGTGCTAGAGGTTTGTACTCCTGATGGTGCAGATTTGTGTTAGATGGCTCTTCTAGAGTTAAGTGTCCCTCCTGGTGGGGCAGTTGTCCATCAAGTGGGTGACCTGGAGGCCAGTATACGTTCCAGAAGTGCAAACATGGGTGGGCTGGAGGCAGGTGTTTTCCAGTATTGCAACGGGTGATCTGGAGGCAACAGACCTCCTGTTGGTGCCGGTGCTTGACAGTTGAGTGACCTGTAGACGGTATAACTTGCAGTTGTGCACATGCAGGGGTAAGTGACCTGGAGGCGAGTGTAATACTTGTGCTGCAGTTTTGGGGCAGGTGGATGATTTAGTGGCAGGTAGATCTGGTGATGCTGGTGCATGGAAAATGGATGCCCTGCAGTGGGTTGTACCTTGCCGGGGTACGGACGTGGGTCACGTAGGTGACCTGGAGACAGATTGACCTCCAACTGGTGCCCATGCATGGCAGATGAGTGGTCTGGAGCTGGGTATTATTCACAATGGTGCAGAGAAAGGGCAGCTAATTGATCTGGAAATTAGTATAAGTCACTATGGTACAGATGAAGAGCGGTTGGGTGATCTTGAAGCGTCTATACCTTGGCGTGGTGCAGATACGAGGAAAGTGGATGATCTGGAGGAGCCTTTTTAGGTCTAGCCTAATGTGCAATCTATCTGGTTTGAAAGACATATTGTGTGCTTACCACGAACATACATAGGCTTGGAGGCCATCCATTGCTTACCATTGGTTGGATTTCCTGTCACTCATGGTTTATTTGATGGCTGTTTTGCCAGTCTTGTGTTTGTTCCTCCCATGGAGCATAGCTTCTTTGATTGGCTAGCTTCCATGCTTCCTCTGTTCTCTTTTAGGGAACTACTTTTGTCTTGTTATGTTATGTTTAAGCAGTTCATGAGAATGCATGCATTTTCCTGCTGTCTCCTCATGTGCTTTTCTCCATTCTCACTGTCTCTACCCATGTGCTTCTTATCCCCACCTGTACTCGTGTTGACCTCTCCCACCTGTGTCTCCCCTCCCTGTGATCCACATTGCTCTCATCATCTGTGTTCACTCCCTCTTGTTGCCTCACCCCCACCTGTCCGCCATGTTGCTTTACCCCACCGCCTCCCCAAGCTGCTCCTGCTACCTGCTCATTTTGAGGTCGAGCCTAGCGCAGCGCGCATACGCTGCTCTAGGAGAAGGCCTCTTGGAATCCCTCCAGACTTCCAAGAGACTTCTCCGTGGGGGTCAGTCTCCTCCCACACATTCCATTGGCCTTTGCGTGTGGCTTTCAATAATGAAAGCACGCAAATTGCCAAAGACGGGTGCATGTCTCACCTTTCCTATAAACTTTCACTCCCATGGCCTAAGGGTCTCGGGAGCGAGCAGCGGCACCCATTGTGCTAGCTGCATTCCTCCCTATTGTTATCTTGGCTCCCTTCTGTCTGTCCCGTGTCTGTTTTAGGTCGAAAGCGCCGGGACACTCCTCGGAGTAGCTGAGCGCTATACAAAACATCCCCTAACATAACGTAACATGTTACCAATTAAACAAAGCACAATCGCTTTCGCAGCTGCACTTGTTTAAACTTTGGTTTTCTCCCTCTTTGATGCTTAGAGCTCCTGCCAGTTCAAAAGGCCCCTTTAAAAAAAATAAACACTAAAACGTTTAATGTTAGGGTAGACGCCTTAATTTAGTCATTTTGCCTCATATCGCTTCTAAACTTTTGATGTAACTATTGTTCTCTAGCAGTATGTACACACTATTGAGGGTTTGGAGACTGATCCCAATGCCAATTTTTGTAATTATGTTTTGGCATTAGTGGAACGGCCGCCTCTCTTAATAGACCAACATTTAAGTTTAAAATTGTGAGGTACCAAGGTGTCTTCGTTTAGAGGGATATACTCCTCAACTCTGACATGTGACAGTAAGATTACAGTCTCTTTCCTTTTCAAAACTTCTGAAATATATGAGGGAGCAAGAATGGCTCTGCCTCGCGATAAGCGATATGGTAATTCCAACAAAATGATGACTGCATCAGCGTTCACATACTCACAGGTCTTTTGATCAATCCCATGGTCGTTTCCAAATTAACATGGAGTGTATCGCCCTCGAATCCACCTCTCTTTGATCTCTGGGTCCATGACGAAGTTGGATATTAAACTTGACATTCTCTCTTTTGTATGGCAATGCCTCGGGTGAGGCGCAAGTGCATAAACTGTGTGACCTCTGATTTTAATTAACCCTATCCATGCTGATGACGGAACCGCTCCGTCATCAGCCGCGGTGGCGCTGTGCTGATGACGGAGCGGTTCCGTCATGGCCCGGCCGCCGCGCCTGCGCGGCTTGGATTCCGCGCCTGCGCTGGGCGTTCCATTGAGCGGGCGGGGCCATGACGGAACCGCTCCTTCATGAGCACAGCTCAACCGCGGCTAGTGAAGGAGCGGTTCCGTCACCAGCATGCGCCGGCCTTGCGGCCCCCCCCACCCCCTTAGCGCTGCGGCGGAATAGCCGCCACAGCGATATGGTTAATGATACAGGAGACCATGTACAATGCTTAATTAAGTGTGACCTCTGATTGTGATTAATGCTACAGTAGCCATGCTTTAATTTAGTGCTGGTTCTCATTTTGAAGAATTATTTATGTTTTATTTTATTTGGGATTGTTGTAAAGCACCACATAACAAATTGCAGTTGCTTCTGAACGTTGTGGGAGATATATATGAAGATGGTGACTGGAGCAGTGCATTGGGTAGACTAAAGTATGCAGTAATAATACAAACTGCAAGGTGGCTGGGTTCAATTCTGGTGCACGCCTATGTGTACAGTATAAATTAATACAAATATATCTAAGTGCGGTGCTCAAAAAGGAAATGTGGCCACCATAACAGCCTTTAAGAAACAAAAAGTTACAAAATTGATAACGCCTCTGAGCAGACAGTCCCATCGAATTAATCAACAACGAGGCATAGATGTCAAATCTTGTATCCTTTAATTTTAAAATAACTAACTACATGTTTATTACTGTCTCTAATGCATAAAAGTGGATGATATGCACTAGCCAACACAAATTCTTTTTAATAGGCCTTCAACTAGATTAAAACTGTGAACTGCTACGATTGGTACTTAATTTTCTTTTACAGGACACTTTGCAATGTATTACTTATAGAGTCCTCATATTCAGCAAAACTACTTACGCTTCCCAAAGGAGAGACCTATTGGCTATGCCAATGCTTGTTTAAATTACTTTCATGCTATGTCTTAAAGCCTCGTGTTTGCAGTATTTTTGTAAATTACTGACCCATCTCGGATTGAACATTTTTAAAATTGTGTCCTCATGTGAGCACGCATGCATGTTGAAGACTTGTGTGCGCCTACAAAATGATGTGGCGGAAGTTTCAACGCATTTTTAGGTTGAGCGTAGTGACAGCGCGCATGCGCTGCCCGCTCTGCGAGGCATGCAGCAGTTGAGTATGCTGTAGAAACCTCGCCCACTCTCCGCCCATACTTTTCATTGCCTGGTATCATTCTTCTTGGTAAATGCTGGCTTCTGATTCATTATGAGGCTTTTGAGTCCCTCCTTGTTACCGCCTTGTCGCCCTCTGTCACCGCCCATGACGACTGGACCTTTTACTTCGCTCGTTACACGGTCAGCTTAATCTAGGGGGTCAGCACTATTTTGCTTAGGGGCAATTATGGGGACAATGGCAGATGCTATTTTATTGTATTAGTTTCCTGAGCGTGGCCCCTGCTTTAACGACACCACGCTCAGTTTATTTATTTATTAAAATGTTATGTTGAGAGCGGCGTCCACTTCTGGATCACCGCGCTCTGTTTATTTATTTTTTACTTTCATAATGAGTGCAGTGCCTGCTTCAGGGACACCGCGCTAGGTTTTTTTCCAGTTTTTTTTTACTTTAACACTGAGGGGCCGCTTCAAGGATACTGTGCTCAGGGTTAAAGTAAAAAAAAGGAAACAAGCGCAGTGTCCTTGAAGCGGCTCTGTGCTCAGTTTTAAACTCAAGCAAGCATTTTCAATGCAATAGGCCTCGCATTTACGCACGGTTAAGCTATTGGCATTGTAAATGAAAATGCCTTTTATTAATGTTTTGAAAAACAAAAATAATAAGCATTGTCATTTACAATGCCAATAGCTTAAACGTGTATAAATGTGAGACCTTTTTTTCATGCTTCTCAGCAGCTATGATGCTACACAGCGCAGCAAAAAAAAATGCCAAACCAATAGGTCTTATAGGGGAGACTGGGTGGCTTTGCCAGTGCTTGTTCACTGAAGAGGACGAGACCCTTGTAAAAGTAAAGGAGGCGAGGCAAAAAAACTGCAATATCCATAGTGGCCGTAGAACTCCACGCACTATAGGGACGAGTCGTCCCTTACACTAGGAAGATAAAAATCGAAAGAACCCAAGACAGAAACACTGAAGTGGTATTTCTGTGCACACATGTGCAAGGGTTAGTGCTTAATATGTAAAAGAATAAGGGCCAGATGTAGGTAATTCCTATTTATCGACTCTTAAATACCGACTCATACCGAATCGGTATTTAAGAGTCGGTAAATAGGAAAGAGGCAGATGTAGGTAAAAAATGACCGATTCTGTAAGAGTCGGTATTTACCGAATCGGTAAATACCTATTTGGTATTTCACATTGATTCCTATGGGCCTTGCAGCCCATAGGAATCAATGTGAAATACCGATTCGGTATCACACCTGAATTCGGTATTTTACCACCCAATGGGATTGGGTGGTAAAATACCGACTCTTAAGGGCCTGTGGCACTCTTAGGAGTGTCACCTACATATGGATTTACCGAATCGGTAAATATACCGATTCTGTAAATTCAGACCCACCTACATCTCAAAAGCCAAATACCGGTCAGTAACGGCCGAAATCGGCCGTTTTGACCGGTATTTGGCGACCTACATCTGGCCCTTAGTGCCATTACTGATATGTTTGCTCGGGCTCAATCCGTTTTTTTCTAACTTTCAGTAAAACACACTACAGAACTCATCTGATCGCACCCTTAAATTACTACTCAAAAAATATACATTTTGTCAGCATGAAGCCTGTATTTAACTCCACCAATTAAAGCCATATACTGGCCGATTAAGCAGCCTCTAGATTGCTGATTATGCATTATTTTCCCACACATGTACCTTTCTCCCTGGCAGCGGGCACACTGGTGAGAATGCTGGTTTCTTTCGCTGCCGCCCTCTCTCTTGGCTTCACAGACCAGGAGTCCACCTCCCTTTCCTTTTAGCCCCAGGCCCCTGAAGACTGGTGTTATCTGTTCTACAATGGTTGTTGTTTAATAAATGTATGGGTAAAGTTAAAAAATATTGGGGGTGTCATTCCAAATAGATCCCGCTCACTTCCACCCCTCAGCATTGACCGGTAGGAGACTTTGATTTTTCAAGGCCTCTCGTGCCTCATGATGTTGTGATCATCGACAAGGTGTCTTGTTGTAGATAAAGTTATGCAGGACACTTCCATTAAGTTACAAGAGTACAGCTGAGCGTACACCTCGCCAGATGACCAGACCAACAACTGACAAGAGTGGAACACTCAAGTACAAGCTAAAATATTCACAGGTATTCTGGAAGGCTGGGGAAGTGAGAACACAAAGAAAGGACTAATGACCACTGGTGGCCATGTTGCATGAAGCCTAAATATACAACACATCTTTCTCCTTTACAGAGAAAAGGAAATAAAGAAACAAAACACAAAAGAAAGCTTAACCCCTTGCGTGCTGCTCACATTTTCGCACTGTGCGGGCGATTTAAATAGAGGGCGGGATCCAGACGACCCCCAGCCGTCCTCCGCACACACCCACCGTGACGCATGACGGCCAGGGGCCGTCCGCAGCATGCTAGGGGTTAATGTATGGGAGACTAGCAACAATAATCCTACAAATAGGCAGGAGGTCTGCAACATCTTGAGCTTCTGATTCGCAAGGGCAAGAAAGCGTTTTGGAGTCAAAGGTGAAGTGAGGAACGTTACAAACACAGCAGGCATCACCACCATCTACCCCCCTTCGACTGACAAAAACAGGAAGAGAAGATCTCTTTCTTCAACCTGTCCTTGTCCACAACTGCTTTCCACTCTAGGTTGTAGACGAACTGCGCACCAATGGCTCCATGCTTTATCTTAAACGTTTCTTTAACCCCTCCCATGCTCGTGACAGAACCGTTCCGTCATGAGCCTCGAGTGGGCTGTGCTGGTGACGGAACAGTTCCGTCGCGGCCCGCTCGCCGCACCTGCGCGGCGCGAATTCCGCGCCTGCGCTGACATTCTAAAGAGCGGGTGGGGCCCTGACGGAACCGTTCCGTCATAAGCACAGCTCACCTGCGGGCCGTGATGGAGCGGTTCCGTCACGAGCACCGGACCGCCGCGCGGCCCCGCCTCCCCCTTAGCGCTGCGGCGGGATAGCCGCCGCAGCGAAGGGGTTAATGTTCCAGAAGTAATAGTTGCAAAGGGGTGAAAATTAGGTGAATTAAGAGTTGCTGAAGAGAGAGACGGCGTAATGCTGTCTGGGCGTCAAGGTTTTCAAAGTTGTGAGGTTCGTTGAACTCCAACGGCAGAAACCACAGTCCTGTGTACTCGTCGAGATTACCCGGTGCAATGCCGCTTGTGATGTTTGCAGACTTCGTTCTTGCTTGAAGTGCTACAGACTGTCATATGAGCACAACGTCCTTTAAAATCACTTTTGTTGAGGTACTCAGTAGTTTGTACATACATTTCTAAACTTCATTACTGAGTGACATTTCATACTTGAGTTCTCCTTTCGATTTTATTTGTATATGTTCTGAGTGACTTTTGATTCGACTCTGTCAGCAACCAGTTCTTTTATTTTTGTTGGGGAGCTTCTATTTTCCACCATTTCGCACCGGTTCTGGCTTCCTTTGCAGATTCTGGGCCCTGTGTCCCGTTTCTGGGCGTTTTTCTTTCTTCGTGTCTGGACACTCTGTCCTAGTTGTGAGTCGCATTGTCCCGGTTCTGGTTCTCTTTCTCTGGTGTCTGGGCCACTTTCACTAGTTTTGGACCTCTTGCTCCACTTGTTGACTCTCTGTCTCAGTTTTTGTTTTTAGGTTCTTGGTAGTGGACACTCTGACCGATCTTGTTTTTTTTTTCTTTGGTTCAGGTCTATGTCCAAGTTCTGGGTTCTTTGTCACAGGCCTAGTTTTCTCTTTCACGGGTTCTGAGATCTTAGACCTGGTTCTAGTTCTGTCTCAGTTCTGGGCTCTCTGTCCTAGTTCTGGGACCGTTGTCCCCGTTTTGACATGGTTCTGAATTCCCTGTTCTAGTCCTTGGACTTTTGTCCCCGTTTTGACCCGGTTCTGGACTCTTCGTCCTAGTTCTGGGACCTTTGTCCCCGTTTTGACCCAGTACTGGACTCTTCATCCTAGTCCTGGGACCTTCGTCCTCATATTGACCTGGCTGTGGACTCTTTGTCCTCGTTTTGGGCTCCTTGACCCTGTTCTAGGGCTGGGACGTTTGTCTTAGTTTTAGACTTTTGGCCCCGGTTCAGGTTCTTTGGGACCTTTGTCCCCGTTTTGACCCGGTTCTGGACTGTCAGTCTTAGTTCTGTGACCTTTGTCCCCGTTTTGAGCTCTTTGACCCGGTTCTAGTTCTGGGACCCTTGTCCCCGTTTTAGACTCTCAGTCCAGGTTCTGGTTGCTTGGTTCTAGTTCTGGGACCTTTGTCCCCGTTTTGACCCAGTTCTGGACTCTTCATCCTAGTCCTGGGAACTTCGTCCTCATATTGACCTGGCTCTGGACTCTTTGTCCTCGTTTTGGGCTCCTTGACCCTGTTCTAGGGCTGGGACGTTTGTCTTAGTTTTAGACTTTTGGCCCCGGTTCAGGTTCTTTGGGACCTTTGTCCCCGTTTTGACCCGGTTCTGGACTGTCAGTCTTAGTTCTGGGACCTTTGTCCCCGTTTTGAGCTCTTTGACCCGGTTCTAGTTCTGGGACCCTTGTCCCCGTTTTAGACTCTCAGTCCAGGTTCTGGTTCCTTGGCTCTAGTTCTGGGACCTTTGTCCCCGTTTTGAGCTCTTTGACCCGGTTCTAATTCTGGGACCCTTGTCCCCATTTTAGACTCTCAGTCCTGGTTCTGGTTCCTTGGTTCTAGTTCTGGTACCTTTGTCCCCGTTTTGACCCAGGTCTGGACTGTCAGTCTTAGTTCTGGGACCTTTGTCCCCGTTTTGAGCTCTTTGACCCGGTTCTAGTTCTGGGACCCTTGTCCCCGTTTTAGACTCTCAGTCCTGGTTCTGGTTCCTTGGTTCTAGTTCTGGTACCTTTGTCCACGTTTTGACCTGGTTCTGGACTGTCAGTCTTAGTTCTGGGACCTTTGTCCCCGTTTTGAGCTCTTTGACCCGGTTCTAGTTCTGGGACCCTTGTCCCCGTTTTAGACTCTCAGTCTAGGTTCTGGTTCCTTGGTTCTAGTTCTGGGACCTTTGTCCCCGTTTTGAGCTCTTTGACCCAGTTCTAGTTCTGGGACCCTTGTCCCCGTTTTAGACTCTCAGTCCTGGTTCTGGTTCCTTGGTTCTAGTTCTGAGACCCTTGTCCCCGTTTTAGACTCTCAGTCCAGGTTCTGGTTCCTTGGTTCTAGTTCTGGGACCTTTGTCCCCGTTTTGACCCAGTTCTGGACTCTTCATCCTAGTCCTGGGACCTTCGTCCTCATATTGACCTGGCTCTGGACTCTTTGTCCTCGTTTTGGGCTCCTTGACCCTGTTCTAGGGCTGGGACGTTTGTCTTAGTTTTAGACTTTTGGCCCCGGTTCAGGTTCTTTGGGACCTTTGTCCCCGTTTTGACCCGGTTCTGGACTGTCAGTCTTAGTTCTGGGACCTTTGTCCCCGTTTTGAGCTCTTTGACCCGGTTCTAGTTCTGGGACCCTTGTCCCCGTTTTAGACTCTCAGTCCAGGTTCTGGTTCCTTGGTTCTAGTTCTGGGAACTTTGTCCCCATTTTGGCCCAGTTCTGGACTCTTCATCCTAGTCCTGGGACCTTCGTCCTCATATTGACCTGGCTGTGGACTCTTTGTCCTCGTTTTGGGCTCCTTGACCCTGTTCTAGGGCTGGGACGTTTGTCTTAGTTTTAGACTTTTGGCCCCGGTTCAGGTTCTTTGGGACTTTTGTCCCCGTTTTGACCCGGTTCTGGACTGTCAGTCTTAGTTCTGGGACCTTTGTCCCTGTTTTGAGCTCTTTGACCCGGTTCTAGTTCTGGGACCCTTGTCCCCGTTTTAGACTCTCAGTCCAGGTTCTGGTTCCTTGGCTCTAGTTCTGGGACCTTTGTCCCCGTTTTGAGCTCTTTGACCCGGTTCTAATTCTGGGACCCTTGTCCCCATTTTAGACTCTCAGTCCTGGTTCTGGTTCCTTGGTTCTAGTTCTGGTACCTTTGTCCCCGTTTTGACCCAGGTCTGGACTGTCAGTCTTAGTTCTGGGACCTTTGTCCCCGTTTTGAGCTCTTTGACCCGGTTCTAGTTCTGGGACCCTTGTCCCCGTTTTAGACTCTCAGTCCTGGTTCTGGTTCCTTGGTTCTAGTTCTGGTACCTTTGTCCACGTTTTGACCTGGTTCTGGACTGTCAGTCTTAGTTCTGGGACCTTTGTCCCCGTTTTGAGCTCTTTGACCCGGTTCTAGTTCTGGGACCCTTGTCCCCGTTTTAGACTCTCAGTCTAGGTTCTGGTTCCTTGGTTCTAGTTCTGGGACCTTTGTCCCCGTTTTGAGCTCTTTGACCCGGTTCTAGTTCTGGGACCCTTGTCCCCGTTTTAGACTCTCAGTCCTGGTTCTGGTTCCTTGGTTCTAGTTCTGAGACCCTTGTCCCCGTTTTAGACTCTCAGTCCAGGTTCTGGTTCCTTGGTTCTAGTTCTGGGACCTTTGTCCCCGTTTTGACCCAGTTCTGGACTCTTCATCCTAGTCCTGGGACCTTCGTCCTCATATTGACCTGGCTCTGGACTCTTTGTCCTCGTTTTGGGCTCCTTGACCCTGTTCTAGAGCTGGGACGTTTGTCTTAGTTTTAGACTTTTGGCCCCGGTTCAGGTTCTTTGGGACCTTTGTCCCCGTTTTGACCCGGTTCTGGACTGTCAGTCTTAGTTCTGGGACCTTTGTTCCCGTTTTGAGCTCTTTGACCCGGTTCTAGTTCTGGGACCCTTGCCCCTGTTTTAGACTCTCAGTCCAGGTTCTGGTTCCTTGGCTCTAGTTCTGGGACCTTTGTCCCCGTTTTGAGCTCTTTCACCCGGTTCTAGTTCTGGGACCCTTGTCCCCATTTTAGACTCTCAATCCTGGTTCTGGTTCCTTGGTTCTAGTTCTGGTACCTTTGTCCCCGTTTTGACTCAGGTCTGGACTGTCAGTCTTAGTTCTGGGACCTTTGTCCCCGTTTTGAGCTCTTTGACCCGGTTCTAGTTCTGGGACCCTTCTCCCTGTTTTAGACTCTCAGTCCTGGTTCTGGTTCCTTGGTTCTAGTTCTGAGACCCTTGTCCCCGTTTTAGACTCTCAGTCCTGGTTCTGGTTCCTTGGTTCTAGTTCTGAGACCCTTGTCCCCGTTTTAGACTCTCAGTCCTGGTTCCTTGGTTCTAGTTCTGGTACCTTTGTCCACGTTTTGACCTGGTTCTGGACTGTCAGTCTTAGTTCTGGGACCTTTGTCCCCGTTTTGACCCGGTTCTGGACTCTTCGTCCTAGTTCTGGGACCTTTGTCCCCGTTTTGACCCAGTACTGGACTCTTCATCCTAGTCCTGGGACCTTCGTCCTCATATTGACCTGGCTGTGGACTCTTTGTCCTCGTTTTGGGCTCCTTGACCCTGTTCTAGGGCTGGGACGTTTGTCTTAGTTTTAGACTTTTGGCCCCGGTTCAGGTTCTTTGGGACCTTTGTCCCCGTTTTGACCCGGTTCTGGACTGTCAGTCTTAGTTCTGTGACCTTTGTCCCCGTTTTGAGCTCTTTGACCCGGTTCTAGTTCTGGGACCCTTGTCCCCGTTTTAGACTCTCAGTCCAGGTTCTGGTTGCTTGGTTCTAGTTCTGGGAACTTTGTCCCCGTTTTGACCCAGTTCTGGACTCTTCATCCTAGTCCTGGGAACTTCGTCCTCATATTGACCTGGCTCTGGACTCTTTGTCCTCGTTTTGGGCTCCTTGACCCTGTTCTAGGGCTGGGACGTTTGTCTTAGTTTTAGACTTTTGGCCCCGGTTCAGGTTCTTTGGGACCTTTGTCCCCGTTTTGACCCGGTTCTGGACTGTCAGTCTTAGTTCTGGGACCTTTGTCCCCGTTTTGAGCTCTTTGACCCGGTTCTAGTTCTGGGACCCTTGTCCCCGTTTTAGACTCTCAGTCCAGGTTCTGGTTCCTTGGTTCTAGTTCTGGGACCTTTGTCCCCATTTTGACCCAGTTCTGGACTCTTCATCCTAGTCCTGGGACCTTCGTCCTCATATTGACCTGGCTGTGGACTCTTTGTCCTCGTTTTGGGCTCCTTGACCCTGTTCTAGGGCTGGGACGTTTGTCTTAGTTTTAGACTTTTGGCCCCGGTTCAGGTTCTTTGGGACCTTTGTCCCCGTTTTGACCCGGTTCTGGACTGTCCGTCTTAGTTCTGGGACCTTTGTCCCCGTTTTGAGCTCTTTGACCCGGTTCTAGTTCTGGGACCCTTGTCCCCGTTTTAGAATCTCAGTCCAGGTTCTGGTTCCTTGGTTCTAGTTCTGGGACCTTTGTCCCCGTTTTGACCCAGTTCTGGACTCTTCATCCTAGTCCTGGGACCTTCGTCCTCATATTGACCTGGCTCTGGACTCTTTGTCCTCGTTTTGGGCTCCTTGACCCTGTTCTAGGGCTGGGACGTTTGTCTTAGTTTTAGACTTTTGGCCCCGGTTCAGGTTCTTTGGGACCTTTGTCCCCGTTTTGACCCGGTTCTGGACTGTCAGTCTTAGTTCTGGGACCTTTGTCCCCGTTTTGAGCTCTTTGACCCGGTTCTAGTTCTGGGACCCTTGTCCCCGTTTTAGACTCTCAGTCCAGGTTCTGGTTCCTTGGCTCTAGTTCTGGGACCTTTGTCCCCGTTTTGAGCTCTTTGACCCGGTTCTAATTCTGGGACCCTTGTCCCCATTTTAGACTCTCAGTCCTGGTTCTGGTTCCTTGGTTCTAGTTCTGGTACCTTTGTCCCCGTTTTGACCCAGGTCTGGACTGTCAGTCTTAGTTCTGGGACCTTTGTCCCCGTTTTGAGCTCTTTGACCCCGTTCTAGTTCTGGGACCCTTGTCCCCGTTTTAGACTCTCAGTCCTGGTTCCTTGGTTCTAGTTCTGGTACCTTTGTCCACGTTTTGACCTGGTTCTGGACTGTCAGTCTTAGTTCTGGGACCTTTGTCCTCGTGTTGAGCTCTTTGACCTGGTTCTAGTTCTGGGACCCTTGTCCCCGTTTTAGACTCTCAGTCTAGGTTCTGGTTCCTTGGTTCTAGTTCTGGGACCTTTGTCCCCGTTTTGAGCTCTTTGACCCGGTTCTAGTTCTGGGACCCTTGTCCCCGTTTTAGACTCTCAGTCCTGGTTCTGGTTCCTTGGTTCTAGTTCTGAGACCCTTGTCCCCGTTTTAGACTCTCAGTCCAGGTTCTGGTTCCTTGGTTCTAGTTCTGGGACCTTTGTCCCCGTTTTGACCCAGTTCTGGACTCTTCATCCTAGTCCTGGGACCTTCGTCCTCATATTGACCTGGCTGTGGACTCTTTGTCCTCATTTTGGGCTCCTTGACCCTGTTCTAGGGCTGGGACGTTTGTCTTAGTTTTAGTCTTTTGGCCCTGGTTCAGGTTCTTTGGGACCTTTGTCCCCGTTTTGACCCGGTTCTGGACTGTCCGTCTTAGTTCTGGGACCTTTGTCCCCGTTTTGAGCTCTTTGACCCGGTTCTAGTTCTGGGACCCTTGTCCCCGTTTTAGAATCTCAGTCCAGGTTCTGGTTCCTTGGTTCTAGTTCTGGGACCTTTGTCCCCGTTTTGTCCCAGTTCTGGACTCTTCATCCTAGTCCTGGGACCTTCGTCCTCATATTGACCTGGCTCTGGACTCTTTGTCCTCGTTTTGGGCTCCTTGACCCTGTTCTAGGGCTGGGACGTTTGTCTTAGTTTTAGACTTTTGGCCCCGGTTCAGGTTCCTTGGGACTTTTGTCCCCGTTTTGACCCGGTTCTGGAATGTCAGTCTTAGTTCTGGGACCTTTGTCCCCGTTTTGAGCTCTTTGACCCGGTTCTAGTTCTGGGACCCTTGTCCCCGTTTTAGACTCTCAGTCCAGGTTCTGCTTCCTTGGCTCTAGTTCTGGGACCTTTGTCCCCGTTTTGAGCTCTTTGACCCGGTTCTAATTCTGGGACCCTTGTCCCCATTTTAGACTCTCAGTCCTGGTTCTGGTTCCTTGGTTCTAGTTCTGGTACCTTTGTCCCCGTTTTGACCCAGGTCTGGACTGTCAGTCTTAGTTCTGGGACCTTTGTCCCCGTTTTGAGCTCTTTGACCCGGTTCTAGTTCTGGGACCCTTGTCCCCGTTTTAGACTCTCAGTCCTGGTTCTGGTTCCTTGGTTCTAGTTCTGGTACCTTTGTCCACGTTTTGACCTGGTTCTGGACTGTCAGTCTTAGTTCTGGGACCTTTGTCCCCGTTTTGAGCTCTTTGACCCGGTTCTAGTTCTGGGACCCTTGTCCCCGTTTTAGACTCTCAGTCTAGGTTCTGGTTCCTTGGTTCTAGTTCTGGGACCTTTGTCCCCGTTTTGAGCTCTTTGACCCGGTTCTAGTTCTGGGACCCTTGTCCCCGTTTTAGACTCTCAGTCCTGGTTCTGGTTCCTTGGTTCTAGTTCTGAGACCCTTGTCCCCGTTTTAGACTCTCAGTCCAGGTTCTGGTTCCTTGGTTCTAGTTCTGGGACCTTTGTCCCCGTTTTCACCCAGTTCTGGACTCTTCATCCTAGTCCTGGGACCTTCGTCCTCATATTGACCTGGCTCTGGACTCTTTGTCCTCGTTTTGGGCTCCTTGACCCTGTTCTAGGGCTGGGACGTTTGTCTTAGTTTTAGACTTTTGGCCCCGGTTCAGGTTCTTTGGGACCTTTGTCCCCGTTTTGACCCGGTTCTGGACTGTCAGTCTTAGTTCTGGGACCTTTGTTCCCGTTTTGAGCTCTTTGACCCGGTTCTAGTTCTGGGACCCTTGCCCCTGTTTTAGACTCTCAGTCCAGGTTCTGGTTCCTTGGCTCTAGTTCTGGGACCTTTGTCCCCGTTTTGAGCTCTTTGACCCGGTTCTAGTTCTGGGACCCTTGTCCCCATTTTAGACTCTCAATCCTGGTTCTGGTTCCTTGGTTCTAGTTCTGGTACCTTTGTCCCCGTTTTGACCCAGGTCTGGACTGTCAGTCTTAGTTCTGGGACCTTTGTCCTCGTTTTGAGCTCTTTGACCCGGTTCTAGTTCTGGGACCCTTCTCCCCGTTTTAGACTCTCAGTCCTGGTTCTGGTTCCTTGGTTCTAGTTCTGAGACCCTTGTCCCCGTTTTAGACTCTCAGTCCTGGTTCTGGTTCCTTGGTTCTAGTTCTGGTACCTTTGTCCACGTTTTGACCTGGTTCTGGACTGTCAGTCTTAGTTCTGGGACCTTTGTCCCCGTTTTGAGCTGTTTGACCCGGTTCTAGTTCTGGGACCCTTGTCCCCGTTTTAGACTCTCAGTCTAGGTTCTGGTTCCTTGGTTCTAGTTCTGGGACCTTTGTCCCCGTTTTGAGCTCTTTGACCCGGTTCTAGTTCTGGGACCCTTGTCCCCGTTTTAGACTCTCAGTCCTGGTTCTGGTTCCTTGGTTCTAGTTCTGAGACCCTTGTCCCCGTTTTAGACTCTCAGTCCAGGTTCTGGTTCCTTGGTTCTAGTTCTGGGACCTTTGTCCCCGTTTTGACCCAGTTCTGGACTCTTCATCCTAGTCCTGGGACCTTCGTCCTCATATTGACCTGGCTCTGGACTCCTTGTCCTCGTTTTGGGCTCCTTGACCCTGTTCTAGGGCTGGGACGTTTGTCTTAGTTTTAGACTTTTGGCCCCGGTTCAGGTTCTTTGGGACCTTTGTCCCCGTTTTGACCCGGTTCTGGACTGTCAGTCTTAGTTCTGGGACCTTTGTTCCCGTTTTGAGCTCTTTGACCCGGTTCTAGTTCTGGGACCCTTTCCCCTGTTTTAGACTCTCAGTCCAGGTTCTGGTTCCTTGGCTCTAGTTCTGGGACCTTTGTCACCGTTTTGAGCTCTTTGACCCGGTTCTAGTTCTGGGACCCTTGTCCCCATTTTAGATTCTCAGTCCTGGTTCTGGTTCCTTGGTTCTAGTTCTGGTACCTTTGTCCCCGTTTTGACCCAGGTCTGGACTGTCAGTCTTAGTTCTGGGACCTTTGTCCCCGTTTTGAGCTCTTCGACCCGGTTCTAGTTCTGGGACCCTTGTCCCCGTTTTAGACTCTCAGTCCTGGTTCTGGTTCCTTGGTTCTAGTTCTGAGTAAGCATGAGCGCAAAATCCGCTCCGATCGCGGATTTTGCGGATTTTCGGTAAATCCGCGATCCGCGAACTCTCGCGGATTTACCGAGAATCCGCAATCCGCGATCGGAGCGGATTTTGCGGTCAAAAGTTCAAGCCTGCATAATTTACGATGGCGCCGGCAAGCTGCCAGCGCCATCCTCAAATGGTTACTTAATTAGCTTCGACAGGAAGCTCTAACAGATAAGATAAAGCAGGGGCTCGAGCGCCTGCTTTATTTTATCAGTTGGAGCTTCCTGGTGAAGCTAATTAAGTAACTTTTGCAGGATGGCGCTGGCAGCTTGCCGGCGCCATCGTAAATTATTTACATGGTGTCTGAAGGGCAGGGTTCATTCTGGCACGACGCATGTGCCCTAGTTGCAGCTTAAATTCAGTGACTCATTCATCAGCCAAAAAATAATCGTGAGCGTTGTGGAGGCTGGGCAGGTGTGCCTTGTGCGCTCGCATGGAATCCCCGTCCGTTTGGCCCCGCCCACACACTCGAGGTGTGCACCGTCTTCCCGCCATTTACCCACTATGATGGACATTTCAATCAAGGGACCCCTGCTCACTTCGGCACGATTGCATAGCAACACACACTTGGTCGCTGGAACTAGTTGAAGCGCAAATGCAGTGACTCATTCATCAGGTCAAAAAAAATCGTGATGCTGGCCAGAGACATTTGCATCTTTGACTTTCACGAGCGCAATCCCCGTGCCTTTCCTGTGACCAGGGGCTTCTGTCTCTTAATCTGCTGCTCTGATCGGTCTCTGACCTTTTGTATACACAAGAGGCATGCGCGCTCGCATGGAAGCCCCGTCCGTTTGGCCCCGCCCACACACTCGAGGAAGCCCCGCCCCCAAATCCGCCGATCCGCAAAATCCGCGGATTTTGCGGATCCACGATCCGTGAATCCGCAAATTCGTGAATCGTGGATCCGCAAAATCCGCCCATGCTTAGTTCTGAGACCCTTGTCCCCGTTTTAGACTCTCAGTCCTGGTTCTGGTTCCTTGGTTCTAGTTCTGAGACCCTTGTCCCCGTTTTAGACTCTCAGTCCTGGTTCTGGTTCCTTGGTTCTAGTTCTGGTACCTTTGTCCACGTTTTGACCCAGTTCTGTGTCCCTGTTCAGGTTCCTTAGGATCTTTGACCCAAGTTTTGGGCTCTCTGCTCTTCTTAAGAGGTTCTTTCCACTAATGCATGTAATCGTATTTGAAACACACGTTTTAATTGATCTTTTGTGAAATGTGGCACAGAAGCCGCATTTTTATCATTTAAAATGCGTTGAATCGTGTCTCGTGTCTAACACTAAAACTGTAAAAAGCGCTATTCCTAGAGCCCAGTTGTGCCCCTATTTGTTCCAGCTTTGCTTTTTCTCTGTTTGCTTGGGATGTATGACATTATAACGCATGCTTTTACATCGCATGCTTTTACAACGCGAGTTTTACAACGCATACCATTACAACGCATAGTGCTTTTGGGCGCTGGATAGTGAATAGTTTAATCTACTATTCCAACTCCAGTCCCCGTGGATAGTAGGGAAGGTGTTGGACAGTAAATTAAACCTATTCCCTATCCTAGAGCGCCTCCCAGCGCAATGCGTTGTAATGGTTTGTGTTGTAAAAGTTGCGTCGTAAAGGCACTGCGTGGTAAAAGTTGCGTTGTAAAGGTTGTTTACCGTTTGCTTGTGCTGTCTGCCACGTTTATGGTTTAATTTCCCTGGTACTGAGTCTCTCCGTCTCGTTTCGGGTTTTGTTTCAAAGGTATTGGGTCGCTCCATGACACTTGTCACCTCTGCAGTTGCTAAGAAAAGAGTTTAGAGGCTTGTTTTGTGAAGTGAATGGGCAGGCTAGAGACTTTTGGGCTGCTGGACGGGGCAATGTTCTCTGCTGGGTTGGACAACCACTTTCCCATGTGCTGCATTGTCGGCATCATTGAGCCCCTTTAATGTGTGTTTCCAAACGCGCAGGCTTCTCAACGCTGCCCTTATGCTGCTCAGACGTGAGTCCCTTGCTCACTTTGCCACTGGATTCAAGCAAGCCGGGCTGAAGACGGCTGTAATGCCAGGAACCGGTCCTCGGAAGCTTGTTTCCGGTCCAGGGAAGGCATGGCTTGGCAGTTCGGGCTGGACTGTTCCCATGAGGCACAGGGTCAGACTGATTTGCATATAGCCATGTCTGAACTGGGGTGGCAGAGTGGACTAAAGAACGGTGATGGATCAAACCCAGATCTGTTGACTGGGTGTGAGTGTTTGATTGGTTCAGATGCTCCGTCAATCACCACCCCCTTTTGTACCGCTTCACCGTTGTCAGCTTACATGATGTTGAGTGTGCACTCAGGTTCACTTGGTGCTCAGCATAGAGTTGATTTCAGGACAGCGCTTATCGAATTGACTGACGCATGTCATTAAAACATAGTAGCGAAGCGGCGTAGAGACGTGACGGCAAAGTGAACAAAACACTCAAGATGGCGGCTTTACGTTGTGCGATGATGTACCATGAGGAGGCTGCAGTGCTCCTGTCATCAACTAAAAGCTTCTTAGTGACCGCGCTTCCTAGCAACGCACTGCGTGTGTATAGAAGTGGCGCAGGTGGCGGGAGCTACTCGTAGCCCAGCAACTGACTCACGGTTCAGGTGAGTGACGTCAGAGATACTTGCGACTGGTTTCTTCTTTTGTTTTCCTCATTTCATTTGTCACGTTTCCTCTTGTTTTTCCGGTTCCATGTTTCTTTTGCTCTTGTTCTGGCAGCAAATAGGTGGACCACCGTGGGTTCTTGGTGCGAGGCTGTGTCGGCTTTCTCTCTGGTCTGGTCAGCCAAATCGTCGCCAAATTGATGTAGATAAAGTTATACAGGAATAGGACACTTCCATTAAGTTACAAGAGTATATTTATTTAAGAGCATAGCTGAATGGACACCTCACCAGCTGACCAGACCATCAACTGACTAGAGTAGAACACTCAAGTACAAGCTAGAATACTCACAGTTATTCTGGAAGGCTGGGGAAGTGAGAACACAAAGAAAGGACTAATGACCACAGGTGGCCATGTTGCATGAAGCGCAAATATACAGCATGTCTATTAAAGACAGGTGCTACCATTGGGCACTCCGCGGAGGGGAAATCTATTTGATACACCTATAATCGGCCCGGTGTGGCTGCACCCAGATTTAATGCCGGAAGGTGTTATATAGAGCTGATGAAACCGCCAAAAATGATCTGGGAAGAGAAACAGGGAGGCAACTCCTCCAATTTCAACAATATAAATGTTTGCTTTTAGCAAAACACAAGCTTGTATGTGCACACAAACACATATCAGACTTTGAAAGCACCACAAAAATGGCAACGGCTCATGCATGACAAATTGTCTCTTACTAGAACTTTTATTTCCAACTCTATTTCTGAGGCCCCCAACTCCCCAGGGGCTGTGTTCCAGGCTGTCTTCAATTTCACCAGTCTGCCCTGTGTCACAGTGACTGCCCCTCCCCAGGCAGTGTGTGATCATGTGGCCTCTCTTTCTATGAGAAGGTTGTGATTGTAGTGCCCATCTTCTGGTTCCATCCTGTCTCATGCTGCAAAATTACAAACCTTCACCCTTTTCCGTCCCTCCTATCAGAGCTCCCCCTGTAACTAGGTCAAAGGAAGAGGTTTCATCCCTGCTCACCTCCCTAAAGGTCATCTGCACAGATGTTGTATGACCAGCCAGGACTCTGAAATCTGTGGATGTGACTCCTGCTTTTATTTTCATGCTCATAAACTGTATTCATCTGGAACTGTATCTTATGGATGTAAGAAAGCGCTCATAAAACCCCTTTAACCGGTTCCGTGCTGATGACGGAACCGCTCCGTCATCAGCCGTGGTGGCGCTGTGCTGATGACGGAGCGGTTCCGTCATGGCCCACCCGACGCGCCTCTGCGGCGCTGATTTCGCGCCTGCGCGGTGCGTTCTATTAAGCGGGCGGGGCCATGACGGAACCGCTCCGTCATGAGCACAGCTCAACCGCGGCTGGTGACGGAGCGGTTCCGTCACCAGCATGCAGCCGCCGCATGGCCCTCCACCCCCTTAGCGCTGCGGCGGAATAGCCGCCGCAGGGATGTGGTTAAAGAAGTCAAATCTGAGTTCTGGGGCAAGTTCTAACTATGGGCTTAGCTTTTGTTTTGCCAACGGTCTCTAAAATTTGTGAAAAGTAGGGGTGGGCGGAACGCCCAGATTTTCACTCTGCGGAATTCCATGGAGCCGAGTTAAATATAAAGTCTGAGATTCCGTGGAGTTCCGTGAGTAGGTGGGAACTGGTATGTCACTCTGCTCATGCACTTATTTGAAGCACCAGGAACTTGTTCCCTGTTGCAAAATCAGTGCGAACGGTACCATGCTGCGCTCTAGAGGACGCTGTTTCTTTGCTACAGCTCATGGAAATTTTCTACTCGAGCGGCTGCTTTCTCATTGCGAACGGTAGCAACCGCCGTCGTTGAGAAAACCTTGCCAAGGTGCCTTTCTAACACTGAATATTCGCTCTATGGGGTGCCAGTTCTTGATCACCAACTTAACATTGGTGAGTCGCGCATGAGAAAAAACTCTCCCACTCAGCATTTTGCGGAGTTTTGCTGGAACTCCGCGTAACAATCGTAAAACGGAGTGAGCAAAACTCTGCGAATTTCGCCGGCAGAGCGGAATTTATCGCCCACCCCTAGTGAAAAGTTCTGGATCACCAGCTTTCTAAATATCTTCAAGAGCACCAGTTACTAGATGCAGCTAGATGGGATGTATGTCGTTACAACGCATGCTTTTACAACGCATGCCTTTACCGCGCAAGTTTTACAACGCAAGTCGTTACAACAACTTGCGTTGGGGGGCGCTGGATAGTGAATAGTGTAATTTACTATTCCAACTCCAGTCCCCGTGGATAGTAGGGAAGGTGTTGGATAGTAAATTAAACTATTCCCTATCCTACAGCGCCCCCCAGCGCAAGTCGTTGTAACGCTTGCGTTGTAAAAGTTGTGTGGTAAAGGTACTGCGTGGTAAAAGTTGCGTTGTAAACGCTGTTCCCCGCCAGATGAGTTTAAGGCCTGGTTAAGTCACTGGGACTGTAATTGTGGCTATATTGAATTACATCATGCCAGGTTACAGTGATGACGCTTCCCTCTGCCTTACCCTGCTGCTGCCGTTGTGCCGTCCCTTTACTTCTAAATGAGCATCTTGGGAAAAAACTTGATTTTTTATTGCTTAGGACTATAAAGCTTGTGATGTTTTTCTGCCATCATTTCTAGATTGAAGTATGCCAAAGCTTGGTACATTGGCCTTCCAGACTTCGCTGTTTACAAGCTTCGACGCATTCAGACCCTAGCAGCGTGACATGTCATGAATTTTAGGAAATTCGATAGGTTCTCCGTAAGCTGCACTGCTTGCCAATTTCTAGAAGGATCCTTTATAAGATGCTCTGCTTTGCCAACAGGGCCTATTATAGAACGGGCTCCATACAGCTTATGTCAGTGGTTCCCAAAATGTGCGCCGTGGCTCCCTGGGGAGCCGTCAAACCTAGTTGGGGGAGCCGCGCACCGAGCACTTTAATGTATATAGGGGCCGATTATGATGGCGGACGGACTTGAGTCCGTCCGCCACCATAGAGTAGGAGGGACCGTCCGCAGGGGCAACGGCGGTCCCTCCATACAGATTAGGATGTGACCGCCAGGGTGGCGGTCACATCCTCTATTTTTAACATTGCGGCGGGTGGAGCTTCAAGCTGCACCCGCCGCAATGTTAAAAATGCATGCACAGCATTTGCGTGCACAAAGCGGCAGGCACCGCGTGGTGCCTGCCGCTTTGTTTACGCAAATGCAGGGGGGTACCATAGGTACCCCCCATGTGCACCCCCCACCCCCCTTCACCCAGGGGGCCCGCAACGGGCCCCCAAAGGCAATCTCCGTATGCTTTTCCCGGCGGAAAAGCCGCCGTGGAAAAGCATACTTTCTACGCGATCATAATATGGCTGACGGTGTCTGATAGACACCGCCAGCCATGTTATTGCTTTTCCGCCGCGGTCGGTAGGCGACCGCGGCGGAAAAGCTGCGCACTGAAAAACGATCCCCCAGCCATCCTAATCTGGCGGGGCGTCTTTTTCAGTCCGCAGCGGATTTCCCGCATCCTCCGGGCCGGCGGTGGCTTCCGCCGGCCCGGAGGATGCGGGAAATCCGCAATCCTAATGAGCCCCTTAATGTTGAAGGGTCTGTTGGCTTCAGTTAAACTAATTAGAATTAAACTGCATGTGACATGCCTAGAGCTGCAAACGTGGTGCTTAATTGATGGCACGTCGAGGGAGATGACCTCCACATTTCCCTGGATACCCACGTTCCAACGCTTCCAAAGTAAGCGGAAGATGCCTGATTTATTTCGTTAGACTCGTTAATAGTTTAATTTTTTTCCAAACGCATTTTACACCAATGCAAGTTATCAGGAAAGTACAGTTGTCCTGTCTATTAAACACACTGAGTATTATTAAATATTGACATTCATACTTGAACCATAGGTACTTCCAGAACACATTTATTTCAGTATACACACATTTCCAAACGTGCCTGCTCTCTCCTCGAGCTGAGGAAAGTTAAACTCCATATTTGGAAGTAAGAAATAGGGATGTTTTAAAAAAAAAAAATCTGAGGAATTTATTTTTCTTGCATTGATTTGAAGGCAATTTTAGGGAGGGGAAAGCAAAAATAAAGTTGTATGTGGTTTAAAAAATCACGAGTGCCCCTGCTGAGAGAGGTATGTTGGCACGTATGACATGGGTAGAAATGGAAGTGCATGCACATATTCTTAAAGCACAGAAACACTTTAGCAATGGGGCCTACATGCTTAGGGATGCTATCTAGCACTTTAAGTGGAATAAAAAAGTTTGAGAGGGTACTCAGAAAAATTCAGGGGCAAAGAAGTTTAACTAGGAATATTTTATTACAGGCACTGGCTTAGTAATATTAAAAAAACACCCTGCGTATATAATTATAATACCTTCATCAACTTCTTCCAAATTATTTTCAGAGAGAAAAACGCAAGCACTCCCGAGGACGTGATTATAGCCCCCCCCAACCTTCATAAAAAGTAACAGTGGGGAGCCGCGGGCAATGGCCAATGCTCAAGGGCGCTGCGGGTCGAAAAAGTTTGGGAACCACTGGCTTACGTGTTTGCTTCCAAGTCGAAGCAGCGATCCCTACATTTTGGCTCTTCTCTCCGGCTGTTAGTCCCCCGATTTACAAGAGGTCGGTAGGGGGTAGAATGGGACTAAACGCGCGGCTGGTGGCAACATTCGATGAAATCGAGCTGAAGTGATGGGCTGGGGCTCATCTTCTTTGGTAACGGAGTATTGACACTCGAGGCGTAGCTCAGGTGCCAAGCTCCTGAGCTAGCGATAGGCTGAGAGGGTGTGCACCCGTTACAACGCAACTTTTATAACGCATGCTTTTACAACGCAATTTTTACAACGCATGATCCATTACACCGAATACCGTTACAACGCATTTTTTTACAACGCATATACCTTTACAACGCATACCATTACAACGTAAGAATAGGTAAGTAGGGTTTTTGGGTAAAGGGGTATTTTTAGGGTTCAGGGCTAGGTATGGGTTTTTGGGTAAAGGGGTATTTTTAGGGTTCAGGGCTAGGTTTGGGTTTTTGGGTAAAGGGGTATTTTTAGGGTTCAGGGCTAGGTTTGGGTTTTTGGGTAAAGGGGTATTTTTAGGGTTCAGGGCTAGGTATGGGTTTTTGGGTAAAGGGGTATTTTTAGGGTTCAGGGCTAGGTTTGGGTTTTTGGGTAAAGGGGTATTTTTAAAAATTAAATTAAATAAAAAAATTAAATTAAATTGAAATTAAATAAAATAAAATTATATTAAATGTAATAACTTACATAAAAATTTTTATATACTTACCTATACTTACGTTGTAATGGTATGCGTTGTAAAGGTATATGCGTTGTAAAAAAATGCGTTGTAATGGTATTCGTTGTAATGGATCCTGCGTTGTAAAAATTGCGTTGTAAAAGCATGCGTTGTAATAGTATGCGTTATAACGTCATACATCCGCTGAGAGATGGCCCACCTGTGTCACGTGAACATCTAATGTACTTCTTACCAGAGGTGTACCTTTGCTGCCCAACGCCTGACCTGGTGATAGGCGGTCGTCCTCAAATCTGGGGAACTGGGTTTGAGTCTCAGCAATGACGCTGAACATCCTGTGATTCTGGGCAAATCACTAAGGGCCATATGTATCATCAACCTGATTTGCGTTTCTCAAATAGCGATTTTTAAGAAATCGCTATTTGAGAATCGCAAATACGTATGTATGTACAAAATCGCATTTTTTTGCAATTTCTTAAAATTCCTTAATTGCGATTACCAAATTGCGAATCGCAAATAAGGAATACTTTCCCATTCATTTCTATGGGCCAGGAGGCCCATAGGAATGAATGGGAAGTTATTCTCAATTTGCGATTCGCAATTTGCAAATCGCAAATTGAGAATAATTTCAAGGGTGCAGGAGTGTCCAAAGGACACCCTGTTGCACCCCTGAAATAAGCATGGGTGCACATGTGGTGCACATACATGCCCTAAGGGCATGTATGTGCGTCACATGGCACTTTGAAAAATGCAAAAATGTGCATTTTTCAAGGAATTTGCGATTCCTTAAGGACATTTTGCACATTTTTTTCCTTCATATATTGCATTTAAGGAATCGTAAAATTTGCGATTCCTTAAATGCAATTGCAAAATAAGGAATCGCAAATTTTATGATTCCTTGTTTTGCACCAGATTTTGCTTAATACATAGCATTTAGCAAATTCGCATTCGCAAAGGCCGAAATTCTGCGAATTTGCTTGATACATATGACCCTATATCTCCCCGTGCCTAACAAAAAAAGAACGTGTCCTTATGTAACGCAACTGGTGCTATGTAAAGCGCTCTGATATCCGATTTGGGTCAAGTTTGCACTATATAAAACTCCGTAAAAAAAGAAAAAGGTTCGCAGCAGGAAGGTCCAGAAGCACAGGCGTTCGCACTGGTCTGGGGTGCACAAGCACAGGCGTTCGCACTGGTCTGGGGTGCACAAGCACAGGCCTTCGCACTGGTCTGGGAGGTGCACAAGCACAGGCGTTCGCACTGGTCTGGGAGGTGCACAAGCACAGGCGTTCGCACTGGTCTGGGAGGTGCACAAGCACAGGAGTTCACACTGGTCTGGGGTGCACAAGCACAGGAGTTCGCACTGGTCTGGGAGGTGCACAAGCACAGGCGTTCGCACTGGTCTGGGGTGCACAAGCACAGGCGTTCGCACTGGTCTGGGGTGCACAAGCACAGGCGTTCGCACTGGTCTGGGGTGCACAAGCACAGGCGTTCGCACTGGTCGGGGAGGTGCAGAGGCACAGGCGTTCGCACTGGTCGGGGAGGTGCACAAGCACAGGCGTTCGCACTGGTCTGGGAGGTGCACAAGCACAGGAGTTCACACTGGTCTGGGGGTGCACAAGCACAGGCGTTCGCACTGGTCGGGGAGGTGCAGAGGCACAGGCGTTCGCACTGGTCTGGGAGGTGCAAAAGCACAGGCGTTCGCACTGGTCTGGGAGGTGCACAAGCACAGGCGTTCGCACTGATCTGAGAGGTGCACAAGCACAGGAGTTCGCACTGGTCTGGGAGGTGCACAAGCACAGGCCTTTGCACTGGTCTGGGAGGTGCACAAGCACAGGCGTTCTCACTGGTCTGGAGGTGCACAAGAACAGGAGTTCACACTGGTCTGGGAGGTGCACAAGCACAGGCGTTCGCACTGGTCTGGGAGGTGCACAAGCACAGGCCTTCGCACTGGTCTGGGAGGTGCACATGCACAGGCCTTCGCACTGGTCTGGGAGGTGCACAAGCACAGGCGTTCGCACTGGTCTGAGAGGTGCACAAGCACAGGCGTTCGCACTGGTCTGGGGGTGCACAATAACAGGAGTTCACACTGGTCTGGGGGTGCACAAGAACAGGGATTTGCACTGGTCTGGGAGGTGCACAAGCACAGGAGTTCACACTGGTCTGGGGGTGCACAAGCACAGGCGTTCGCAATAGTCTGGGAGGTGCACAAGCACAGGCGTTCGCACTGGTCTGGGAGGTGCACAAGCACAGGCATTCGCACTGGTCTGGGAGGTGCACAAGCACAGGCGTTCTCACTGGTCTGGGGGTGCACAAGAACAGGCGTTCGCACTGGTCTGAGAGGTGCACAAGCACAGGCGTTCGCACTGGTCTGGGAGGTGCACAAGCACAGGCGTTCGCACTGGTCTGGGAGGTGCACAAGGACAGGCATTCTCACTGGTCTGGGGGTGCACAAGAACAGGAGTTCACACTAGTCTGGGGTTGCACAAGAACTGGCGTTCGCACTGGTCTGGGAGGTGCACAAGCACAGGCGTTCGCACTGGTCTGGGAGGTGTACAAGGACAGGCATTCTCACTGGTCTGGGGGTGCACAAGAACAGGAGTTCACACTAGTCTGGGGTTGCACAAGAACTGGCGTTCGCACTGGTCTGGGAGGTGCACAAGCACAGGCGTTCGCACTGGTCTGGGAGGTGCACAAGCACAGGTGTTCGGACTGGTCTGGGAGGTGCACAAGCACAGGCGTTCGCACTGGTCTGGGAGGTGCACAAGCACAGGCGTTCTAACTGGTCTGGGGTGCACAAGCACAGGCGTTCACACTGGTCTGGGAGGTGCACAAGCACAGGCCTTCGCACTGGTCTGGAGATGCACAAGCACAGGAGTTCGCACTGGTCTGGAGTGCACAAGCACAGGAGTTCGCACTGGTCTGGGAGGTGCACAAGCACAGGCGTTCGCACTGGTCTGGGGGGTCCACAAGCACAGGGGTTCGCACTGGTCATGGAGGTGCACAAGCACAGGCCTTCGCACTGGTCTGGGAGGTGCACAAGCACAGGGGTTCGCACTGGTCTGGGAGGTGCACAAGCACAGGAGTTCGCACTGGTCTGGGGGGTGCACTGCCCACTCTACCATACACTACCCCTCTCTACACACAGACTGCCCCATTCCCCATATGGTGCACCCTCTGCACACACACTGACTGCCCATTGTACACATACACTGCCCCCTCTGCCCACACACTACCCAGTGTCCCCATACACTGCCCTCTCTACACACACTGACTGCCCAGTGTACACATACACTGCCCCCTCTGCCCACACACTACCCAGTGTCCCCATACACTGCCCTCTCTACACACACTGACTGCCCAGTGTCCCCATACACTGCCCCCTCTGTCCACACACTGCCCAGTGTCACCATACACTGCCCTCTCTACACACACACTGCCCAGTCTACACATACACTGCCCCCTCTACACACACACTGCCCAGTGTACACATACACTGCCCTCTATACACTCATACAGCCCAGTCTCCCCATACACTGCCCTCTCTACACACACACTGCCCAGTCTCCCCATACACTGCCCTCTCTACACACACTGACTGCCCAGTGTACACATACACTGCCCTCTATACACTCATACAGCCCAGTCTCCCCATACACTGCCCTCTCTACACACACACTGCCCAGTCTCCCCATACACTGCCCTCTCTACACACACACTGCCCAGTGTACACATACACTGCCCTCTCTGTTATGTTATGTTAAAATTATTTTTAAAGCGCACTTACACCAAGCGGTTTCATGGCGCTGTGAGCGGAGAAGAAACAGAAAAACCAGCAGTGAGGGTGAATGGGTAGATATTGCATTACTCATAGCTCTGGCAGAATAGTAGAGTTTTCAGCCGGGATCTGAAGTGGGGGTAGGACGTAATTAATCTAAATTCAGCAGGAAGAGAGTTCCAACAGGAGGGAGCGAGAAAGGGGAATCTAAGGCCTCCATGTTTCTTACGAAAAAAAGTAGGAGTTGTGAGGAGAGCCAGGTGGGAGGAGCGAGGGGGAAGATAACGGTGTAGCAGGGATGAGATAAAAGCTGGACCAAGGCCGGCCAGTGCTTTAAAGATGATACAACCTCATTTAAATTCACAACGTTTGAGCACTGGAAGCCAATGGAGGCTTTTAAGCAGGGACGAACATGGTGGTATCTGGGTTGATGAAAAATGAGTCTGGCGGCCTGATTTTGTACCAGCTGCAAGCGACGAAGCTGGTAAGCCGGGATGCCAACATAGAGTGAATTGGCGTAGTCGATGCGGGAGATGACCAAGGCCAGAAGAACCAGGGTGAGAGCCTCTGTGGTTAAAAATCGAGAGATCTTGCGAATTCTGCGGAGGTGGAAAAAGCAGGAAGATACCACAGCACTAATCTGGGACTTATGGAAAGGTCTTTACAGATGATGACCCCCAGGCTTTTAGCCGATTCAGCCGGAGAAGGAGGGGACCCAAACCGCGGGGGGCCAAAAATTAGAGTTCCAAGGGTTGGAAATGCCTCCGGTCAAGATCAGCTCAGTCTTGTCGGGATTGAGTTTCAAGTGATTGGCCTCCATCCAATTACTAATTAGGCACATGGTGGACTGGAAGTTATGGATGGAGTGGTCTGAGGAATCAATCTCAAAGACCAGTTGGATATCGTCTGCATAATTAAAAGCAGTGACCGAATAAGGGGAGTCAGGTACAGATTAAAAAGAAGAGGGGAAAGCGAAGATCCCTGGGGGATGCCGCATGTCAGCTTAACTTTTTCCGTAGAGAAGTTGGAAAGGCGGACAGCCTGATGTCGGTTACTAAGGAAGGAAGAAATCCACCTGAGGGCCGACCCCTGGATGCCGACGTCGATTAAGATGTTATGGTCGACCGTGTCGAAGGCAGCCGACAAATCCAGGAGCACTAAGGCCTGGCTGGTCTTGAGGTCCGCTCCCCTCCTAAGTTCATCCATAACTGAGAGGATGACTAACTTAGTGGAATGAGCTGGCCTAAGCCAGCTTGTTGCGGGTCAAGGAACTGGGAGTGTTCAATGAATGAGCTAAGGAAATTGGTGACATGGGCCTCAAGCACCTTACTAAGGTAAGGGAGCAGCGAGAAGGGACGAAAGTTGCTCAATAAGGAAGAGTCAGCGTTAGGTTTCTTCAGGATGGGGACTGCCCCCTGTTCCCATACACTGCAAGCTCTGTGCATATACTGCCCCCTCTGCATATACACTGCCCCCTCTGAGTATACACTGCCCCCTCTGCGTATACACTGCCATCTCAGCACACACTGCCCTCTCTGCTCCCGGTCCTGTCTACACACATTCCCCAGTCTACTCATACAGTGCCTGTTAGACCTGGCACCTTGGCTTTGGTCTCCCTTCCACTTTTTTGTTACTGTGCCTCATGTGTTTTGCTGGTGTTAGCTGCTCAGAGCACTGTGCCACTGCCAATCAGTGCCACAGTGCAAGTGCTCCCTGTATAAAATGTATATGGTGATTGGATTCCATGATTGGCTTATTTGGTTTACTGTCAGACCCCAGTAAAGTGCACCAGGAGTGCCAGGGCTTGTAAATGCCAATGCTGCTAGTGGGCCTGCAGAACTGGTTGTGCCACCCACAGAAGCAGCCTTGTAAAAAAGTGCCTACGGTCTTCCATTGCAGAACCTGCGTGCAGTCTGGTACTGTCATGCTGACTGAGCAAGGGCACCCCCTTGCCAGTCCCTAAACCTTCCCTTAACTTCTTATTAGTCACCCCAAGGGCAGGGTGCATGGTAAGTGTAGGATAGGACAAGCTCTGATGTGTGTGGCATGGCCTAATAGTGAATTACAGCCATTTTCGTTTTTCACTATTGTAAGGCTACCTGTTCTCATAGGCCAGAATGGGCTGTTGGAATTATTACACTCTATGATCCCAACAGACTCAGGGAACAGGGTAGAAATTCAACTTTGGTATGCCTGAACTCAGAATAATAAAAGACATCTTTTAGTAAAGTTTATTTTAATATCCTGTGTTTGCAAACACCACTTTTAGAAAGTTGGTGTTTGCTTGCCTAACCATTTCAGCCCGCCTCTGCTATGATGTGTATCTGCTGTCTGGTTTCTGTGACAGGGCTGGGGAATTCCAGGAGACAGGCTGGGCAGCCAGGTGGTGTATAGGAAGATTACACCAGGATGGGTGGGAGGAGTGGCCCTTGACTCTGAATAGGGCTGTGCTCTGCCACCATAATGCTGGCTCTACCTCCTGTGGAGCGTCTGATGTCTCTGCCCTGCACCATGAAGGAAGAAGGCAGCCTCATGTCAACAAAGTGCTCAAGAACTGGACTGAACTAGGCAAAGGCCCCCCGGCCTCAAAGAACAAAAGATTTGTAGTATAAATATAGGAGCCCTGCTCCTAAGAAATTAGATCCTGCTTGAACCAAGAAGAACCTCTGCCCGACGAGAAGGAACTGGGAAAGCTGTCCCTGACCTGGGGGATTGGCCTGCAGTGGTTGCCTTGCTGCGAGAGGAGAGGGAAAGACTGAAGAGACTTTTTTTCAACTTGTGCTTTGAAACAGATCTCAAGGGCTTGTGGGTAAGCTTGCTCCCTGAACGGAGTCCCAGGACTATTGGACTCCTCCTGCCTTCACAGCACGCTGGACATTGCCAAGATTTGCCCTGCCGCTAGAGCCGCGATCTCAGTGCGACCCGTAAATCCTGCTCGCTTCGGACCCCGTGCCCGGCCGCCCCGCACCGTGTGACTCTGCTCTCCACTTCGAGCCGCAGCTCGCACCGTCAGCTAAGGGCCGTCCGCACACCGCTTCACCCTCCCCCCATGACTCGCACTGTTCGCTGCCTCCTGCCGCTGGACTGAGGGATCGGAGTGCACCGGAAGGCTGAGCACGGCCCGTACGCTCGCAGCGTACCGGCCGCCTTGCAACGCGCTGGTGAGATCCCCCGGCAGCACCGCACCTGAAGAGTACGGCCCGTACTACGACACGTACCGGCCGACTCGTGCCGCGCTGCTCCCCTTGCAAAGACCCCCCCGCTGGTGAAGGTACGGCTTGAACGCCACAGCGCGCCGTGACCGCTTTAGGACCCAGACCGTCCGCCTCACCCCCCCGTGGCCCTTCTCTACGCCTTGCCCAGAGACGCCGCAACAAGCCGGGACCGAATCGCAAGGGGGCCCGCCAACGCTCTGAGTCTGCCGTCACATCTGCGCGCGTCGTCCGAGCCGGATGCCTGACACCTAAAGGTACTGTACGATTCGCACCATGACTGTGTGCGCACCGGACTGGAGAGTCCGCAACCTTTAGTTAACTCTTTGTTGGTACGATCTTTCCTAAAAGAGCCGCACAGTCAGCGCGAAGCGCATGGAACATAACGACACGCATTTTTAAAGCAAGAACTGCATTCCTAATAATATTGTGGTCATTTTCACTGCCGTTATTGGATCTTGTGCTAGTATAATTATTTTTGATAAACCTTGTGTGGTATCCTTTTGTGGTGTTGTCCCTGAGTTACTGTATGTGTTTACAAATGCTTAACCCATTACGCTCTGAGATGAGCCTTGACTGCTCGCGCCACACAACCTAGAGGGAGAGCAGGGGTTATTTTAGAGGGTAATCCCCTTGTCCTGACTAGAGGAGAGGGTCCCTGCTTGTCACAAGTCCTTACCTGTGCCAACCAGAGACCCCCAAATCTAACAGTGCCTCTCTCTCCATATTTTGCACTCTCTGCACAGATTCAGTGCACACACACTGCCCAGTATACCCATACACTGACCTCTCTGCTCCCACCCCCTCTGGCCATACACTTCCCCTTCTGCACACACTCTCCGCTGCCCTCTCTGCCCACACACTACTCCCTCTGCCCATACACTACCCCTCTGCACACACATTTCCCACTGCACACACACACTGCCCAGTATCCCCAGAGTCTGAAAGAAACACATAGTGATGGATTCCTTACCTTAGAATTACCCCAAGGCATCAGACTTGATCTGGAAAGTTTTTGTCAGCAGTACCCCTGCGCATCGGAAGGTGGCATTGTGTGGCTCTGTGTCCGTCGTTGCCATCCTCGCACGCTGACGTCAGTTCTTTCTTTTTCCGTTCCAGCAAGCGCAGATCCGGGAAGAGCAAGTACCCCCAGTCACTTTTTGACTGAGTTTGTTTGAGGTTTTTTGTCTCAATTCTTTTAAGTCGATCGACTCCTGGTGTTGTAGGGATGCCCGGCTTCAAGAACTGCGGGGACTGTCGTCGCATGATGTCGGTGACGGACCCGCACCGGGTGTGTCTCTACTGCCTGGGGCGCGACCACGACTCCAAGTCGTGCCCCGACTTCGGGGCCATGGCGCCGAAGACTTTGCGGGAGCGGTCCTGAAAGTTGCTGGAAGTCCGGTAGTGCTCCGTGCCGCTCAAGGCTCTGGTTCAGTAGGAGGTGGAGGGACCGGTCGCGGAGCCATCACCATCCTTCTCTGAATCTAAGTCTTCGGGGTCAGGTAAGTCGAAGCTTTCCAAGAAGAAGTCGAAGAAGCATCGTCGCTCTTTGACTTCCCCTCGCCCGTCTTTGCGACACGGCTGAGGGTGCAGGTGGTGCCACCCCCGCGGCTACGGCGGAGCCTGCGACATCGCTGCCGGCCTACCCGCCCTTCCGGGTCCGTCAGCGATGCCTGCTCAGGTGCAAGATTTTCTTGCTGCCATGGCCCGACTCTCTGGGCCATCTGGCCCCGCCAGTGCGCCTGGCCCCGCGGGCCCGACTGGGAGTCCTGCCCTTCCATTGCCGGCAGTTTCGGGCTGGCGTCGGCTTCGGCCCGGGCCCCGCAGGACCCCCCCTGGATCCGGGTTCGGATCCTGGGCGACGCCAGTTGACCTCATAACACCTCCTCCAGCGTCATACCCCCCCCCCCCTTCAGCACCACCTTTGGCGTTGTCCGGTGCTACCACCGATGTCAGCCCAGGTTTCAGCCCCGAACCGGACACGGTGCCGGATCGGCGCTGATGGGGGTAATTTTAACCCCATGTCCGTCCTCCTTACTTTCAGCCTGTTTCGCAGACTTTGGAGGAAGGGGAGGACCGGGAGGGGTCTGAGGACCCTCTCACACAACAATGTGACTATAATCCGAACTGGGCAGAGGACTTGGGTGATGCCGGCGGTCTTGACACCTCACCTGACCTTGGCATGCTGTCTCCTCCTACCATGGCTACGGAGGAAGGAGCAAGTTACACAGTGGTGTTGCGTAGGGCAGCTGAGGTCCTCCACCTCGAACTCCCTACAGTGGCCGTCAGGACTAACCTTCTGACAGAAGTGCTTCAGTCGGCGGCAACCTCTTTAAAGCCCTTGCTGCCTTTTAATGATGCACTTTCGGATGCTCTTTTGGACACTTGGTCCAGGCCCAATACAGGGTCTCCTGTGGACAGGAACGTGGCCCGACACCATCGCCCTGCTCCGGGCGACCACTTCTTTCTCTCCCGACACTCCACTCCTGAGAGCTTGGTTGTCCAAGCCTCTGCTTCACAGAGCGCGTTCCCTTCCACACCTCCTGTTAGGGAATCCAAGACGCTGGAGCAGCTTGGCAAGAAGCTGTTTTCATCTGCCAGCATAGAGCTGCGGTCGGTGAACACTGCATGCCTCTTGGGCCGTTAGTCCCACTCTGTGTGGGGCACGGTTGGCAAGGTGCTGCCCAACTGTCCAGAGGAGGCCCAGACTGTACTCTCCCAAGCTAAAGCAGCTGGGAGAGACGCAGCTAATGTCACCATTTGTTGTGAGCTTGATACCACCGACTAGCTGGGCAGAGAGATTTCCACGATGGTAGCGTTTCGGCGCCACACCTGGCTGAGGCCAACTGGCTTCTCATGGGATGTCCAGATACTCTGATGGACATGCCCTTTGATGGCATTTGCCTTTTTGACTATAAGGCAGATAATGCGTTGGAGCGCTTTCAGGACTCACGGGCTACGGCCAAGTCCTTGGGCCTGTCAGCCACTCGCCCTCCTCCGTCTTCTGCTTTTCGTTCCTTTCGTGGCAACGGAAGGGGTGCCCCACCACATTCATTTCAGAGCCACAGGCCTGCGCAACAACAACCTCAGCGCGGCTGCAGACGTGGGAACTGCTGAGGAGGTTCTGGGGCCAGCGGGTGGGTCAGTCCACCTCTACCTCTACCCCCTAATTCGAACTTTCAGGCCCATCAAATGCCAGTGGGTGGCAGGATTCGCCATCATCACCCCCACTGGTGCAACATCACCTCGGGCTATTCTCTCCCCTTCGAGACTACCCCTCCAGCCATGCCACCTCGATACCACCGCATGTCATGGGACAATCTTGCGCTTCTTCAGTAGGAAGTCACGACCCTCTTCACCAAGGGGGCCATCGAGCGCGTTCCTGGGCCAGAAATTGGTCGTGGTTGTTATTCCCACTACTTTCTGGTCCCCAAGAAGGACAAGGGCCTGCGTCCTATCTTGGACCTCAGGGACGTCAACCGCTTCCTCTGGAAGGAGAAGTTCAAGATGTTGACTCTGGCTCAGGTCTTGTCTGCCCTCGACCCTGGAGACTGGATGGTGGCATTGGACTTGCAGGACACATATTTCCACATCCCCGTCCTGCCAGCACACCAGCATTACCTGCGGTTCACGGTAGGCCACAAGCACTTTCAGGTTACCATGCTCCCCTTCGGCCTTACCAGCGCCCCTCAGGTGTTCACGAAAGTGATGGCGGTGGTCGCAGCTAATCTGCACAGATCAGGGGTTCCAGTCTTCCCCTATCTCAGCAACTGCTTGTTGAAGGCAGGCTCGCCCCAAGCAGTCGTCTCCTACCTCCAGACTATGGCCGACCTCCTGCATGTGCTGGGGTTCTCCATCAACGTGCCGAAGTCGCACCTGATTCCCTCGCAGGCGCTCCTCTTCATCTGAGCGGTTCTGGGCTCAACGCAGTTTCGGGTTTATCCTCCCGAGCAGCGAGTCTGGGATATTCAGGCTCTGATTCTGATCTTTCAGCCTCTATCCTGGGTTTCAGTCAGGATGACCCTCCTGCTCCTGGGCTTGATGGACTCCTGTATCCTGCTAGTGGATCATGCCAGATGGCATTTGCGGGCTCTGCAGTGGGACCTGAAGTTCCAGTGGGCCCAGCATCAGGACAACCTGTCTGATCACATCTAGATCTCGGAGGCCACTGCACGACAATTGCAGTGGTGGCACAGGAATCGCGATTGGGTCAATGGCAGATCTCTCTCCCTCTCCCAACCGGAGCACACAGTTGTGACAGACGCTGCCCTCTTGGGACAGGGTGGCCACATGGGAGAGGCAGAGATCAGAGGCCTCTGGTCTCCGGCGGAGTCCGGGCTCCACATCAACCTTCTGGAGCTTCGGGCGATCCGACTCGAACTGAAGGCATTCCTTCCCTCTGTCCGGGGAAGAGTGGTGCAGGTGTTCACGGACAACACCACCACCATGTACTACTGCAACAAACAGGGCGGGGTGGGGTCGTGGACCCTATGTCAAGAGGCTCTGCGCCTCTGCGCCTCTGGACTTGATATGATATGATATGATATGATATGATATGATATATGATATGATATGATATGATATAAAGTCTTTTATAGCGCGCTCTATTACTAAAAATAGTATCCTGGCGCGAGAAGGTCCGAGCAGTTCAAAGGGAAGACGGAAAGAAGACGGAAAAGGTGGTAGGTTACAGAGTCAACTGGAACACCAGGGCATTTCACTAGTGGTTCAACACCTGGCAGGTTCTCTGAATGCCAGGGCGGACAAACTCAGCCGCCGGTGCATGATGGATCACGAATGGCATCTGAACTCAGACGTGGTCCAAGGTCTCTTTCAGCAGTGGGGAGAGCCTTGGTTAGATCTATTTGTCACCGGAGAGAATGCGCAATGTCATCAGTTCTGCACGTTGGAATTTCCAAGGCTGCAATTGCTAGGCGACACTTTTCGTCGTGAGTGGAGTTACGGTCTACAATACGCCTTTCTGCCTACACCACTTCTACCCAGAGTGCTGAAGAAGATCAAGCGCGACCTGGCCCAAGTCATTCTTGTAGCTCCGGATTGGGCACAGAGTGTGGTATCCCGAGCTGCTACACATGGCCATCGATCCTGTGATCAGACTGCCTCTTCGGGAGGATCTTCTGTCACAGCAGCAGGTGAGTGTCCTCCACCCGAACCTGTCCAGCCTCCATCTCCTTGCGTGGAGATTGATCGGCGGCAGTTGACGTCTTTTGACCTGACTCCGGAAGTTTGTGATGTAATCTTGGTGGCCAGGCGCCCCTCCACTAAGACGGTCTTGTGGCATGGTGCACAGCAAAGGCTGTGGATCCCCTTTCTGCCCTTCTTTCAGACGTCCTTCTATTCCTACTTTCTTTAGCCCTGCAGGTCTCTTCTATGGGCACTTTCAAGGACTATCTCTCTGCCATTTCAGCCTTTTTATGGCTTCCAGATCAGCCTTCCCTTTTCAAGTTCCCTGTTGTAAATAGATTCTAAAAGGCATTACTCATCTTTTCCCTCCTGTTCCTTTCATAATGCCTCAGTGGGACATGAACCTGGTTCTGACATATCTGATGTGTGCTCCCTTTGAGCCACTTCAAAACTGTCCTCTTTGTCTCCTCACTTTATAAGACTGCTTTCCTGGTTGCCATCACCTCTGCCAGAAGAGTGAGTGAGCTCCAGGCTCTTTCTTCTAAACCTCCTTTTCTCTCTGTCTATCTGGACAAAGTTGTTCTAAGGACTCGTCCATCTTTTGTGCCAAAGGTTGTTACTGCCTTTCACATTGGGCAGGCCATCACTTGCCCCACTTTCTTTCCGCATCCCTGGAAAGAGGAAGAGAGGCTCTACCGTCTGGACCCAAAACGTGCGCTCTCATTCTACCTGGACCGCACTCAACAGTTCCGGGTGGATGACCAGCTCTTTGTTGGCTATGTGGCCACCAAGAAAGGTCAGGCAGTGCACAAGTGGATCATCTCTCGGTGGGTCATTCTGTGCATAAAGGCTTGTTATTCTTTGACTAAAAAGGAGCCTCCGGTGGGGATAAGTGCCCATTCTACCAGGGCGACGGCAGCCACTACTGCTTTGGGACGGGGAGTTCCTTTGCATGATATTTGTCAGGCAGCTACGTGGGCTGCAGACGTTTACCAAGCATTACTGCCTGGACAGCCAAGTCCGGAGAGACGGCTTCTTTGGCCGTTCTGTCCTCCAGGACTTTCTGGTGTGATCTTGGTTCGCAGACCCACCACCGGGGTTGGTATTGCTGGGGTATCTATTCTAAGGTAAGGAATGTATCACTAGGTGTTTATTTCAGATTCACAAGTTACTTACCTTTGGTAACGATATATCTGTAAGAAACATTAGTAGTGTGTGTGTAGTGGGTTTTTCACAAACCCACTTCCCAAACCGAATGTCAGGACGGGCGGGCCATTGCTGCTGAGTGGCAGCAGCAGGGAGGAGTGGTGGGCCGGCTATGCACTTAGGTTTAAAGTGAGCATGTCTCTTTGGCCAGCTGTCTTGTGACGGCCAGACAGGCATGCACTCTTTAGACCTCTTTAACTCAACTGTCCTAGACAGCTGGCTTGAGAGCAAGCCCAGGCCTGCAGTGCCCTCAGGAGCACTGAGAGAGGCTGTTCCCTCCAATCCTGGTGCTTCTCTCATGCTGGTTAACACCATCAGAGCAGAGCCAGGATTCGTTAAGGGAGTAGGCTAGGGTGCGCGCTGCGGCTTGGGGAGAGGAGTTGGCCTAACAGCTCGGGCGGTCGACATCGAAACTGGGAACTGGATTCGAGTCACTGCAATGACACTGAACATCCTGTGATTCTGGGCAAATCACTTAATCTCCCCATGCCTAACACAAAATGAATGTGTCCTCATGTAATGCAACAGGTGCTATGTAAAGCGCTCTGATACCCAATTCTGGTCAAGTTTGTGCTATTTAAAACTCTGTAAAAAATAACACCGGTGCGAGGAGATCGTGTCATGCAGCAAACAAAGTAAGGGACTAATTATTCTACATGTAGCGTGCATGCATGCACCCACCCACCAACTATTTGCCCACCCACCACTCCCCATAGTTAGCAGCCGCCACTGGCGGTCAGACAGTCAAAGTTGCTACAGGGAATGTCCATCGCCCATTACTGTACCATTCCCCAACAGTACTCCACCCATCGCTCTCTGAACAGGAACAGAATGACTGAAGAGAATCTAGTTCCCCGCTGCGGGTCCTAACTAGCTGCATGTTATAACTGCTTCATCCATCACACTGCTAAGCACTATGTCCCATAACACGATAGCTCCATGTGAACGTGGGGGGACCGCAGGCTGGAAAAGCAGGCAAGGAGGCCGGATGTAGTGGGCAATAACGGGTCTTTTATTCAAAACACAAAAGTCGGTATTCAGGAAACAACAAGGAAAAATGAAAGAGAAGCTCCGAGGTAAGGCGTCTGGGTCCTCTTCTAAGCGGGTCTGGGGTCTTGGGTCTTCAGGGAGATCCTCGGAGGTCAGGAAGAGAAAGAAATAAGGAGCCGTTAGTCCTGCAGGACTTGTTAAAGCACAAACCGTTACCGACACCAGGGTCATGTGAGGGACTCGGAAAACGACCGTGAGGGAAGGGAAACGAGAATGAGGGGTAAGGAGGAAGAAAGAAGGGTGTCCTGTGAATGCTCATGAAGGGAAGGACTAGAAATAAGTGCTGTACAAGTGTGCAGGGTGCTATACAAGATTTTACAGTGCAGTCAGGTCTGTGGTGACTACAGAGGGGTTCTATATACAGAGCACCTAGTGTGCTATAGGAGGGGATAGGTGGTACTCACACGCTCCGCCGCAACTCTCCGTTGAGTTGCGGCCGCTCTTCAGCCACCTCCTGGGGACACCACCAGTCTTCGGTCCACACGTCCTGTTCTTCGTTCGCCTGCTCGTCTTCCGCTCCGGTTCGAGTCTCCTGCCACGAGATCGCTGCTCCGACGGCGTCTCTGTCTGGGATTCCGTCTTTTCCCTGTTCCGGCGCTGGATTTGAGGCGGTACTTCCGGGGTCAGGGCGGAGTGCTTCCGGTAAAAGGTCTCTTCTGGTTGGTTCCTTTAAAAAAGAGAAGGGTGGGGGTCTGGTTGTCATGGTTGCTTCCAAGGACGCCTCGGGGTGAGTGTCGGGGAAGGGCGATCGTCCGAGAACAGGAAGTCCAGGCGGGGGGCGCGAAGGAGTTGCATCACATCCCCTTTCCCTAGCTGTCCTTCTTGTACGGGTTGGAGAAGTGGGGTAGCGGGAGAGGAAATCAGCATTGCCCTGGTCCGACCCTTTCCGATGGATAGTTTTGGAGTGATAGGGCTGTAAGGACAAAAACCAGCGGATGACCCTCTCATTGTGTCCCTTGTTCCGGGCCATCCACTCCAAAGGGGCGTGATCTGTATAAATGACAAAGTCTCGGCCTTCAAGGTAGTAGCGCAGGCTTTCGACAGCCCACTTGATTGCGAGTGCCTCCTTCTCCACCACGGCGTAATTCATCTCGCGGGGGAATTGTTTCCTGCTAAGAAATAGGATGGGTCTTTCATTTCCCAGGTGGTCTCTTTGTGACAGGACCACTCCCAAACCTTGGTTGGATGCATCGGTCTGCAGTACGAAAGGTTGGGAGGAGTCCGGGCTCACTAAGACAGGACGGGAAGTCAGTGCATGTTTGAGGTCGTTAAAGGCACGCCAGTGTAATGAGGTGGGGTGTTTCAAGGCAAGCTCAAGTCTAGCTGTTTTCTTTAGAAGGTCCGTAAGGGGGGCTGCTCTCTGGGAAAAGTTGGGAACGAACCTTCAGTAGTAACCTAGAAGGCCCAAAAAAAGCTCGGAGGTCTTTCCTGGTTTGGGGAAAAAGAAGGGATTGGATGGCCTCTATTTTGTTTTTCTGAGGTCTTATCATGCCCTCACCTAGGAGTTATCCGAGGTACTTCACTGTCTGGGCTGCTAGGGTGGTTTTGGAGGGGTTGATGGTGAACCCAAAAGAACCTAAGGAAGTGATAACACGATACAGGTGATCTAAGTGTTGGGCCCAACTGTCACTGTAGATAATGATGTCATCAAGGTATGCCCCGGCATACAGGGAGTGGGGTCTCAGGATATGGTTCATGGCTCTCTGGAATGTAGCGGGTGTACCATGAAGTTCGAAAGGCAAAACAGTGAATTGGAACAATCCCTCAGGGGTGGAGAAGGCTGTCTTTTTTTTATCCTGCTCTCTGAGGGGTATTTGCCAGTAGCCCTTGCAAAGGTCGAGTGTGGATATATATTTGGCCTTACCTATCCGTTCAATCATCTCGTCTATGCGGGGCAAGGGATATGTGTCGAAGTTGGATATCTTATTTACCTTGCGAAAGTCGATACAGAATCTGACCGACCTGTCAGGTTTTGGTACAAGGACAATAGGGGAATTCCAGTCACTTACCGAGGGCTCAATGATCCCCATTTTTAACATCTGTTCGGTTTCTTGCTGTATGACCACTCTGCGAGCTTCAGGGACTCGGTAGGGTCTTAACCTAACCACTATCCCGGGTTCTGTCTGTATGGAATGTTCTATGACTGAGGAGCGCCCAGGAGAGGAGGAAAACACCTGACGTGCTGGAAATAAAACATCCCTAAGTTCCAGCATTTGTGCTTTGGTCAATTCGGGGTCTATACAGGGGTCAAAGGGGAGTGGAGAGTGAACCTTGGAGCCGGACAGGACTGGACGGGGTCCCTCCCATTTCTTGAGGTGGTTTACGTGATATATCTGGGTAGTACCCCGGATAGGATCCAGTTCCAACTCATAGGTGACAGGGGTCACTTGTCGGAGGATGATATAGGGTCCCTGCCATTGACCCAGTAGTTTCTGATCGGAAGACGGCCTCATCAAGAGGACCGGATCTCCGACGGCAAAGACACGGATCTTGGTACCCTTGTCATACTGCTTCTTTTGGGTATTTTGCGCATTCTCCATGTTTTGGCGGACTATGTCCCCGATTAACGATAGGTGGGTTTTCAAATTGTCAACATATTCGGGAAGGGGACGTGTACGGTCTGGCTCTGTCTCCCATGCCTCTTGGGCCATATCCAAAAGGGTACAGGGAGGACGACCATACAACAGCTCGTAGGGGGTTTGCATTGGATGGCAAACAGAGCCAGGGGCAACATCTCCTCCCACCTTCTCGCTTCTAGGCCCAATAGCTTCTTTAGAGTTCGTTTTAACGTGGCGTTGTACCGCTCCACTAAACCGTTCGTTTGCAGATGGTACGCTGACGTTCTGATTTGTTTTATCCCTAGTTGGGAACAGACCTGTCTCATGAGTGCTGAAACAAAAGGGGTGCCTTGATCTGTCAGGATCTCCCGGGGGAACCCTACTCTGGAAAAAACAGCGATGAGGGCTTTGGCGATGTTCTGTGTAGTAGGCTGGCGTAGGGGTATGGCTTCAGGGAAGCGGGTGGCGTAGTCCACAAGAACCAAGGCATAGCGACACCCGCTTCGGGAGGGTAAGAGAGGTCCTATAATGTCCATCCCTACCCTGCTGAAAGGAATGTCGATGACGGGAAGGTGTTGTAAAGGTACCCTAGGGGGTCGATATCTGCTGTGTTTTTGACAGACCGGGCATTCTCAGCAATAGTTTTTGATCTGTTGGTGTACGCCTGGCCAGTAAAACTTCTCTAAAACGGTCTGGCTTGTTTTTTCGTCTCCGAAATGACCCCCCAATAAGTGGCTGTGGGCAAGGAATAAGACCTTGTCACAAAAAGGGCCAAGGATCAGTAATTGAGGGTTTTGTTGGGTCCCACCCTTCCTGTATAACAGCCAGTTTTTCTTAAAGAAATAGGGACCTACTTGCAAGGGGTCTTCGTTGTCCAGGGCCCTTCCCCACGCTTCTTGAAGAAGGGGATCTTCTTGCTGTGAGGCCCTGAACTCCCTGTCCGTCTGCCAGGGATGCTCTTCGGGCATCACCGGGAATGCACTGGCATATTCCTTCTTTTCCTTCCTCTTCTGGATTTTGGATTTGCGGGGTCTGGGAGCCGTGTCTGGGGGTGAATGTTCCTGGGGAAAGGGAGCCTCATTCCACCATTGGGTCAGCGCGTCTGTTATGTCTCGTAGGAGTGAAGGCAGACCGGAGTAATCGCTTCCCAGAATGGCCTGTTCTGGGAGGGCTGGCACGAGACCCACTGTGAGGTTGGTTCCTGGATCCTTGGAATAGTGCACTCGTACTTGTGTGGTTGGATATCTTTTGGTATCCCCATGGGCACATTGTATGGCCACCATACCGGTGGGTGGGCCAACAGGGTTGGATAAGTCTTGGGGTCTTAGGACGCTTTGCCTGCATCCCGTGTCAGCCAGGGCAAGGACTGTTTGTCCCTCTATGTTCACAGGACAACGGAACGGGGTGGGGTGGCGCCTGGAGTAGTGCAGACATAGTTCTGGATGAGGCCGACCTCCATAGGCTCTTCCTTTTGAGGGCACACACGGGCAATGTGTCCAAAAACCCCGCAACTATAGCACTGTGGTCTCAGGTTAGGTGGTCGGGTCAGTACAGGGTTGGGCAAGAGAGGGGGAGGTTCTGGTCTCCGTGGTAGCTGCGGCCGGTGGGGACGAACACCAGTGGTGTTGTGCGGTCTATTGGGGTGTTCTTCCTTGCCTCGCTGGAGTTCCTGAGCTCGGTAGTAGGCGCTTGCAATTTCGACAGCTGTCTCTAACGTGAGACGGGCGTGTTGTCTTACCTACCGCTAGGTACCGGGATGCAGGGAAGCCAGAAACGGCTCCAAGTATATTTTCTCAAGAATATCGTCTTTTGAGGAGGTATCGGGTTTAAGCCACCGGTTGGTCAGGTCTTTGATCCGGAAAGAGAGGGCTCTGGGGGTTTCTTGGGGTCCTTCTTTGGCCTGTCGCAGTTTCACTCTGTACGTTTCGTCATCTATGCCTAGGCGCTCCACGATACACTTTTTAATGTCATCGTAAGGTGTGTTGCCCTGGATATTGGCCTGTTGGTACTTGGCCTGCAAATCGCCGGTCAAGAGAGGGCCCAGGTATTGGCCCCAGTGGTCAACGGGCCACGAGGCGGCTTGGGCTAGCCTTTCAAAATCGGTGAAGAAGTAGTCCGGGTCATCCCCTGGCACGAACTTCTGCAAGAACACTGACGGGAGGGAGGCAATCGGTCGCTGGTGTCCTAGTGCATCCGTCAGCTTCCCCATGGCCTGATCGTGGGCTTCTCCCTGACCCTTGAGGACGTCATGTAGCTGTCCTCTATCGTCTTCTGCGGTTTTAAGGAATCGTTCCATTATTTTTCCCAATTGCTCCTGGGATTCGGCCATCCTCTTTACCACGGCCTCCATGCTTCCAGCGGATCCCACTTCTGACACCAGTTGTGAACGTGGGGGGACCGCAGGCTGGAAAAGCAGGCAAGGAGGCCGGATGTAGTGGGCAATAACGGGTCTTTTATTCAAAACACAAAAGTCGGTATTCAGGAAACAACAAGGAAAAACGAAAGGGAAGCTCCGAGGTAAGGCGTCTGGGTCCTCTTCTAGGCGGGTCTGGGGTCTTGGGTCTTCAGGGAGATCCTCGGAGGTCAGGAAGAGAAAGAAATAAGGAGCCGTTAGTCCTGCAGGGCTTGTTAAAGCACAAACCGTTACCGACACCAGGGTCATGTGAGGGACTCGGAAAACGACCGTGAGGGAAGGGAAACGAGAATGAGGGGTAAGGAGGAAGAAAGAAGGGTGTCCTGTGAATGCTCATGAAGGGAAGGACTAGAAATAAGTGCTGTACAAGTGTGCAGGGTGCTATACAAGATTTTACAGTGCAGTCAGGTCTGTGGTGACTACAGAGGGGTTCTATATACAGAGCACCTAGTGTGCTATAGGAGGGGATAGGTGGTACTCACACGCTCCGCCGCAACTCTCCGTTGAGTTGCGGCCGCTCTTCAGCCACCTCCTGGGGACACCACCAGTCTTCGGTCCACACGTCCTGTTCTTCGTTCGCCTGCTCGTCTTCCGCTCCGGTCCGAGTCTCCTGCCACGAGATCGCTGCTCCGACGGCGTCTCTGTCTGGGATTCCGTCTTTTCCCTGTTCCGGCGCTGGATTTGAGGCGGTACTTCCGGGGTCAGGGCGGAGTGCTTCCGGTAAAAGGTCTCTTCTGGTTGGTTCCTGTAAAAAAGAGAAGGGTGGGGGTCTGGTTGTCATGGTTGCTTCCAAGGACGCCTCGGGGTGAGTGTCAGGGTAGGGCGATCGTCCGAGAACAGGAAGTCCAGGCGGGGGGCGCGAAGGAGTTGCATCACATCCCCTTTCCCTAGCTGTCCTTCTTGTACGGGTTGGAGAAGTGGGGTAGCGGGAGAGGAAATCAGCATTGCCCTGGTCCGACCCTTTCCGATGGATAGTTTTGGAGTGATAGGGCTGTAAGGACAAAAACCAGCGGAGGACCCTCTCATTGTGTCCCTTGTTCCGGGCCATCCACTCCAAAGGGGCGTGATCTGTATAAATGACAAAGTCTCGGCCTTCAAGGTAGTAGCGCAGGCTTTCGACAGCCCACTTGATTGCGAGTGCCTCCTTCTCCACCACGGCGTAATTCATCTCGCGGGGGAATTGTTTCCTGCTAAGAAATAGGATGGGTCTTTCATTTCCCAGGTGGTCTCTTTGTGACAGGACCACTCCCAAACCTTGGTTGGATGCATCGGTCTGCAGTACGAAAGGTTGGGAGGAGTCCGGGCTCACTAAGACAGGACGGGAAGTCAGTGCATGTTTGAGGTCGTTAAAGGCACGCCAGTGTAATGAGGTGGGGTGTTTCAAGGCAAGCTCAAGTCTAGCTGTTTTCTTTAGAAGGTCCGTAAGGGGGGCTGCTCTCTGGGAAAAGTTGGGAACGAACCTTCAGTAGTAACCTAGAAGGCCCAAAAAAAGCTCGGAGGTCTTTCCTGGTTTGGGGAAAAAGAAGGGATTGGATGGCCTCTATTTTGTTTTTCTGAGGTCTTATCATGCCCTCACCTAGAAGTTATCCGAGGTACTTCACTGTCTGGGCTGCTAGGGTGGTTTTGGAGGGGTTGATGGTGAACCCAAAAGAACCTAAGGAAGTGATAACACGATACAGGTGATCTAAGTGTTGGGCCCAACTGTCACTGTAGATAATGATGTCATCAAGGTATGCCCCGGCATACAGGGAGTGGGGTCTCAGGATATGGTTCATGGCTCTCTGGAATGTAGCGGATGTACCATGAAGTTCGAAAGGCAAAACAGTGAATTGGAACAATCCCTCAGGGGTGGAGAAGGCTGTCTTTTTTTTATCCTGCTCTCTGAGGGTATTTGCCAGTAGCCCTTGCAAAGGTCGAGTGTGGATATATATTTGGCCTTACCTATCCGTTCAATCATCTCGTCTATGCGGGGCAAGGGATATGTGTCGAAGTTGGATATCTTATTTACCTTGCGAAAGTCGATACAGAATCTGACCGACCTGTCAGGTTTTGGTACAAGGACAATAGGGGAATTCCAGTCACTTACCGAGGGCTCAATGATCCCCATTTTTAACATCTGTTCGGTTTCTTGCTGTATGACCACTCTGCGAGCTTCAGGGACTCGGTAGGGTCTTAACCTAACCACTATCCCGGGTTCTGTCTGTATGGAATGTTCTATGACTGAGGAGCGCCCAGGAGAGGAGGAAAACACCTGACGTGCTGGAAATAAAACATCCCTAAGTTCCAGCATTTGTGCTTTGGTCAATTCGGGGTCTATACAGGGGTCAAAGGGGAGTGGAGAGTGAACCCTGGAGCCGGACAGGACTGGACGGGGTCCCTCCCATTTCTTGAGGTGGTTTACGTGATATATCTGGGTAGTACCCCGGATAGGATCCAGTTCCAACTCATAGGTGACAGGGGTCACTTGTCGGAGGATGATATAGGGTCCCTGCCATTGACCCAGTAGTTTCTGATCGGAAGACGGCCTCATCAAGAGGACCGGATCTCCGACGGCAAAGACACGGATCTTGGTACCCTTGTCATACTGCTTCTTTTGGGTATTTTGCGCATTCTCCATGTTTTGGCGGACTATGTCCCCGATTAACGATAGGTGGGTTTTCAAATTGTCAACATATTCGGGAAGGGGACGTGTACGGTCTGGCTCTGTCTCCCATGCCTCTTGGGCCATATCCAAAAGGGTACAGGGAGGACGACCATACAACAGCTCGTAGGGGGTTTGCATTGGATGGCAAACAGAGCCAGGGGCAACATCTCCTCCCACCTTCTCGCTTCTAGGCCCAATAGCTTCTTTAGAGTTCGTTTTAACGTGGCGTTGTACCGCTCCACTAAACCGTTCGTTTGCAGATGGTACGCTGACGTTCTGATTTGTTTTATCCCTAGTTGGGAACAGACCTGTCTCATGAGTGCTGAAACAAAAGGGGTGCCTTGATCTGTCAGGATCTCCCGGGGGAACCCTACTCTGGAAAAAACAGCGATGAGGGCTTTGGCGATGTTCTGTGTAGTAGGCTGGCGTAGGGGTATGGCTTCAGGGAAGCGGGTGGCGTAGTCCACAAGAACCAAGGCATAGTGACACCCGCTTCGGGAGGGTAAGAGAGGTCCTATAATGTCCATCCCTACCCTGCTGAAAGGAATGTCGATGACGGGAAGGTGTTGTAAAGGTACCCTAGGGGGTCGATATCTGCTGTGTTTTTGACAGACCGGGCATTCTCAGCAATAGTTTTTGATCTGTTGGTGTACGCCTGGCCAGTAAAACTTCTCTAAAACGGTCTGGCTTGTTTTTTCGTCTCCGAAATGACCCCTCAATAAGTGGCTGTGGGCAAGGAATAAGACCTTGTCACAAAAAGGGCCAAGGATCAGTAATTGAGGGTTTTGTTGGGTCCCACCCTTCCTGTATAACAGCCAGTTTTTCTTAAAGAAATAGGGACCTACTTGCAAGGGGTCTTCGTTGTCCAGGGCCCTTCCCCACGCTTCTTGAAGAAGGGGATCTTCTTGCTGTGAGGCCCTGAACTCCCTGTCCGTCTGCCAGGGATGCTCTTCGGGCATCACCGGGAATGCACTGGCATATTCCTTCTATTCCTTCCTCTTCTGGATTTTGGATTTGCGGGGTCTGGGAGCCGTGTCTGGGGGTGAATGTTCCTGGGGAAAGGGAGCCTCATTCCACCATTGGGTCAGCGCGTCTGTTATGTCTCGTAGGAGTGAAGGCAGACCGGAGTAATCGCTTCCCAGAATGGCCTGTTCTGGGAGGGCTGGCACGAGACCCACTGTGAGGTTGGTTCCTGGATCCTTGGAATAGTGCACTCGTACTTGTGTGGTTGGATATCTTTTGGTATCCCCATGGGCACATTGTATGGCCACCATACCGGTGGGTGGGCCAACAGGGTTGGATAAGTCTTGGGGTCTTAGGACGCTTTGCCTGCATCCCGTGTCAGCCAGGGCAAGGACTGTTTGTCCCTCTATGTTCACAGGACAACGGAACGGGGGTGGGGTGGCGCCTGGAGTAGTGCAGACATAGTTCTGGATGAGGCCGACCTCCATAGGCTCTTCCTTTTGAGGGCACACACGGGCAATGTGTCCAAAACCCCCGCAACTATAGCACTGTGGTCTCAGGTTAGGTGGTCGGGTCAGTACAGGGTTGGGCAAGAGAGGGGGAGGTTCTGGTCTCCGTGGTAGCTGCGGCCGGTGGGGACGAACACCAGTGGTGTTGTGCGGTCTATTGGGGTGTTCTTCCTTGCCTCGCTGGAGTTCCTGAGCTCGGTAGTAGGTGCTTGCAATTTCGACAGCTGTCTCTAACGTGAGACGGGCGTGTTGTCTTACCTACCGCTAGGTACCGGGATGCAGGGAAGCCAGAAACTGCTCCAAGTATATTTTCTCAAGAATATCGTCTTTTGAGGAGGTATCGGGTTTAAGCCACCGGTTGGTCAGGTCTTTGATCCGGAAAGAGAGGGCTCTGGGGGTTTCTTGGGGTCCTTCTTTGGCCTGTCGCAGTTTCACTCTGTACGTTTCGTCATCTATGCCTAGGCGCTCCACGATACACTTTTTAATGTCATCGTAAGGTGTGTTGCCCTGGATATTGGCCTGTTGGTACTTGGCCTGCAAATCGCCGGTCAAGAGAGGGCCCAGGTATTGGCCCCAGTGGTCAACGGGCCACGAGGCGGCTTGGGCTAGCCTTTCAAAATCGGTGAAGAAGTAGTCCGGGTCATCCCCTGGCACGAACTTCTGCAAGACCACTGACGGGAGGGAGGCAATCGGTCGCTGGTGTCCTAGTGCATCCGTCAGCTTCCCCATGGCCTGATCGTGGGCTTCTCCCTGACCCTTGAGGACGTCATGTAGCTGTCCTCTATCGTCTTCTGCGGTTTTAAGGAATCGTTCCATTATTTTTCCCAATTGCTCCTGGGATTCGGCCATCCTCTTTACCACGGCCTCCATGCTTCCAGCGGATCCCACTTCTGACACCAGTTGTGAACGTGGGGGGACCGCAGGCTGGAAAAGCAGGCAAGGAGGCCGGATGTAGTGGGCAATAACGGGTCTTTTATTCAAAACACAAAAGTCGGTATTCAGGAAACAACAAGGAACAAGCATTTACAATGCAATGGTTTTGCCTTTGTTAAAGTTAGAGCTATTGGCATTGCTCTTGACACTCTGAAGCTCCACTCTGAAGCTCCACTCTGAAGCTCCACTCTGAAGCTCCACTCTGAAGCTCCACTCTGCACTCTGAAGCTGCACTCTGAAGCTCCACTCTGCACTCTGAAGCTCCACTCTGAAGCTCCACTCTGAAGCTCCACTCTGAAGCTCCACTCTGAAGCTCCACTCTGCACTCTGAAGCTCCACTCTGCACTCTGAATCTGCACTCTGAAGCTCCACTCTGCACTCTGAAGCTCCACTCTGCACTCTGAAGCTCCACTCTGCACTCTGAAGCTCCACTCTGCACTCTGAAGCTCCACTCTGAAGCTCCACTCTGCACTCTGAAGCTCCACTCTGAAGCTCCACTCTGCACTCTGAAGCTCCACTCTGCACTCTGAAGCTCCACTCTGAAGCTCCACTCTGCACTCTGAAGCTCCACTCTGAAGCTCCACTCTGCACTCTGAAGCTCCACTCTGAAGCTCCACTCTGCACTCTGAAGCTCCACTCTGAAGCTCCACTCTGAAGCTCCACTCTGAAGCTCCACTCTGAAGCTCCACTCTGAAGCTCCACTCTGAAGCGCCACTCTGAAGCGCCACTCTGAAGCGCCACTCTGCAGCTCCACTCTGCAGCTCCACTCTGCAGCTCCACTCTGAATCTGCAGCTCCACTCTGAATCTGCAGCTCCACTCTGCACTCTGAAGCTCCACTCTGCACTCTGAAGCTCCACTCTGCACTCTGAAGCTCCACTCTGAAGCTCCACTCTGAAGCTCCACTCTGAAGCTCCACTCTGAAGCTCCACTCTGAAGCTCCACTCTGCACTCTGAAGCTCCACTCTGCACTCTGAAGCTCCACTCTGCACTCTGAAGCTCCACTCTGAAGCTCCACTCTGCACTCTGAAGCTCCACTCTGAAGCTCCACTCTGCACTCTGAAGCTCCACTCTGAAGCTCCACTCTGCACTCTGAAGCTCCACTCTGAAGCTCCACTCTGAAGCTCCACTCTGAAGCTCCACTCTGAAGCTCCACTCTGAAGCTCCACTCTGAAGCTCCACTCTGCACTCTGAAGCTCCACTCTGAAGCTCCACTCTGCACTCTGAAGCTCCACTCTGAAGCTCCACTCTGAAGCTCCACTCTGCACTCTGAAGCTCCACTCTGAAGCTCCACTCTGCACTCTGAAGCTCCACTCTGAAGCTCCACTCTGAAGCTCCACTCTGAAGCTCCACTCTGAAGCGCCACTCTGAAGCGCCACTCTGAAGCGCCACTCTGCAGCTCCACTCTGCAGCTCCACTCTGCAGCTCCACTCTGCAGCTCCACTCTGAATCTGCAGCTCCACTCTGAATCTGCAGCTCCACTCTGCACTCTGAAGCTCCACTCTGAAGCTCCACTCTGAAGCTCCACTCTGAAGCTCCACTCTGAAGCTCCACTCTGAAGCTCCACTCTGAAGCTCCACTCTGAAGCTCCACTCTGAAGCTCCACTCTGCACTCTGAAGCTCCACTCTGAAGCTCCACTCTGCACTCTGAAGCTCCACTCTGAAGCTCCACTCTGCACTCTGAAGCTCCACTCTGAAGCTCCACTCTGCACTCTGAAGCTGCACTCTGAAGCTCCACTCTGCACTCTGAAGCTGCACTCTGAAGCTCCACTCTGCACTCTGAAGCTCCACTCTGCACTCTGAAGCTCCACTCTGCACTCTGCACTCTGAAGCTCCACTCTGAAGCTCCACTCTGCACTCTGAAGCTCCACTCTGAAGCTCCACTCTGCACTCTGAAGCTCCACTCTGAAGCTCCACTCTGCACTCTGAAGCTCCACTCTGAAGCTCCACTCTGCACTCTGAAGCTCCACTCTGAAGCTCCACTCTGAAGCTCCACTCTGCACTCTGAAGCTCCACTCTGAAGCTCCACTCTGAAGCTCCACTCTGAAGCTCCACTCTGAAGCGCCACTCTGAAGCGCCACTCTGAAGCGCCACTCTGAAGCGCCACTCTGAAGCGCCACTCTGAAGCTCCACTCTGAAGCTCCACTCTGAAGCTCCACTCTGCAGCTCCACTCTGAATCTGCAGCTCCACTCTGAATCTGCAGCTCCACTCTGCACTCTGAAGCTCCACTCTGAAGCTCCACTCTGAAGCTCCACTCTGAAGCTCCACTCTGAAGCTCCACTCTGCACTCTGAAGCTGCACTCTGAAGCTCCACTCTGCACTCTGAAGCTGCACTCTGAAGCTCCACTCTGCACTCTGAAGCTCCACTCTGCACTCTGAAGCTCCACTCTGCACTCTGAAGCTCCACTCTGCACTCTGAAGCTCCACTCTGCACTCTGAAGCTCCACTCTGAAGCTCCACTCTGCACTCTGAAGCTCCACTCTGAAGCTCCACTCTGCACTCTGAAGCTCCACTCTGAAGCTCCACTCTGCACTCTGAAGCTCCACTCTGAAGCTCCACTCTGCACTCTGAAGCTCCACTCTGCACTCTGAAGCTCCACTCTGAAGCTCCACTCTGAAGCTCCACTCTGAAGCTCCACTCTGAAGCTCCACTCTGCAGCTCCACTCTGCAGCTCCACTCTGCAGCTCCACTCTGCAGCTCCACTCTGAATCTGCAGCTCCACTCTGAATCTGCAGCTCCACTCTGCACTCTGAAGCTCCACTCTGAAGCTCCACTCTGAAGCTCCACTCTGAAGCTCCACTCTGAAGCTCCACTCTGAAGCTCCACTCTGCACTCTGAAGCTCCACTCTGCACTCTGAAGCTCCACTCTGCACTCTGAAGCTCCACTCTGCACTCTGAAGCTCCACTCTGCACTCTGAAGCTCCACTCTGAAGCTCCACTCTGCACTCTGAAGCTCCACTCTGCACTCTGAAGCTCCACTCTGCACTCTGAAGCTCCACTCTGCACTCTGAAGCTCCACTCTGCACTCTGAAGCTCCACTCTGAAGCTCCACTCTGCACTCTGAAGCTCCACTCTGAAGCTCCACTCTGCACTCTGAAGCTCCACTCTGAAGCTCCACTCTGCACTCTGAAGCTCCACTCTGAAGCTCCACTCTGCACTCTGAAGCTCCACTCTGAAGCTCCACTCTGCACTCTGAAGCTCCACTCTGCACTCTGAAGCTCCACTCTGCACTCTGAAGCTCCACTCTGAAGCTCCACTCTGCACTCTGAAGCTCCACTCTGAAGCTCCACTCTGCACTCTGAAGCTCCACTCTGAAGCTCCACTCTGCACTCTGAAGCTCCACTCTGAAGCTCCACTCTGCACTCTGAAGCTCCACTCTGCACTCTGAAGCTCCACTCTGCACTCTGAAGCTCCACTCTGCACTCTGAAGCTCCACTCTGAAGCTCCACTCTGCACTCTGAAGCTCCACTCTGAAGCTCCACTCTGAAGCTCCACTCTGAAGCTCCACTCTGAAGCTCCACTCTGAAGCTCCACTCTGCACTCTGAAGCTCCACTCTGCACTCTGAAGCTCCACTCTGCACTCTGAAGCTCCACTCTGAAGCTCCACTCTGCACTCTGAAGCTCCACTCTGAAGCTCCACTCTGGCTGAACATAACAGTCTGCAGTTTCACACGTTACATTTGTGTTAGCTGCATTACGTCATAATTTATTGTCAAAGGCTGGTTCAAATATGTTCTTTCAATGTTTCAAGCTGTTTTCAAGCGTTCACGCTTTAGTCAGCCCACTACCGAGCAGACTGACCCGGACCCAGCCCAGTCCATCCAGGGCTTTCAGTGGCATTCATCACAGTGTCTCACCGGAAGGCGGGCATCAGAGAGAAGCGGGAGGGGGCGGGGAAAGGGGGAGGAGAGAGCTGACGACGGCCGGCCGGAGCAGAAGACGGGCACCAGGAAACAAGCGGGAGGGGGAGCAAGGGAGGTGCCGGCAATGCCGGAACAGACTCGGGGGCGTTCCCGGCGTCGCGTGACGTCGGCAAAAGCCAAAGAATGTCGGGAACGCCCCCGTGTCTGGTCCGGCATTGACGGACAGGCCCCTCGTCCAATGGCAAGGCTCCATTTACGGAGCCAGCCAATGAATGAGGAGGGCCGACCCAAAGCACACTACAATTCTCATCAGGTTTTCGCCTGCGCGAAAAAGATGCGCAGAGCGCATCTTTTTGGCGAGGCAAAACCTAAAAACGAAAGGGAAGCTCCGAGGTAAGGCGTCTGGGTCCTCTTCTAGGCGGGTCTGGGGTCTTGGGTCTTCAGGGAGATCCTCGGAGGTCAGGAAGAGAAAGAAATAAGGAGCCGTTAGTCCTGCAGGGCTTGTTAAAGCACAAACCGTTACCGACACCAGGGTCATGTGAGGCTGCAACTCTCCGTTGAGGTGCGGCCGCTCTTCAGCCACCTCCTGGGGACTCCACTAGTCTTCGGTCCACACGTCCTGTTCTTCGTTTGCCTGCTCGTCTTCCGCTCCGGTCCGAGTCTCCTGCCACAAGCTCGCTGCTCCGACGGCGTCTCTGTCTGGGCTTCTGTCTTTTCCCTGTTCCGGCGCTGGATTTGAGGCGGTACTTCCGGGGTCAGGGCGGAGTGCTTCCGGTAAAAGGTCTCTTCTGGTTGATTCCTGTAAAAAAGAGAAGGGTGGCGGTCTGGTTGTCATGGTTGCTTCCAAGGACGCCTCGGGGTGAGTGTCAGGGAAGGGCGATCGTCCGAGAACAGGAAGTCCAGGCGGGGTGCGCAAAGGAGTCGCATCACACTGCACCTCAGAGGTGCTCTCTCTCTCCCGCACACAAACCTCTCACTATTATTTCAATATGCTGTGTTGTGTTAGAAAAGTGGGCACTGCCGCTGCCCCTGCTGAATCTGTCTAGCTTGTTAGAGAAGCTTGGTAAAAAAACATTTTCTCTATACACTATTCAATTTTTTAAATTTTATTTCACTGTTAATGCTTGTTTGCATACATTGTGTGAGCGGAATAGTGCATGTGCATAAACCTGGTGAACAGGGCTCATGTTTGGTTTTAGATATTGTTAGTAGATATTGTTAGAAATTTGAGTTTCTGGTTGGCAGAGGCATGCACCCTGTCCAAGCAGGAACCACCATTCTAGAAGGGGTAAGTCACAAACACACCCTAAATTAAACTGTGTTCCCTCCCCCTGTAGCTTTTGCACAGAACGGTCTGACTTAACATGAGAGTCAATGTGTAGAGTATTTGTACAACACCTCAAACAGTAAAACAGTGAAAATACAACACAAAAAGATTCCACACCAAGATAGAAACAAACATTTGCAATGCAATAGGTCTCGCATTAATTAAGTTTGAGCTATTGGCATTGCTAAATATTGCAACACCAATTGCAACAAAAGTCCATAAATTGTAGGCCAAAAAAATGTATTGTATTTATTTTTGTAGCCACGGTGGCATGCTGCGCTTTAGATGAATATGTTTTAAAGTAAAGTGCGCCATACTGCGATTGCTACAATAGTTAATTGTGGATGCGTTAACAATTGATGTGTGCACTGATGGCTGGTGGTGTGTGTGCCTGTAGAAATTTTGCACTGATGGCTGGTGGTGTGTGTGCCTGGTGGTGTGTGTGTCTGGTGGAAGCGTGCACTGATGGCTGGTGGTGGGTGCCTGGTGAAAGCGTGCACTGACGGCTGGTGGTGTGTGCCTGGTGGAAGCGTGCACTGACGTCTGTTGGTGTGTGCCTGGTGGAAGTGTGCACTGATGGGTGGTGTTGTTTGTGCCCAGTGAAAGAGTGCAGTAACGGCTGGTGGTGTTTGTACCCGGTGAAAGCATGCACTGACGACTGATGGTGTCTGTTGAAAGTGTGCACTGACAGTGTGGTTGTGTGTGTAGTTGTGTGTGTGTGTGTGGTTGTGTGTATGTGGTTGTGTGTGTGTGGTTGCGTGTGGTTGTATGTGTGTGGTTGTATGTGTGGTTGTGGTTGTGTGTGTGGTTGTGTGTGTGTGGTTGAGTGTGTGTGTGGTTGTGTGTGGTTGTGTGTGGTTGTGTGTGGTTGTGTGTGTGTGTGTGGTTGTGTGTGTGTATGGTTGTGTGTGTGTGGTTGTGCGTGTGGGTGGCTGTGTGTTGATGTGTGTGTGTGGTTGTGTGTGTGGTTGTGTGTGTGGTTGTGTGTGTGTTTGTGTGTGTGGTTGTGTGTGGTTATGTGTGTGTGGTTGTGTGTGTGGTTGTGGTCGTGTGAGTGTGGTTGTGTGTGTGGTAGTGTGTGTTGTTGTGTGTGGTTGTATGTGTGGTTGTATGTGTGGTTGTGGTTGTGTGTGTGGTTGTGTGTGCGTGGTTGTGTGTGTGGTTGTGGTTGTGTGTGTGTGTGTGTGTGGTTGTGGTTGTGTGGTTGGGTGTGGTTGTGTGGTTGGGTGTGGTTGTGTGTGTGTGGTTGTGTGGTTGGGTGTGTGGTTGTGTGTGTATGTGGTTGCGTGTGTGTATGTGGTTGTGTGTATGTATGTGGTTGTGTGTGTGGTTGTGTGTGTGTGGTTGTGTGTGGTTGTGTGTGGTTGTGCGTGTGGTTGTGTGTGTGGTTGTGTGTGTGGTTGTGTGTGTGTGGTTGTGTATGTGTGTGGGTGTGTGTGTGTGGTTGTGGGTGTGGTTGTGGTTGTTTTTGTGGTTGTGTGTGTGGTTGTGTGGTTGGGTATGGTTGTGTGTATGTGGTTGTGTGTTTGGTTGTGCGTGTGTGGTTGTGGTTGTGTGTGGTTGTGTATGTGTGTGGTTGGGTGGTTGGGTGGTTGTGTTTGTGTGTGTGGTTGTGTGTGTGTGTGTGTGTGTGGCTGTGTGTGGTTGTGTGTGTGGGTGGTAGTATGTGTGGTTGTGTGTGTGGGTCACCTTCTACCTACTCCGCGGTGGACACCCTTGGGTCAGCTTGGAGGCCAGCATGTAGATGGGCCATTTTGTGGACCAGGCGGACAGTTTTAGAGCTGCATCTTGAGGCGTCGGGCAGGAGGACAGTAGACGCGGGCTGGTACCCACACATAGTACAGGGAGGTGAGCTTCACTCATATGTAGAAGATTCGCGACTACAGGTAACTTCTTTTCTGCATTATCGGAAGGTACCAGTCAGACTGTGCTGCTCTTATGCTAAGTGGGTTCCATGAAGAAATCCAGCCCAGTTCCTACTCAAAAGAGGGGTTCACGGGGCAGGTCTGCGGAATCAAAGGTTGCAACTAGTATTTTTTAACCAGTGAAGAATTTTACTAAACGATTTATGTACTAATAGTTCAGTTTGTTAAATTCTGATTTGTAGTGAGTTGTAATCATAAGTACCGCATCAATATTGTTGCGTTGGGTTGCGATTGAGCTGTGCTCCGATGGATTGGAGGCCATTGCAAGCACGGTGGCCGTCTGGGCAGAACTTTCCGACTCAAGCAGTCCAAGCACCAGGCCAGGTGGATATCGCCCCCCAGAATATTGTGATAGAAGAATAACATGGGCAGATATTGAGGGGCAGAATATTGAAAGGTAAGTGCATATAGAGTAGTGTAGAGTTTGTATTCTTAACTCTGCATCTATGACGTTGAAGATACATGTTCTGAGTAGGTACAAATATGTAGAGTTAGGTATAGAAAATCTAGACGTACTTACCTTATTGGTATTTTTTTTCGATATTTTATCCTTGGTATTGCGTCTCATGAATCTTCTGTGTTCGGTATTCAGGATGCACACCCCTGGGGGTCATGCTGCAAGGCACGCAGTTCTCTGCACCACCAGTACTCACAGTGAACAAATATTAATACTCCAGTCAAGATGATTAGAATTCTGTTCGAGCACCTAACTCTTTGACGCCCCTCCTCAGATGATCACCGTACGAAAGGAACACTGGCCCGGCGCCCTGCCCCCTCAGTGAGTGACATGTAGTTCAGTCTATGCGTCCTCACCGTTTATTATAGTGGCTTCTATTGGCCATCCCGTCTGTCTCTCTCAGGGATACATACATCATATATAGGATGTCAGGATGTATAGGCGGGTGATGACGGTGGCAGCTTGAGGTCTCTGTAGCGTCCCCACACAGCCTGGGTACCCGCCAATGACTACGCCACACATGGAACTTCCTATTATACGTCTTTATTCATGCGCGGGTAAGTACAAACCCAACATTGTAAACCAGTCTTCCTTGCATTCCACTCTAACACATACGTCACAGTTCTACGGAGTCCATCAGGAGCTAAAAGGGTTCCATCATTTCTAACTCGCAAGATACTACAGTATCTATATCGCTATATAAACTCTCATGGGTGAGCCTCCGCAGGGTCTTAAAGTCAGTTCGGTTGAGTGGGCAGCGCCAGGGTAGATGTAGCGTATGCTGAGACAAGTCCTCATCTCTGGGTCTGGACTGAGGCCCATGGATCGGTCTTATTGAGTGCCGTGTCAGACCTCTTTGTGACTGTGCCCGAGCTTCACTTTTCTGCAACTGCTTGAGGCCTTTGTCTTCAAGGTGCTTTACTCTCTGTATTTTCTCCACTATGGAATGTCCATGCTCTCCCTTGGTATGTGTGGAATGTTTAAATGGTTCGGAAAGGATTGTTGATTTCCTGGGAATTGTCCAGTGTCAGCCATGCCCACTGCTGCCCCGCGGGCGTAGTAACGGTACCGATGAAACAGCAACAAGCACAAAAAAAGAGTCTGCTGGTTCTCCTACCTGGCCTCCATTTTGTTGCCCCTGTGGAGAGGGGGTTTCTGGCCCCAAAATGTAAGACTGGTCCAAAACTGAGACCAGCCTCCTCTTAGCCCAGGGAAGCAACACTCCTTTCTGAACCGTTTAAGCATTTTCCACATACCAAGGGATAAATCTGGGTTTGTTATGTTATGTTATATTGATTTTATAAGGCGCACAGCTACCCAAAAAGGGTTTCCCAGTGCCAGCCTGAGGAACCAGAGAATCACAAATGATTGATTGAACAGCCAGGTTTTGAAACATTCACGGAAGTTGACATATATGGTTTCATTCCAGAGCGATATGGGGAGAGAGTTCGATAAGGTTGGGCCGAGACAGGCAAATGAGTGACCACTCATCCGTGAGAGTTTCACCCTGGGAACCAAGAATTTCCCCTGAGTAGTGGAGCATAACGGACGTGGAGGTCGGTAAGGGTGGACAAAGTCTTGTAGATATTGAGGGGCAGTGCCAGACTTGATCTTAAACATGTAACTCACGGCTTCGTTGGTGTTTCTTCCCCTGTAGGACGCCCTCGGAGCAGCACTGGGCGTTGTGGACACTGGAAGGTCAAATGTACTATTCTAACTTCAGTCCTAGAGTATTTTGGGACAAAGCAACTCTCCCCCAAATATTCCAGAAAGCTTATTTACTATCCTAACTCCTGTCCTGGAATATTTTGGGTAAAGTTATATATTGCTTAAATGTTTTTGAAAGGATTAAAAAGTAGTAATTTTGAATTAGAGAAAGTGCTGCCCAGAGGGCACCGCTCAGGGGAAAAAACTAGTGCAGTGACTATCTAGCCAGGAGTCAACTCTATGGTAGTATGCTCACTGATACCTGACAAAGGTGGGTGTCACCCTCCCTTATCTCCCCTGCACCATGGCCACACCTCTTATCCCACGCCATACTCCAATATGTTATGGTGAGAGATCTTTCGTAGGGAAAGTTTATGGAGAGGGTGGGTGGAATTCCCAAGGGCTTACCTTAGTCTCTGGGCAGGAGAGACTCTCTTAGCCGTGGTCTCCTAACTGGAGAGGGAAGTGTGTTGTCTGCGCTCGCTCGCTGTAGCAGGCCCTGGCTGACTTGACCCCCACAAGGCAGGGCTGCCTGTGTTGGAGATGTACAGTTTGCTTGGTGTTGTACTCGTATGTATGCTTGATTTGGTGTTCATTATTGTGTGTCTTATAGTGTTGGACTTCGAAATGTAGTCTACAGATGTACAAAGCATTTTCCCGGTCGCAAACGGTTCGATTCTGCCCAGTGAGCAGGAAAGGCAGCGGGCCCGATTCACAGAATGAACTTAAGACTCAATCCTAACTTACTACTATTTTGGTATTCACAGAATGAACTTACTACTTTTGGTATTCACAGAAGTTAGGATTTTATCTTAAGTTTTTCTTAAGACAAACTTAGGACAGATTTAAGACAAACTTAAGACAGACTTAAGACAGACTTGAGACACAATCCTAACTTCTGTGAATACCAAAAGTAGTAAGTTCATTCTGTGAATACCAAAAGTAGTAAGTTCATTCTGTGAATACCAAAAGTAGTAAGTTCATTCTGTGAATGTCAAAAGTAGTAAGTTCATTCTGTGAATACCAAAAGTAGTAAGTTCATTCTGTGAATACCAAAAGTAGTAAGTTCATTCTGTGAATGTCAAAAGTAGTAAGTTCATTCTGTGAATGCCAAAAGTAGTAAGTTCATTCTGTGAATGCCAAAATAGTAGTAAGTTTAGGATTGAGTCTTAAGTTCATTCTGTGAATCGGGCCCAACAACTCCAGACTTGTTGGCCTTTGTTCGGCCTTATTATGAGGCGCGGCCTGAGTTGCCGGGAAGGGAGGCCACATCACTGCCTCTCATCACCAACACTGTTACCAGCCGTGACCATGTTACAGCCCAATGCACTCTGGGTGAGCTTGTCTTGTTTATCATCCCTTGAACTAATTAGAATAACACCCCTGATTCCAATGATTTCTAAAAGTGCCGGAGAGCACCGCGGGCGTTTGTGCCCAGATCTGGCGCCCAAGGGCATGTTGGTGTTATAGAAAGCTCTGCACGTACATGCGCAGCCCCTTCTATCATACGGATCGCACCAGCGCACATGTTGTGCTGTCGCAATCCCAAGCAGCTGTTCCTCAGGTGAAAGAGGGTGTGGTTCCATGCACACGAGGGAGTCGTTTCTGCATATACAGATACGAGCACAGAGGCAAAGAAGCTGTCGGGAGACGCACTGACTATGCGCTTCGCAGAGATGCCGCACAGTTCCCCCCCTGTAGGCGCTCCTACTGAAGAGGTGCGGGGTCCGAGGGACCATGAGGCATCCTCCCCCTCCTCACACAGAGAGCTACCGCCGCCTGTTAAAGACAGAGCCCCGGTTTCAAACCGTGGCCCTGTCTTTCACTACTGCACTCTCCTGAGCACCGGCGCAAACTGACAGAGTGCACGTGTTATAAAGTAGACAGGAACAACTTGAAGCTTTTAAGAGAATTTATTATCAGCAGCACAGCAACAGAGAATGTAACTTCTTGGCATACAGGAACAGAGTAACTGACCTGATGCCTAGTAGCCAGAGGTGTTCTAAGAGAACACTCAAAGCATAACAAGGGGAAATTAAAGGTACAGTGTAATCAGTGTAAATTAACATGTCAATGAAAATGTAACACATCTCCTTTCATTAAACAGAAATAAACAGGTTACGAAACATAGTCATCAAATTTCTTGGGAACATATCTTTGTCGAAGAGACATCTTGACTCTAGATGCAATCGACTCCTTCGCAACTTGTTGTGAATAGGGATTCATAGTAAGATGAACACTGGGACATTTAGCAACACGTTTGCTGTTCCACAACTTGCCATCTTGGGTTATAACACTATTGCTAAACACTCTTACCACTTTCATTGGCTTGCCAAATTTATCAGAACATTTTGTTATCAAACCTGGTCTTTTGATCCTAACTAAATCTCCCACTGCAAAATTTGGAGTTCTGACATTCCATTTATTATCATACCACAATTTAGTTTTAGCTTGTTTACTTTCAACTTTCTGAGCAGCCTGTTCAACCAATTCCCTTGAAAATGATTTATTTGAACATTTATCTCGGAACCACCAAGGACAAATAGTTGAAGCGGGATCACGCCCTTTGAGAAGGCAGAAAGGACTAACTTCTGTGGTTGAATGGGGAATAATTCTATAAAACCAAAGTTTTTCTCTCAAAACAGTTTTCCAATTACTACCAGACTTACAAACTTCAGCAATAAACCCTTTCAAAACCCTATTAAAACGTTCCACTAAACCTTTTTCATGAGGTTCATAGAAAGACACAGTATGATGTTTAATACTATGTAATTTAAGGAAATTCTCCATTTCGAATGAAGTAAGTTGAACCCCATTATCTGTGACAATTGTCGAAGGACAACCCTCTCTGGAAAAAACTTCTTTAACCCCTTCGACACTCATGACGAGCTGAGCTCGTCATGTAACGCGGGTTTTTTAAAAGTGCCGCGCACAGCGGGAAAACTGCTAGCGCGCATGCAGTTAAAAAACTCTACAACCATATTAGTTGAGGCAGAAGAAACAAACTTTACTTCTGGCCATTTAGAATGGTAGTCCACATGTACAAAAGCATAACGAGAATCACTTGGAAGACACATAAACGGTCCAGAGATATCAAACGCTAATTTCTTCCAGGGAACAGTGGGCCATGAGGTATTTTTCAAAGGAGGGACACTGACTTTTAGCATTTTGTCATTTCCCATACAAACAGTACATTCTCTTACTTTGTGATTAGGGCTCCCGGTTTTCCGTTTAAATGGATTTTTACATATAAATACAGACTGAGAACGTTTTGTTTTTTGTCTGTATTTATATATAAAAACGGGAATATACTTACAAAGCAAATGCTCCTCCTGCCTCCGTGCTTCTCAGTAAAATACGGGTCAGAGGTGCACAGGGTCCGGCCAAAAGAAACCGGAATCTGCTGCCCTGAAACTGCTCCAGAGACAGGGTGGGGGATAGAAACTGGCAGCGCTGTGTCTGCAGAGACACTCCAGCACCCCTCACAGCGGCATTTCACGCAATGTAATTGTTGGAGCAGTGCGCAGCTGATGTCCATAAGAGGTGTGAAAACACCCCAGGACATCGGCTGCAGCTCCAGCAACCTTTTGTTTCTTGTATGAGAGGGTGAAGGAGGTTGATGTGGCAGGGCACGGTGCAGAAAAGCCAACAACAACCATTAGCATAAAGCCTGGCTGCCTCTCTGTCACTGTGCGCGCTGTTGGGCAGTGGGGCTGAGTGAGAGGTGAGCAAGTCAGTTAACATGACTTCATTTTTCTATTTAAAGTTTATTTAAGTGCTACTTAAATAAAAATAAAACCAAGAACAGAAATGACTGTTGCACCACCTGATGCCCTGCATTTTCTCCATAGTGTCCATAGCAAAGCACTATTCTCTACAGATGAATATGCAGGAATCTTTAGCTATTTTGGCGATTTACAATGCCTTGTGGGGTAGGTAGTTTTCTAGTGCACACTCTGATATTCTTTGAGCAGAAACTCTCTGTGATAGATGATTAAATGTGAGTAAAAAAGGTAGTAATGCGTTGACATTTTGCAAGACAGCTGCGCAAATGAGACCTAATCAAAATCACTAATTCACACATCTTTTCTTAGAAGACAGGGAAGAAATTTGCTCCCAATCTGTAAAGTGCACTTAGCATAGGTTCCAATTTAAAAAAACAGCTATAACAGCCTAGTGCAAGTGTACATGTCAATTTAAATAAATGTGGAAAAATACTAGCTTTAGCGTTTGTTTTACTTGCGTCAAAAATAAATGTGGATAAATACAGATAAAATGACCAGAAAATAAATATGGATAAATACAGACGGAAATGTGAGAAAAATAAATACCATAAAACCCGGAGCCCTATTTGTGATCAACCATGCGATCTAAACCTGGCCACCAGAAATAATTTCTTATTAACCTTTTCATGGCCGACATTCCTGGATGAGATTTATGTGCCAATTCCAAAATTATATTTTGTATAGCAAAAGGTGGTACACATTTTCCAGATTTAAAAACCAAATTGTTCTCAAGTTCCAGTTCACTAAAAACATTAAACATTGGCATAACATCTTCTTTCAAATACCTCTTATCAGGCCAACCCTCTAAAATGTATTTTTTAATAGTCTGTAAAGAAAGATCTTGGTTATCTGCAGACTCCCACATTTCCTCAGAAATTTCATCAAAAGAAGTTGATAATATATCTTGTAAACAAGTGACAACTTCAGTATCATCCAAAATTTTGCTACCAGAAGTTAAACAAGGATGACGAGACATAAAACCTGCAACCACATTTTTTTCCCCTGGAACATACTCAGGAGTGAAAGAATACTCCTGTATTCTAGAAGTTAACCTGGAAATACGTGCCGTGGAATTCCATCCTCCACCTGGAGAAATAATATTTACTAACGGCTTATGATCCGTTCTCAACACAAACTTACTGCCCCATATAAAGTTCCTGAAATGTTCAATCGCCCACACGCAAGCCAAAAGCTCTTTCTCTATGACCGCATACCTACGCTCCGTTTCATTAAGGGTGCGAGATGCAAAACACACATTCCACTCCTCCTTACCACACACTTGAGACACCACAGAACCAATACCATACATACTGGCGTCAACCGTGATTACACACATTTTGTTCAAAAAGAAAGGTCTAAGTGTTGGAGCTTGCAAGATATCTGACTTAATAAGCTCAAAAGCAGCTTGTTGTTCACTTCCCCAAACAAATGAATGTCCTTGTTTTAGAGGTTTCCTGAGAGGTTCCATCTTGGTTTCAAAATTGTTGACAAATTTACTATAATATTCGCACATTCCTACAAATGACAGTAACTGATCTTTGTTAGTAGGAGGAGGAGCTTTACTTATGCCCTCTACATTCGATCTTTTAGGTACAACACCATCCCCTGACAATGTGTGACGAAGATATTCAACCGAAGTTTGGAATAACTTGCATTTACTAGACTTTAAAGTCAAACCATTCTCTCTCAATTTCTCACACACAACGCAAATGCAGCACATGTTCTTCATTATTACTAGAGAAAATTAAAAATGTCATCTTGAAAACACTTAACAAAATGATCCACATCTCTGATAATATTATACATAACCCTTTGAAATACCGAGGCCGCCGAAGCTAACCCAAACAGCATTCTTGTATATTGAAAAAGGCCCTGGGGAGTAATAAAGGCTGTGAGGCATTTTGAATCATCGGTAAGGGGAATTTGGTGATAAGCCGATCTTAAATCGAGAGTGGAAAGAACTTTGGCACCCTCCAACATTGACACTATTTCATTTATGTTTGGAAGGGGATGACAGTCCATAATAATAGCCAAATTGAGAGCCCTGAGATTCACACACATTCTCAAAGATTTATCAGGTTTCCTAACCAAAACAATGGGAGAAACCCATTCCGCAGAATCTATGGGCTCAATAATTTTTTCTGAAACTAATTCATCTAGGGTTTTTTTTAGATCTTCCCTAACATTAATAGGCACACCCCTTAACCTTTGGTTTACAGGAATAACACCAGATTTAAGTTTAGTTTTGTGAGAATAGTTTTGAACCATACACAACTTATTTGAAAAGACATCCTTAAATTCTGATTTTATTAGATTAGTCTTCTTTTCATTAACCAGAGATATTCTCAACATCAATAGTTTCATCTAGCATAGCAGGATCTTTTGCACGGGGATTAAGTACAATCCCAAATTTCCTTTGATCCTTCGAACCAATTACATTCACCCCTTTAACTGCCACATAATGTTTAACCTCAACACACCTTGTTTTGAAAGTAATATTTACAACAAAATAACCTAACATATCTACCCTTGAACCATTGAAACTCACAGCACAAATTTCAGATGGAAGAATATCCGTGAAGCTTAACACTTGTCCCAAACGCTCATCAAAATATTCCTTAGTAATAATCGTCCAAGGCGAAGCAGAATCAGCCATGAGGTCAAGACTTACACCTAAAACAAACATTTCACAAATGGGCTTCTTAATGATTTGACAATCAACCGAATCATCAAGAATTGAAATCTCTTCACTAAGATAAACAACAAACGTCTTATTTTTCGTAGCACAATTATCACCACCATCACAAGCACAACTGCAAACTTTTGTAGACTCCTCAGTAACAAAAGCTACTTTACTTTTTGGATTTTGGACAAATTTCCTTACGTCCCTACACATTGTTGAGAAATGTCCTAATCTCCCACACTTCCTGCACTCTTTATTAATAGCAGGACACCCAGCATATGAAGCAACATGTGTTCTACTGCCACATTTAAAACATATCACCGATTTGTCAAACCTCTTAAAATTCTCTGAATTATTCAACCTATTAAAATTTAAGGCAGTATGCTGATTTTCATTAACTTGCCCATCCTTATGTTTAACCATACAAACTTCGTCAGAGGCTTCCGATTTGCTTACACTATGTTTTTTAACAGTGAGCATCCATTTTTCAGACTGCTCTAAAGATTTCGCAATTGCAATAGCCTCAGACAACTTAGGATCCCCAAGTCCCCAAAGACGTTCTTGTGTTTTTTTGTTCTTGACATGAACAATGATTTGATCCCTCAACATCTCATCGCACATACTTCCAAAGTTACAATGTATGGATAACGACCTTAAAGCAGTCATAAATTTATCAAACGATTCCATATCTTGTTGTGCACGAGTGTGAAACTTATATCTATTAAGAGCTGTATTCGAAACTGGTTTAAATCTTTTCTCAATCCTAAGAAGAGCTTCTTTATATACATTACTACCTTCACCTTCACCATCCGCAGGCGGAATGGGAGGTAAAGCCCTAAAAACCATCTGTCCTTCAGACCCTAAACAGTGTAAAAGTATACTTTTCTTCCTCTCTGCTCCCATACGTTCGCCATCAATTGCCTTCATATAGTTGAAGAACTCCTCCTTCCAACGTGTCCAAGGAATTGGAGAATCTCCCTTGTTTTGTAAAAAAATATCTGGTGGATCAAATTGCATATTGTAAATGAATTAAAATATAGATCCGTTGATAATCTGTAAGAATCCTCACTGATGAACAGACAAGGTATTTATAAACATGTGTTTCCTTTGCTTCTGGACAAAACGTGTTTCTATTTTCCTTGTCTTTTAAATTAAGAACTCCCAGAAAACAATCTCTTCTAAATATGTCCAAAATAAATTCTTCTCTTGTTCTTGGTCTAAATACAGCTCTTCCAAGAAGTTATTTTATAAGTTTTATTCAAAACCCCCCCAAAAAAAAGCGCTTCAAAAATACCTAAAAATAATCCGGCGTCAAAATCACTGCCTCCCGGTGAATAGTTGCTAAGGTAACCAAAATGCTTTCAAAATGGCCGCTACGCAGCGCGATTGCATCATGCCGCACTCAGCGTGATTACGTAATCCCGTACTTGCAACTTTGCTCCCGCGTTGCTTCAGGCTCTTACTGTGTGACATTTTAATCCAGCAGCGATATTTGGCTCCATTCTACTTCCGATTGTTGAACAAAGACGCTTGAGATGAGCGGCAATGACATATGTTCTGCCTCGCGTCGTCAGCCTGAGAGCACACTCAGAAGCCGGGGCAAGTAATTTAAAGGTAAACACAAGTCCCAAATACCTTTAAAATTTAGAAATTCAGTAATTCAGTGTTGGTAGGAGTCCTCGAAACGGCGTTTTCCTCATAAAGAATTAGATATCTTCTTGTGGATGAATAAACGATCCTTTTCACTCTGGTTTGAAAAATCAATAAATTTAAAAAAAAAATAATAAATAACTCCACACCTGTGCTGCTGTAAGTCCTAAACAAGAAAATGGTTTCTCCCTTGTCGCTAAATTTTGTTATAAAGTAGACAGGAACAACTTGAAGCTTTTAAGAGAATTTATTATCAGCAGCACAGCAACAGAGAATGTAACTTCTTGGCATACAGGAACAGAGTAACTGACCTGATGCCTAGTAGCCAGAGGTGTTCTAAGAGAACACTCAAAGCATAACAAGGGGAAATTAAAGGTACAGTGTAATCAGTGTAAATTAACATGTAAATGAAAATGTAACAGCACGTCACCACTGAATATAGTGGGGCAAATTTACAAGCCCCTGGCTCCACTTTTGCGTCACTTTTCCCATGTTAAAAGTGATGCAAAAGTGGAGCAAGGGGCTTGTAAGTCTGCCCCTGTGAATTTTGGGTAACGGTTGGACAGTCCCAGGCTTCCAACACACTGGCGCGCAATATAAAATCCCCAGGACCAGAGATAATCTGTGATGCCATGGAATGAGTTGGCCACTGTACCCCAAAACAAAACTAGATCGGGCCCACCTTGGGTGTGGCCCACCCACTTGAAGAGACACCCTTAGACAGCTAAGCATGTGACGATTGTAGCCACCGGTGGTTTGAATGGGTAGGGGTCCACTTCTGTGACATAAATTAATAAAAGAGTGGCTCTTAATCCTTTCCGTGCTGATGATGGAACCGCTCCGTCATCAGCCGCGGTGGCACTGTGCTGATGACGGAGCGGTTCCGTCATGGCCCGCCCGACGCGCCTGCCCGGCGCTGATTTTTTGCTCTTACGCGGCGCGTTCTATTAAGCGGGCGAGGCCATGACGAAACCGCTCCGTCATCAGCACAGCTCAACCGCGGCTAGTGACGGAGCGGTTCCGTCACCAGCATGGGCACGCCGCGCGGTCCCCCCGCCCCTTAGCACTGAGGCGGAATAGCCGCCGCAGCGATGCGGTTAAAGAGAGGGGCAGGTCAGGGCTTAGGAAATCTCTCCTCTAGGGGGCAGTGTTTCACTTTTTTGAACTGCATCAAAGGGTGACACAATTTTCCCGGGAGAAAGTTTGAATTGTTCTATTTTTCTTGTATAGTTGATACTAGGCCTGGGCGGTAAATTCCTTTCCGCTTGCGGAATTTGGGTAATTTCGCATTCCGCGGAGAACACGGAATTGCCAAAAATTCCGCGTTCCGCGGCTTCGTGGAATGTTTTGCATGTTCGCGCTTTCAAAATACGTGTTTGCAAGATATTTCCCCCCGAGCACGCAAACAGTGTTTGCAAACAGGAAAAAAGCATCGTGAATGGGCGGAACAAGCAATTCTGCGTGTTCGCAGAGATTTTTTACCGTTTTGCAGAGCTTTGCGTAGCGTGACTAACAAATTCCGCCCACCCCTAGTTGACACCCGCCTGAGTCCCATACGGGTTGATACCCCTTGGAGGTAGGGTGACCAGGTGTCACGGATTTGTGGGGACAGTCCTGGTTTTCCATCTGTCCTGGCAGATTTCAGGCACTTTCGCTCAAGACAAGTCCCGGATTTTAGAGCGGGTCGACTAAAAATGGGGAGAGGTGCCTTTTTATGTTTTCCAAAGCAGGGATAGTTTGCAGCTGTTATAAGAAAACAATTTAATTAACGGTATGCTACTTGCTTTAAAAATGACGGGGCATATTATCAAAGGGGTCTATCTCTGCTTTTTTGGCTTTAAAAGCCAAGAAAGCGGAGATAAAATTATCTCCCTATTACCTAGCTGTCGCTAACACCAGTTAGCGACGACTATTAGGAGATAGCGACCATCTTGGGCCCCGCTTTGCATGTCAGAGAAATTTATCACTAATGATATGCAAAGTGGGCGTGCCAAGATGTTAGCGACTGGAAACAGTCGCTAACATCGCTATCTCCTATTACCAACTTTTGGAGATATTCGCGCTAAGCGCGATTATCTCCAAAAGCTAACACCTGCCCTGAGCAGTTCTTAGCCATGTTATCCAATGGGAGGTGGATAACATGGCTAAGAGCATTAGCTCGGTAATGCATGAATATCGCTGACTTTACAGCGATATTCATGCATTGAGGCCGATTTTTATCGCATTTGTGATAAACCTTGGTAATACCAAGGTTTATCTGCGATAAAAATCGCCGCAGGTCAGCAATACATTTTTGTCTCTAACCAAGCAATAGCGATAAATATTTTTATGTATGTTCTTACCGCCTCTTATGTAATTCACTGCTGAGGAGCGCTGTCATTCTGTGCGCTAGGTTGAAGTAAAATTGTAGTCCTTCTTCTATTTTTATGAAATGGCCATTTTTTGGCTTTAAAATTCTGGTCACCCTACTTGGAGCGCTCCCTTGGGGACCATTCATGCCTCAACCCTGGGGCATAACAGAGCCCCCGCGGACGGGAGGAGGTGGGGGACAGGCTTCCTTGTTTTGGGCCCCCCCCCCCTTTACCATGTATTACATGGAATAAGAAATAGTTAAATGCTCGGAAAGCCACTCTCCCTTCCCAGCAGGCCCTGCGCCGTAGGGGGCCTCAATCTTTCAGGGGCCCCCATTGAACCCAAGATCAGTGAATATCTGTGTGATCCGGGAGACGCCGGGCCCCTGTCACAGACCGCAGGGGCCAGGGTGGCATCCTTTGGGGATACTGCCCAAGCCTGCAGAGTCACCCAGATGTTGGATACATCTGCAATCCTTTGCCTGGCCCAGTGAGCCCGGCCCTTTCCCATGGCCGGGTCTGTCTTATAAGCAGGGCCACTGGATGTATGTGATTGTGCAGCCCTGGCGATTCTCAAATAATTTAAAATCAGACGCCTGGTCTGGTGGCTCGGTGGACTAATGCATCCACTGCAGGGGCCTGTGTTCGACCTCCTGGTCACAGGTTCAAATCCCGGCGGGTCCACTCGAAGAACCGGGCCTTTGGGCCTGGGGGCGCGGGGCACGCCTGAAATCTTCGAGTTCACCTGCCTTGTTGCACAGAGACACGGAATACTCTGTTGCCGTAGAAAACCAAGTTTATTAGCTGCAGCTAAGCACAGTTGTCCAAGAAGTACACCACGTAGGTTCTCAGGAGACTGCCACTTTACTCCTCACAAGCTTTTATCGCCAAAATACATCTGTACAAACATACACCCAATGCACAAAGTTTTAGCCAATCAGAAGAGCCTTTCATCCATCTGAGGTCGATAAAATGAGTACCATTGAGTTGGGTAACAATAAGCATCTGTTGTTCAGCGCCAGGATACCTCGTTAGGAGTGAACGTGCGCTTTACAATGTTACAATTGAAGATTTTCCGCATTTGCCACACAATCCATCGCCTACCACATATTCTGCAGATTTTAACAAAAATTGGTTCTAGCGCAAACGTTTCAAAAGTAAGTTAAAATGCAATGACGCGTGTTGCCGCGCTGAGGAAGGGCCTTCGTAAAGGGTTACTGGTCACCTTTCTCTAGTTTATTGCTTTATTTGAGTGTTGAGCTGGTAGTAATGAGGTGCAACCAACGCTCAGACAGTGTTAATAAGTGACAAAGTGATGAAGTGATACTCTGACACAATGTGCCGTTCTGAGCCGCATAATTTGGAATTTTCGCACCATTATTCCCTCAGCCTGGCTGCTTCATTTTTCCCCCCTCCTGCAGCAAAATTCCAGTGGCCCTGGCTGGTTATAAGGACAGTATTTATTTCAAGCCACTGTAGTGTGAAATTAGAGAGACATTCTTAAATGTTATTAAATACGAAAATTCACACACCCCAAAAAAGAAATCATACAAAATGTGCACTTAGGAAGGGGCCTCTGTTCACGTGCCTTTATAATCTGTCAGTCAATATAAGGTGTGGAGAAAGGACGGCCTTTCTGTGCCCATGGGACGGCTGGCTGCAGGCCCAGGGCGGGTTGTAATCCCATTTGCTCGCCCCATTGAGCGGGTTATTTTGCCCGGGGTGGGGGGGGGGGTGGGGCCCCCAGTCCTGCAGCCTCTGAGCCCGGGGTGGGTGGGGCCCCCAGTCCTCGAGGCCTCTGAGCCCGGGGTGGGGTGGGGCCCCCAGTCCTGCAGCCTCTGAGCCCGGGGTGGGTGGGGCCCCCAGTCCTGCAGCCTCTGAGCCCGGGGTGGGGTGGGGCCCCCAGTCCTGCAGCCTCTGAGCCCGGGGTGGGGTGGGTGGGGGGGCTGGGGCCCTCCCAGCCCCCCCCCCCCCCAGTCCTCGGCTCCTTCCCTCTTTGGTCCTCCCTGGTTTGTAATCCCCGGCTCCCCCCCGCCCATGCAGCCCCCTCCCCTCCCTGGGCCCTCCTTGGCTCGGTGTCAGCCCCCTCCATTGCTCATTACTTCCGCCTTCTTGTTCATTGAGCAGGGACAGGCCTGTGCGTGGCGGGGGTCAGGGGTCAGCCTCGCATGGATTCCCGCCTCTGGGGGGGCCCCTGCACTCACAATGGGCCCCTGCAGCGAGGCCTGAGCCGATTAAATCGACCAAAACCAGCACACGCGCCAGGGCCCCGCCGCCACGCGCTAGGCCTGGGCGGCCATCTTCTTCGCTCCAGAGGCTGCGGCACGTGCCTGGGCCTTACCCACTCTGCGCCGGCTGCTGCTCAAAGGGGGCTGAGGGTCCCGAGCCTCACATGTCACTCTCCGGCAGGGTGGGCTGGGCGGCCATCCTTAATCCAGGCGCCGCGGCACGCGCCTGGCCTTACCCACTCTGCGCCGGCTGATGCTCAAAGGGCAGGGTGGGCTGGGGCCTTGTTGCCATACAAGCTGCTGCTGGGGCAGGGGGGCTGAGAGGTCTCGAGCCTCACATGTCACTCTCCGGCAGGGTGGGCTGGGCGGCCATCTTCAATCCAGGCACCGCCACACGTGCCTGGCCTTACCCATTCTGCGCTGGCTGCTTGTGGCCATACAGACTGAGGACTGAGGGGCCCAGGGTGCTGTCAGGGTGGGGGAGCTTGAGGGCCCTCTCAGGGCAGGGAGGGCTGAGGGCCCCGCAGGCTGATGTCTGGGCTGGAGGTGGGCGAGGAAGCCTCAAGGTGCCATACGGTATACTTTCATAAGATGGGCCGATGTGCTGCCGTCAAAGGGATGGCCGCCTGCTGGGGTCAGCACACCCCCATATCTGTAATTGGTTTTAAATAAAATAATCTTTTTTTTTAAATGCAGCCTGTTTTCCTTAAAGGAGAAACGTTTGTAAAGCTACCGCCTCCTATTATTTATTATTACTAATAATGTGTTTCAACGATCCAGAAGGAGCCGGGGTCCCTTGGGGGTCACTTTCCGTTTGCAAACAGGATTCCACCTCCTTTGAGGTGTCTGTAAAATAATAATGTTTTGAGTCCGCATTTCAGTTGCAAACATTAATATATGATTTGAGGCTATTTGGGAGGGGCGCCCTGAACACGCCCCTTCTAAATAGGCATTCCTTATGATTTCCTAAACCCATTTAGTGATCGCAGGGTTTGCGACAAGAGAACGCGCTAGTGAATCTGACCATATATTCCATGGTGGGAGATGACATCAAACTCATAGAGAGGTGCAGCCTCACTCACTCGTTGCAGTGCAGAACCGAGAGCTCCACTATAGGCATTGGAAAGGCAGAGGGCCAATAATGATTGATAATGTCCTCTGCTCCTCTCTTCCAATGTTTGTCTTTCACTCTTTAAGTTACATTATTTTACTCACTGTGGGTGTGATGCGCTCACAACATAGCTCTTCTGCATGGGCTGTACTAATTGTAAAAGGCCCTCTCACTTGTGGCGTGCACCTCAAACCTATAACTCAGGCAGAGGTCCAGTAATGACATCTCTAGCCCTTGCTTCATTTGAGCCGGTGGTTTCCAGTGCTCAGCACCGGCCCTTGACCATCAACACCGGCACTTTTCTTGAGCATCAGTTGAGGTCACATTCATTTACGGGGAGATTAAGGGATTTGCCCAGAATCACAGGATGTTGAGCTGATGCCGAGACTCGAACATTGTTTCCTAGGGCCAAAGTTGGCAGCTCTGGCCATTACGCCACATCCTTTCCCCACTTTCATGGTTGGTGGTTGGTTCTGTTTTAGGCAGCGCTAACAGTAGAAATGGGCTGGTGCAAACTGCCTCCTGACGAGAACCTGGGCACTTATTTTTTTTACAATTTAACTACTAGCCCTCGGCATTAGGCCGTAACGTTTAAACAGTGCAGTTTTCCGCGCTGTCAGCTCTGCGACCAACCCTGGTGTAATTTTCACTCTGGCAATTGTTGGCACTTCTGCAACGAGCGTCGTCCTTACCCAACTCAATTATATTTGTTTTATGTGATGCCCTCAGGATGTAGGGCGTGATGGAGCATACTAAGATGTGAACTTGTGACAAGCAGCACCCAGACAGATTGTAGCGCTGGCGCTCCCCCAGCTCAGCAACTGAGCTGTTTCATCGGCTCCAGCATGCCCTAACTTACATAATGGTCACACACATCTTAACACTCCACACCACATGTGACCGAATACAACCGCACCACAGCACCGCAACCACCACAGCACTGCAACCACCACATCACTGCATCCACCACAGCACTGCAACCACCACAGCACTGCAACCACCACAGCACTGCAACCACCACAGCACTGCAACCACCACATCACTGCATCCACCACAGCACTGCATCCCACCACAGCACTGCAACCACCACAGCACTGCATCCCACCACAGCACTGCAACCACCACAGCACTGCATCCCACCACAGCACTGCATCCACCACAGCACTGCATCCCACCACAGCACTGCAACCACCACAGCACTGCATCCCACCACAGCACTGCGACCACCACAGCACTGCATCCCAGCAAATCACTGCATCCCACCACAGCACTGTATCCCACCAAAGCACTGCATCCCACCACAGCACTGCATCCCACCACAGCACTGCAACCCCCACAGCACTGCATTCACCACAGCACTGCATCCACCACAGCACTGCATCCCATCACAACACTTCATCCCACCACAGCACTGCATCCCACCAAAGCACTGCATCCCACCAAAGCACTGCATCCCACCAAAGCACTGCATCCACCACAGCACTGCATCTGCCCAAAGCACTGCATCCACCACAGCACTGCAACCACCACAGCACTGCAACCACCACATCACTGCATCCACCACAGCACTGCAACCACCACAGCACTGCAACCACCACAGCACTGCAACCACCACAGCACTGCAACCACCACAGCACTGCAACCACCACATCACTGCATCCACCACAGCACTGCATCCCACCACAGCACTGCAACCACCACAGCACTGCATCCCACCACAGCACTGCAACCACCACAGCACTGCATCCCACCACAGCACTGCATCCACCACAGCACTGCATCCCACCACAGCACTGCAACCACCACAGCACTGCATCCCACCACAGCACTGCAACCACCCCAGCACTGCATCCCAGCAAATCACTGCATCCCACCACAGCACTGTATCCCACCAAAGCACTGCATCCCACCACAGCACTGCATCCCACCACAGCACTGCAACCCCCACAGCACTGCATTCACCACAGCACTGCATCCACCACAGCACTGCATCCCATCACAACACTTCATCCCACCACAGCACTGCATCCCACCAAAGCACTGCATCCCACCAAAGCACTGCATCCCACCAAAGCACTGCATCCACCACAGCACTGCATCTGCCCAAAGCACTGTATCCACCACAGCACTGCAACCACCACAGCACTGCAACCACCACATCACTGCATCCACCACAGCACTGCATCCCACCACAGCACTGCATCCACCACAGCACTGCATCCACCACAGCACTGCATCCACCACAACACTGCATCCACCACAGCACTGCAACCCCCACAGCACTGCATCCACCACAGCACTGCATCCACCACAGAACTGCATCCCACCACAGCACTGCATCCCACAACAGCACTGCATCCCACCACAGCACTGCAACCACCACAGCACTGCATCCCACCACAGCACTGCATCCCACCACAGCACTGCATCCCACCACAGCACTGCATCCCATCACAACACTGCATCCCACCAAAGCACTGCATCCCACCACAGCGCTGCATCCACCACAGCACTGCATCTGCCCAAAGCACTGCATCCACCACAGCACTGCATCCCACCACAGCACTGCATCCCACCACAGCACTGCATCCCAGCAAATCACTGCATCCCAGCAAATCACTGCATCCCACCACAGCACTGCATCCCACCACAGCACTGCAACCCCCACAGCACTGCATCCACCACAGCACTGCAACCACCACAGCACTGCATCCACCACAGCACTGCATCCACCACAGCACTGCATCCACCACAACACTGCATCCACCACAGCACTGCAACCCCCACAGCACTGCATCCACCACAGCACTGCATCCACCACAACACTGCATCCCTCCACAGCACAAGAATCGCAAATTGAGAATAACTTCCAATTCATTCCTATGGGCCTCCTGGCCCACAGAAATGAATGGGAAAGTATTCCTTAATTGCGATTCGCAATTTGCTAATCGCAATTAAGGAATTCTAAGGAATCGCAAAAAAAATGCGAATTTGGACATACATACTCATTTGCGATTCTCAAATAGCGATTTCTTAAAAATCGCTATTTGAGATTCACAAACGGGTATCTTGATACATATGGCCCTTAGACTTTTGTCGTAAGTCCAGCACTGCACATGGCCAACCACTGGTACTGCAACACTCTCCCATAGATAATAATGGAGGGACAGGCTTAAAATTATACTTCATGGGAAATAATGTTAAATTATTTATGATCGTTTAAAATGTAACGATAAATGTATGTTAAAAAAATAGTACACATTTATTATTTAGTTATAAAACATTTTAATGGCCTATTTTGAATGTAACTCCGCCATGGCCCGTGCCAAGTCCAGCTGCGAAAAGAGAAGGGCTATGAGTTGGACTAGCTACCCGACCATGTAAACAAGCATTGGAAATGCAATAGGTCTCGCATTAGAAAAGTTGGAGCAATTGGTCTTGTAAATGACAAATATTTTATTTATTTGCTGGTTTTTAAAATAGCTAAATTGATAGCTTTGTCATTTACAATGGCAATAGTTATAACTTTCGTGAATGCAACACCTATAGCATTTGGAATGCAACATGTTTTGTATTTACGTGACTTAGATGGCAGCTCTGGTCGTTAGGCCACATCTCTGTTGTGATCACGCAAGCAGTTGCCCTTGGACTGCTTGCTGTGTTGCCACCTTGGCTGTAGAGAGGGCGGGACAAAGGGTTCTTGCTGATTCTATTGTGATTGTAATTGCATCTGTTTAGCGCTTACTTCCCTCAGGGGAAGTTGAAGCGCCTTAGATTGCATCCAAATAGAACACAGGCATGCAAAACAGTAGTGAATGGGTCTGTGGGGTGCAAGAAAGGCACATAGCTGAGGTATACGAAGGAGCAAGGAATTGTGTGTGTTGTGTGCCGGGGCGTGTATAGAGAGAGTGTGTCTGCTTGTGTGTGCGCGGTGGGGAAGGGGGTTGGGGTGTGTGGAAGGGGGGTGTGCCCGCAGTTTTGCTGTTCCCAAGAGCTGAAAATCGCACCTGTTACTTATTACCGATTAGTAGACCTCGGAAAGATGAGAGGCTGGGTCGGTCCTGTTAAGATTTAAAGTCGTGGCGCGCAAGTCATGCACAAATAAGAGCAGCGAGCGCTTCTCTTACAAATCATCGATGTTAGAGCAAAAGGTCTGTAAAACAATATAATCAGTCAAATTAATATCAAATAATTTCATATATTCATCAGTTAAAGAGAATAAAAAGCAGATGGGATAGATCATTCGCGACTTCAGAGCGGGTCAGAATTTTTAATATCATTGTAAATGGGAGCAATTACGGCATTAATGCAGGACATTTGAGGACATTGCAGATCCACTTGATGCGGCTTGTGTAGGGAGTTGTTTTGCTTTACAGCTAGATTTACGCTACTTCACACGTGCTTTCATGTATGGGCATTGCTTCTAAGGTCTGTGTGCAACCTGCAAGACTCTGGCTCGAATCTTGGTGTCCCCCCGCAGCTTTTAATTATTGCTAAAATTCGTACCATTAAGGGCTCATTACAAAGTTTTTAACAGACCCCTTGAGACCGAGAGGGGTGGACGAGCTGCTCTCCCTGCTGCGCCCCTCACTTCCCTACTTATGACCGGGGGACTGTCACTGGTTTTCCATACCTAGGGCAGGGGAGGGGGCGGAGCGGGTTTAAAAAAAACAAAAAACAAGACGGAGGGAAGGCAGGCCAGCACTGATCTAGGTACTGTGGTCAGACAGACGGGTGATTTTATTAGAGCCACCCCGGTCACAATGGAAGGAGACACGTAAGTAATTGTATCGGATCGAGGACATCGTGGTCACGCCAATTCTGAATGAGTTCAGCAAATTAATGACATAAAAATATTCACCTGCATTACATTAAAACATCACAGGGAGCATAATTTTACTTAAAAGATGGGATTTGAAAGAGAACAGACACTCCAAGAGCACATGCGTGTTCTGTTATTTTTTTGTAAAAATCAGCTTTGATGCATGATTGAATAACTATGTAAAAAGACGGAGGGAAGACAGAGAAAGGGAGGGGGGAGGAGAAATGCGACACGGCGGGGAGGGGGCGGAGCGGGGGTGTAGGAGGAGGGAGAGCGGATTAAGGAGAGCGGGAGGAGGCAGCGAGTAGTTTAGCGAGCCAAGACGGAGGGCATTGCTGTGGGGAGGGGGGAGGAGAAATGTCACAGGGAGCATAATTTTACTTAAAAGATGGGATTTGAAAGAGAACAGACACTCCAAGAGCACATGCGTGTTCAGTTATTTTTTTGTAAAAATCAGCTTTGATGCATAATTGAATAACTATGTAAAAAGACGGAGGGAAGACAGAGAAGGGGAGGGGGAGGAGAAATGCGACACGGCAGGCAGGGGAGGGGGCGGAGCGGGGGTGTGGGAGGAGTGCGGCTGTGGGAGTAGTGCGGCTGAGGGAACAGACGGCGATTTCAGGCTGCGATGAGGGTGTGAAGCAGCAGGGGCTGCGGGAGGGTGGCTGGGCTGCCTTTGATGGAGGCTGGGCTGCCTTTGATGTGTAATGCAAGGCAGGCGGCTGGTGGCATGTGCACGCGCTTTTAATGTCAATGCGCTTGCGCATTGAGCTTGAATTTCACGGGCACTGCAAGGAATCGCCATCGACTTGCAAGTTGGTTAAAGTCTGTTTAAGCCCCTGTGAGAAGTTGGCCTGGTAGGGGATGTTTCCAATTCTGGACCCACCTACTACCTGACCAAACAATCCCCTTATGGTGTCTGGTTGTAAGTCAACCTTATTAGACAAGCTATCCTAGGGGTAGCATGGACTAAGCAGCCTAAAGGCTTAACTTAAGAGGTCGTGTTAAGCGAGCTGTTTTACCACATACAATCCTGTAATACCAAATGAAAGGACACCACACAAGTATATATTATAAAAATATATGTGTTTATTACTAAAAACAATCCCCAGTATTCTTTATGAATAAAGGGGCACAAGCGTTAAATCAAAAGCACTGTTTAAACATACAAAGTTGCACAATTATGGATGAGGGCAGGGGGCCACTCAAACCATATACTAAACAAGTGGTATAAGAGAGGCCACTCGAACAGTGGTTAGGCCTAGGGCCTAGGGAATCGCTGGGAGCAGTCAGGACAAGCAATGCTGAAGTCGGGAATGGCCCTCGGGATTCGGGAGATGTGCGGAAAGCGCACGCATGCACCAATGTTAACCAATGGTGCGTAAAAGTCAAATAGTTAAAGTTTAAGGACACTTCCGCTGAACCTAGAGGAACAAAACTTAACACACAGACCCTAGAGGTGTGCACCAGTGTGGGAACACCGGCGGAGCAAAGTTACCTCACCCACAGGAAGTGGGTGCACAGGGTCGAAGTGGCGTCGGGTTTTGACACGCAGGCTCTTGGTGCTTGAAGCTGAAAGGGCTGCAGGCAGGGTGAAGACGAAGTGTCCGGTGGAGTCCAAGGGTGGACTCAAGTTGTAGGGTACCTGAAAGCAGAGGGGACAGAGTCTGGGTCACTCAGCAGTGACCAGGGTGGAACCAGGACGGAACCAGGCAATGTCGGGCGCAATCAGGTGGTCGTCGAGGCGCTTCTCTTCGCTGTCACGTGGGCTCTGGGGCATCTGCGACGTCCAGGAGCAGGTCACGATCTGTCCCACGCAGGCTCTCACCGTCGGTGCAGTCGGCTTCCGGTTTGGAGCAAACAAGCCTTGGTAAGAGCAATCCACGCGGGATTGGAAGATGGCGTCTCACTCGGACCAGGAAGGTCAGAGTCGGGGCTCCCTTTCAGGGGAGCTGGTGTGGATCTGGAGCAACCAGAATCACGAGTCTTCTTTTGTAGTTCGTCGGCACAGGGACCACAAGCCAGCTGGCAAGTGACCGGGCCAACGCGTTGAGCCAAATCGTGCCAAAGGGCCCCACGCAGCACTCGTCGAGTGTGGAGGGCTGAACTTCGGCTCAGGAGTAGCTCAGGGTGGGGGCTTCTCAAACCCCGGTGTACAGCTTCGAGGGTCACTCGTGGGCTGCACGGTCAGCGTCTCGTGGTCACTTCAAGATGGCGTGCCCCACGCTTCCGGTCGCCTCCACGGGTCTCAGCTTTGCAGGGACTGTGGATCGGGCTGTTAGAAGCTGGGCAGGCTTGATCTCGTCGATCTCAGTCGCTCGAGTTCCGGCGGGAACTGCAACCAAGTAGACGTCGAGGGCTGGATGGTGCCTGCTGCTGCAGGGTGGTCACTCCTTGACCACAAGGGAGATTCTTCGGGCTTCCACGTTGAGATGGAGGGCGAAGGGTCCAGAATATCGTTTCAAATGTTTCTTCCAGGAAATCTGATGTGCATTGGCACTGCTCCCACTCTTATTCGAATCTGGTGGGCGTGATTACCTGCTAGGTCCCCTCCTATGGGTGGGACCCAGGAAGTGGGTGGATACACCCCCTTCCTTTGATCCAGGCCGCCCTGGCACGAGGGCTGGAGTGCCCCAGAACCGGTTTGGCCGGATTATGCAAGGGGCAGCCTTGTGCGCCCCAGGCAGTGTCTGGTTTCTTTCAAACCTCCCTGCTACAATACACTATCTCCTGTCTGGAGGGCGGTGACACCCTCCTGTGACAGGAAACCCTTTGTCCAGGACCCCCTTGACTGGGTTTCGGTCAGCTCCAGGGGTCCAGACATTTGTCTGTGGCAGAGGCATCCATTTTGTGGATCTTAAGGCCTTTGGAGAAATCAACCGCATTAAAGTGAAGTAACATGTCTTACCCCTCTAGAGGGGTGGAATGCCATCCCCGTCGCCAGAACTGGCGAGGGGATGGTATTCCAAAGCGTATGACACCTTACACGACATGTTTTGATAAAGCCAAACCAGAGTTGCTAAATAACCGCGAGGATTATAAGGCACTTAATAGTATATGGTATGGCATTATCCTGAAACAGCTTAGGGATTTGTTCCCGACGGCTGCAGACAGGCTCAGCTCATGCTAGAGCTCCATCTCACATAAAAACCATGCACCCAGCCTCCAGGATTGGTGAGGCCTGTCTATAGGAGTGGCTCACAGGTTTACATGTGTCCAGATATAGGTTTAGACATAGGTATACTATATCTAAGCAAGGGGTGTGTACACCACCTTACCCCAGCTGAGTGATCAGCCAGTTGTGTCAATTTAAGAACCAGCCAGGGGTGGCAAAAGATATGCTGCAGCCCCTGGTAGGCCTTAGTGGCTCCTGTGCCCTGTGCACCTATAGTGCATTCTACAGGGGCTGACAAGGAGTCCATTTCCAATTGGTATGTACCTAGGGTACATGGAATCCATTTTACAGAGAGAGCAGATGGCCTGGGGCCCTGATTAGCAGGGAACCAGGTCAACTAAGTCAAAAAACCAGCTAAACACAGGCAAAAAATCTGGGGTAACCATAGTCAGGTAGCCACCTTCCTACATAACCCCCCCCCAAACGAAAGGAGATAAGGCTATCCTTGGCCAGGTAAGCCTATATTGCCTGAGTGGCCATATAAGGAAGTACCTGCACTAGCATGGGTACCCCCTGTCTCATGGTCCACTAAGCAGTCCCTCACCCTTTGGGTATTAGAGGGTCTCCACCATAGGGAATCACTACCTTGGGTGTGTTTATGCAAAGTTAAAGGCTGGTTTGGATATGGAGTATTGAAGTGAGGCTCTACTAATTTAGGGCTTAGCTTCCTCCAATTATCTTCCACCATGTGTGCCTTTCTTTCTTTAACTGAGTTGCACTGTGCTCTCAGGGTCAACCTCTGGCTACCTAAAGCTGGAGGCTGGGTCCCTCTGTTTGGCTTGCTGGAGGGACAGTTCAGGTTTGGGCCCTTTGGGTCCCAGGTTTGGCTGTGCCCAACAGAATCCATCTGTGGGAGGTCCCTAACTGTTTTTAAGGGGGCTCCCTTAGGAGTTTTTAAAGTTTTCACCTTACTAGGGCTACTAGTTTTGGTGCACCTAATCTTTTGATGGGGGTGCTTTATTTGACAGGGGGCCCTCTGGGTCTCACTGTCCTTCTTGTCCTCTGCAGCCCTGGGCTGGCTAAGGCAAGGTAGAGAGGGGCAGGTTACCTGCTCCAGACTGGGTCCCACCTGAGAAGGGTCCACTGACATCAGAGGTTCTGTCAGGCTAGGCCCAACCACCTCTGGGGCAGTTCCTTCATCAGGGGTAAGCTCAGTTCCCTGAGGAGGCTGATCCTGTCCTAAAGTCTGGTGAGGGGGAGATTTCTCTTCCTCCTCCATGCTCTCAGTTTGTGTGGAGTTATCCATCATTTCAGGTTTCACAACACACGTGTCAGTTTGAGTTTGGGCTGTGGCCATCACAGCCCCACCAACCTTTTCAGGAGGAGACTCAGTTTGGGTTTCTGCTGTTATCATGACAGCTTTGCTATTCTGTTCAGGAAGAGCTTTTGCTAAAGATGGGGCAGGGAGTATCTCCGCCCTACCAACCTTTTCAGGAAGGACATCTTGAATTGGGGCTGTAGCCATTACAGCCCCACTAACCTTTCCATTGGAATTTACCATCCTAGAATGGATTTCCTGTTCAACCCCAGCCCAGGCTGAGATTTCTAAATCATTACCCAGTAGACAGTCTACAGGCAAGTTTGGGGACACTGCCACTCTCTTTGGGCCAGTGACACCTCCCCAGCTGAGACTTACTACTGCCATGGGATGATTTGTTTGGATGCCATCAATGTTTATTACCTGGTATGTGGCACCAGGTAAAAGTTGCTTAGAGGGGACTATGCCATCAGCCACCATGGTGATGCTAGCCCCTGTGTCTCTAAAAGCTTCAACTCTTAAACCATTGATGATGGGTTCTTGTCTATACTTGCTCAAAGTATTTGGGCAAGCAGAGAAGTTGGCAAACCCCATGCCAGCCTCATAAACAAGATCATTGGGTGATGGGGACCTGGATAGGCCAGGGTCCACCTGATTTCCAAAAGTAAACCCACCCAGATTCCTGGGTGTGCTCCCACTTCCTGGGGGATTACTGCTGACAGTAACAGGAGGTGTTGAAGCTGGCTTTGGGGGTATATTTTCTTTATTGTTATTCTTGGGACAACAGCTGTCTGTTTTGTAATGCCCCACCTGTTTACAGGGATAACAATAGGGTTTTTTCTCAGTTGAAGAAGTGTCTTGGGACCCACCCCCATCCTTGGAGTTTTGGGGCCCTGGGGAAGTCTTTTCTTTACTTTTATCCCCACCCTTATCTTGAGGCTTGGTAGACTCCTTCTTCTGGTTACTGTCCTGATTCTTAGGCCTAATCCTGGTTCTGACCCATTTGTCTGCCTTCTTTCCCAATTCTTGGGGAGAGGTCAGATCAGAGTCTACCAGGTGCTGGTGTAAGAGCTGGTTCTGACAATTACTTAGGATCTGCTCCCTCATAATCAAATTATACAATCCTGTAAAGTCATGTACTTTGCTGCCATGTAGCCAACCCTCCAGAGCCTTAGTAGCACAATCTACAAAATCAGTCCAGTCCTGAGTCTGTGTCTTCTGGGTGTCTCTGAACTTGAACCTGTACTGTTCAGTGGTTAAGCCAAACCCATCTATCAGAACACTCTTCAGGATTTTGTAATTGTTTGCATCCTCATGTCTAACAGTGAGGAGCTTATCTCTCCCTTTCTCTGAAAAGGAGTACCATAAGATTGCTGCCCACTGTTCCTCAGGAACCTGCTGTACCATGCAGGCTCTCTCAAGAGCAGTCATCCATTTGTGGATGTCATCCCCTTCTTTGAAGGGGGGCACAATCTTTGTCAGGTTTCTACTATCATAGGACCTGGGTTTCTCTTTAGGAATATTGCTGCCACCAGTGGCATCTAAGCCACACAATTTCTGCTCTCTTGCCAAGGCAAGTTTAGCTTGAGCCAAGGCTACCTCCTCCCTCTCTATCTGGAGTTTGACAGCCCTCATTCTGGCCCTATGCTCTAACTTTTGAGAAGCATTCATGCCTCTCTGTGATTCCCTGGAGGCACTAGAAACATGAGAGTCCCCTGAGGGAGATCTCACTCTTCTGTTGCCTGGGAGAATAACATGTTGGGTTCTGGGGAGGTGCTGGCCCTCTCCATTCCCCAGTAGGTCCAAGTTGGCCTGGCTAAGCCTACCAACTGGAACCTGGCTACCCTGATCCTGTACTTCTAAGTCCTCAACTTCTGAGTCCTCATCCAAGTCATCATCATCCTCCTCTTCAGGGGGATCAACTGCAGGGGGGTTCCCTTCAGTTCCTGTATCTAGGGAAGCTGCTTTTGCCCTCTCTAAGTCATCCTGTTCTAGGAGTCCTATCAGGATTAGGCAGGTGGGGCTTCTGCCCCTTTTTAACCCTCTTGCTTTGCACAAGACAATCAAGTCTCTGCGGGTTAGTTTGTCATATCCAGAAGTTGCCTGGGTAGGGTCAACTGTCACAGGACTAGACCCTGAGGCCTTTCCTGTGTCGGACATGGTTACTAGTGAGGTGTAAGTGGTGCACTTACCTACACTAAGTGTTTTCCTACTGGACCTTGCTAGTGAGTTGTAGTCAGGGGTGTGCTACTCCCTTCAACCTACAACTACTAAGTTCAGTAGAACTTAATATGCTAAGCTTTTGATTTTATATGTACCTAGAGGTACTTGATGTGATCTTTCAATTTGATATAAAGATTGCAATGGTAAAACAACAGCAAGCTCAAATCCGCACCGCTGCTCACCAATGTGAGAAGTTGGCCTGGTAGGGGATGTTTCCAATTCTGGACCCACCTACTACCTGACCAAACAATCCCCTTATGGTGTCTGGTTGTAAGTCAACCTTATTAGACAAGCTATCCTAGGGGTAGCATGGACTAAGCAGCCTAAAGGCTTAACTTAAGAGGTCGTGTTAAGCGAGCTGTTTTACCACATACAATCCTGTAATACCAAATGAAAGGACACCACACAAGTATATATTATAAAAATATATGTGTTTATTACTAAAAACAATCCCCAGTATTCTTTATGAATAAAGGGGCACAAGCGTTAAATCAAAAGCACTGTTTAAACATACAAAGTTGCACAATTATGGATGAGGGCAGGGGGCCACTCAAACCATATACTAAACAAGTGGTATAAGAGAGGCCACTCGAGCAGTGGTTAGGCCTAGGGCCTAGGGAATCGCTGGGAGCAGTCAGGACAAGCAATGCTGAAGTCGGGAATGGCCCTCGGGATTCGGGAGATGTGCGGAAAGCGCACGCATGCACCAATGTTAACCAATGGTGCGTAAAAGTCAAATAGTTAAAGTTTAAGGACACTTCCGCTGAACCTAGAGGAACAAAACTTAACACACAGACCCTAGAGGTGTGCACCAGTGTGGGAACACCGGCGGAGCAAAGTTACCTCACCCACAGGAAGTGGGTGCACAGGGTCGAAGTGGCGTCGGGTTTTGACACGCAGGCTCTTGGTGCTTGAAGCTGAAAGGGCTGCAGGCAGGGTGAAGACGAAGTGTCCGGTGGAGTCCAAGGGTGGACTCAAGTTGTAGGGTACCTGAAAGCAGAGGGGACAGAGTCTGGGTCACTCAGCAGTGACCAGGGTGGAACCAGGACGGAACCAGGCAATGTCGGGCGCAATCAGGTGGTCGTCGAGGCGCTTCTCTTCGCTGTCACGTGGGCTCTGGGGCATCTGCGACGTCCAGGAGCAGGTCACGATCTGTCCCACGCAGGCTCTCACCGTCGGTGCAGTCGGCTTCCGGTTTGGAGCAAACAAGCCTTGGTAAGAGCAATCCACGCGGGATTGGAAGATGGCGTCTCACTCGGACCAGGAAGGTCAGAGTCGGGGCTCCCTTTCAGGGGAGCTGGTGTGGATCTGGAGCAACCAGAATCACGAGTCTTCTTTTGTAGTTCGTCGGCACAGGGACCACAAGCCAGCTGGCAAGTGACCGGGCCAACGCGTTGAGCCAAATCGTGCCAAAGGGCCCCACGCAGCACTCGTCGAGTGTGGAGGGCTGAACTTCGGCTCAGGAGTAGCTCAGGGTGGGGGCTTCTCAAACCCCGGTGTACAGCTTCGAGGGTCACTCGTGGGCTGCACGGTCAGCGTCTCGTGGTCACTTCAAGATGGCGTGCCCCACGCTTCCGGTCGCCTCCACGGGTCTCAGCTTTGCAGGGACTGTGGATCGGGCTGTTAGAAGCTGGGCAGGCTTGATCTCGTCGATCTCAGTCGCTCGAGTTCCGGCGGGAACTGCAACCAAGTAGACGTCGAGGGCTGGATGGTGCCTGCTGCTGCAGGGTGGTCACTCCTTGACCACAAGGGAGATTCTTCGGGCTTCCACGTTGAGATGGAGGGCGAAGGGTCCAGAATATCGTTTCAAATGTTTCTTCCAGGAAATCTGATGTGCATTGGCACTGCTCCCACTCTTATTCGAATCTGGTGGGCGTGATTACCTGCTAGGTCCCCTCCTATGGGTGGGACCCAGGAAGTGGGTGGATACACCCCCTTCCTTTGATCCAGGCCGCCCTGGCACGAGGGCTGGAGTGCCCCAGAACCGGTTTGGCCGGATTATGCAAGGGGCAGCCTTGTGCGCCCCAGGCAGTGTCTGGTTTCTTTCAAACCTCCCTGCTACAATACACTATCTCCTGTCTGGAGGGCGGTGACACCCTCCTGTGACAGGAAACCCTTTGTCCAGGACCCCCTTGACTGGGTTTCGGTCAGCTCCAGGGGTCCAGACATTTGTCTGTGGCAGAGGCATCCATTTTGTGGATCTTAAGGCCTTTGGAGAAATCAACCGCATTAAAGTGAAGTAACATGTCTTACCCCTCTAGAGGGGTGGAATGCCATCCCCGTCGCCAGAACTGGCGAGGGGATGGTATTCCAAAGCGTATGACACCTTACACGACATGTTTTGATAAAGCCAAACCAGAGTTGCTAAATAACCGCGAGGATTATAAGGCACTTAATAGTATATGGTATGGCATTATCCTGAAACAGCTTAGGGATTTGTTCCCGACGGCTGCAGACAGGCTCAGCTCATGCTAGAGCTCCATCTCACATAAAAACCATGCACCCAGCCTCCAGGATTGGTGAGGCCTGTCTATAGGAGTGGCTCACAGGTTTACATGTGTCCAGATATAGGTTTAGACATAGGTATACTATATCTAAGCAAGGGGTGTGTACACCACCTTACCCCAGCTGAGTGATCAGCCAGTTGTGTCAATTTAAGAACCAGCCAGGGGTGGCAAAAGATATGCTGCAGCCCCTGGTAGGCCTTAGTGGCTCCTGTGCCCTGTGCACCTATAGTGCATTCTACAGGGGCTGACAAGGAGTCCATTTCCAATTGGTATGTACCTAGGGTACATGGAATCCATTTTACAGAGAGAGCAGATGGCCTGGGGCCCTGATTAGCAGGGAACCAGGTCAACTAAGTCAAAAAACCAGCTAAACACAGGCAAAAAATCTGGGGTAACCATAGTCAGGTAGCCACCTTCCTACAGCCCCCATAGTCTCGCAAGCTCAATGCGCATGCGCATTGACAGGCAAGACCTAAAAAGGTAAAAACTAAACTTTCCTGAGCACTTGTTCAGTCACTACTTCCAAACGCGAAGCGCCTAAAGTCAATCCAGCTCAGGCCTACGCTATATACATAACCCAGTCACTATGCAGTATTAGGAAGAAGGTCTGATGCGCCCATTTTAAAAAAGAGTTGATGAATGGCGGGAAAGCACAGAGATACAGACAGGCTCTCTCTGATGGAATAAGTTCAACAAAGTTGACTTGCTTACAAAAAAGTGAAACGTGAAAAGTTACAGCAGCGGTAAAAATAGAGCAGTCTAAAGAAAAAGACATTTCCGAACAGACGCATGCGCATGGCGTGCAGTCGACCTTAGGAGACGAGATTGTTTGGATGGGAAACATGTTTACATTTTTGTGCTCTTCCCCAGAATTCTGCCTTGAAAGTTTGCTTCCAACTCTTCGCACCCTTTTCTTTGCAGCTTGCAACATCCTCGGCCCTTTGAATGCTGCCCTCCCACACTATACAGATGTTAATGAACATGCTTTGCTAGGTCTATATGTATTTTATGGCCAACTCTGAAAACGGTCTATGTTCTCTCCCTGTTGTTATGGTGGATAACGGATTAAATAGTCTCAATTTTATAGTTTCTTCCATTTACTGCTGTATTCCAATGTTCTTCAATAAAAAGGAAAAAGAAAAAGCCAATTAAAGGGAAAAAAACCGCTGATCATATGGCTGGACTCTCGAGCTGGGTGGTTACAATGTTCTTCTGCGGCCCTTGAGGACTCTTGGCGTTTGGTCAAGCACTGTAGTAGGTTAGTATGTCAGGATATACTGGCACCCGAGAGAGATAGATCAGAGGAATGGGTAAAGAAGTGTGACAAAGAGAGGGATCAGAGGAATGGGTAAAGAAGTGTGACAAAGAAATGATCTAAGGAAAGGGTAAAGAAGTGTGACAAAGAGATGGATATGAGGAATGGGTAAAGAAGTGTGACAAAGAAATGGATCTGAGGAAAGGGTAAAGAAGTGTGACAAAGAGATGGATATGAGGAATGGGTAAAGAAGTGTGACAAAGAAATGGATCTGAGGAATGGGTAAAGAAGTGTGACAAAGATGGATCTGAGGAATGAGTAAAGAAGTGTGACAAAGAGATGGATCTGAGGAATGGGTAAAGAAGTGTGACAAAGATGGATCTGAGGAATGGGTAAAGAAGTGTGACAAAGATGGATCTGAGGAATGAGTAAAGAAGTGTGACAAAGAGATGGATCTGAGGAATGGGTAAAGAAGTGTGACAAAGATGGATCTGAGGAATGGGTAAAGAAGTGTGACAAAGATGGATCTGAGGAATGAGTAAAGAAGTGCCACAGAGATGGATCTGAGGAATGTGTAAAGAAGTGTGACAAAGAGATGGATCTGAGGAATGGGTAAAGAAGTGTGACAAAGAGATGGATCTGAGGAATGTGTAAAGAAGTGTGACAAAGAGATGGATCTGAGGAAAGGGTAAAGAAGTGTGACAAAGAGATGGATCTGAGGAAAGGGTAAAGAAGTGTGACAAAGAGATGGATCTGAGGAATGGATAAAGAAGTGTGACAAAGAGATGGATCTGAGGAAAGGGTAAAGAAGTGTGACAAAGAGATGGATATGAGGAATGGGTAAAGAAGTGTGACAAAGAAATGGATCTGAGGAAAGGGTAAAGAAGTGTGACAAAGAGATGGATATGAGGAATGGGTAAAGAAGTGTGACAAAGAAATGGATCTGAGGAATGGGTAAAGAAGTGTGACAAAGATGGATCTGAGGAATGAGTAAAGAAGTGTGACAAAGAGATGGATCTGAGGAATGGGTAAAGAAGTGTGACAAAGATGGATCTGAGGAATGGGTAAAGAAGTGTGACAAAGATGGATCTGAGGAATGAGTAAAGAAGTGTGACAAAGAGATGGATCTGAGGAATGGGTAAAGAAGTGTGACAAAGATGGATCTGAGGAATGGGTAAAGAAGTGTGACAAAGAGATGGATCTGAGGAATGTGTAAAGAAGTGTGACAAAGAGATGGATCTGAGGAAAGGGTAAAGAAGTGTGACAAAGAGATGGATCTGAGGAATGGGTAAAGAAGTGTGACAAAGAGATGGATCTGAGGAATGGGTAAAGAAGTGTGACAAAGAAATGATCTAAGGAATGGATAAAGAAGTGTGACAGATGGATCTGAGGAATGTGTAAAGAAGTGTGACAAAGATGGATCTGAGGAAAGGGTAAAGAAGTGTGACAAAGAGATGGATCTGAGGAATGAGTAAAGAAGTGTGACAAAGAAATGATCTAAGGAATGGATAAAGAAGTGTGACAGATGGATCTGAGGAATGGGTAAAGAAGTGTGACAAAGATGGATCTGAGGAATGAGTAAAGAAGTGTGACAAAGAAATGATCTAAGGAATGGATAAAGAAGTGTTACAGATGGATCTGAGGAATGGGTAAAGAAGTGTGACAAAGAGATGGATCTGAGGAATGTGTAAAGAAGTGCGACGGAGATGGATCTGAGGAATGGGTAAAGAAGTGTGACAAAGAGATGGATCTGAGGAATGTGTAAAGAAGTGCGACAGAGATGGATCTGAGGAATGTGTAAAGAAGTGTGACAAAGAGATGGATCTGAGGAATGTGTAAAGAAGTGCGACAAAGATGGATCTGAGGAAAGGGTAAAGAAGTGTGACAAAGAGATGGATCTGAGGAATGTGTAAAGAAGTGTGACAAAGAGATGGATCTGAGGAAAGGGTAAAGAAGTGTGACAAAGAGATGGATCTGAGGAATGGGTAAAGAAGTGTGACAAAGAGATGGATCTGAGGAAAGGGTAAAGAAGTGTGACAAAGAGATGGATCTGAGGAATGTGTAAAGAAGTGTGACAAAGAGATGGATCTGAGGAATGGGTAAAGAAGTGTGACAAAGATGGATCTGAGGAATGGGTAAAGAAGTGTGACAAAGAGATGGATCTGAGGAATGGGTAAAGAAGTGTGACAAAGATGGATCTGATGAAAGGGTAAAGAAGTGTGACAAAGAGATGGATCTGAGGAATGAGTAAAGAAGTGTGACAAAGAGATGGATCTGAGGAACATGTAAAGAAGTGTGACAAAGAGATGGATCTGAGGAATGTGTAAAGAAGTGTGACAAAGAGATGGATCTGAGGAATGAGTAAAGTAGTGCCACAGAGATGGATCTGAGGAATGTGTAAAGAAGTGTGACAAAGAGATGGATCTGAGGAATGGGTAAAGAAGTGCGACAGAGATGGATCTGAGGAATGTGTAAAGAAGTGTGACAAAGAGATGGATCTGAGGAATGGGTAAAGAAGTGTGACAAAGATGGATCTGAGGAATGGGTAAAGAAGTGTGACAAAGATGGATCTGAGGAATGAGTAAAGAAGTGCCACAGAGATGGATCTGAGGAATGTGTAAAGAAGTGTGACAAAGAGATGGATCTGAGGAATGTGTAAAGAAGTGTGACAAAGATGGATCTGAGGAATGGGTAAAGAAGTGTGACAAAGATGGATCTGAGGAATGGGTAAAGAAGTGTGACAAAGAGATGGATCTGAGGAATGGGTAAAGAAGTGTGACAAAGAGATGGATCTGAGGAATGTGTAAAGAAGTGTGACAAAGAGATGGATCTGAGGAATGTGTAAAGAAGTGTGACAAAGAGATGGATCTGAGGAAAGGGTAAAGAAGTGTGACAAAGAGATGGATCTGAGGAATGGGTAAAGAAGTGTGACAAAGATGGATCTGAGGAAAGGGTAAAGAAGTGTGACAAAGAGATGGATCTGAGGAATGAGTAAAGAAGTGTGACAAAGATGGATCTGAGGAATGAGTAAAGAAGTGCCACAGAGATGGATCTGAGGAATGTGTAAAGAAGTGTGACAAAGAAATGATCTAAGGAATGTGTAAAGAAGTGTGACAAAGAGATGGATCTGAGGAATGTGTAAAGAAGTGTGACAAAGAGATGGATCTGAGGAATGTGTAAAGAAGTGTGACAAAGAGATGGATCTGAGGAAAGGGTAAAGAAGTGTGACAAAGAGATGGATCTGAGGAATGGGTAAAGAAGTGTGACAAAGATGGATCTGAGGAAAGGGTAAAGAAGTGTGACAAAGAGATGGATCTGAGGAATGAGTAAAGAAGTGTGACAAAGATGGATCTGAGGAATGAGTAAAGAAGTGCCACAGAGATGGATCTGAGGAATGTGTAAAGAAGTGTGACAAAGAAATGATCTAAGGAATGTGTAAAGAAGTGTGACAAAGATGGATCTGAGGAATGTGTAAAGAAGTGTGACAAAGAGATGGATCTGAGGAATGTGTAAAGAAGTGTGACAAAGAGATGGATCTGAGGAATGAGTAAAGAAGTGTGACAAAGAGATGGATCTGAGGAATTTGTAAAGAAGTGTGACAAAGAGATGGATCTGAGGAATGTGTAAAGAAGTGTGACAAAGAGATGGATCTGAGGAATGTGTAAAGAAGTGTGACAAAGAGATGGATCTGAGGAATGAGTAAAGAAGTGTGACAAAGAGATGGATCTGAGGAATGTGTAAAGAAGTGTGACAAAGAGATGGATCTGAGGAATGTGTAAAGAAGTGTGACAAAGAGATGGATCTGAGGAATGTGTAAAGAAGTGTGACAAAGAGATGGATCTGAGGAAAGGGTAAAGAAGTGTGACAAAGAGATGGATCTGAGGAATGTGTAAAGAAGTGTGACAAAGAGATGGATCTGAGGAATGAGTAAAGAAGTGCCACAGAGATGGATCTGAGGAATGTGTAAAGAAGTGTGACAAAGAGATGGATCTGAGGAATAGGTAAAGAAGTGCGACAGAGATGGATCTGAGGAATGTGTAAAGAAGTGTGACAAAGAGATGGATCTGAGGAATGGGTAAAGAAGTGTGACAAAGATGGATCTGAGGAATGGGTAAAGAAGTGTGACAAAGATGGATCTGAGGAATGAGTAAAGAAGTGCCACAGAGAGGGATCTGAGGAATGTGTAAAGAAGTGTGACAAAGAGATGGATCTGAGGAATGTGTAAAGAAGTGTGACAAAGATGGATCTGAGGAATGGGTAAAGAAGTGTGACAAAGATGGATCTGAGGAATGGGTAAAGAAGTGTGACAAAGAGATGGATCTGAGGAATGGGTAAAGAAGTGTGACAAAGAGATGGATCTGAGGAATGTGTAAAGAAGTGTGCCACAGAGATGGATCTGAGGAATGTGTAAAGAAGTGTGACAAAGAGATGGATCTGAGGAAAGGGTAAAGAAGTGTGACAAAGAGATGGATCTGAGGAATGTGTAAAGAAGTGTGACAAAGAGATGGATCTGAGGAATGAGTAAAGAAGTGTGACAAAGAGATGGATCTGAGGAATGTGTAAAGAAGTGTGACAAAGAGATGGATCTGAGGAATGTGTAAAGAAGTGTGACAAAGAGATGGATCTGAGGAATGTGTAAAGAAGTGTGACAAAGAGATGGATCTGAGGAATGTGTAAAGAAGTGTGACAAAGAGATGGATCTGAGGAAAGGGTAAAGAAGTGTGACAAAGAGATGGATCTGAGGAATGTGTAAAGAAGTGTGACAAAGAGATGGATCTGAGGAATGAGTAAAGAAGTGCCACAGAGATGGATCTGAGGAATGTGTAAAGAAGTGTGACAAAGAGATGGATCTGAGGAATAGGTAAAGAAGTGCGACAGAGATGGATCTGAGGAATGTGTAAAGAAGTGTGACAAAGAGATGGATCTGAGGAATGGGTAAAGAAGTGTGACAAAGATGGATCTGAGGAATGGGTAAAGAAGTGTGACAAAGATGGATCTGAGGAATGAGTAAAGAAGTGCCACAGAGAGGGATCTGAGGAATGTGTAAAGAAGTGTGACAAAGAGATGGATCTGAGGAATGTGTAAAGAAGTGTGACAAAGATGGATCTGAGGAATGGGTAAAGAAGTGTGACAAAGATGGATCTGAGGAATGGGTAAAGAAGTGTGACAAAGAGATGGATCTGAGGAATGGGTAAAGAAGTGTGACAAAGAGATGGATCTGAGGAATGTGTAAAGAAGTGTGCCACAGAGATGGATCTGAGGAATGTGTAAAGAAGTGTGACAAAGAGATGGATCTGAGGAAAGGGTAAAGAAGTGTGACAAAGAGATGGATCTGAGGAATGTGTAAAGAAGTGTGACAAAGATGGATCTGAGGAATGTGTAAAGAAGTGTGACAAAGAGATGGATCTGAGGAATGTGTAAAGAAGTGTGACAAAGAGATGGATCTGAGGAATGAGTAAAGAAGTGTGACAAAGATGGATCTGAGGAATGGGTAAAGAAGTGTGACAAAGAGATGGATCTGAGGAATGGGTAAAGAAGTGTGACAAAGAGATGGATCTGAGGAATGGGTAAAGAAGTGTGACAAAGAGATGGATCTGAGGAAAGGGTAAAGAAGTGTGACAAAGATGGATCTGAGGAAAGGGTAAAGAAGTGTGACAAAGAGATGGATCTGAGGAATGAGTAAAGAAGTGTGACAAAGAGATGGATCTGAGGAATGAGTAAAGAAGTGTGACAAAGATGGATCTGAGGAATGAGTAAAGAAGTGCCACAGAGATGGATCTGAGGAATGTGTAAAGAAGTGTGACAAAGAGATGGATCTGAGGAAAGGGTAAAGAAGTGTGACAAAGAGATGGATCTGAGGAAAGGGTAAAGAAGTGTGACAAAGAGATGGATCTGAGGAATGGGTAAAGAAGTGTGACAAAGATGGATCTGAGGAATGAGTAAAGAAGTGCCACAGAGATGGATCTGAGGAATGGGTAAAGAAGTGTGACAAAGAGATGGATCTGAGGAAAGGGTAAAGAAGTGTGACAAAGAGATGGATCTGAGGAATGGGTAAAGAAGTGTGACAAAGAGATGGATCTGAGGAAAGGGTAAAGAAGTGTGACAAAGAGATGGATCTGAGGAATGTGTAAAGAAGTGTGACAAAGATGGATCTGAGGAATGGGTAAAGAAGTGTGACAAAGAGATGGATCTGAGGAATGGGTAAAGAAGTGTGACAAAGATGGATCTGAGGAAAGGGTAAAGAAGTGTGACAAAGAGATGGATCTGAGGAATGAGTAAAGAAGTGTGACAAAGAGATGGATCTGAGGAATGTGTAAAGAAGTGCCACAGAGATGGATCTGAGGAATGAGTAAAGAAGTGCCACAGAGATGGATCTGAGGAATGTGTAAAGAAGTGTGACAAAGAGATGGATCTGAGGAAAGGGTAAATAAGTGTGAGAGAGGGATCAGAGGAATGGGTAAAGAAGTGTGACAAAGATGGATCTGAGGAATGTGTAAAGAAGTGTGACAAAGAGATGAATCAGAGGAATGGGTAAAGAAGTGTGACAAAGAGATGGATCTGATGAATGTGTAAAGAAGTGTGACAAAGATGGATCTGAGGAATGGGTAAAGAAGTGTGACAAAGATGGATTTGAGGAATGAGTAAAGAAGTGCCACAGAGATGGATCTGAGGAATGTGTAAAGAAGTGTGACAAAGAGATGGATCTGAGGAAAGGGTAAATAAGTGTGAGAGAGGGATCAGAGGAATGGGTAAAGAAGTGTGACAAAGAGATGGATCTGAGGAATGTGTAAAGAAGTGTGACAAAGAAATGATCTAAGGAATGGATAAAGAAGTGTGACAGATGGATCTGAGGAATGTGTAAAGAAGTGTGACAAAGATGGATCTGAGGAAAGGGTAAAGAAGTGTGACAAAGAGATGGATCTGAGGAATGTGTAAAGAAGTGTGACAAAGATGGATCTGAGGAATGGGTAAAGAAGTGTGACAAAGAGATGGATCTGAGGAAAGGGTAAAGAAGTGTGACAAAGAGATGGATCTGAGGAATGTGTAAAGAAGTGTGACAAAGATGGATCTGAGGAATGGGTAAAGAAGTGTGACAAAGAGATGGATCTGAGGAATGGGTAAAGAAGTGTGACAAAGATGGATCTGAGGAAAGGGTAAAGAAGTGTGACAAAGAGATGGATCTGAGGAATGAGTAAAGAAGTGTGACAAAGAGATGGATCTGAGGAATGTGTAAAGAAGTGTGACAAAGATGGATCTGAGGAATGGGTAAAGAAGTGTGACAAAGAGATGGATCTGAGGAATGAGTAAAGAAGTGTGACAAAGAAATGGATCTGAGGAATGGGTAAAGAAGTGTGACAAAGAAATGATCTAAGGAATGGATAAAGAAGTGTGACAGATGGATCTGAGGAATGTGTAAAGAAGTGTGACAAAGAGATGGATCTGAGGAATGAGTAAAGAAGTGTGACAAAGAGATGGATCTGAGGAATGTGTAAAGAAGTGTGACAAAGATGGATCTGAGGAATGGGTAAAGAAGTGTGACAAAGAGATGGATCTGAGGAATGAGTAAAGAAGTGTGACAAAGAGATGGATCTGAGGAATGAGTAAAGAAGTGTGACAAAGAGATGGATCTGAGGAATGTGTAAAGAAGTGTGACAAAGATGGATCTAAAGAATGGGTAAAGAAGTGTGACAAAGAGATGGATCTGAGGAATGAGTAAAGAAGTGTGACAAAGAAATGGATCTGAGGAATGGGTAAAGAAGTGTGACAAAGAAATGATCTAAGGAATGGATAAAGAAGTGTGACAGATGGATCTGAGGAATGTGTAAAGAAGTGTGACAAAGATGGATCTGAGGAAAGGGTAAAGAAGTGTGACAAAGAGATGGATCTGAGGAATGAGTAAAGAAGTGTGACAAAGAAATGATCTAAGGAATGGATAAAGAAGTGTGACTGATGGATCTGAGGAATGGGTAAAGAAGTGTGACAAAGATGGATCTGAGGAATGAGTAAAGAAGTGTGACAAAGAAATGGATCTGAGGAATGGGTAAAGAAGTGTGACAAAGAGATGGATCTGAGGAATGTGTAAAGAAGTGTGACAAAGAGATGGATCTGAGGAATGGGTAAAGAAGTGTGACAAAGAGATGGATCTGAGGAAAGGGTAAAGAAGTGTGACAAAGAGATGGATCTGAGGAATGTGTAAAGAAGTGTGACAAAGATGGATCTGAGGAATGTGTAAAGAAGTGTGACAAAGATGGATCTGAGGAATGGGTAAAGAAGTGTGACAAAGAGATGGATCTGAGGAATGGGTAAAGAAGTGTGACAAAGAGATGGATCTGAGGAAAGGGTAAAGAAGTGTGACAAAGAGATGGATCTGAGGAATGTGTAAAGAAGTGTGACAAAGATGGATCTGAGGAATGAGTAAAGAAGTGTGACAAAGAGATGGATCTGATGAATGGGTAAAGAAGTGTGACAAAGATGGATCTGAGGAATGTGTAAAGAAGTGTGACAAAGATGGATCTGAGGAATGAGTAAAGAAGTGCCACAGAGATGGATCTGAGGAATGTGTAAAGAAGTGTGACAAAGATGGATCTGAGGAATGTGTAAAGAAGTGTGACAAAGAGATGGATCTGAGGAAAGGGTAAATAAGTGTGAGAGAGGGATCAGAGGAATGGGTAAAGAAGTGTGACAAAGAGATGGATCTGAGGAAAGGGTAAATAAGTGTGAGAGAGGGATCAGAGGAATGGGTAAAGAAGTGTGACAAAGATGGATCTGAGGAATGTGTAAAGAAGTGTGACAAAGAAATGGATCTGAGGAATGTGTAAAGAAGTGTGACAAAGAGATGGATCTGAGGAAAGGGTAAAGAAGTGTGACAAAGAGATGGATCTGAGGAATGTGTAAAGAAGTGTGACAAAGAGATGGATCTGAGGAATGGGTAAAGAAGTGTGACAAAGAGATGGATCTGAGGAATGTGTAAAGAAGTGTGACAAAGAAATGATCTAAGGAATGGATAAAGAAGTGTGACAAAGAGATGGATCTGAGGAATGTGTAAAGAAGTGTGACAAAGAGATGGATCTGAGGAATGGGTAAAGAAGTGTGACAAAGAAATGGATCTGAGGAATGGGTAAAGAAGTGTGACAAAGAGATGGATCTGAGGAAAGGGTAAAGAAGTGTGACAAAGAGATGGATCTGAGGAATGTGTAAAGAAGTGTGACAAAGAAATGATCTAAGGAATGGATAAAGAAGTGTGACAAAGAGATGGATCTGAGGAATGGGTAAAGAAGTGTGACAAAGAAATGATCTAAGGAATGGATAAAGAAGTGTGACAAAGAGATGGATCTGAGGAATGGGTAAAGAAGTGTGACAAAGAGATGGATCTGAGGAATGTGTAAAGAAGTGTGACAAAGAAATGATCTAAGGAATGGATAAAGAAGTGTGACAAAGAGATGGATCTGAGGAATGTGTAAAGAAGTGTGACAAAGAGATGGATCTGAGGAATGAGTAAAGAAGTGTGACAAAGATGGATCTGAGGAATGTGTAAAGAAGTGTGACAAAGATGGATCTGAGGAAAGGGTAAAGAAGTGTGACAAAGAGATGGATCTGAGGAATGTGTAAAGAAGTGTGACAAAGAAATGATCTAAGGAATGGATAAAGAAGTGTGACAAAGAGATGGATCTGAGGAATGGGTAAAGAAGTGTGACAAAGATGGATCTGAGGAATGAGTAAAGAAGTGTGACAAAGAGATGGATCTGAGGAATGTGTAAAGAAGTGTGACAAAGATGGATCTGAGGAATGTGTAAAGAAGTGTGACAAAGATGGATCTGAGGAATGAGTAAAGAAGTGTGACAAAGATGGATCTGAGGAATGGGTAAAGAAGTGTGACAAAGATGGATCTGAGGAATGAGTAAAGAAGTGTGACAAAGATGGATCTGAGGAAAGGGTAAAGAAGTGTGACAAAGATGGATCTGAGGAATGAGTAAAGAAGTGTGACAAAGATGGATCTGAGGAAAGGGTAAAGAAGTGTGACAAAGATGGATCTGAGGAATGAGTAAAGAAGTGTGACAAAGATGGATCTGAGGAATGTGTAAAGAAGTGTGACAAAGATGGATCTGAGGAATGGGTAAAGAAGTGTGACAAAGATGGATCTGAGGAATGGGTAAAGAAGTGTGACAAAGATGGATCTGAGGAATGAGTAAAGAAGTGTGACAAAGAGATGGATCTGATGAATGGGTAAAGAAGTGTGACAAAGATGGATCTGAGGAATGTGTAAAGAAGTGTGACAAAGATGGATCTGAGGAATGAGTAAAGAAGTGCCACAGAGATGGATCTGAGGAATGTGTAAAGAAGTGTGACAAAGAGATGGATCTGAGGAAAGGGTAAATAAGTGTGAGAGAGGGATCAGAGGAATGGGTAAAGAAGTGTGACAAAGATGGATCTGAGGAATGTGTAAAGAAGTGTGACAAAGAAATGGATCTGAGGAATGTGTAAAGAAGTGTGACAAAGAGATGGATCTGAGGAAAGGGTAAAGAAGTGTGACAAAGAGATGGATCTGAGGAATGTGTAAAGAAGTGTGACAAAGAGATGGATCTGAGGAATGTGTAAAGAAGTGTGACAAAGAGATGGATCTGAGGAATGTGTAAAGAAGTGTGACAAAGAAATGATCTAAGGAATGGATAAAGAAGTGTGACAAAGAGATGGATCTGAGGAATGTGTAAAGAAGTGTGACAAAGAAATGATCTAAGGAATGGATAAAGAAGTGTGACAAAGAGATGGATCTGAGGAATGTGTAAAGAAGTGTGACAAAGAAATGATCTAAGGAATGGATAAAGAAGTGTGACAAAGAGATGGATCTGAGGAATGTGTAAAGAAGTGTGACAAAGATGGATCTGAGGAATGGGTAAAGAAGTGTGACAAAGAGATGGATCTGAGGAATGTGTAAAGAAGTGTGACAAAGAAATGATCTAAGGAATGGATAAAGAAGTGTGACAAAGAGATGGATCTGAGGAATGTGTAAAGAAGTGTGACAAAGAAATGATCTAAGGAATGGATAAAGAAGTGTGACAAAGATGGATCTGAGGAATGTGTAAAGAAGTGTGACAAAGAAATGATCTAAGGAATGGATAAAGAAGTGTGACAAAGATGGATCTGAGGAATGGGTAAAGAAGTGTGACAAAGAAATGATCTAAGGAATGGATAAAGAAGTGTGACAAAGATGGATCTGAGGAATGGGTAAAGAAGTGTGACAAAGAGATGGATCTGAGGAATGTGTAAAGAAGTGTGACAAAGATGGATCTGAGGAATGGGTAAAGAAGTGTGACAAAGATGGATCTGAGGAATGGGTAAAGAAGTGTGACAAAGAAATGATCTAAGGAATGGATAAAGAAGTGTGACAAAGATGGATCTGAGGAATGGGTAAAGAAGTGTGACAAAGAGATGGATCTGAGGAATGTGTAAAGAAGTGTGACAAAGAGATGGATCTGAGGAATGTGTAAAGAAGTGTGACAAAGAGATGGATCTGAGGAATGTGTAAAGAAGTGTGACAAAGATGGATCTGAGGAATGGGTAACGAAGTGTGACAAAAAGAATGCTAGAGTATTGGAACAGCTGAAGTCCACCAACAACAGTTTTTCGCTCAGCTCATGGGATCATAACGTGCCATACGCAAAGCAGGTATTTTAAAGGTAGATAGAAACAGCCCACTAATGTGATTTTCGGCAGCCTAAAATTATTGTTACTTACTGTTCAGTACTGAAATCAGTCTGACTGAGTACAAGCAAACGGACTTGCGGTGCAAAGGATGTATCTAAAAAACAGCTTTGGTAAAGCCAAAAAGGTATCAACTTTCTCATACAGTGATATTTAGTCATGCTGTACAGCAGGGGTACTCACAAACATTCGCACGGGGGCATCAAAGTACGGTCTGTGGTGTGACAGAGGGCCGCACTGATGCAAGAGGTGTGGTGGTAGGGGTCTGGGTGGGTCAGAGATTGTGTGAGGAGGACTTAAAAAATGTTAAATAAACGGACAAGCATTTCTTTGCAGGTTGAACATTTTTTCTGGATAATAGTGCTCTGCAACTGAACAGCAGCTCGCACTGCTGTTCACCAGCAGGAGGCCGTATGTAAAAGGTCAAGAGGGGCACAGGTGGCCCCTACTTTGAGTATTACCGCTGTACATATATACACCATTATGAAGCCAACTGCGTCATTTTGTAGGAGCATGCCTATATGCATGCCTACAAAATGAAGAAAGTACTTTTTTTATTTACCAATATTTTATTGTGTGGTAATTGCTTTATATAGAGCTTACTACCACGCATGAGGGAGAGGCGTTTAATCACTTTTTTGGCGAGTAGCATGCTACTCCAAAACCCATAAAGGATTAGTGATGAATTAGTACAGTGAAATATTAAAGTAATTTGAGTGCTGGCTATGCTAGTTAGCTATTTGGATTGAAATGGATAGTGGAGGGATAGAAGAGGGTAAAAAGGTTCGCATTTATATAGCGCTTGCTGCCCCTGTTGGGGTGTTGAAGCGCTTTTTTTGGCCAGTGCTACTACGGAACCCATAAAGGAATAGTGGGTTAGTGGTGAATTAGTATAGTGAAATTTGAAAGTATTTTGAGTGGTGGATATGTTAGATTGGTAAAAGCAGCACGAAAAGTGATTTGTTTTTACTTTTAGCACAAATGTGCTCAAAAGAAAGAAAAAAAAATTATGGGGAAGCAGGTTGGGTCAGGGAGTGGGCGAAGCGACATGGGGGGTGGGCAGGGGACAAGTGCATAGGTGAGAAATCGCAATGTTGAGTGCCGGCTAGAGGGAGAGCACGACACAGGTAAGAAAGAGGACAATGTGGAGCACTGGGAGGGGGAAGAGAAGGGTGTGAGAGAGATCCACGTGGGGAGATCAAAGTGGAGCGCTGCATAGGGATGGGGTGAGGACTCTGAGAAAACAATGTGGACTTCACATCTAATGATATAACCGGGAGGGGGGAGGAAGGCAGAGAAGTACCTCAGGAAAACAGCCCAAACAATATGCACACTCATGCAAAGCTTTACAGCAAAGTAAACAGTTTAAGAATAGAAAGAGCCTATCAGAGAGGTGGTGAACAGGGTAAGCTTCATAGGAGGGACAAAGACATGCTAATGGACTAAAACAAAGGTAGCAAATACTAACACCGCAAATATAAAGCAAGCACATGTGAGTGACAAACCCCAAAGCCAATGGTAACCAATGAGGAATGTTTTCTACCTAAGCTTTCAGCATGTCCCGAAATAGGTATTTGCAACTATATAGTTGTGCTTTCTGTTAGGCTTCAACCTGAAAAACGTGTTTCCTTTCGTTAGGCCAGGTACAATCTTACAGAAATAACAGTCGTCAGACGACTCTCTCCTGAAGGGGCGCGATAGCACGTCACGAGATTAAAGATACAGAAGGTTGGCTGTGGGATGCCGCCTTTGACACCCAAAGCCTGGGGGTAAAGTCAGGTGGGCAAACATGGGGAAATACTAGTTTCAGAGTATTTCTTGGACTACGGGTGTCAGCCTCACGAGACATGCTCGCCTCAGACTGGCACGTGACGGCGAAGGAGGCAAAGCTTGGCTTTCTGAAGACAAACTGCGATCAAGACCCGCACAGTATTACTGCTGGATGCCAACTCGTACTCCTCTAATGACCCGACATACAGTAATCACTGCAAACCACTGCGCATCAAACGCGGTCTCATTCGGCTGCCGTGTATTATTGCAGCAAACCAGGGCGTCTGTATTTTCCAGGCACACTGACAAAATGCAGTCCTTTCAGAAAAGTCGAGACGGCCTGGTTATAAAACCTGCCCTTTAAATCTCATGCCGTGCCTAATCAGGCTAGAAATGCTGCTTACAAACGCAATACTCCCGCGGTAAAACATCCAGGCCCCTGGGAAATAAGCGCGACGTACACAACCGCAAGCACAAATGAGCAAGTGCACCAGGAAACATGTTTTGAAGGAAGCCTCGCACAGAGGGGCAACGAAAATATTATATGAGTGAGGAATGTAACGCGCGCTGCCACCATTAGCTCCACCACACGGGCGGACGGCCACTGATTGGCCCGCTCTAATCTATGAGGAAGCCGACTGAGGCCCAGGAATCAGGCAGGCCCGTGTGTGAATTGGCAAAGCCTCGGTCTGATAATATTAACAGGCAGGGCTCTCTGAGTAACAAGTCTCCGTGAAGTAAAAAAAAAAAACACGTGGAGAGAAAATCTCATTCGCCTAGGACTTGGACTTTGTCCCAAAGGTAAACTTAGATAAGGCAAGTAAAAAAACCAGCCAGCCCCGGGGATCCTCCCTGCTCGGCACCCATGCGCACGCGTAACCCCCTCCCGCCTGGCGGCTTACCGTCCCCGGGTGAAATGGTCTCGATCTCCACTCCCATGACGGCAGCTGGGAAAAGAAGAGGGGGTGTCCTCGCGCGGGCTGGCTCTGGCTGGCACCCCGGGCTGGGACGTGCTCGTGATGCCTTGGCGGGGCTTGCTGGGCTTGCTGGTGTGCTTCCCAGAGAGACAGGAGATTGGGAACGCGCGCGCGCGGCCGGCTCCGATCGCTTTCCTGAGCGTGCGCGCGACAGTCTCTGTCTCCTGGGAAGCAGACTCCGCAACTATAGTATCGCGCCTGGCGCGATGCATATGGCTTCGCCATATGCATCGCAGGCGCGAGACCTAAAAATGCAAGACGTTTATCCAGTAAATCTGTGGACTAAATAAATAAGCCTTGTCGCAGAAATCTTTGTAGCTGGTCCAATTGTTTATGCTGTCGACGTTTCAACCCTTGGTCTGCACTACTAGAGGGTCAAGGCGGGTCTTCATCAGGACTAGGTGAGGGGGTAACAGCCTAGGCAGAGCCCAGCCGGGCTCACCGGAAACCAGTTAGTGAAGATAGGCTTTCAGGGCTGGGGTGGTTAGGAGCCTGTAGGTGCCTCCATCTGGTAGTTCTCAATGGTGGATAGTGGGGAGTGATTAATCCAACCCTAGGATACTTCCAATTGTTGGGTAGGTAAGAATCACGTCCGTATAATTATATCAGTATCTCTTCAGGTAAGTGGGTGATTAGTTTCCTTCCATCCGCGTCCGCGAAAGAATTCGAGTAACACCAGCAGGCAACAGAGCTCTGATTGGATGGGAAGCCAAGGGTCCCATAATCATCACATCGACCTCCCGCACAAAGAAAAAGAGGATTATTGGAGTATTGTAACTGAGTTTGTCACTTTCTTAGTGGAGAAGTGTGGCTCACTGGTTAGAGGAGGCAGACCCTGATGCAGAGGTCAGACCAGGGACCAAGGTTCAATTCCCGATGCGGCAGGGTCTTGAGCTCAAAATGTCCACGGACTCGATAATTCTCGCCTCGGTGCCTACTCGAATCGTGGTTCACACTCTGCAACTCTGGGCAATAGCTTGCTTAATCTCCACTACGGCCCCACCGCGATGGGATGCCTGGTCTTCACCTTGGGGATGCCCAGTAGGGGTAATCTCGCAGGGAAAGATCAGGACGGGATCCCAAAGCAAGCGCCTTGAGACCTTATGGTGATAAGGCGCTATACAAGAGCGTATGATTACGATTATTTTATATTTTAGGCCAGGGCTTTTGGCGTGTGGCACATTAAAATATTCCCACCATGTTCTACAGTTTTCTACATAATACTCACTTTCTCGATCACTGCTTAATCCTTGGGTTCAAGTTTGCAGGTCCAGATAAACAACTTTAGTATTCCATCAGGATTCCAAGCTGGCCCCACTGCGACCGCCCCTTCCGATGACCTTCAAAGGTGTAGATCAAGTGGGTTTTTCTAATGAATTTGTGGTTGGGGGTGGACTTTAGGCCCAAGACAGCAAGAAGACCTCCCCGACATGGGTTTGAGGTCGGTTAGGCAGGCAGGCTGTGGAGTGCAATTGTTTCATCTATTCCACCCACAAGGCCCTACCGTGGGTGGCGGCTCTGGGCTGTGGGTGTTTTGGGCTCCGCCTTTTAAGGAGGCGGGATTATGGTAATGTGTGACGCTTATACTGCTCATGACGTATCTGAACACCCTTCGCCTCCCTGACATTCCAGACCAGTCTCAAGGGGTTCCTAGAAGTCATTTGGAAAGCGGGGAAAACCCTGTTTTACAGACATTAAGCGGAGCCTGTGGCTGGTGATGACCCTGGATTAACCCCTTCTCAAAGGCAGTAGGTGGGGCTAGCACACAGTAAGCTCCTGAGAGGAAATGCACAGTAAGGGATTATGCATTGTGAAGACCACTTGATAAATATAGTAAAACACACAAGATGATGGACGGAATGTTGCACAATGACAAAACATTCACCCCCAGTCACTGATCTGGGTTTAATCCATTGTTATTTTGCTCAACAAGCCACCTCAGTTCAGACATGGCCAAATGCAAATCAGTCTTGACCCTGTGCCTCATGGGAACAGTCCAGCCCGAACTGCCAAGCCATGCCTTCCCTGGACCGGAAACAAGCTTCCGAGGACCGGTTTCTGGCATTACAGCCTTCTTCAGCCCGGCTTGCTTGAATCCAGTGGCAAAGTGAGCACGGGACTCACGTCTGAGCATACCCTGCCACACTTATGGCGGCCAAAGCGGTACAAAAGGGGGTGGTGATGGACGGAGCATCTGAACCAATCAAACACTCACACCCAGTCAAAAGATCTGGGTTTAATTCATCACCGTTCTTTAGCCCACTCTGCCACCCCAGTTCAGACATGGCCATATGCAAATCAGTCTGACCCTGTGCCTCATGGGAACAGTCCAGCCCGAACTGCCAAGCCATGTCTTCCCTGGACCGGAATCAAGCATCCTAGGACCGGTTTCTGGCTATCTACTTTTTGAAAATCAGAACCTGCCTCAACATTTGGGTTTAAATTTCATTAAACTTTATACAAAGCCTATATGGGTCTATGTGCAGGTCTCTGTTTTTCATATGTACTGCTGCACTGTGTGTGGGAATTACATACTCTTTCTTTTCCGCAGCACTGGCCAGAGTGGACCTGCCCGTGTGCGTTCTTACTGCCTCTGTTAAGTTGTGAGTGTCCACCCCACCTCCAAGAATCAGCCTGGACTAGTAACCAGGGGTGAACGTATGTCGGTGGTGCTGGCTTCTAAGGGTAATTGTAAAGGGACCTCACAACTGGAGTCGGTGGGGACCTCTGTGCCAATCATGTGCTCTTACTTCGACGTCAATCAATCAGTGGGTCTTGTAGAGCGCAGCGTGTGACTCCGGGGGGTCTCCAAGCCCTGGGTGATTGAGCAAGCTTCGGTCGGAGAGATCGTGATTGAGAAGCCAGGTCTTGACTGTATCCTGACGTCCTTCAAAGATGGGGAGGTGCACAGATAGAGGGGAAGGTTGTTCCAGGACTTTGTGGCAAGATAGGAGAAGGAGCGACCTCTGCAGAAGCTGCGACGGATGTGGACGATGAGGGCGAAGGTGAAAGATCAGAGCTCTCTGGTCGGTCGGTGGAATGTCAGGCGGTGGTTGATGTAGGAGGGTCCCATTTTGGGAAGGACTTTGTAGGCGTGCGTGAGGAGTTTGAAGAGACAGTGGAGCTAGTGGAGGGCCCTGAGGTGCGGGGTGATACTGGTTCTTCTGGGAAGGTCGAGAATGAGTCTTGCTACCGAGTTCTGTACGGTTTAGAGTCAATTCAGGAGCTGCTTGGTCGTTCCGGCGTAGAGGGCGTGGCTGTAGTCAATTCGGCTCAATATGAGGGCTTCAATGACCATCTTCCTGGTAGAGACGGGGATCCACCGGAAGATCTTGGGGAGCATGTAGAGGGTGTGAAAGCAGACAGAGGAGACGGCGTTGATCTGTTGCTTCATGTTGAGTTGGGTGTCCAGGATGATTCCGAGGTTGCGAGTATGGTCAGTAGGGGTGGGGGTGGGGCCAAGAATGAGGGGCCACCAGATGTCATCCCATGGGGAGGGCTTGTAGCCGAAGATGATGACCTCTGTTTTGTCCGAGTTGAGTTCCAGGCAGTTGGTCCTCTTACAGGTGGCGATGTCGGTCCTGGTGGTTTGAAAGTTGATTCTTGCGGAGTCTGCTTCTTCTGGAAGGGTTAGGACAAGCTGTGTGTTGTTGGCGTAGGAGATCATGTTTAGTCCATGGATGCAGGCAATGTTTGCCAGGAGTGCCGTGTAGGCGTTGAAGTGGTTGGGGTTGAGGGAGGAGACCTGGGGGACCCCACAGATGATGTCCTTGGCTGCGGAGGAGAAGGGTGTGTTCGGCAGTAGAGGAAGGAGGAGATCCAGTCGAGAGCCTTGTCCTTGATGCCTAAGTGGTGGAGTCTGGTATCAAAGATGTGGTGGAGGACTATGTTAAAGGCTTCTGAGAGGTCGAGGAGGATGAGGGCAGCTGATCCACCTAGGTCGATGAGACGACTGATGTAGTTTGTTGCTGCGATCAGGTCGGTCTCGGAGCTGTGATTAGGCCAAAGGCCAGATTGGGAGGGGTCGAGCAGGTAGTTTTGTTTGATGTATTCCCTGAGCTGGCGGTTGATGGCTTTCTCCAAGACTTTATAAACAACAAATATAACCAGCTTAATTCATTCAATGTATTAACACCACACCTCGCCAATAATCCTAAGCGGGCAACGTTTTCATTATGATCATTTTTTACTTATTTACATCTATTTTTTTCAATTCAATATGTGCGAAAACAAGACACTGTTATCAAAAACATTACACACCATCAATACAAACACATATTACAAGCAAATGAAAAATAGAAAACATTCATATAGACACCATATAAACAAAATGGGCCCGATTCACAGAATGAATTTAAGACTCAATCCTAAACTTACTACTGTTGGTATTCACAGAAGTTAGGATTTTGTCTTAAGTTTGCCTTAAGACAAACTTAAGACAGACTTAAGACAACATCCTAACTTCTGTGAATACCAACAGTAGTAAATTCATTCTGTGAATACCAAAAGTAGTAAATTCATTCTGTGAATACCAAAAGTAGTAAGTGCATTCTGTGAATACCAAAATAGTAGTAAGTTTAGGATTAAGTCTTAAATTCATTCTGTGAATCGGGCCCAGAGAGGGGGGGGGGTGCCTCCAAATATTACATTCATGGGGCACCAGTCCTAGTATTTTATATACAAAAGCAAGCGGCCAATCAATAGTTTCTAAGGGCCTGCCTGTCAACTACACTGGAAGCTGTTTTTTATCAGGGTCTGATTGCAGGAAAAATTATTTAAACTGCATTCCTGCAACACCTATTATGGTTCTTGTTCCAGCGTAGAGTCAACGCGTTTCGAACCCTTAGATTATTCAGGGGTTCTCCTCAGGACATGGACTGGAGGTGGCCTGTGTGTCTTTTTCTTCCCAGTGCTGCTATCTACCATTCATGGTGGGGCGGGTAATATCTATAAATTGCACCCTACTTTCTTGTGCATGGTGCATTATTCCGTCAGCGAGTCGCGCTGTAATAGACGAATAGTGGCGCTACGCTCTGAGCTTCTCGTGGCTGCGAGTTCAGATGCGACGTGGCTACCTTGGTTTCTAGTAAGCGGATTGTGTCCTTAATTTATTTTCCATATGGCAATGTAGGCTCCAACGTCCGAGTCTGCCGCTAAAACGGCGATAATGGGCTTGATAATATGCCCTTGAGAATTCCGATAGAAGCCCATCTTCTGGTGTTAACCGGAGCTTCTATTGGAATTCTCTACGGCATATTATCAAGGCCATTGTCGCCGTTTTAGCTGCAGTTTTCTGCCGCTAAAGCGGCGATCATTTTAACGCGGTTCCTTGATAATATGCCCCTTTGCTCGTAAAGTCCTTCACTCCACGCCCTTTGACCTGGCTGGAAAACTGGAAGCCCCTGGCGCTGTTGGTCGCCCCCCCCCAAGGAGCGTCCATCCTCCAAAGCGGATGTGACGTCACACGCCATGACACCTTTACCTTTCACTCTCACTCGCTCTCACTCAAACACTCTCACCCACGAGCACGCGAGCATTTCACATCCTTTCCCACTCACCTCAGCTGCCTGGAGGGTCGTATTCCAGCAAATTGAAATGAATTCTTTATTACTCTAATAGTGAATAGTAAAATAATCGAATAATAACACGTTGACAGAGAAAGAAAAGTGCAGCTGCCCTTGTGTTCTTGGCACTGATTTTGCCTCCTCTGAGGTCAGGGGTCGCAAGGGGCAAGCCAGAAGTCGCGACCCCTGCATGACTTCCCCCAGCCCCCTCCCCACCACCCACAGGCTTATAGAAAGGACCCAAAACTCTCTTATGACGAAGTTCAGAGGCGGTTTTTTTTTGTCTCACATTTTTATTTCCAAAAAGTACACACACAAAAAAAATAATAAACATATATCAATCCAAAAACTGAAAAACATGTTATAAATAAGATATGCAACAGGGATAATAAACACAGAAAATGACATAATAAAATAAAAGCTGTAAAAAAGAAGAGGGGGATTAAAAAAAAAAAAGGAAAAAAGGAAAAAAGGACAGACATCAAGGAATAAAGGATATAACTCAATGCCATTAACATTGTACATTTCTGGAGGTCTAATGTTATTCCGACTTTTCTTGACGATGTTAGATGTGGCTGACTTTGAAACAATGACGTAAGCATTGAATGATAGTTCAGCTCATGTCAGAGGCGCTTTGGATCCGGCCGGGGCGGCCCTGAGCTGCCTGTCCTGGGGGGACCCGTCGCTCTGAGGCCTCACCTGCTGAAGATTGTCACCTGAGGTGACCTCCTGTTCTTTCCTGCAGCGCCTCGAGGCCCCTGCTCTTCGTGCACGCTATAGACCCGCGTGCGCACACGGATGGCGTGCACGCAGCGGGTGCCAGCAGGCGCTAGATGCCGCAGGCGCTAGATGCTGCGGGTGACAGCAGGCGCTGGATGCAGCGGGTGACAGCAGGCGCTAGATGCCGCAGGCGCTAGATGCAGCGGGTGACAGCAGGCGCTGGATGCAGCGGGTGACAGCAGGCGCTAGATGCCGCAGGCGCTAGATGCAGCGGGTGGCAGCAGGCGCTAGATGCAGCGGGTGACAGCAGGCGCTAGATGCAGCGGGTGGCAGCAGGCGCTAGATGCAGCGGGTGACACCAGGCGCTAGATGCAGCGGGTGACAGCAGGCGCTAGATGCAGCGGGTGACACCAGGCGCTAGATGCAGCGGGTGGCAGCAGGCGCTAGATGCTGCGGGTGACAGCAGGCGCTAGATGCAGCGGGTGTCACCAGGCGCTAGATGCAGCGGGTGGCAGCAGGCGCTAGATGCAGCGGGTGGCAGCAGGCGCTAGATGCAGCGGGTGGCAGCAGGCGCTAGATGCTGCGGGTGACAGCAGGCGCTAGATGCTGCGGGTGACAACAGGCGCTAGATGCTGCGGGTGACAGCAGGCGCTAGATGCTGCGGGTGACAACAGGCGCTAGATGCAGCGGGTGGCAGCAGGCGCTAGATGCAGCGGGTGACAGCAGGCGCTAGATGCAGCGGGTGACACCAGGCGCTAGATGCAGCGGGTGGCAGCAGGCGCTGGATGCAGCGGGTGACAGCAGGCGCTAGATGCCGCAGGCGCTAGATGCAGCGGGTGGCAGCAGGCGCTACATGCAGCGGGTGTCACCAGGCGCTAGATGCAGCGGGTGCCAGCAGGCGCTACATGCAGTGGGTGACACCAGGCGCTAGATGCAGCGGCTGGCAGCAGGCGCTAGATGCAGCGGGTGGCAGCAGGCGCTAGATGCTGCGGGTGACAGCAGGCGCTAGATGCAGCGGGTGACAGCAGGCGCTAGATGCAGCGGGTGACAGCAGGCGCTAGATGCAGCGGGTGTCACCAGGCGCTAGATGCTGCGGGTGTCACCAGGCGCTAGATGCAGCGGGTGGCAGCAGGCGCTAGATGCAGCGGGTGACAGCAGGCGCTAGATGCAGCGGGTGTCACCAGGCGCTAGATGCAGCGGGTGACAGGCGCTAGATGCAGCGGGTGACAGCAGGCGCTAGATGCAGCGGGTGACAGCAGGCGCTAGATGCTGCGGGTGCCACCAGGCGCTAGATGCAGCGGGTGACACCAGGCGCTAGATGCAGCAGGCGCTAGATGCAGCGGGTGACACCAGGCGCTAGATGCAGCAGGCGCTAGATGCAGCAGGGCTGGCTGTGTTGACACGGCAGGGTGTGTGCACGTGGCTGTGGGTGCCCGTGACTCCGGCCGCAGGGGCTGGGGTGGGGTCAGGTGAGTGGGGCAGGAGGCCGGCAGGGGGCGGTGTGTGTCCGGGGTCTGGGATAGGCTGCCAGGGCTCAGCACCTCCGCGCCCTCGTGCTTATAACCAGCCCTAAAAATACCCCCGTCCCCGCCGCCGTCCGCTGCCACCCGGCCCGCTCTCGACGCTTTCTTGGCAGTTTTTACTTCAGTTTATCTTACTTATTATTCTCTTTAACGTTCTTTTTTCTTGGTTTCTTTCTTCTTCATATTCCAATTTTCATTATTTTTCTTTTGCCCTCGTTTTTCCTTTCTAGCGTTTCCGATTTGTTTTGCTCATTTTCTTTAGCCTCTTTTTTTTGTTTCAGTTATTCTATCTTTGTCTAAGAGTTTTGCTTTATTAAATATTCTATCAATTGTTACTTCTTATTTTGTGTTTTGTTTATTCTTCTCCATTTATTCCTTTTCTCTTTGTTTCTCCTTCTGTTTATTTCGGATTATATGTTTAGTGTATATGTTTTCCTTCTTTTAGCCTTACCTCTAATTTTCATTCATTAGTTTTTTGTATTTCTTTCTGTCTCCTCCTTTCTTTTTTTAGTTTTTTTATACTTCTTTCTTCTCATTTCTTTCTTAGTTTTTTGTATTTCTTTCTTAGTTTTCTGTATTTCTTTCCGCCTTCCTCCTCATTTCTTTCTTAGTTTTTTTTGTATTTCTTTCTTTCTTTCTCCTCCTTTCTTTCTTAGTATTTGTATTTCTTTCTTCTCATTTCTTTCTTAATTTTTTGTATTTCTTTCTTTCTTTCTTAGTTTCTTCTGTATTTCTTCCTGTCTTTCTCCTCGTTTCTTCCTTTGTCTCTTTGTTTCCTATACTCTCCCTCTCCGGCATATCTCCTCCTGTGCTCGCCTCGTGCAGACTTCCTACCCCTGCCAGCCGCTCTGCCACCTGTCCCTGTCCCAGGTGGTGTGGTGCCCCGCTGGGGTCCCCTCCACGTGGTGGTGTGCCAGCCCCCGGGTGCCACGCTCTGCCCTCGCCGTCTGTAGTGAGCTGTGCCTGGGGTGGGCGGTGGCCCCGTGCCGCCCCGGCCCCCTGCCTGCCCTTATAAAGCAGTGTAGCTTCCTGGGGCCGCCCCTTCTTTCACTCTTTCTCGCCCTCTTTTTTTTTCTCTCTTTCCTTTCGCTCTGCCCTGTCTCTAACCAGGCCGCATGGCAGCAGGCGCTCTACTAGAGACATTCAGCACAGGGCACAGAAAGAGCGCCTCGAAGCCGCTGCACAGCCCTTGAGCGCAGGCAGCACTTGGACGTTAACACAGAGACCTGGGGCACTCGTGAATAGCGCCTCGAAGCCACGTGTAACTTCTCAAAGTGTGTGAGCGCCTCGCCCGTAGCGCCTGGAATCCTTGTGACACCTGGAAGCACCTCCAATTAGCGCCTCGAAGCCTTTGAAGGACCCAGCTCCGGAGTACAGCTCCTGGAAACACTGCACAGGCTGCCAGGCACCGTATTTTGACAGCGCCTTGAGGTGTGAGCGAGCCCACACATAGCGCCTAGAAGCCCGGCGCTGGGCTAGTGCCTCGAAGCTTTATAACTTGTGTTTTGTGGCCTGAGACGGAGCCTGAGCGCCCCAAAGAAGCCAAGGGACCCCCAGAAGGGACGGAAGTGCTCGAGGCCAGGGGTAAGTGCGCCGTGCCACGTGGATGGTGGGCGAGGTTTTTTAAATTAATTTTATTTTATGCGTTTTTATACAGCGCGGACTTTACCCGAAGGTGTCAGAGCGCTTCACAATAGGAAGCGCTGGAGGGGGCGGGGGGTTGGGCGGGGGGGGGGGGGGGGGGGGGTTGGACCAGGTAGTAACAGAGCTGCCAGGTGGCCATATGTCGGGGTGTCCGTCCCTCAGTCCTGGTGGAATATCAGTGCCCTTTCTTTATAGGGCCCCTCAGTGCCGAGGTCCGCTTCCTTCCAAGACCCCCCTGGAATAGCCCCCCCCCCCGGCTCGTGCACTTGAAATGGAAGTTCAAGTGGGATCCGCATTTCATGGTCAAGGCGCCACCTTTCATCCTGGGGAGCTGGTGTGTGTGCGTTGTATAAACAAAGGCCCCTCCCTCCGTCTCCCGCCTCTCAGACACCCCTCCCCCCTCCAGGAAATGTTCAAGTTTTCGCTCAAGTGCAAGGTTACACTGCACAGGCTCTCACTGACAGCCCCCACCCCCTTTACACTGAGTACAACCCACGTGTGCCCGGGGGCCGCATCTGACGTCACTTCCACAAGGAGCTCAAACTTTTGCTGCCTCCGTGGGCGCCAGGTCCGGGCGCGCGTGCAGCACTCCTGCTGTGCACCGTGTGCACGTCACACACAACACATCACACAATCTGCGCTGTTTGCAAAGTGTCCCTGGTGCAGGAACTCCAACAACTGGGTGTGCACTTTGTTCAGGATGGAGGCAGATTAAACACTGCACTATGTGCCCCATGGCCTCAGTGTAGATGAACGAAAGGACTGACTGTAAACACTGCACTATGTGCCCCATGGCCTCGGTGTAGATGAACGAAAGGACTGACTGTAAACACTGCACTATGTGCCCCATGGCCTCAGTGTAGATGAACGTAAGGACTGACTGTAAACACTGCACTATGTGCCCCATGGCCTCAGTGTAGATGAACGTAAGGACTGACTGTAAACACTGCACTATGTGCCCCATGGCCTCAGTGTAGATGAACGTAAAGACTGACTGTAAACACTGCCCCTTGTGCCCCATGGCCTCAGTGTAGATGAATGAAAGGACTGACTGTAAACACTGCACAATGTGCACCATGACTTCAGTGTAGATGAACGAAAGGACTGACTGCAAACACTGCACTATGTGCCCCATGGTCTGAGTGTAGATGTACATAAAGACTGACTGTAAACACTGCACTATGGGCCCCATGACCTCAGTGTAGATGAACTTAAAGACTGACTGTAAACACTGCACTATGTGCCCCATGACCTCAGTGTAGATGAGCGTAAGGATTGACTGTAAACACTGCACTATGTGCCCCATGACCTCAGTGTAGATGAACGTGAAGACTGACTGTAAACACTGCACTTTGTGCCCCATGACGTCAGTGTAGATGAGCGTAAGGATTAACTGTAAACACTGCACTATGTGCCCCATGACCTCAGTGTAGATGAACGTAAAGACTGACTGTAAACACTGCACTATGTGCCCCATGGCCTCGGTGTAGATGAACGTAAAGACTGACTGTAAACACTGCACTATGTGCCCCATGGCCACGGTGTAGATGAACGTAAAGACTGACTGTAAACACTGCACTATATGCCCCATGGCCTCAGTGTAGATGAACGTAAGGACTGACTGTAAACACTGCACTATATGCCCCATGGCCTCAGTGTAGATGAACGTAAGGACTGACTGTAAACACTGCACTATGTGCCCCATGGCCTCAGTGTAGAGGAACGAAAGGACTGACGGTAAACACTGCACTATGTGCCCCATGACCTCGGTGTAGATAAACGAAAGGACGGACTGTAAACACTGCACTATGTGCCCCATGGCCTCAGTGCAGATGAACGAAAGGACTGACTGTAAACACTGCACAATGTGCACCATGACCTCAGTGTAGATGAACGTAAAGACTGACTGTAAACACTGCCCCTTGTGCCCCATGGCCTCAGTGTAGATGAACGAAAGGACTGACTGTAAACAATGCACAATGTGCACCATGACCTCAGTGTAGATGAACGTAAGGACTGACTGTAAACACTGCACTATGTGCCCTATGGTCTGAGTGTAGATAAACGTAAAGACTGACTGTAAACACTGCACTATGTGCCCCATGCCCTCAGTGTAGATGAACGTAAAGACTGACTGTAAACACTGCACTATGTGCCCCATGGTCTGAGTGTAGATAAAGGTAAAGACTGACTGTAAACACTGCACTATGTGCCCCATGGCCTCAGTGTAGACAAGCATAAAGATTGACTCTGAACACTGCACTATGTGCCCCATGGCCTCAGTGCAGATGAACGTAAAGACTGACTGTAAACACTGCCCCTTGTGCCCCATGGCCTCAGTGTAGGTGAACGAAAGGACTGACTGTAAACACTGCACAATGTGCACCATGACCTCAGTGTAGATGAACGAAAGGACTGACTGTAAACACTGCACTATGTGCCCCATGGTCTGAGTGTAGATGAACATAAAGACTGACTGTAAACACTGCACTATGTGCCCCATGACCTCAGTGTAGATCAACGTAAAGACTGACTGTAAACACTGCATTATGTGCCCCATGACCTCAGTGTAGATGAGCGTAAGGATTGACTGTAAACACTGCACTATGTGCCCCATGACCTCAGTGTAGATAAGCGTAAAGGCGAACTGTAAACACTGCACTATGTGCCCCATGACCTCAGTGTAGATGAGCGTAAAGGCTGACTGTAAACACTGCACTATGTGCCCCATGACCTCAGTGTAGATGAACGTAAAGACTGACTGTAAACACCTCACTGTATGCCCCATGACCTCAGTGTAGATGAGCGTAAGAATTGACTGTAAACACTGCAGTATGTGCCTCATGACCTCAGTGTAGATGAGCGTAAAGACTGACTGTAAACACTGCACTATGTGCCCCATGGCCTCGGTGTAGAAGGACATAAAGACTGTCTGTAAACACTGCACTATGTGCCCCATGGCCTCAGTGTACATGAACGTAAGGACTGACTGTAAACAATGCACTATCTGTCCCATGCCTCAGGGTAGCTGGACCTAAAGACTGGCTGTACACACTGCACTATTTGCACCATGACCTCGGTATAGATGGATGTACAGACTGGCTGTAAACACTGCGCTATTTGCACTATGGCCTCGGTGTAGATGGATGTACAGGCTGGCTGTAAACACTGCACTATTTGCACTATGGCCTCGGTGTAGATGGATGTACAGAGTGGCTGTAAACAATGCACTATTTGCACCATGACCTCAGTGTAGATTGATGCACAGACTGGCTGTAAACACTGCACTATTTGCACCATGATCTCGGTGTAGATGGATGTACAAACTGGCTGTAAACACTGCACTATTTGCACCATGGCCTCAGTGTAGATGAACGAAAGGACTGACTGTAAACAGTGCACTATGTGCCCCATGGCCTCAGTGTAGATGGACCTAAAGACTGGCTGTAAACACTGCACTATTTGCACCATGACCTCAGTGTAGATGGGCCTAATTACTGGCTGTAAACACTGCACTATTTGCACCATTGCCTTTTTGTAGATGGACGTAAGGACTGGCTGTACACACTGCTCTATTTGCACCATTACCTCGGTGTAGATGGATGTACAGACTGGCTGTAAACACTGCACTATTTGCACCATGACCTCAGTGTAGATGGACTTAAGGACTGACTGTAAACAGTGCACTATGTGCCCCATGGCCTCAGTGTAGATGGACCTAAAGACTGGCTGTAAACACTGGACTGTTTGCACCATGACCTCAGTGTAGATGGACTAAAGGACTGGCTGTAAACACTGCACTATTTGCACTATGGCCTCGGTGTAGATGAACGTAAAGACTGGCTGTAAACACTGCACTAGTTGCACCATGGCCTCGGTGTAGGTGGACGTAAAGACTGGCTGTAAACACTGCACTATTTGCACCATTACCTCGGTGTAGATGGATGTACGGACTGGCTGTAAACTATGCACTATTTGCACCATAGCCTCAGTGTAGGTGGACCTAAAGACTGGCTGTACACACTGCACTATTTGCACCATGCCCTTGGTATAGATGGATGTACAGACTGGCTGTAAACACTGCACTATTTGCACCATGCCCTTGGTATAGATGGATGTACAGACTGGCTGTAAACACTGCACTATTTGAACCATGCCCTTGGTGTAGATGGATGTACAGACTGGCTATAAACACTGCGCTATTTGCACCATGATCTCGGTGTAGATGGATGTACAGACTGTAAACACTGCACTATTTATTCAATGGGATGAGTGTTAGCAGACAGAGAGATTGTATATACTGCACTTTACATTCAATGGAATGAGCGTTAGCAGACACAGAGACTGTAAACACTGCACTATTTATTTCATGGGACGAGTGTTAGCAGACACAGAGACTGTAAATACTGCACTGTTTATTTCATGGGACGAGTGTTAGCAGACACAGAGACTGTAAACACTGCGCTGTTTATTTCATGGGACGAGTGTTATCAGACACAGAGACTGTAAACACTGCACTATTTATTCAATGGGATGAGTGTTAGCAGACAGAGAGACTGTAAACACTGCACTATTTATTTCATGGGATGAGCGTTAGCAGGCACAGAGACTGTAAACAATGCACTATTTATTTCATGGGACGAGTGTTAGCAGACACAGAGACTGTAAGCACGGCACTGCACTATTTATTCAATGGGATGAGTGTTAGCCGATAGAGAGACTGTATATACTGCACTTTACATTCAATGGAATGAGCGTTAGCAGACACAGAGACTGTAAACACTGCACTATTTATTTCATGGGATGAGTGTTAGCAGACACAGAGACTGTAAACACTGCACTGTTTATTTCATGGGACGAGTGTTATCAGGCACAGAGACTGTAAACACTGCACTGTTTATTTCATGGGACGAGTGTTATCAGACACAGAGACTGTAAACACTGCACTATTTATTCAATGGGATGAGTGTTAGCAGGCACAGAGACTGTAAACATTCCACTGCACTATTTATTCAATGGGATGAGTGTTAGCAGACAGAGAGACTGTAAACACTGCATTATTTATTTCATGGAGTGAACATTAGCAGACACAGAGACTGTAAACACTGCACTATTTATTTCATGGAGTGAACATTAGCAGACACAGAGACTGTAAACAATGCACTATTTATTTCATGGGACGAGTGTTAGTAGACACAGAGATCGTAAGCACAGCACTGCACTATTTATTCAATGGAATGAGTGTTAGCAGACAGAGAGACTGTATATACTGCACTTTACATTCAATGGAATGAGCGTTAGCAGACACAGAGACTGTAAACACTGCACTATTTATTTCATGGGACGAGTGTTAACAGACACAGAGACTGTAAACACTGCACTGTTTATTTCATGGGACGAGTGTTATCAGACACAGAGACTGTAAACACTGCACTGTTTATTTCATGGGATGAGTGTTAGCAGGCACAGAGAGTGTAAACACTGCACTATTTATTCAATGGGATGAGTGTTAGCAGGCACAGAGACTGAAAACATTGCACTGCACTATTTATTCAATGGGATGAGTGTTAGCAGACAGAGAGACTGTAAACACTGCACTATTAATTTCACGGAGTGAACCTTAGCAGACACAGAGACTGTAAACACTGCACTATTTATTTCATGGAGTGACATTAGCAGACACAGAGACTGTAAACACTGCACTATTTATTTCATGGAGTGAACATTAGCAGACACAGAGACTGTAAATACTGCACTATTTATTTCATGGGACGAGTGTTAGCAGACACGGAGACTGTAAGCACGGCACTATTTATTTCATGGGATGAATGTTAGCGGACACTGACACTGTATATACTGCACTATTTATTTCATGGGATAAGTGTTAGCAAACACAGAGACTGTAAACACTGCACTATTTCTTTAATGGGATAAGTGTTAGCAGGCACAGAGAGTGTAAACACTGCACTGTTTATTTCATGGGATGAGTGTTAGCAGGCACAGAGAGTGTAAACACTGCACTATTTATTTCATGGGATGAATGTTAGCGGACACTGACACTGTATATACTGCACTATTTATTCAATTGGATGAGTGTTAGCAGACAGAGAGACTGTGTATACTGCACTTTACGTTCAATGGAATGAGCGTTAGCAGACACAGAGACTGTAAACACTGCACTATTTATTTCATGGAGTGAACATTAGCAGACACAGAGACTGTAAACACTGCACTATTTATTTCATGGAGTGAACATTAGCAGACACGGAGACTGTAAACACTGCACTATTTATTTCATGGAGTGAACATTAGCAGACACACAGACTGTAAACACTGCACTATTTATTTCATGGGACGAGTGTTAGCAGACACGGAGACTGTAAGCACGGCACTATTTATTTCATGGGATGAATGTTAGCGGACACTGACACTGTATATACTGCACTATTTATTTCATGGGATGAGCATTAGCAGACACAGACTGTAAACACTGCACTATTTATTTCATGGGATGATCGTTAGCAGGCACAGAGAGTGTAAACACTGCACTGTTTATTTCATGGGATGAGTGTTAGCAGGCACAGAGAGTGTAAACACTGCACTGTTTATTTCATGGGATGAGTGTTAGCAGGCACAGAGAGTCTAAACACTGCACTGTTTATTTCATGGGATGAGTGTTAGCAGGCACAGAGAGTGTAACCACTGCACTGTTTATTTCATGGGATGAGTGTTAGCAGGCACAGAGAGTGTAAACACTGCACTGTTTATTTCATGGGACGAGTGTTAGCAGACACAGAGAGTGTAAACACTGCACTGTTTATTTCATGGGACGAGTGTTAGCAGGCACAGAGAGTGTAAACACTGCACTGTTTATTTCTTGCGACGAGTGTTAGCAGGCACAGAGAGTGTAAACACTGCACTGTTTATTTCATGGGATGAGTGTTAGCAGGCACAGAGAGTGGAAACACTGCACTGTTTATTTAATGGGATAAGTGTTAGCAGGCACAGAGACTGTAAACACTGCACTATTTATTTCATGGAGTGAACATTAGCAGACACAGAGACTGTAAACAATGCACTATTTATTTCATGGGACGAGTGTTAGTAGACACAGAGATCGTAAGCACAGCACTGCACTATTTATTCAATGGAATGAGTGTTAGCAGACAGAGAGACTGTATATACTGCACTTTACATTCAATGGAATGAGCGTTAGCAGACACAGAGACTGTAAACACTGCACTATTTATTTCATGGGACGAGTGTTAGCAGATACAGAAACTGTAAACACTGCACTATTTATTTCATGGGACGAGTGTTAGCAGACACGGAGACTGTAAGCACGGCACTATTTATTTCATGGGATGAATGTTAGCGGACACTGACACTGTATATACTGCACTATTTATTCAATGGGATGAGTGTTAGCAGACAGAGAGACTGTATATACTGCACTTTACGTTCAATGGAATGAGCGTTAGCAGACACAGAGACTGTAAACACTGCACTATTTATTTCATGGAGTGACATTAGCAGACACAGAGACTAAACACTGCACTATTTATTTCATGGAGTGAACATTAGCAGACACAGAGACTGTAAACACTGCACTATTTATTTCATGGGACGAGTGTTAGCAGACACGGAGACTGTAAGCACGGCACTATTTATTTCATGGGATGAATGTTAGCGGACACTGACACTGTATATACTGCACTATTTATTTCATGGGATAAGTGTTAGCAAACACAGAGACTGTAAACACTGCACTATTTATTTAATGGGATAAGTGTTAGCAGGCACAGAGAGTGTAAACACTGCACAGTTTATTTCAGGGGATGGGTGTTAGCAGGCACAGAGAGTGTAAACACTGCACTATTTATTTCATGGGATGAATGTTAGCGGACACTGACACTGTATATACTGCACTATTTATTCAATGGGATGAGTGTTAGCAGACAGAGAGACTGTATATACTGCACTTTACGTTCAATGGAATGAGCGTTAGCAGACACAGAGAGTGTAAACACTGCACTGTTTATTTCATGGGATGAGTGTTAGCAGGCACAGAGAGTGTAAACACTGCACTGTTTATTTCATGGGATGAGTGTTAGCAGGCACAGAGAGTGTAAACACTGCACTGTTTATTTCATGGGACGAGTGTTAGCAGACACAGAGAGTGTAAACACTGCACTGTTTATTTCATGGGATGAGTGTTAGCAGGCACAGAGAGTGTAAACACTGCACTGTTTATTTCATGGAGTGAACATTAGCAGACACAGAGACTGTAATCACTGCACTATTTATTTCATGGGACGAGTGTTAGCAGACACGGAGACTGTAAGCATGGCACTATTTATTTCATGGGATGAATGTTAGCGGACACTGACACTGCATATACTGCACTATTTATTTCATGGGATGAGCATTAGCAGACACAGACTGTAAACACTGCACTATTTATTTCATGGGATGATCGTTAGCAGGCACAGAGAGTGTAAACACTGCACTGTTTATTTCATGGGATGAGTGTTAGCAGGCACAGAGAGTGTAAACACTGCACTGTTTATTTCATGGGATGAGTGTTAGCAGGCACAGAGAGTGTAAACACTGCACTGTTTATTTCATGGGATGAGTGTTAGCAGGCACAGAGAGTGTAAACACTGCACTGTTTATTTCATGGGTTGAGTGTTAGCAGGCACAGAGAGTGTAAACACTGCACTGTTTATTTCATGGGACGAGTGTTAGCAGACACAGAGAGTGTAAACACTGCACTGTTTATTTCATGGGATGAGTGTTAGCAGGCACAGAGAGTGTAAACACTGCACTGTTTATTTAATGGGATAAGTGTTAGCAGGCACAGAGACTGTAAACACTGCACTATTTATTTCATGGAGTGAACATTAGCAGACACAGAGACTGTAAACAATGCACTATTTATTTCATGGGACGAGTGTTAGTAGACACAGAGATCGTAAGCACAGCACTGCACTATTTATTCAATGGAATGAGTGTTAGCAGACAGAGAAACTGTATATACTGCACTTTACATTCAATGGAATGAGCGTTAGCAGACACAGAGACTGTAAACACTGCACTATTTATTTCATGGGACGAGTGTTAGCAGACACAGAGACTGTAAACACTGCACTGTTTATTTCATGGGATGAGTGTTATCAGACACAGAGACTGTAAACACTGCACTGTTTATTTCATGGGATGAGTGTTAGCAGGCACAGAGAGTGTAAACACTGCACTATTTATTTAATGGGATGAGTGTTAGCAGGCACAGAGACTGAAAACATTGCACTGCACTATTTATTCAATGGGATGAGTGTTAGCAGACAGAGAGACTGTAAACACTGCACTATTTATTTCACGGAGTGAACATTCGCAGACACAGAGACTGTAAACACTGCACTATTTATTTCATGGAGTGAACATTAGCAGACACAGAAACTGTAAACACTGCACTATTTATTTCATGGGACGAGTGTTAGCAGACACGGAGACTGTAAGCACGGCACTATTTATTTCATGGGATGAATGTTAGCGGACACTGACACTGTATATACTGCACTATTTATTCAATGGGATGAGTGTTAGCAGACAGAGAGACTGTATATACTGCACTTTACGTTCAATGGAATGAGCGTTAGCAGACACAGAGACTGTAAACACTGCACTATTTATTTCATGGAGTGAACATTAGCAGACACAGTGACTGTAAATACTGCACTATTTATTTCATGGAATGAACATTAGCAGACACAGAGACTGTAAACACTGCACTATTTATTTCATGGGACGAGTGTTAGCAGACACGGAGACTGTAAGCACGGCACTATTTATTTCATGGGATGAATGTTAGCGGACACTGACACTGTATATACTGCACTATTTATTTCATGGGATAAGTGTTAGCAAACACAGAGACTGTAAACACTGCACTGTTTATTTAATGGGATAAGTGTTAGCAGGCACAGAGAGTGTAAACACTGCACTGTTTATTTCATGGGATGAGTGTTAGCAGGCACAGAGAGTGTAAACACTGCACTATTTATTTCATGGGATGAATGTTAGCGGACACTGACACTGTATATACTGCATTATATATTCAATGGGATGAGTGTTAGCAGACAGAGAGACTGTATATACTGCACTTTACGTTCAATGGAATGAGCGTTAGCAGACACAGAGACTGTAAACACTGCACTATTTATTTCATAGAGTGAACATTAGCAGACACGGAGACTGTAAACACTGCACTATTTATTTCAAGGAGTGAACATTAGCATACACAGAGACTGTAAACACTGCACTATTTATTTCATGGAGTGAACATTAGCAGACACAGAGACTGTAAACACTGCACTATTTATTTCATGGGATGGGCATTAGCAGACACAGACTGTAAACACTGCACTATTTATTTCATGGGATGATCGTTAGCAGGCACAGAGAGTGTAAACACTGCACTGTTTATTTCATGGGATGAGTGTTAGCAGGCACAGAGAGTGTAAACACTGCACTGTTTATTTCATGGGATGAGTGTTAGCAGGCACAGAAAGTGTAAACACTGCACTGTTTATTCCATGGGATGAGTGTTAGCAGGCACAGAGAGTGTAAACACTGCACTGTTTATTTCATGGGACGAGTGTTAGCAGACACAGAGAGTGTAAACACTGCACTGTTTATTTCATGGGACGAGTGTTAGCAGGCACAGAGAGTGTAAACACTGCACTGTTTATTTCATGGGACGAGTGTTAGCAGACACAGAGACTGTAAACACTGCGCTGTTTATTTCATGGGACGAGTGTTAGCAGGCACAGAGAGTGTAAACACTGCACTGTTTATTTCATGGGACGAGTGTTAGCAGGCACAGAGAGTGTAAACACTGCACTGTTTATTTCATGGGACGAGTGTTAGCAGGCACAGAGAGTGTAAACACTGCACTGTTTATTTCATGGGACGAGTGTTAGCAGGCACAGAAAGTGTAAACACTGCACTGTTTATTTCATGGGATGAGTGTTAGCAGGCACAGAGAGTGTAAACACTGCACTGTTTATTTCATGGGACGAGTGTTAGCAGGCACAGAGAGTGTAAACACTGCACTGTTTATTTCATGGGATGAGTGTTAGCGGGCACAGCGACTGTAATACTGCACTATTTGTGTACCGTGCTTTGTATCTGCAGTCACAGAGGCTGTAAAGACTGTATGCAGGGCACAAGTCCTAACAAAAAGAAGTGGGGGGACTAGCCATGTTAGGCAGTAGGCAAGTGAAATGATGACGCGTGTCGTCACATCGCATGATCTCACGATGCGTGACATTGTATGTGACATCACAGGAAGTTACCTCACTGGAAGTGACTTCACAAGAAGTGACATCAGACATTAAGACCTCCCACATATGTTTATCAGGTATAGCATGAGTACATTTAAGCACATTATGAGATTTAACAAATGTGATTTGGCGTCCTGGTTGTGCCAAAAAAGTGGCGCAATCTTGATGCAAAATATGGGCCTCAACTAATGTTTTTTTTTTAAGCCCTGCCACAAAGAATTTGGCAACAATGGGAAGCGTGGCAGTTGATCTGTTGTGCCTAATTTGTTGCAAAATCTACATTTTAAAATATTTGATTGGGTTAAGGCACCTGCTGTAAAGGTTCCAGTAAATCTCAAGGAATAGTGACAATGGTGAGATAACTGTGGTGGTTAATGCACTTGCTGGAGAGATCTGTGTTTTGTAAAGTCCTAAATTTGAATCAAAGTAGTAGAGACGGTGAATGTTTCTCCTGCAAAGCACATCATTTAACACGCAGATGACAGGTTTTTATTTGATGTAGATAGTAAAGTGGGTTGCTGCTTTGTTACCTGCAGTTCATAAATTATAATCCTTCTAAAAGACCACAGTGAGCAATGAAGGACATGTGACTCCTACACCTTGTAGCCCTCATTGTCTCACGTCACTCATCTTGTACATTGATTTACACGTGTACATGATGTATTGTCAACGTATAATGTGTATGTTACATAAAGAGCCCTGACACCCTGCATTGGGTTGCATAGCGCTATAAACGAAATGAAAACGTGCTATTGAAATTGTTATTTGTGTAAATACTGGGACAGACCAACACATCTGACATTCTTAGCGTGCATACAGGGACTGAACAAAGGCAAAAGCTGACTCTCTTAACCCGTTGCGTGCGTTCGTCGGCCAACGGCCGTCGCGAGCACTACCTCCGTAGTGCTGCGCACGTCCGTCGGCCGACGCGGCCCCACCCACTCCGCTAAACGGCCGCACCGTGGTGGAATTGCTGCCGCAGTTAACAAGTTAAGTACCTGTGAAGAAATAACAAGCTGTGTGTCTTTGTTGGCATTTACATTTAGGTGTGAGGTTCCAGGCCGCCTCCAGTCAGGATATTCAACAAAAGGAGGCCGGATGGCCCCTTAACTTCGGCCCAGCTGGAGCTGAAGAAAGGCACCCTCGCTGCCTGCACGTTGCTGCTGGGAATCTGCGAGCATACAAGGTGCAGACACATCTGAACGTGTCCGGTGTCTGAAAATTACACTGCACAAGTTCAGCATATTTCTGTGGGGCCACCTTCTTGGCAGGGGGACGCGTCCATCCTGTGAAAAGAGTGGGTGGACGCCGTGTATCTGCGTGTCCCCCCCGACTTGTTCCCTGACTGTCTGTATTATGTCATTTGAGACAAAAGACACACACTGTAACACCAGCAGGTCTCAGTCATGTTCTTGGAATAGGCAGACATAAACATTGTAAATACCGGACTATTTGTTTCATGTGACTAAGCACAGCCAGTCACTACTGCACTACAGACATTAGCGTGTTAGTGTGGCCAGGCAGGCGAGAACAGCTGCTAACTTACGGTACGCCCGGTCACGTGCCCTGTGCGCGAGCCGCCTTCTTATTAGGTCCTGCCTACTAAACAGCACACGCGCTGTTTGTTGTGAGACCTGTTGTCGCTTACAGTTAGTTTCAATCCGGCCATTGCTTACTATTGACTAACTTCATTGTCACTCGCATCTGCTTGCATCTTATTTGTTATCTTGTGAGGGCTTTACTTCCTCTTCCTGCATTCGGCCCTCCCCTGGAGCACAGACGCAATACTTGTGTCCTTCCACTGCTCACTTTTCAGATTCTACTCTCTTCTTTTACTTGAAGCACGCAACAAGAATGCATGTGTTTTCCAGCTGTCTCCCTCGTGTTGGTCTTTCTCTGCATGTACGCCTGTCCTGCCCTCTCCCTAATGCACTCGCCCACCTGTGCTTCTCCCCAGCTCAACATTCCTCACTCTCTTGCCCATTGGCTTTCCCCCTCTCCATGTTCCTCTCTCTCTGTTTAAATCCCCTGTCCACCCCTGTCTTGCTTCCACCGGTCCCTGTGTTTCTTCCCCCACCCTCCGGTTTCTTCCTCCTCTCCGCCCTCCTTGAATACAGCCCCCCTGTGTTGCTTCCCTCACTTGCTCACATTTTATCGTTTTATTTACTGATCCAACTCGGTAAAGAAAATGAAAAAAAAGTGCTATTGTAGTTTTGTGTGTGTTCACATTCTTGGTGCATGCACCTAAAACAACAATGTTCCCTTTCTTAGCTATGTTGTAGTACATCCTGGCTAAAACATTGGCAATAGCTGCCAAAGATAACGCCTATTGTCTTTGCCAGTGCTCGTTGTTGGACTTGGGCCTTCTGGCAGGTTCACCCCTGAACTTTTTACCTTGAATTATAGTGATTTCTGGTCTTTGCGCACTTTGACACTGTGGCGCAGTGTAAAGTGCGTGCGCACTTTGAATGCCTGTGGTGAGATAGGCCCGCCCTCCGATAGGAATGCATGGGGAATGTATGTGTCCCTGGTAGTTCCTGATGCGTGGGGAGTGCAGGCTCGAGTTTGGTATGTGTGAACTCGTGGGAGTGAATGCTGCGCAACGGTATGTGCGGCTTGTATGTGTCTAGTGGGGAAGGGCCACTTCTAGACATGGCTGTACATGTGCTGTGAGGGTGCTGGCATGTGATTGGCTGGAGCTGGCTGGCATGCCAGGCTCCAGGAAGTCTGGATGGGTCTGCCCGGTGGTGAGTGGGAGATTAGCATGCTGATGGCTGGGGAGGAGTGTACCTGTGTCCTGAATGAGGCTGGGTTTTCCCCTGACAATGCTGGCTCCGCCCCCTCTGGTGTGACTGATGACCCTAGCCCTGCCAGTGAATAGAAAGGGTGGTTGAGCCCATCAACAGTGCTCACAGACCAGCTGCGACTGGTTCTGCCCCCACCCTGCACCTACAGACAAAGGAAATGGTGTATAAAAATGGGGCTGTGTCCCCACAGAGTTGTTCTCTTCCAGGATCCTGATAGGAGGGGGCTGCTGCTGGTGGGGCCCAGGATGGACCGCCATGGGGGCTGTCTACTGCCCTGTGCGCTGGCCCCTGGGCCCTGCATGCCCCTCCTGATGCCCAGGAACTTCTGCTGTGCCTTTATCCTTGCCCCAGGGCTGTGGCTGCCCCTAGCGCCCCGTGAGCGCTTTATTTCTAGCCCTGGGCAGAGCGCTGTCGTTTTCCCTCTGAGGGAAGCGCTCCTGCCCTTTGTCTGCCCGAGTGCTTCGTGTGCACTCTTATCTTATTGACGGATGCCACCCCGATTATGGCGCCCTGAGCGAGTGCCCACCTCGCTTTAGAGTTTGATTGAAGCCGGTGCCCACCCGGCATTTGCCCCGCAAAGTGCGCAAAATTGTCCCTGTTGCCGCCCGGCCGCGACCAGGAAGTCAGGCAGGCCAGGGGCGGGACTGCGGGACACCACGTGACGTCATTTCCCGGGCCGTGCTCTGATTGGCTGCCGGGCCGGGATTTCCTTGTGACGTCACTCCCCGGGCCGCGCTGGGATTGGCTGCTGGCCCGAGGAGATTCCGAGTACCGGCGAGAAGAGGAGACGTGAAGTCTTCCTGCGGCCCGGGGCTCCCTTGAGCTGGGGAGAGCCCCGGGGCCGCCAACCAAGCGAAGCGCGAGCCGATGAAGGCCCGGTCCCAAGATGGGGGACCGGGGAAACAGCGAAGCGGGTGCATGAGGAAGGCGGGGCTCCCATGAGGAGAGAGAGCCCCGCCGAGCGCTACCGCCGCAGAGAGAAGACGCCCGGTAAGGACAGACCGGTGAGTGGGGGCCAGGTGTGCTAAAGAGAGGGGGGCGTCGGGGCACATTGCCGGTGCCCGCCCCCTCCCTTCCATGGAGTTAGTTGTTTAGGGCCCCGAGAAGGCTCCAGGTGCCCCACTTGTTTCTAGGGCCCCGAGAGGCTCTTGGTTGCCGCAGTTGGCTCATGTCGAGTCCCCAGAGAGGGGGACTCCAACAGCGGGGCATACTTAGAGCCCGAGAGGCTCGTGGTGCCATTTCTTTGAAGTTAGAGCCTAGGAGAGGCTCAGGGGACCATCTCGGCGATCTCGAGCCCCAGAGGGGGGGCTCCAGCGACCCCGCATTCTTGCAGAAGCCCAGAGAGGCTCCCCCATGGGCCCCATTGTGTTCTTGAGCCCTGGAAGGCTCCAACGTTGTCCCCACCAGTGTTACTTCAACTGCCCAGCACTTTGTGGGCAGTTGCTACGTTTAGGCTTGTGTTCTTGGCTGCCTGCGCAGCCTGCCTGACATTGGGACTAAGGGCATTTCAGCCCTTGTGAGGCTAGTTGGCCCAGGGACAGTCACAGGTGGTGACTTATGTGAGTTTGGCGCAATTGTTCATTTTCAGCACCTCTGAATGTGTTTTTATGCATCATGTGCTTTGTTTTTACACCTCTGAATGTGTTGTTGATGCATCATGTGTTTTCCTTCCTTACACCTCTGAATGAATGTTATGCATTGCATCATGTGTTATGTTCTTACACCCCTACAGGTATTGTGATACTTAGGTGGTTGTTTTTCTCCTAGTGCAGGTGGTGCTAGTGAGATCCTGGTTACCAGTAGTTACTGGTTGTGTGCTACAGTGATTTTACATTCTATGTTTTATATTCTAAAAGTGTTACTTCTAAAAGTGCTGATTCCTGACAGTGGTCCAGGTGGCCCTGTCTTGTACATATCCCCTGTAAATTCTGCCCGTGCCTCTGGCACATTGTAAAGTGTGTGTTTTATCTAATGTGTTTTGGTGTAATACAAAGGCTATTTTTATATAACCTTGTGTGGCGTTTCCTTTGTGGTGGGCCTTGGGTGTTGTTGCTGGGGTGCGTGCGCAAATACTTAACTCACATCGCCTCCAAGTTTAGCCTTGCTGCTCGCGCCACGTTACATAGAGGGTGAGCAGGGGTTATCTTGGCGTGTAACTCCTTTGCCCTGACTTGGGAGTGGTGGTCTCTGACTTACTTTGGTGGAAGCCCTGGCCAGCCAGGGATCCCATTTCCAACACTTGTTAATTTATCTGAACACTAGGCTGTCCAGAACCAATAGCTGCCAAAGGTAAGGCCTGTTGGCTTTGCCAATGCTTGTTAATTTATCTGAACAGTGGGCTGTCCAGAACCAATAAATGTCAAAGGTAAAGCTTATTGTCTTTGCCAATGCTTGTTAATTTATCTGAACACTAGGCTGTCCAGAACCTATAGCTGCCAAGGGTAAGGCTTGTTTGCTTTGCCAATGCTTGTTAATTTATCTGAACAGTGGGCTGTCCAGAACCAGTAGCTAATAGGTATAGCGTATTGGCGCTGCCAGTGCTTGTTCATTTATCTCAACAGTGGGCTGTCCAGATTAGAACCAATAGCTGCCAATGGTAAGGCCTGTTGCTAGAAGTTGGTGGTAATTTGCGATTCCTTAAGGGCATTTTGGATTATTTTTTTTGCTTAATACATTGCATTTAAGGAATCACAAAATTTGCGATTCCTCTAATGCAATCGCAAAATAAGGAATGGCAAATTTTGTGATTCCTTATTTTGCACCCAAATTCTTTCCTACATACCATTTTGCGAAAATGAGTTCGCAAACACCGAAATTCTGTGAATTTCGGTGTTTGCAAACCCATTTGGCCTTGATACATATGGCCCTTGGTCACGTGACTGAAGCGTTGTTCCTCTCAGCGACAGCCTCTGTCGTGCAGGTGAGGGGACATTCTCCCCAGGGAAGCCCCGGGCGTCATTGAGAAAATTTCATTCATTCATGCAGCGCTAGGTTCATCATTCAACTGGGATCCCGCTCTCACGTGCTGGATCCAAACTCGAGGTTGTGCTTCTAGGAAATGTGCAAATGTACAACCTCGACCCCCCGGCTTCTGGGCCCAGCAGTGCTATGAAAACTAACAAGCATTGTCAATGCCAAAGGAAGGTCAAACTACAATAAAGCAACAACCATATTCAATTAATTAGATGATACATGTTGGACAGGCCTCGTAGCCGGGCTATCCCCCCCTACGCACAACAGGGCCCGGACCCCGGCTCTCCCTGAATCCCCAGCAAGAGCCACCCCGGAAACCCCCCGAGGTAATCCACAACCCGTCCACACCGGGACTCCAGCTCCTGAACCCTCCCGTACCGGCTGGCCGGGTCCCCGTCAGCCCCATGGCCCCGGCCCGGCAGTCATCTTTGGACACTACAACACGAGGCCACGTGGCCTCGACTCGACCCCAACCCTGGGCCTGGCCCGGCCCCGACATCGAGGCACCAACCTCCACCCAGGAGGTAAAGAGACCACTTGGCAGGTCAATGAAAGAAGAAGGCGTCAACGGCTCTCCTCCGCCGGGTGTCGATCCCCCCGGCCTCCCTGGGCGCTGGTCCAACCCCCTGCTGGGTGTCGGGACTCCCTCATTCCGGACCTCCCGACCTCAAGGCGCGAGGGTCCGGACATCAAAGGGAACCAGACCTATAACTGGGGCAGCCCCAGACCAGGAGGGCAGTTGTATCCTGGAGTTGAGAGACCCCGAGAAGAACTCATCCTTGGCGGACTGCTGGCGCTGCCGCAGCCCTGCTCTGTGAACCCTTCGTCTTGGCCTGCTGGCGCTGCCGCGGCCCTCTGCAACGTGAACCCTCATCTTGGCCTGCTGGCGCTGCCGCGGCCCTCTGCAACGTGAACCCTCATCTTGGCCTGCTGGCGCTGCCGCGGCCCTCTGCAACGTGAACCAACATCTTGGCCTGCTGGCGCTGCCGCAGCCCTCTGCAACGTAAACCATCATCTTGGCCTGCTGGCGCTGCCGCGGCCCTCTGCAGCGTGAACCATCATCTTGGCCTGCTGGCGCTGCCGCGGCCCCCTCTGTTACGTGAACCGTCATCTTGGTCTGCTGGCGCTGCCGCGGCCCTCTGCAACTTGAGCCATCGCCTCGGCCTGCTGGCGCTGCCGCGGCCCGACCCCGCAGACTCCTAAGCTCGAGGATTGTGAGCTTCCCTCCTGCCTCCTCCTGTACCGATCCAGTACCAAGACTGTCCCGCTACCCCCTTTCCCTACAGAGACTAGAATTGAGAGGACCCTCGAGTCCTGAATCTCCTGTACCGCTGATAACCTTGCCGCAAGGACCCTATATAAAGAGTGTTGATCTCATCCTTGTGTGGTGTCTATCTGTGGGGAGGGAAGTGACTTGTCTGTACGATCGCCGGAGACGGCCCTCATCGGAGGCCTCTCCCCCAGTATTCGGCCGACCCTCTGGGTCCCCGTCTAACATTTGGTGGCCAGCGGCGCGATCCGAACCTACGCATAATCGTACAGAGGGTCACTCGCCCCACGACACACAACCACCATGACAACAAAAGAGAGCGGAGCAACAGAAAAATTCCAGATGGAAAAGCTGGAAGAATACAACCACAGAGAACTGAAACAATTTTGCATAGAATTAGGCATTTCAACCCCAGGACTGAGCACGAAGGAGGACTTCAAACGAGCCCTGGAATCTTGGGCGGAGACGGGTACGACCGTACCCCAAACACGAAGCCACGAGACACCCGAAACAAGCCCCACGCCGACGGAAGAAAGAAGATCGGGTCTCTCCCCAGAAGAGGTCCGGGAACGGGAAAAAAGCAGGCTCCATGAATTAGAACTGGCACGACTTCGCTTAGATGGAGAGCTCAAATTGGCGGAACAAAAAATAACGTTGGAACACTTACGACTCCGAGAGGAGCGAGAAGAGAAACAAAGGCAGAGAGAGCTAGAAGAGAAGAAGCTAACCTACGAACATGAGCGCAACCTCAAAGAACTAGAGATTCGGAAGCAGAACAAGGAACTCGGGGTCCCCGAGCGCACGAACACTCCTGCCCCTACAGACCCCAAGGTCCACATACCCAAAGATGTCGTCAGAGAGTACTACAAGAACGATGATATCCAGCAATGGTTCAAAGCGTACGAGGTAGCCATGACCTCCCACCGGATTCCCCGGAGCGACTGGGGAGCCGGGTTATGGGGGAGGTTTGTCAACGAAGGGCGAGACGCCCTGCTGCAACTCCCGGACCATCTGATGACATCCTACGACCACATGAAAGCCGCCCTCCTCACTCGATACCCAAGATGTACCGCCAGCGGTTCCGCGACTGCAAACGGATCCCGGGTACAACTTGGGTGGAGTACGTGAACTTCTTTAGCCGGGCCTTCGAGGGGTGGATCAAGGGCAGCAACGTGACCACCTACGAGCAGCTCTTTGACCTTGTTGTGTGGGAGCACATTTCTAACAACTGCTTCATCGAACTCAGGCAGCACCTCCTGGACAGTAAACTAACGGAACCTCGGCAACTCGCCACCGAAGCTGACCGATAGGAAAGCACCCCAGTTGGCCGAAACGGACCCAGCGAAGCGCACAGAACTGCCCAAGGGCCCCATCGCCCCCGTGGAGGCGGAGGCCAGGGTCGGGGTAGGGACACCGGCCCGGTGACTCCCGCCAGCAACCCCCCGCCCCCGGCCGGCAGGGGAAACCCCCCGATGCGACCCGGCTTCCGAGCCAACATTACTTGCCACCGGTGCCAGCGACCCGGCCACTACGCAAATGATCCCAATTGCCCAAAGAACCCGAACCCTTTACCCCGCCAGGCCGCTGCTGCAGCCCTGGGGGGAGAGCAAACCCCAGAAGACCAAGAAGAGTACGAAACCGACCAGCCTGAGTGGGAACCGGCCGCCATGTCCCTGGTTTGCTTAGGGGAACGAGACCTGATCCCTCTGGCCCCCCTTCCCGCCAACACGCAGAAGTACAGCCAGTGGGTCAACATTAATGGCCGCCGGGCTGAAGCCCTCCGCGACACCGGGGCCAGTGTGACCTCGGTCCGCTGTCATCTGGTGGCCCCGGACCAGATCTTGCCGAACATTCTTTGCCCTGTCCGGTCGGCCGACAACTCGGAAAGTCTATGTCAAATGGCCTACGTCCCCTTCGAATGGGGAGGAGTATCAGGGATGCTGAAAGTGACTGTCCGCGATGATGCCCCCGTGGATTGCCTCCTGGGGAACGATCTCGAAAGTTCTCCCTGGGCAGCAGTCGAACGGAGAGAGCACCTGGGGATGCTGGGCCTCCCCGAATGGGTCTGTGCCACGACCCGGTCCATGACCGCCCGTGCCGTCCCCAGTCCAGAAGAACCCGAGTGGCCGGAGCCTCCTCCCGCGATTGTCCCAGAGGAGGCCACCCCAGAAGCAAGTCCCCCGGCCCAAACCGAAGAAGGACCCGGTCGGCTCCCGGACCTCCCCGACCTGGCCCAGTGGCGTCAAGAGGGGGGTCCCACCCAGGAACAATTCCAACAAGAACAAAGAACCTGTCCCTCCCTCGAGGGACTCCGGCAGCAAGCCCTTGCCCAGAGCGCAGGGGACACCTCGGGGGCCCACTGGATCTACTGGGACAATGACCTGCTCTACAGTGAGCAAAGGATTGCAGAACTGGGGGCCAGTCGGGTGCTGGTGGTGCCCCTCCGCTTCAGAGATTTCCTCTTGAACTTAGCCCACGATATACCCCTTGCCGGACACCTGGGACAGGACAAAACGTACGACCGTCTGGTGACCCACTTTTACTGGCCCCGAATGCGAAAAGATGTCACCAACCACTGCAAGGCCTGCCCCACCTGCCAGGCCAGCGGAAAAAGTGGCCGAAAAACCAAAGCACCCTTGCAGCCTTTTCCCGTCGTCACCACCCCGTTCGAACGGGTGGGAATAGACATTGTGGGGCCCCTGGACCCCCGAACCGCCCAAGGACACCGGTTCATCCTGGTCCTGGTGGACCACGCCACCCGTTATCCCGAGGCTATCCCTCTTCGAACCGTGACGGCGCCTGTGGTAGGCCGAGCACTGATGGGGATCTTCTCCCGGGTGGGCTTTCCCCGGGAGGTCGTCAGCGACAGGGGCACGAACTTCATCTCGAAATACATGAAGTCTCTCTGGCAACAGTGTGGGGTCACCTACAAATTCACGACCCCCTATCACCCACAAGGAAATGGATTGGTCGAGCGGTTTAACCGCACTCTCAAAGGAATGATCATGGGCCTAGAAGAGCCCCTCCGTCGCCAGTGGGACGTGCTACTCCCGTGCCTCCTGTTCGCCTACCGAGAGGTCCCTCAAAAATCCCTAGGCTTCAGCCCATTTGAACTCCTGTACGGGCACCCCGTCCGGGGTCCCCTCAGCCTAGTCAAAGAAGGTTGGGAGAGGCCCCCCCAGAAAACTCCCCCGGATGTATACAAATACCTCTTGGACCTTCGAAACCAGACCCGCCGATTCAGGGAGATCGCCAAAGTCAACCTTGAAGCCAGTCAGGAAGACATGAAGAAATGGTATGATCAGCACACCTCCTCCCTCGAGTTCGAGCCGGGACAGCAGGTCTGGGTGATGTCCCCGGTTGAACCCTGTGCCCTACAGGACAAATGGTCCGGACCCTTCAACGTGATCGAACGCAAGGGGCCCGTCACCTACTTAATCGACATGGAAACTTCTCGGGACCCCCTACGGGTCCTCCACGCCAACAGACTCAAGCCCCAATTTGTACGCTCCGAACTCAGTCTCCTGATGGCTACCGATAATGGGACGGAAGAAGACTCCGAGCCCCTTCCGGACCTGCTGAGGACCCTCGAGCAGGATGGCTCCGTGGACGGGGTCAGGCTCTCCGAGGCCTTGTCCCCGGAGCAACGCCAAGACTGTCAAGCTCTCCTGACACGATTCGCATCCTTGTTCTCTCTCACCCCTGGGGTCACCCCCTGGTGCCTTCACGATGTGGACACCGGGGACAGCCCCCCTATTCGCCACAGGCCGTACCGCGTACCAGATCGGGTGCGCGCCTGCATCCAGACCGAGGTGTCCAAGATGCTGACACTGGGAGTGATCGAACCCTCGGACAGCCCCTGGGCTAGCCCCGTCGTCCTGGTCCCCAAGGCCGCCGCCCCGGGCGTTGCCCCTGAGCTCCGGTTCTGTGTGGACTACCGGGGGCTGAATGCCGTTACCAGGACCGACGCTCACCCTATCCCCCGAGCAGATGAGCTAATTGACCGTATGGGGGCCGCCCGCTACCTGAGCATCTTCGATTTAACAGCGGGCTACTGGCAAATCGGCCTCACCCCCAGGGCCCAAGAACGATCCGCCTTCTCTACCCCGGACGGTCACTACCACTTCAGGGTGATGCCATTCGGCATGAAAAACGCTCCGGCAACCTTTCAACGACTCGTGAACCAGGTACTGGCGGGCCTCGAAGGATTCAGCGCCGCCTACCTGGACGACATCGCTGTGTACAGTCACCACTGGACCGACCACCTCCTCACCCTCAAGGCCAGCAAATGTCAGGTGGGCCAAGGGTCCGTGACCTACCTAGGACACCAAGTGGGAAGCGGTCTGGTGGCCCCCCTCCAGCTCAAGATCGCTGCCATCCAGGCCTGGCAACCCCCTACGACCCAAACCGAGGTCCGGGCCTTCCTGGGGCTCACCGGGTACTACCGGCGGTTTGTGAAGAACTATGGCAGCATCGTGGGGCCCCTCACGGAGCTCACATCCAAGAAGAACCCCAAGACGATCAACTGGACTCCGGACTGCCAATCGGCCTTCGAGAAGCTGAAGGCCGCCATGTGCACTGCCCCCGTGCTCCAGGCTCCCGACTACGGCCCGGAATTCATCGTACAGACGGACGCCTCCGATCATGGCGTTGGGCCGTCCTCTCCCAACTCAACACCGAGGGAGTCGATCAGCCAGTGGCATTCATCAGCCGACGCCTGCTGGCCCGGGAACAGCGCTGGAGCACCATCGAGAGGGAGGCCTTCGCCGTAGTATGGGCCCTCAAGAAGCTCCGGCCCTACCTCTTCGGCACCCCCTTTCGGGTGCAGACAGACCACCGACCCCTGCAATGGCTGATGCAGATGCGGGGGGAGAACCCGAAACTGTTGCGCTGGTCCATCTCCTTGCAGGGGATGGACTTCACTGTGGAGCATCGTCCAGGCCAGGACCACGCCAACGCAGACGGCCTGTCACGCTTTTTCCGCCTCGGCGAGGAGAGTCCCCAAGAGGATGGCTGACTCTCCCTGCCTTCAGCTGGGGGGGACGCATGTAGCCGGGCCATCCTCCCCTACGCACAACAGGGCCCGGACCCCGGCTCTCCCTGAATCCCCAGCAAGAGCCACCCCGGAAACCCCCCGAGGTAATCCACAACCCGTCCACACCGGGACTCCAGCTCCTGAACCCTCCCGTACCGGCTGGCCGGGTCCCCGTCAGCCCCATGGCCCCGGCCCGGCAGCCATCTTTGGACACTACAACACGAGGCCACGTGGCCTCGACTCGCCCCCAACCCTGGGCCCGGCCCGGCCCCGACATCGAGGCACCAACCTCCACACAGGAGGTAAAGAGACCACTTGGCAGGTCAATGAAAGAAGAAGGTGTCAACGGCTCTCCTCCGCCGGGTGTCGATCCCCCCGGCCTCCCTGGGCGCTGGCTCCAACCCCCTGCTGGGTGTCGGGACTCCCTCATTCCGGACCTCCCGACCTCAAGGCGCGAGGGTCCGGACATCAAAGGGAACCAGACCTATAACTGGGGCAGCCCCAGACCAGGAGGGCAGTTGTATCCTGGAGTTGAGAGACCCCGAGAAGAACTCATCCTTGGCGGACTGCTGGCGCTGCCGCAGCCCTGCTCTGTGAACCCTTCGTCTTGGCCTGCTGGCGCTGCCGCGGCCCTCTGCAACGTGAACCCTCATCTTGGCCTGCTGGCGCTGCCGCGGCCCTCTGCAACGTGAACCCTCATCTTGGCCTGCTGGCGCTGCCGCAGCCCTCTGCAACGTGAACCAACATCTTGGCCTGCTGGCGCTGCCGCGGCCCTCTGCAACGTAAACCATCATCTTGGCCTGCTGGCACTGCCGCGGCCCTCTGCAGCGTGAACCATCATCTTGGCCTGCTGGCGCTGCCGCGGCCCCCTCTGTTACGTGAACCGTCATCTTGGTCTGCTGGCGCTGCCGCGGCCCTATGCAACTTGAGCCATCGCCTCGGCCTGCTGGCGCTGCCGCGGCCCGACCCCGCAGACTCCTAAGCTCGAGGATTGTGAGCTTCCCTCCTGCCTCCTCCTGTACCGATCTGGTACCAAGACTGTCCCGCTACCCCCTTTCCCTACAGAGACTAGAATTGAGAGGACCCTCGAGTCCTGAATCTCCTGTACCGCTGATAACCTTGCCGCAAGGACCCTATATAAAGAGTGTTGATCTCATCCTTGTGTGGTGTCTATCTGTGGGGAGGGAAGTGACTTGTCTGTACGATCGCCGGAGACGGCCCTCATCGGAGGCCTCTCCCCCAGTATTCGGCCGACCCTCTGGGTCCCCGTCTAACAATACATTCATTTACATATGCAACTAATAACACTATTACATAGGAGAATGTACATGATACGGGCAAGATTGAAGTTTTCACACTTCCAAATATATAAAAGGGACCGCCAAATCGGTGACAAGTTTCAAGAGTGACACACAAGGCTTGGACACCCTGCCCCATACCAAGTGCCTTCTCCGCATCTTCTTGAACCCTCAAACTCTGGGGCCATGTCCTTACTTCCTCCTATGGCAAAGCTCGTTCAGAGAGTTCACTTCGCATCATCAGACATTCAAGAAGGACAAACGGCTGCTTGATTGAGGCACCGTCGGCTCCACCCTGTAGGCAGTGCAGGGACAGTGTTGGATGGACTAAGGATGGTGATGGATCGCGGAGGCGACACAGGCGAGACACCTTTCAATGTCTTGGAGGCCGGTGACACCATCTACTACTGTGACTTCCTTCACTGTCTGGCGGAAGCTTCCCTTGAGGGACCCTCCAGGGTTCAGGTGTGGCATATTGGCACACAACAACACCTAAAACTGCAACATCCCACTACCGTCATGGTGTACACAAAACTACACCTGACATTTCAACAACCGAAACATCATAAAGTACACAAAACTGGACCTGAAACAACAGGTAAACCACCCTTTACTTTACTCATGGTTCAATGAACGTACCGCCTCCATGATGTACCCAAAATTCCTGCTGACTCAATAATACCCAAAGGAACTGCAGCCACTCCACCCACATGTTGGACACAAAATTCCAACTGAGGTGACAACATCCAGCCATCAAGATGCACACACAACTACAGCGTGCACCCATCAAGACTCCCTTCTTTCGATACCTCAGCGTACAGTGGCACCTTTCCTTGGGCACACATGATGTTGAGTCCTCTCTGACCAAGGGACAGCGTGCGGAGAAGCACTCCATCCAGGGCAGGGTGCTGGTTTTGAAGAGCCCTGCACAGGGCAGGGTGCTGGTATGGAAAAGCCCTGCCCACGGCAGGGTGCTTGTTGTGACGGGGCCCCTCCAGGGTGTTTGTGGTGAAGACCTCTCCCAACCATAGGGTGCCTGCAAAGAGCTCTGCCCAGGGCAGGGTGCTGGTGGTGAAGATACCTGCCCAGGGCAGGGTGCTGGTTGTGACCATATGGTGGTGGGAAAGAGGTTGTTGCAGCGATTCTGCATAGGCACAGAACTATGGTTTGAACCGTAGAACCTTAGTAGGCAGGGACTGAGTCATCTTACGACCTCATTACCCATGAGCCCGGGACCGACTAGCTATAGTGTCTCACTCACCCTTCTACTCACTCACAGAAGGACAAGTTATTAGACACCCCAGATCACAACACTCCCGACCCTCTCAGGAATCGTGGTTGCAGGATACTCCCTTTCGCTTGCTTACTCATGCGAGTCCACAATAAGATCTCACAGAGATACGAGGAAAGTTTAAATGTTTATTTTAACTATTGTGCTCTGGTATGCAGTGTATAAATACAGTCAGCATAATAAATAATCCATTAATCATAAAAGGGGCTGTTACGATATTAGACAGGATAAACCACCCCCTCCCTTTATACAGATGTAAAGTGGATACATCAGAAGATCTCTGGGTGTGAGCAGCAGACCCCATACCTTAGCATACACAGATGAAAGCTCTACATCCCAGGTGTAGTCGTGATCTTCTCTCTGAAAATCTCTCTCCGAGTGTGTATTTGCAGGTCTGTGCTTACCTATATGGCAAAGAGTACGTGTTTCCAAACTACAGGTGCATTTGTGTGTTCTGTCATGGTGCGAGTGCCTGGCCAGAACACAATAACAAGCGGCAGTGTTGTTTGACCCTGTCTATGGTGTTCAGACTAAACCCCAGGAAACAACAGCAGGTTCTGTGTGAGAGTACAGTGTGGCTCAAAGCAAAATACATTTGTATAGTAACGTGCGCAAAGCAGTGGGCAGTCTGCAAGGTGCTAACATACGGAAAACGACAGTGGGCCTGCACGGGGCATTTGACAAGCTCCAGCCGGGGCTGGGTGTTGGTGGTGACAGTGGCTCTAGGGAGGGGGTGGTGGCGAAGGACACTCCCCAGAGTAGGGTAGAGGTGAGGAAGAGCTCTTCCGAGGGCTGGGTACAGGTGCGATGGGGTCTCCCAAGCGCAGGGTGCTGGTGAGTTCCCTTCAGCGTGGGGTTGTGGTTGTCTGTCTCCAGGGCAGGGTGGAGGAGATGAGCCCCTTCCTGGGCAGGACCTCCTGGTAGGTCGCTCCCCCTCCACGCAGCTCCGACTGTGTGCCCCTGCTGCCGCTGCCACTGCCGCTGGTAAGTGTCCTCCGTCCCTTTTGCCACTCTCTCCCCCTCTTTGTGCCCCGTTTTCTCCTCTGTGCCACTCGGTTCTCCCACCCCCCCCTTATGCCCCATTCTGCCTTCTGTACTATTGTTACCCTGCCGCTGTGCCCCCATGCGGCCCCGCCCCCTGCCCACTCGCTGCGCCCGCCTCCCGCCTCCCAGCTGCTCCTCCCTCCCACCTCCCCATATATGCTGGACGCTGTGCGGTGAGGTGAGCGACCCCTGACCCTCCTGGTAGGTCGCTCCCCCTCCACGCAGCTACGACTGTGTGCCCCTGCTGCCGCTGCCACTGCCGCGTGTCCTCCATCTTTTTTGCCACTGTCTCCCCCTCCTTGTGCCCCATTTTCTCCTCTGTGCCACTCGGTTCTTTCCCCCCCTCATGCCCCATACTGCCTTCTGTACCATTGTTTCCCCGCCACTGTGCCCCCTGCGGCTCCGCCCCCTGCCCACTCGCTGCTCCCGCCTACCGCCTACCAGCTGCTCCTCCCTCTCACCTCCCCATATATGCCGGACGATGCGCGGTGGGCGCGCCTACGACAAGCCCGTCCGTGCCCGTCCGCACCCGTCCGCCAGAACTCCTGTACCCCGTGAACGCCACAACACCAGACTCCACTACGACGCCAGCACCCTCCACGCACTCAACGCCATCCGAAACCACACCTGCTCCCAGGCCGCCCCGAAACTGACCCACGGACCCTTCTCCTGCCGCACCTGCAGCTTCACCTGCGACAGAACCACCAAACCTCCAAGGACTGGACCCAACCACCTCCGCAGCATACTCCTCAACACCTGCTCCGCACGCAAACACGCCGTCGAGCTCTGGAATCTGCTCGACACCTCCGCCCCAGACATGGCCTTCCTGACCGAGACCTGGTGGAACGACTCCTAGGCGCCATACATCACCATAGCCATCCCGGACGGCTACAAGATCACCCGCAGGGATCGCGCCAACGGAATCGGAGGAGGAATTGCCATCGTCCACAAGTCCACCCTCAAGGTCACCACCCACGCAGACGACACCCTCAACGCCGTCGAACACCGGCACTTCCGGATCCACCCGACCCCAACACCACCCTCAGAGGAACACTCATCTACAGACCCCCGGACCCCGGGCTCAGTTCAGCGACTCCATCGCCGACCTCGCCAGCATACACACACTTGCCTCCATGGACTACATCCTCCTCGGGGACCTGAACTTCTACCTCGAGAACAACAACGACGCCAACTCCGCCAGCCTGATCACCAACCTCGCCAACCTCGGCCTCAGACAACTCGTCCTCGCACCCACCCACGCCGCCGGCCACACGCTGGACCCCGTCTTCTCCACAGGCACCCACGACGCCTTCAACCACACCACCGAACTCCAATAGACCGACCACCGCTGCATCCATTTCACCTTCAAGAAACCAACCACGCACCACCGCACCCAACAGCTGCCTCGCCGCTGCTGGAGCAAAGTCACCGAAGACCAGCTAATCACCACCCTCGCCAATGAACCCACCCACCGACCCCACCAACCCAGACGCCGCAGCCCGCAACCTCAGACAGTGGATTAATGACTGTGCCAACACCCTCGCCCGCTCAAGAAACCCTCCAACAGCCACACCAGCAAGAGAGCCACCTGGTTCACCGATGAGCCCCAGACCTCCAAACGAGCATGCCGGTAACTGGAGAAAATATGGCTCCACGAACGCACACCGGACAACCACGCAGTCCACAAGGACGCCACCCGCAGACATCACCACCTCATCAGATTAGCCAAGAGATCCTCCTTCAAAGACCGCTTGGATAACAACACACACCACAGCAAAGAGCTCTTCAGCATCGTGAAGGAACTCTCCAACCCCAGCTCCAACACCAACGACATCCCGCCCTCACAAGAACTGTGCGACTCACTAGCCATCTTCTTCCACCGCAAGATCGCTGACATCCATGACAGCTTCAACACCACAACCACCCTGACTATGCCAAACTCCACCTCCCCTGTGAACACCACCAGCACCATCCGCCTGACCTCCTGGTCCAACATCAACGACGACGAGACACGCAAGGTCATGAACTCCATCCACTCAGGATCACCGTCAGACCTGTGCCCTCACCACGTATTCAACAAAGCAGATGCAGCCATCGCACCCCAATTACGGAAGGGCATCAACATCTCCTTCGAAACAGCGACATTCCCGGAAAGCTGGAAGCACGCCGAAATCAACACCCTCCTCAAGAAGCCCAAGGCGGACCCCAAGGACCTCAAGAACTTTCGGCCCATCTCCCTGCTCCCGTTCCCGGCAAAGGTCATCGAGAAAATCGTAAACAGGCAATTGGCCCACCACCTGGAAGATAACATCTTGGACCCGTCCCAGTCCGGATTCAGACGAAACCACAGCACCGAGACAGCCCTCATCGCCGCCACAGACGACATCAGGCGCCAACTAGACAACAGCAAAACATCAGCCCTCATCCTCCTGGACCTGTCGGCTGCCTTCGACACAGTGTGCCATCGCACTCTAAAGATACGCATACTCGAAGCCGGAATTCAAGAGAAGGCCCTCGACTGGACCACGTCCTTCCTCTCCGGCAGAACGCAGAGCGTCTGCTTCCCACCCTTCCGATCCAAAGCCACCGACATCATCTGCGACGTCCCCCAGGGCTCAGCCCGATGCTGTTCAACGTCTACATGGCCCCCCCCGAACGAGTGGCCCGCCATCACGACCTCAACATAATCTCCTACGCCGACGACACCCAGCTGATCCTCTCCCTCACTAAGGACCCACACACCGCCAAAACCAACCTCCACGAGGGAATGAAGGCCGTCGCCAACTGGATGAGGAGCAGCTGTCTGAAGCTGAACTCGGACAAGACGGAGGTCCTCATCCTCGGACCCACCCCCTCAGCCTGGGACGACTCCTGGTGGCCGACCACACTGGAAACAGCACCAACACCCACCGACCATGCACGCAACCTAGGATTCATCCCCGACTCCTCCCTCTCCATGTCTAAGCAGGTCAACGCCATCTCCTCCTCCTGCTACAACACCCTCCGCATGCTCCGCAGGATCTACAAGTGGATCCCGACCAAAACAAGAAGAACGGTGACACAGGCCCTCGTCAGCAGCAGACTGGACTACGGCAACGCACTCTATGCAGGAATCTGACCCAAACAACAACGTATCCAAAACGCCTCCGCCCGACTGATCGTCAACGTCCCCCGCTGCAGCCACATCACCCCCCACCTGAGAGACCTACACTGGCTACCCGTCGACAAGAGGATCACCTTCAAGCTCCTCACCCACGCACACAAAGCACTCTGCAACGCCGGACCAGCCTACCTGGACTGCAGACTCAGCTTCTACACCCCCACCCGCTAGCTCCGCTCCACCAGCCTCACCCTCGCCGCTGTCCCCCGCATCCAACGAACGACCTCCGGCCGCAGATCCTTCTCTTACCTCGCCGCCAAGACCTGGAACACCCTCCCTACCCACATACAGCAGACCCAAGACCTGCTGACCTTCAGAAGACTCCTCAAGACCTGGCTCTTCGAGCAGTAGCAGCACCCCTTCCCCTCAGCGCCTTGAGACCCTCACGGGTAAGTAGCGCGCCCTACAAGCACTATGATTGATTGATTGATTGATATGATCTCTCTGCAGTGCAGGGTGATGGTGGTGAAGGGCGCTCCGTAGATAAGGGCACAGGTGGATATGAGCTGTCTCTAGGGGGGGCAGGTGGGGTAGAGCCCTCCCCAGGGTGTTGGAGATGATGGGGTCCCTTGATGGAGGGGGCAGGTGGGGAACAGTCCTCCCCAGGGTGTTTTAGGTAAAGGGGTCCCTCGAGGAAAGGGGCAGGTGGCGGTCAGGTCTCTCTAGGTGTAGGGGCAGGTGCGGAAGGGCCCTCCCCAGGGTGTTGGTGTTGATGGGGTCCCTCGAGGGAGGCGGGCTGGTGGTGCTGGGCTCTCCCCAGTGGAGACTCTTGGTTTTTTCCCTCCAGGAAAGGTGCGGCAGGTGGACTGTGGATGGCTGGGTTGGTGGTCAGCAGGACCCTGACCCACCCTCGTGCCCTCACCCCTCTCTGCTACACATGCCCTCACCCTCTCTGCTGCACGTGCCCTCACCCCTCTCTGCTGCACGTGCCCCCTTGTGCCTTCACCCTCTCTGTTGCACATGCCCTCACCCCTCTCTGCTGCACGTGCCCCCTCCTGCCCTCTTCCTCTCTGCTGCACGTGCCCCCTCGTGCCCTCTAACTCTCTGCTGCACGTGCCCCCTCGTGCCCTCACCCTCTCTGCTGCACGTGCCCCCTCGTGCCCTCACCCTCTCTGCTGCATGTGCCCCCTCGTGCCCTCACCACTTGCTGCTGCACGTGCCCCCTCGTGCCCTCACCCTCTCTGCCGCACATGCCCCCTCGTGCCCTCACCCTCTCTGCTGCACGTGCCCCCTCGTGCCCTCACCCCTCTCTGCTGCACGTGCCCCCTCGTGCCCTCTTCCTCTCTGCTGCACGTGCCCCCTCGTGCCCCCACACTCTCTGCCACACGTGCCCCCTCGTGCCCTCACCCCTCTCTGCTGCACGTGCCCCCTCGTGCCCTCACCCCTCTCTGCTGCACGTGCCCCCTCGTGCCCTCTTCCTCTCTGCTGCACATGCCCCCTCGTGCCCCCACACTCTCTGCCACACGTGCCCCCTCGTGCCCTCTTCCTCTCTGCTGCACGTGCCCCCTCGTGCCCCCACACTCTCTGCCACACGTGCCCCCTCGTGCCCTCACCCTCTCTGCTGCACGTGCCCTCACCCTCTCTGCTGCACGTGCCCCCTCGTGCCCTCACCCTCTCTGCTGCACGTGCCCCCTCGTGCCCCCTCGTGCCCTCTGGCGGCGCCGCCTGTTCCTGGCGCTCGTTCAAGGTGACCTGGCTCAGGTTCTGTAAATGTCACAGGTGCGCGAGTCTAGCAGGGATGGGGGGGGGGTTGTTATTGGAGGGGGGGGGGGGTGTTGTAATTGGAGGGGGGGGGGGGGCTGCTTCTGGTGGCTGACGAGCCTGCATGGAAAAACAATGCCTCCCAGGACCGGGTGACATGCTCGGCCTCGTGACGGGGCCTGGGGCCCTTCCTGCTCTCTGCTCACACCGCTGCCTCCCCCTCCCCCCCAGCACTTCCACTCTCTGTATGACCCTCTCTCCCTCCAGCAGTTACAAGTTTCTCTCCCTCTTTCCTCAGCAGCCCCTGCTCTCTCTCCTTCCTCGTCTTTCCACAGCTCCCCACCTGGTAAACATTGTTTACCACGCATGTTGCTAGAAATGGGATCTCTGGTTGGCTAAGGCTTGCGCCAAAGCCAGGCAGAAACCACCTCTCTAGTCAGGGCGAGGGAGTTACACTCTGAAGATGACCCCTGCTCACCCCCTTGGTAGCTTGGCACGAGCAGTCAGGCTTATCTCAGAGGCGATGTGTGAAGCGTTTTCGCACCCACCAGCAACAACATCCAGGACCCACCACAAAGGAAACTCCACACAAGGTTATATATAACAATAGCCTTTGTATTATCAGAACACATCAGAATCATAATCACAGGATGTACATTGTGCCAGAGGCCCGGGCAGAATTTACAGGGGATTATATACATGGGACAGGGCCACTGTCAGGAATAAGCACTTTTAGAACCAGCACTTGGTAGAACATAGGATACTTGTAGGAATAGCGCCTAGAACAATAATCAACCAGTAACCACTGGAAACAGGTAAGTACCATCTACGCAACCCTAACCACCTTAGGACAATATCACGCAGGGAACCATGAACTCACTAGTATACCTATACTAAGAAAACAACCTCCTAAGCATAAAAATACATTTAGGGGTATAGGCCAGAAACTTCACAAATGATGCATAAAAACACATTCAGCGGTGTAGGGAAGACACATGATGCATAAAACACATTCAGCGGTGTAGGGAAGACACATGATGCATAAAAACACATTCAGAGGTGTCAGAACAGGGTGCGGAAAACATTCTCCACAGTATATTTCCTAGCACCCTAAGAAGCACGTAAATCACAATTAGCGCAGAACTCACATCAAAGTCCAGGTTGCGCCACTGCGCCAACACCTAAACGTAGCAGCTGCCCACTACTTGCTGGGCAGCTGAGGACAGGGACAGGGCCTAAACGCTGCAGCTGGCACTAAGTGCTGCGCAGCTGGGGAAGGCCAAATAGGGATGAAGGAGTGCGTCTCGCTCCTAAGTTCAAGAACAAGTCCCTAGAAGAAAGAACCTAAACGGTGCAGCTGCCCACTAATTGCTGGGCAGCTGGAAACAGAACTGCGACATGGACTCTCACTGGCCCAAGGACAAAGACTGCGTGGAAAGGTGCAGAGGATTGGAGCCCTCTTGCTCTAGAAATAATCATACCACCCTAGGAGCACACTGGCTCCTGAGACAACACTTGCCCATCGGTGGAGCCCTCTAGGCTTTGTGAATCAATAATGTGTGCATGGCAGCACTCTGGCTCCTTAAAGAAATAAATGTCCCCATCGTTGGAGTCCCCCCTCTGGGGACTCGGGAAGTAATGGTGCGGGCAACGGGGGAGCGGCCCACTGCCAACCGGGGCCGCTCCCTCCTCCCAAACACTGCCCCCAAGACCAGCTAGCACCACTGGGGGGGGGCACCGGCAATGTGCCCCGATGCCCCCCTCTTCAGTAAGTAAGTCAGGGGCCCCACTCACCAGATTCTCCGGCGGTCCTGTGGTCGGGTCTTTCTCATTTTGGCAGCGCGGGTCTCTCCTTGGCCGGCGCTGCTCCTGGGGCGTGTGCGGGCTGACTTCTGCCGGCGACATGCGGGGCTCTCCCATCTCACGGGAGCCCCGCTTCAAAAGGTGCCCTGCTTCACCCGGCCCCCCATCTCGGGGCCGGGACTTAGGAAAGGAACCTGCGAGGCTCCGGGCTCAGTCTTTCTCCAGGGCTCCCTCTCGCTCATGGGAGCCCCGCAACTCTCGTGCTGCTTCCGGCCCAGCCGCAGGCCCGCCCACGTCTCAGGCGTGTTTGCCTGACTTCCGGGCGGCCGCGGCGATTTCTACACTCTGGGCACAACAAGGGGTAGGCTCCCTCCGTATTAGAAATAATTTAAGTAAACGGCAATCCTCGGCGGCGAAAACGAGGGGTAGGCTACCTCGTGGGTGAAAATAAAGTTAGTATGCGGGGTGGGCACCCGCTCTGGCATAATCACGGGGGAATCCCCTTGGAGAGGGGTTCTCTCACCAGGGCTGCAGCACGGTGCTGCGCAGCTCCCTCTCTCCCAGCTCAGGGAAATTTAAGCAGAGCGCTTACAGGGCGCTAGGGGGGCACAAGGATTCCTGGGGCAAAAGAATGGAGCAACCAGCTCCTTAGCAAAGGGACGTCCTGCAGGCATCTAGGTAAGGAAGAAAGATCCCAGAGAGCGAAGGCATCCAGGGGCTGGGCAGGGCCCAGGGAAGCAAGCCTTCCCCTGGGCTCCAGCAGCAGCACGCCCCTGGTAGATTCTAGTCAGGAAACAAGAGCATTTTACAAGAGGTCACAGCCTCTTTTTATACACACAATTCCTTTGTCTAAAGGTGCAGGCAAGGGGCGAACCAGATATAACTGGTTCCTGAGCACTTTGTTCTGCTCAGCCCCTCTGCCTATTCACAGGATGGGTCCGGGACATCAGACTCACCACAGGAGGCGGAGCCAGCATTGTGTGGGGAAAGCCCACCCCTATTCAGGTCCCAGATGCACAGTGGAGGCGTTGACTTTGGGTGTACACAGTGGGGGGCGTTGGTTCTGGGCATGCACAGTGGGGGGCGTTGACTTTGGGCATGCACAGTGGGGTGCGTTGGCTGCCGGCTTTGCGCATACACATTTGAGGGGTGTTGACTTTGGGCATGCACAGTGGGGGGGGGGTTAGCTGCAGGCTTTGGGCATGTCCAGTGGGGGCGTTGGCTTTGGGCATTCACAGTGGGGGGCGGTTGCTGCCGGCTTAGGGCATGCCTAGTGGGGGCGTTGGCTGCGAGGATAGGCCTCTGCCTATCCCTTGTGCCCAGCTCTCTGTGGGCAGCCAACAGGCCTTCGGACGTAAACAGGAGTGGCTGACCGCTGGTCCTGGCCTCTGTCCAGACCCTGCTCACAACATGCTTTGGACAGCCAACCCGGATGCCCTTGGCTCTGAGCAACCGAGTTGCCTGCTGGGTTTGACTACCATACTTCAGCCATGTGCAGTTGGCTGGCTGCAGGGCCTGTGACCTGGTCTCCGTTGGTGGTCGTCACCCACACCACCGGGGCTTTGGACAGCCACCATGGGGTTTGCTCCCAATCTGAGATGTGTCAGTAACCCCCCCACTTGTGACCATTGGCCAAGCACATTTTTACTACTCTAAATGCATTATATCTTTAATGTTTGTCATGTGTCATACATCCTATGCTAGAATTGAGAATCCTGAGGCCCAAGGTGGTCCTTGGGGCCCCTGAAAGGCACAGGATATGCAAATACCACAATCAAAATAATTTGGGTGATTATTTATTTTAACACAGGGGCCTTCCCTTTAGGGCATTCACACACAAACCTGGAGGTTAGGGTACATTCACCCCGCACCCTTATGTCTTTCTCTTTCTATTTTTCCCGCCACAGTGGCGGATTCAACCATCCGGAGCTGGATTTGTGAATCTGCAATGCACAAACGGAGCAAAAACCTCTCTGGTCCAATGGGCTGCCTTTCTTTTTAGGTTTGGCAGCTGACTACGCATGCGCTACCACAGCATGGGATATTATTTACAATAAACTGTCTGAATCCCACCCATTGCTTACCATTGGTTGGTTTAATTGTCACTGTTCTTTGCTGCCTCCTAATTGGCCAGCACATGCTGGTTGTGTTTTCCTTTTCTTTCTCTGGAGCATGGACGAAGCACCGATTGATTCCTCTTGGTTTTTGTGTGTCCGCTGCTCGCGCTGTGTTTGAGGTTCTATTTTTTGCCTCTTCCCCTCCAAGTCACACATTCTCGTGTTGCTGCCCTCCGTCCCCACCCCTCCTCATCTTCATTGCTTGCCCTTGTCCCTCACCCCCTTCTCCTGCCCTTACTTGCCTGTTCAGCCTGAAGAAAATCGCTATGAAACAGTGCCAACGCTGTTTTCATCATAGCACTTTGTTTTTAACTTTACTTGTATGCTGCACAGCTGCTCTGCTGTACATCATGGCTAAAAGACATTGGCAAAGCCAATAGCTCTTGCATAGGTGAGACCTATTGGCTTTGCCAATGCTTGTTTTAAATGGAGGTGCTAATCCTCCATGGATTTGCATATCTGTGGAGTATCTTCAAACTGAAGATTCAGAGATCCCTGAACTTCGTCATATCCAAAACTATTGAATGGATTTAAAAAAATTAAAAAAAATAAGAAAGTCCAATTGGTCGCACACTGCTTGTCCTATCAGCGTGTTGCCCCAAAGCATTGTGGTCCATGAAGTAAGCATCAGCGGGTGCGCCTCTGCCAGGGTCTTGAGCAAATTGAATGGATTTACACCAAAGCAACAGAGCGCAATCTTTGAGAGAAGCGCTGTCTTCGGGCCAAATTTGCTGTCATTCCGTTCAACTGCTTTTTGAGTACGAAAGAGTAAAGAATTCTCCGGGAACGAAAATTTGAAATGGCACTATTTGGACCCTACCATTACGCCCTCTCCCCCACCTACCCCTGTTTCTTGTTCCTCGCTCAACAGATCTGTAGAAAACTTGCGATGAACAGCCTACCAGCCAAAATAAAACCAAAACAAAACGACGTGTCTTATTGAAACTTTGACCTAACCGGCTTGCCTTATGGGGGCGCTGGACTTTGGAATATTTATTTTATTTATTTTAACGACTTGTAGAGCGCCTGGTGACCCGAAGGCATCCCCGCGCTGTAATGATTTGGATATCCAGATGAGATGGAGGAGAAAAAAAAAAAAAAAAAAGAAAAGGGGGGGACGTTATTTCGGAAATAGAAGTGTTTACAATACACCTACATGTTGGAACTGTCATTGAGGCTCTGGTGACCTCGCACATATGCTATTCAATTGCCCTTCTCTAAAAATATATTGGGGAAAAATATTTGACTGCATTAACCACGTTTTCAAAATAAGGCCTGCAAAGGACTTTGTTTATGTCATTCTGGGAGCGCTTGAACCACAGTTACCATCTGATCAGGATCGTCAGCTTTTAGACTTAATGCTAACGCTTGCATGTAAAGTGATTTTATGCAAATGGAAGAATGCGGCAGAGGTAAACTTTAAAATCTGGCAGGAATGGCTTTCATTTCTGAGAGGTGCTAATAACCCGGCACTGCAAGAGTCTACATGGAGGCCTTTTAATAAGAAATTATGGAAATCATTAGACATATCTTCCTTTCACTATGATGCACCTTGAGATAATAGGGGCTATCATGTACTCAGAACAGCTTTTGTTAGAATGTGAGCAAGGGTCAAGCCCCTCTGATGGTTTAGATACAACAATTAAGTGCACCTGTAGCGATATCCCTAATGACTTCAACCTCTGCTCCCATGCATTATGTATGTGTTTATATGTCGACTATGCAAGCAACATGTGATTTTATTTTATTTAGATTTGTGTAATTGTTCCTTAATAAACTCATCGAACCATTTCTGTAACGGAAGACTTACTGTATTGTTCTTTACTTTTGTTTCCTATTTCAATAAAAATGATTTGAAATAAAAAAAAACAAAAAAACAAAAAAACAAATAAAAGTATAATTTACTATTCCAACTGCAGTCTATCAGTACTGAAAGGGTCGGACTGAAAATCCAACAACAGTCCAACAACGTGCTCTCTACAGCAAGGCGTTGTAACGACTTGCTCGCTAAAGGAACGCGTGGTAACGATGCATTTGTTGTATTGTATAGGGTGACCAACCGTCCGTAAATTTCACGGACTGCCCGTAATTTGGGCCTCTTGTCCGTTGACCGTGAGGATTTCTTCCATGGACACCTTTTGTCTGTAATTTCAGACATTGGTGCACGCTGCCCCCCTGTCAGCAGCCTGAGAGTTCTGTAACTCTCACTGCGGGGGGCCAGCTCGGCTCCTGCTGTGATCAGTGTCCTGCAGCAGCCCCTCCCCAACCAGGCACAGATTACTATCGGCCCATTATCATTCTGTATTTCGGCCTAATTATCACACACAGAATGATAAGGGCTTCTCTGCTCAGTGACAGCATTTGCTGTAGGAGTTTGCCTCCTCCTGCCAGAGCCCGGGTCATTTTTAGGTCTCGGCTAGCCGCGCGAAGCGCGCCGCCGAGCCCCTATTGCTGCCGTGTGAGCTTTCCAGGAGACAATCCTGGCCGCGCGCATCGCCTTGGAGGCGATTCCAAAGTGCCACGCGCACGTGAACGAGCGCTGCGGCCAGGCGCTGTCTCCTAGGAAGCTGAAAACACCACATACACGCATGCACATACACACACAGACACACACGCCGTCGCACACATCATACACACACACACGAGTGCGCCGAGCCCCCCCCTCCCCTCTTTTCAACTTACCAGTTCACTGTAGAGGGACTCCGCTCTCCTTCTGGCGTCCCGAGACGCTTTGACTCCGCCTGCCTTCTTTTCCGGTGCAGACGCAGCCCCGCCCCCGTCACAGGCGACTTTGCCTGACTTCCGGACACATCGCGGAAGTAGTTTGCATAGCTGTGTTTAAAAACAGTTTTTTATATATGTAAACCTGCATGTAGACACACACGATGTCACCACTTCTCTTCCGGTCGTTACGTACATAATTTCCCTTGATGAGCTGTCCAATTATCGGCCTCTCAGCAAAAAGCGTCCCTCACATGTGAAGGCGGGAACTCTTCATAAGGACTGCGCGTGGCAATTAGCAAACCCTTAAGAAAGGAACTGGTGTCGTGTTATTGGAGGCCGCCAGGTGAGGAGGATGCAGCCCCCCCCACCCCCCTCTGTGATGGGAGTCCAGTCGCTCGGCTGTCCCTACCTCACGCATTTACAATTATTAGCTTGAGGCTGTTCACAGTGTGGTGAAAAGTTTGAGGGGACCCTCTAAGCCACCATGACTGATGCCGGCTGCAAGGACGCCGAATGCGCCGTGTCCAGGCTGCTCAATGTGGTGGAGAGCGAGCTGCAGGCCGGGAGGGAGAAGGGGGACCCGACGGAGAAGCAGCTGCAGGTGACCCTGGAGGACGGCGAGCTGTGGCACAAGTTCAAAGAGGTGACCAACGAAATGATCGTCACCAAGAACGGCAGGTGAGTGCGCCTGTGTGAGCGCGCGGGGACTCCATGAATATTTAGGGCAGGGTCTGCGAGCTCGTGCCTGCATGCATTGCTTTTTAAAACGACCTCAGAGCACATCTGCTGGTTGAGTGCTTTACCCCAGTGGCATACACATGTGATAACATACACATATGTTGATCATCAGGTCAAATGTTAACTGTATCTGCGTTCAGTTGGTTCAGCCTGTTTATTTTTCCAGCGGTGAACTCGTCTTCTTGGTTGTGGCATTATATGTGTGAACGTTTTTAAAATATATTGTGATTTCACATGTGCTGGCGTTCAGAAGCGAAGAAGTGGGTCTACGCCGGTTTCCAAAAGCAAAGTGCAAATGTCTGGAGGCCTTTACACATGCAACTCGCAGACTTGTATAACCACATGTTGTGTATTTGGAATCACTCATTTACGACATCTTTGTGCTGAATGGCAGATGTGTGTTTTTTTTATCTAACTCAATAGCACTCCTTTTATCGACCTCGGAAGGATGAATAGCTGGGTAGAACTGCCAGGATTTGAATATGTGACTGTGAGGCGAAACACAGATCCCTGGGGTAGATGCTTTAGTCCACTGAGACAAACAGGGGTCTGGAGACAGTAATGAACTGGACATTTGTCACATCCTGGAGGCCAATGTGCTCCATTGTGATGATCAATATTTTGTGTGTATGTGTTTGAATGTGTTTAGGAAACTTTGAATTTGTGGCTCTTAGGCTCAGTAGTTCTTAGATTGCACATTTATGTTTGGAGAAAGTATTGCATAAAAAAAAACTTCACTAAAACGTATTACAAACAAACTGAGAATGTATGTATGTGAGGCTATGTATATAGTGCAGTATTAAAAGGTATTTTACTTCGACATATGAGCTTAAGTGAAAATTCTCTGAAAATAACAGAACTAATGTTTCAGTTTGAAAAAATATCAGTACATCAGACATACAACGCCTGCCGCATCTGATGTGGCCTTATGCACCTGCACATTCTTATTGTCACACACCCCTATGCTATGTACGCATGCTTCTTTTTGTAAGTTACAAATAAGAACACAAACTGAATAACTGCGTCAGCCCCGTACGTGAGGTGCATCATCATAGCTGTGTGAATAACAGCTGTGAGCCCGTGCGTGAGGTGCATCATCAGAACTGTGTGAATAATACCTGCGTCAGCCCCGTGCGTGAGGTGCATCATCCACATTGCTCAGGTCACCCTAATTCCTGCACTCTGTACCACACTGCTTTCAAGAACAGCATACTCCTGCACACACTCTCACTGCCCACCAATTCAAAGTTTGATAAAAAATGTATGCAACGCACTAACATACACAATGCCAATAACTCAAACTTTAATGCTGCGAGACCTATTGCATTGTAAATGCTTGTTTTCCCATGCTGGTGACGGAACCGCTCCGTCACCAGCCACGGACGCGCTGTGCTGATGACGGAGCGGTTCCGTCACGGCCCGCTCGGCGCGCCTGCGCAGCACGGATTCCGCGCCTGCGCTGGACATTCTGTTGAGCGGGCGGGGCCGTGACGACCCTCGGGTGCGCTGTGCTGATGACAGCGGTTCCGTCACGAGCATGGGAGCGCCGCGCACCCCCCCCAAACCCCCTAGCGCTGCAGCAGAATTGCCGCCGCAGCGAAGGGGTTAAGTTTCACTCGCATACACAACAGATGCAGTGCAAGGTTCTCTCAACCTAATATAAACTTATTTCGACTTGTGCTTGTGTTGGTTGTCTATTTACTTATGAAATATTGCGCAACCTCCTCTGATGTGTTTTTAAAACGTACCTGTTGTCAAAAAATGTTGCCCTGAATTCTGACCTTCTGTCCTGAATTTTGACCCTTTGTACTGAATTTCTAAACTCACTGTCCTGAATTTGCCCCCATGCCAGTTGGTCACCCTGGTATTGTATCGTATTGTATTTGCATATATATAGTGCTTACTACCCTTGACGAGGCGTCAAAGCGCTGTTTCGGCAAGTAGCATGCTACTCCGGAACCCGTAAAGGATTAGTGTTGAGTTAGTAAAGTGAAATATGAAAGTAATTTGAGTGGTGGATATGTTATTCAGTTATTTGGATTCAGAAGGATAGCGGAGGGATAGAAGAGGGGAAAAGGTTTGCATTTATGTAGCGCTTGTTACCCCTAATGGGGTGTTGAAGCACTTTCTTTGCGAGTAGCACGCCACTCCGGAACCCATAAAGGATTAGTGGTGTATTAGTGTAGTGAAATATGAAAGTAATTTGAGTGGTGGATATTAATTAGGTATTTGGATTGAGAAGGGTAGTAGAGGGATACAAGAGGGAAAAAGGTTTGCATTTATATAGCGCTTGTTACCCCTGAATGAGTGTTGAAGTGCTTCTTTTTTCGGCGAGTAGTACGCTACTCCGGCACCCATAGAGGATTAGTGTTGAATTAGGATAGTGAAATATGAAAGTAATTTGAGTGGTGAATGTTAGTCAGTTGTTTGGATTGAGAAGGGTAGCGGAGGGATAGAAGAGAAGCAAAGGTTTGCATATCTATGCTACTATAATAAAGGAAGAACTTTGAAGCTTTGAGGCGGGTAAACACGGGAACCACAGCGCCAATCCACACACCCGATACATCGTTGGAATTGTCAGGGTGTGCAGATGGACATAGGCTATATAAAGTAAAAATTAAACGTTATTTCAAAAATTTTACATAAAAAAAAAATAGTCCCCTGGAAGTAGCGACGGCCGCGACGTAGTGCTGGCCGCGACGTGCGTGCTGACGAGGAGGAGCAGCGGACATGAGCGCGGGGTGGAGCGGCGGACAGGCGGGGAGGAGAGGAGGACAGGCGGGGAGAAGCGGTGACGAGCGGCGTGGAGCGGCGGCTCAGGTAAGGCTCCGGGACACGGACAATGTCGGGGCGCGAGGGGGCCGGGGTCGGGGCGGGCGGTTGGAGCTGAAGAACGGCGGCTGAGGTAAGGCTCCGGCTCCGAGACACAGACAATGTCGGGGCGGGCGGGGGCCGGGGCGGGCGGTTGGCCCTAAAGCCTCATTGCCCCCGGACGGCGTTGGGGCGGGCTGCTAGTATATATATATATATTTACATATATATATCACGGGTTACCCCTAAAGGTAGTGCACGCGTAGGAAAGGCATTGCCTGATTTAGACTGCGTTGTAAATGCTGTTTCCCATTTAGGCATCATTGCACCAATGCCCCACCCGGCTCCATCTTGGAGGGGTCCAAATGAACCCATCAGTACCCCCAACCCCCCTCTGCTCCCCCTTAATGCAATGTCAGCGTTTCTGCAGCATTGAACCTGCCTCCGGGCACCCCTCCTTTCCGGAAATACCAGCCAGGCCTTCCTCCCTCTCACCTCCGGGGACTCTGACTTCCGAGGAATGTGGTTTTAATTTAAAAGCGCTGGGCTGAGGCAGGCGGGCCCCCCCCGGGGCACGGGAGGGGGTCACAGATGTGAAATGTCCCCGGGGCCCCCCGTGGAGTGGCCTTTATTCACGGATTGCATTCCAGGGCCAAAGATTGAACTCAGTTTCACCCGAAAGACGTCACTCCTAATAGTTAGAAGGTAGTAATTTTATTTATTTATTTATGCGTTTTTATATAGCGCGGACTTTACCCGAAGGTGTCAGAGCGCTTCACAATAGGAACAGTAAAGAGACATGAGGAGAAAATTACACGTGAACAAATTACAAAAGCAAACGTTGAGTTACCTGAGGTAAAAGTGACAATTGTGAGCAAACAAAATACATGAGGTAGCAAACAGTGCACAGGAGGAAAAAGTGACAAGTGTGCAGGTTACAAGAGAAAACAAAGTACAATTAGAGGTAAAATACTACAATATATGCTAGACACTAAGGGCCACATGCATCAAGCTGTTTTGCATAAGCAAATGGTGCGAATCGCAAAATTCGGCCGTTTGCGAATGCTAAAACCTTTTTTGGGATGCATCATTTTTTTGCGATTTCTGAAATTGCAATAGCATTTAAGAAATCGCAAATTTTGCGATTTCTTAAATGCTATGCATGATTTTTTTTAATTTGCGAATTCGCAATTTGGAAGGGGAAAATTACCATGAAGTAAACCTTCATGGTAATTTGCGAAAAGTTTCAAAAATGCAAAAAAATGCATTTCTGAAACTTATATTTTACACACACACATGCCCTTGAGACATGTGTGTGAGTAAAATGTACTTACGTGACATTTCAGAAGTGCACGGGGGGTCCTATGGACCCCCCCTGCACCCTTGAAATTGCATTCTCATTTTGCGATTCCTTAATTGCGAATTCGTAAAATGAGAATGCCTTCCCATTGATTCCTATGGGCCTCTAGGCCCATAGGAATCAATGTAAAGCGATTCCTTATTTGCGATTCGCAATTAAGGAATCGCAAATAAGGAAAATTAAGAAATCGCAAAAACTTTTGCGAATTCTTAATGCATAGGAATTTGCGATTCCTAAATTGCGATTCCTTAATTTTTGCAATTTAGGAATCGCAAATTCCTACAATGATGCATGTGGCTGATAGGCACAAGAACAGACGTTACGTAGGCACTGGTGGCCCTTGTGCAAGTATCAACAGCAAACAAAATGTAAGAGGTAGCAAACAGCGTGTTACAAGAGAAAAGTGACGTGTGCATGTTACAAAAGAGTACCAGACACAGGTAGAAGGATAATGCTGCAATAAATGGCAAACACTCCAACCACAAGAACACACTGGGAGGGCACTTCCATAGTCACGGAGAATAGAGTTTTCAGTGATGGGAGGTCTCATCGTGCTGCAGTGAAAATGGACAGGTATAGTCAGGGCTACTGGAATTATGCAGCATTAAAGGGAATAATTATGCGGCAGGGTTGAGTAAATTATGCAGCCAGAAAAGGAAAATTCTGCGGCCTAATGTGGCACATTTTGTCATAATATTGCTTCGTTGTTTCATCTTTTTTTTTACTTGGTAATACTCCCTGGCATCGGTTGCTCCTCATTAGTACCAGTTTGACACCCAAATATAGCAATAAGCAGCAGAACGGCGACCAGTCCAGGTTTGCGAAGGGCCTTCCACTGCGCTGCAACATGTGGTGTTGGATTTTTAGTAACTTTTGAATCGGTAGAAACAATTTTTTTTGTTAAAATCTGCAGATTATGCTGGAGATGATAGATTATGCGGCAAATGCAGCAAACATATAATTAAGCGAAAATCGCAGCGGTCACACAGTCGCATAATTCCGGTGGCCCGAGTATAGTGCACGGTTCCTGTATTCTGCCAATCGGTGCTCAACAAACGTGGTTTGCCTCTGGGGTTCTTATTGTGCCCGATGGTTAATGCAAATTACATTAGTGAATGTGAATTTAGAAAAGCGGTGCCCAGAATTAAAAATTATGTTTATCAGTTGAGACAACAGCAATTGGGAGGGTTGTCAGGGAATGGACTAAGAATAAAGACACCACAAAACTAACTTCAGACCCTCTAAGAGACTGTCTAAGAGTACACATGGCCTAAGGATGCAGCTGTGTCATCGTGAGAGTGGGGTGTCCAGTCCACTCTCTGCACCCCCCACCCCTCTTCTGCTGTTTGCACGAGCACTGGGAATGAATCTAGCACTGGTGCTGGTGAAAGGTGCCGACAGAGGGTACTGGGTCCTGAAGTCACACCTGTGCTGGTCCCGCGACTGCCTTTGAGTCCAGCTGTTCACTACCTACCACTGTCAGCTCCTCACTGCCCACCACTGACAGATCTTTCCTTGTGTTTGCTTTGTTCGCCCTAAGTTGGCAGGGTATGCCCAGATGTGAGTCCCTTGCTCACTTTGCCACTGGATTCAAGCTAGCCTGGCTGACGAAGGCTCTGAGCCAGAAACCGGTCCTCGGAAGCTTGTTTCCGGTCCAGGGAAGACATGGCTTGGCAGTTCGGGCTGGACTGTTCCCATGAGGCACAGGGTCAGACTGATTTGCATACGGCCATGTCTGAACTGGGGTGGCAGAGTGGGCTAAAGAACGGTGATGGATTCAACCCAGATCTGTGACTGGGGGTGAGTGTCTGAGAGGTTTCAGCGCTCTGTCCATCATCTCCTTGTGTTTGCATCAGCAATAGCTCCTCACCGTACCACCAGTGCCAACTGTTTACTGTCCATAAATATCAGCTCTGCACTCCCCACCAGGGTCAGCCTCTCAGCTCCTCACTGCCCACCGGTGCCATCTAGTCACTGTTTATGAGTATCAGCTCATCTCTGCCCACCAGCTGTTCACTGTCCATAAGTATCAGGTCTGCACTGCCCAACAGTGCCAGCTCCTCACTGCCCACCGGTGCCATCCCCCACTGACCATCAGCGATAGCTCCTTTCTGCCCACCAGTGCCAGCTGTTCATTGTTAATGAGTAAGTACGCACATAATGCCACCGCAGCTTTAAGAATAAGGGACATGGGACTGTTCTTGCTTTCAAAGATTGACTTTATTATCGCCTTTAACGTATTCTCGGGTCCAGCAGTTGTCTTATAAAAGTATTTGACTGAAGCAGTCATGCACTCGAGTTTTTGATTAATGAGATTGCGTTCTAGTCTAATCTGCGTGTTTCATGTGTAGGAGGACAGTTGAAACACTTTCCTGAACTCCGTGCATTGGAGCGTATCAAGTTCAGCAGTCAGCGTACATCAAGTTCAGCAGCCAGCGTACATCAAGTCCAGCAGCCAGCGTATATCAAGTCCAGCAACCAGCGTACACCAAGTGCAGCAGCCAGCGTACGTAAAGTTCAGCAGCCAGCGTACACCAAGTTCAGCAGCCAGCGTACATCAAGTCCAGCAGCCAGCGTATATCAAGTTCAGCAGCCAGCGTACATCAAGTCCAGCAGCCAGCGTACATCAAGTTCAGCAGCCAGCGTACACCAAGTTCAGCAGCCAGCGTACATCTAGTTCAGCAGCCAGCGTACATCCAGTTCAGCAGCCAGGGTACATCCAGTTCAGCAGCTAGCATACATTAAGTTCAGCAGCCAGCGTACATCAAGTTCAGCAGCCTGCGTTTATCAAGCTCAGCAGTCAGCGTACATCAAGTGCAGCAGCCACCATACATAAAGTTCAGCAGCCAGCGTACATCAAGTTCAGCAGCCAGCGTACATCAAGTTCAGCAGCCAGCGTACATCAAGTTCAGCAACCAGCGTACATCAAATTCAGCAGCCAGCGTATATCAAGTTCAGCAGCCAGCGTACATCAAGTTCAGCAACCAGCGTACATCAAGTTCAGCAGCCAGCGTATATCAAGTTCAGCAGCCAGCGTACATCAGGTTCTGCAGCCAGCGTATATCAAGTTCAGCAGTTATACTTCCCTGATTTCTGACAGAGGATGTGCCGGACTCCTCCATCAAAGGCCGCTGAGTAGTCAATGAAGCAAGCAACAACAGGAGGACTTTTATGGGTGACAGCCTGTTGGGCAAGATAGGAGAGGGCGACGATGTTGTCCACGGTTGATCCCCCTGCTCGGAATCCTGTTTGGTAAAAGGGTAACTAGCTCTCAGCGAGGCCCAGTTGGCTAGCTCTTGCAGGAGTATACTAGCCATTCTTTCCCCTCTATGTCCAGCTGTGCTATAAACCTGTACATGTTGGGGTCAGTGTTGTCCCCCTTCGTAAGGATGGGCTGCAAGAGGGATCCCTTCCATGAGTCCGGGACATCTTCGTGTAGTCTGCATTCGGCATATGCGGCTCAGAACTGCGCGTCTTCTCTAAATAATGACCCCAGGGGGGCACTGTGGTCTGGGACTCTGTCCTTTCTGATCTTTTTCAGGACCACCTGACCATTCACTGCTGGAAGGACCGTGGGTACCGCTGGACAAGCCGCGTCTGCTTCCTCCGCCTTATATGTGGACAATAGGGTGTCTACGGAGGATGTATGACGGTACAACGCGTACCGTCACAACGCGTTACTTTATAACGCGTCCCTTATCACGCAAGTCGTTACCACGACTTGCGTTGGGGGTGCGGATTCAGAATAGTATAATTTACTATTCTAACACCAGTCCCCGTGGACAGTAGGGAAGGTGTTGGAATAGTAAATATACTATTTTTAATCCTGTAGTGCCCTCCAGCGCAAGTCGTGGTTACGACTTGCGTTGTAACGGACGCTTTCTAAAAGCCACGCGGAGTAAAATCTGTGTGGTAAAGGATGTTTCCCGTCTATGGAAGGTCTATCGTGGGGTTCTGTGTATAGCGACGTCACATGTTCAATCCATGTCTCAGGTGGCACCGAGATTCCCCTTTTGCCTTTCCCCTGACATAAGGAGTGGACGTACTGCCAGAATAGTAGGTGTTTAATGTCTGCAATTAGGCTGAAAATGTTGATCCCCTCGGGCTCGCGTCTTTTACTCTTACACTCCCATTCCCGCGGCTTATGCTTGTTTAGCTGCTCCTTTGAAGTGGTGCTTTTCAGGTTTGTTACTGGCCCATACTATCGCCCTTAATTCCTGCTGGCACCAATGCCAGCCTATGATTTATTGACCTTTTAATGTTGTTCCGGCTGTTCCATTGCGAGAGCACATACATGGCCCAGGGCAGGCGTGGCCAACCCTGGATAATGTCCGACGTCTGCCGCTCCATCGCCCAACCTTTCCATTTTCTTTGCCGTCCTTCAAACTTCCCTGTAGGGATGTATGACGTTACGACGCGTACTTTGACAACGCGTACCGTTACAACGCTACTTTTACAACGCAAGTCGTTACAACGAGTTGCGTTGGGGGGCGCTGGATAGTAAATAGTTTTATTTACTATTCCAACTCCAGTCCCTGTGGACTCTAGGGAAGGAGTTGGATAGTAAATTAAACTATTTACTATCCTGGAGCGCCCCCCAGCGCAAGTCGTTGTAACGACTTGCGTTGTAAAAGTAGCATGGTAACAGTACCGCGTTGTTAAAGTTTCATCGTAAAGGATGTTCCCCTCCCTGTAGAAATGGTTGACCATGTAATCCTCCGCAGGAGTCTAAAGTGTTCTTCACCTTTTGTTCTTCCCAGTGCGGGTAGCGGGCACGATTCCCCGCCGATAGGATAATCTATGTCAACATGGTGGCGTGGTCACACTCTACCCGTTGGACCACATTGTAGCTCAAGAGGACTTCGTTTAGATCCTAGATGAGGAAGACGTAGTCAATTGTAGTTTGGTTGTTGGCGAGGAGTGGAGAGGTGTGGGGCAGCTGTCCTCGGAGCACGAGGTTCACGGTTCGATCCCCGGCTCCAACGGCAGCTCAGCTCAGCACCATGTGACTCTGGGCAATAGCTCACTTAATTTCCACAACAGCGACTTGAGACCTGTACGGGTGAGTAGTTCGCGCTTTACAAATACGGATTTGTTGAAGAAGAAGGGGTGATTAATCCAGAGTTTGCACTTTTTTGCTGTGCCTGGTGCTGATTCCAAGTTGTAAGACTGCAAGGAGGTGTTAAATCTCAGAGTTGCTTCACTGCGTGCCCTGGTGTTGTTCCATCTTCTCCCAAGTGGTTCATGTTGGAATCCCCCACCAGGATCCTTTTCATGCCCACGTGGGTACCTATTAATGTTTCTATAAGCCCAATCAAGAGTTCTAGTTTTTCTAGCTTGCTGGTTCATTGGACATTCAAATAAACATTGATGTTTAATATTGGCTGGGATCACCTGGAACCACTAAGACCCTATATAATGCCCGCTTGAAGCATTTCCGATTTGCTGTTTATTTCCAGGAAGGGCCGTCATACTGAGGGGCATATTTACAAGGGCTTATCTCTGCTCTTTGGGCTTACAAAGCCAAAAAACAGAGATAAAATCAGCACCCTATTTACAAGAGGGTGCTAACATGCATAATCGCATGTTCGCATCCTTTTTCCCAACGCCTCCCTTTCCATCTCCAATGAGATGCAAAGTGGGCGTCACTGAGCGTACCCCGGATGGACTACCTTGCAAATTTCGCTGATGTTTACATTGTGATATTTACAAGGCAGCCCACATGATTTCAGCACACATTAGATTTTGGCAAAAACGTCTGCTAAAATCCTGACTTAGCCATCCCTAACATAGTGGGTGGATTGCGCTGATACGACCCTGTGGGTCGTATCAGCAAGGTTATCGCCCTTTTGCAGGGAACATCGCTGGAAAACCAGCGAGGTTCCCTGCAAAAGGGCTATAACCTCGCTATCTCTGGAATTTTTATCGCCCTGGAGAAACGCGTTGTTAATAACGCGCTACCAGGGTGAATAGCCAGCCAGCGATAATTATCGCTGGCCGTTGTTAATATGCCCCTGAGTGATTAATATAGATTGATACCCCTCCCAAGGGTCTTCTTTACAAGTGGGTCTTTCTGGCCGGCTTGTGATGTTCAGCGTGCCCATGTAGGTGTTAGTGCCCATGTCTCTTGGAGACAGATGTCTACTTTTTCCAGAAAGGCTAATACATGCTCGTTCTGTAGGATCTCAGTAATTCATGCCGCGTTCCAGGACACTATGTGGAATATTTCCCCCGGCCGTTCATGCTCCAGAACTTGGCATGGATTCTTCTTGAAGCATCTTGGATTCCCTTGGGTTAGGCTGGCGGCGACCCGGTCCCCGTTGCTGGGGGTGGTTGTGTAATCTGGAGTGATGCTCTGGGTGGAGATGACCCTTCGGCATCCTTCCGGGCCTTCTGGCCGATACTGGATGTTGAGGTTCATATAGGCTAGATCGCTTTCAGCCCTCCTTGTTCCCTTAGGGATCCTTTCCTTTGGACTGTGTTTGAAGGGTTGACTTAAAATGTCTGGATATTTTTCTCTCAAATAACCAAAAAGAAAGAGACCCTTCCAGAAACAAAGGCCCCAATTCACAGAACTAACTTAAGACAAAATCCTAAACTTACTACCATTTTGGTATTCACAGAAGGCACTTACTCATTTCGGTATTCACAGAAGTTAGGAGTAGTAAAGTTAGGACTCCTAAATGCCTTCTGTGAATACCGAAAGTCTTAAAGTTAGGATTTTTCTCAGTTTAGGAGTAGTAAAGTTAGGACTCCTAACTTTAGGACTCCTAAATGCCTTCTGTGAATACCGAAAGTCTTAAAGTTAGGATTTTTCTCAGTTTAGGAGTCGTAAAGTTAGGACTCCTAAATGCCTTCTGTGAATACCGAAAGTCTTAAAGTTAGGATTTTTCTCAGTTTAGGAGTCCTAAAGTTAGGACTCCTAACTTTACTACTCCTAAACTGAGAAAAAGTATTTATTTTTTTATTGAAAGATGTTGTAACAAAATTATTTTGTTTTACCCAATAATAATACAAATACAATACAATTTCATTTAAAACACATGTTATTTCATGACTAAGAGGAGCGAGCTTTGGTATCTCAGTCTTATTCCCCTGTGTGTGACTACAGTTTAAGTGGAACAAGGTACATCACACTCCTTTGTGTCCCTAGTCATTCATAATACACAGACATAATTCATGAACATGTATAAGTTAAAATATATCATACTAATTGCTATACAGATACACAATATGAAAAACAATACTCAAAATAAAAAATAGTATTTGTAAAATAGAGTAGAAAGCTATTTTCCATTTTGGACACTATCATAAGAGGAAGGGGGGGAGAGGGAGCAGAATATAAATCTATAACTGAGGATCAACTAACAGTATAACAATGACTTAAAGGGTACGAGACAATTAAAATAATCAAAGGGGAAACAGTTCAATAAGGAAGAATATAAAAGAGGAAAAAGCCGAGACATTAACAGTTCTTTAGGTTGGACATTTTCAGAACGATTGCGTGAGACACAAAATGTTGTAACCTTATTCAAATAATTGGTTAATGGTGCCAAAAAGAAATCACTATTCACAAATGGTTTACAAGAGGAGGCAAAAGCAATATCCAATGTGTGATAGTGACAAACACTGAGGGCCCGATTCACAGAATGAACTTAAGACTCAATCCTAAACTTACTACTATTTTGGCATTCACAGAATGCACTTACTACTTTTGGCATTCACAGAATGAACTTACTACTTTTGGTATTCACAGAAGTTAGGATTTTGTCTTAAGTCTGTCTTAACCGCTACCGCGCTACCGCGTTTTCCCGCTGTGCGCTGATTTTTAAAAATCGCGCTGTTTATGACAAAGCCAGCTCGTCATCCGCGTAGCGCAGGTAACGCCCATGATGAGCTGGCTTTGTCATTAGCATCGAAGGGGTTAAGTCTGCCTTAAGTCTGTCTTAAGTTTGTCTTAAGTCTGTCTTAAGTTTGTCTTAAGACAAACTTAAGACAGAATCCTAACTTCTGTAAATACCAAAAGTAGTAAGTTCATTCTGTGAATGCCAAAAGTAGTAAGTTCATTCTGTGAATACCAAAAGTAGTAAGTTCATTCTGTGAATGCCAAAAGTAGTAAGTTCATTCTGTGAATGCCAAAAGTAGTAAGTTCATTCTGTGAATACCAAAATAGTAGTAAGTTTATGATTGAGTCTTAAGTTCATTCTGTGAATCGGGCCCTGTTCCACCAGGACTTAACAGACAGTTTAGTTGAACGCCAACATCAAGTCAAAGAAACCCTTTCCATGAGGGCAATCCCAAAAATCTGATAGACTACCTGTAAAGAGAATAATATTTGATGGGGTAGTGTCCAAATTAAAAATAATTGAAATACAGGACCAAATATTCCTCCAGAAAGAGACTAAAGTAGGGCAAGAGAACAAGAGGTGCATCAAATCTGCTGTGGGAAAATGGCAGGACCAACAACCCTTGTTATCAATAAGTCTGGGCGGTGAACTCCGCTCTGCCCGGGGAATTTGCGGAGGTTTCGACACTCTGCATTACGAGGAGCTTGCGGAGTTCTGAAAAACTACACGGAGCAGAGTTTTTTCCCTCGCTCGCGTTCGTCAACGTCAAGTTGGCGAGCGCGAGCGTGGAAAATCAACCTCCCGGTGAGATTTCTCAACACAGGTGGCCAGATTTCTCATTGCGACTGGTCTCGTATGCTCGACACTGCTCGCGTTGAGAAACAGTCCGCTCGCGTTGAAAAAGCTGCCGCTCGAGTAAAAATCCACCCGAGCAGCAGAAAGGAAACAGCGCCCACTTTCGCTGTACATGGTGCCATTGTCGATGATTGCTCAGTGCAGACAAGCATCTGGCACTGAAAATCACTGCAAACAGCATTTATCCAGCGCACTCCGCCGCATGCGGAGCTCTGTGGAGCTCTGCGGAGTTTTTTGCAGTTCACGGATAACTCCGCCCAGGCTTTAGTTATCAGTGAGTGTAAAGTTAGTTAGGGGCAGAGGAGTATAGTATAATCTATGGTAGAGAGAGAACATGGATTGAGTAGTGGAGGCCGATCTAGAGATTTTCAAAGATCTAACCCAGATCTTGTCCCCGTACTCGAAACACAACCCAAATACACCTCCCAGGCAACTTACACTTTAGATTTAGGACGGTCAGAATTTGGGGCATGAAAGTATTTCTAAATCAAGGATGTTTTAGGAAGTATTGCTAATATTCTGAGAAGTGGATCCTCCGTTGGTGTAGATTCATTTGAAGGAAGAGAATTAAAAATATCCAGAATTATTCCCACAAGAGTTGAGAATTTATGCCAAAATGAACAAGGACATTTAAAGGTTTCCTGAAAGTGAGGGGAGGAGCAAGGAGACAAGCCATCAAACATATCTTGGACCCAAACGATTCCCTTAAGTCTCCAGGTCTTCCAATAAAGAGGTCTATTATTGATGCTAATGAGACGATTATGCCTAAGAGGAAGGAAGGAATCTCTAGAATCGATTTTTAACTGGCAATGAGGCCTTAATAATGAGTGGAAGAGGAGTGACATTAACTTTTGTAGTAAAGGCCAGGTCTGTCAATGTTTTGAGAAATGTGTATTTTTGTTTTCAACAATGTGCTAATATGTAATATGGGTTTATGCAGCGATGAAAGTTTTTATAAATCAAATTTTAAATGTAAAGCACATTGGGCCCGATTCACAGAATTAACTTAAGACTCAATCCTAAACTTACTACTATTTTGGCATTCACAGAAGTTAGGATTTTGTCTTAAGTCTGTCTTAAGTTTGTCTTAAGACAAACTTAAGACAAAATCCTTACTTCTGTGAATACCAACAGTAGTAAGTGCATTCTGTGAATACCAAAATAGTAGTAAGTTTAGGATTGAGTCTTAAGTTCATTCTGTGAATCGGGCCCATTGTAAGGAGATTACAAACATGCATTCTAAATTGTGCTTTTTTGTAATACATTGACACTATAGATATATAACAAGACATATATAAAGAACGACAATAAAGTGGAATGTGGGACATTTTTTGCTGACGGGTCTGTGGTTAAGATGTTTATTTGCACACTCTGGTGAATATTTATGCGTAGATGCTTACATTAAAGATGAGATTGTCAAGTGTGCTAATTAATGCCCTGAGAACAGCGCTGTCATTGTGAAAACATTTTCAAAAAGCATTAACCATCCATTTAACTTTTGTATTTACTTAGGGAAGCTAAATATCCTGCAAATGAATTCAGCAATGGGAAATATTTCACAGTTACACCTCTTTTCTGTGCTATAAAAGTTTCTTTGGCCAGCGCTAATGTCACCCATATCGATGTGCCCCGTTCCCACACCGAGTTCCTATGTCACCGCTATTTCTGTGTGCAGCACACAATTGGCCCTCAGCTAAATTTTCCCGACACTATTGACGTTTCTTTTCATGCATTTTATTTTGTCGTTCGTTGTCCCCTGGTGTGTGTGAGAAGCTTGGCTAATGTGGTTTCTTCTTTGCATTCCGCTAATTGCGATCCTGGTTCTATAAACCACAAGCTTCGGTTAAAGTCTGTAATTAAAGTTGCAAAGCCCGTAGGTTTTGCCTATGATGTTGAACAATATATTATGATTAATATTGTTTTTTTGTATAGCGCATAGCTACCCAAGGGCGTCCCAGCGCTTGCGACTAGACAGAGAAAAATGTAATTGTTACGTTGATTGGTTGAATAACCAGGTCTTGAGCAGTTTCCGGAATGGAAGATGAAGCGGTTCGCCATGGATAACGGGGGCCAGCGTGTTCCAGAGTTTGGCCACATTGTAGGTAAATGATCTGCCTCCACTTCTAGACCTTTTTATTTTCAGTTTGACTGCCAGATGGAGATTGGGAGAGCGAAGGAATTTCCTTGGTTGGTAGGGGGTGATAAGAGGTCTGTTAAGAGCTGGTCCCAAACCCCAATAGGTCCTATGAGCTATACACAGGTCCGTAAATGTAACTCTCTCCGCGACCGGTAGCCAATGAAGAGTTCTAAGGGCTTGTTTGGCTGATTTTGTTTTAGGTACCCCATCAGTAGTCTAGCAGCACAATTCTGTGCAACCTGGAGTTTCCTCGGGATACCTGTAGGCGTTTCCAAATATAAGGAGTTTCCGTAATCCAGTCGACATAGAACGAGCGCCAGTATCAAGGTCCTCCTGGCGCTCATTGGGAGAAGGGGCAGAATCTTACAGAGGAGTCGCATGGTCCCAAAACATGCACCTGTGACTTTTACAGCTTGGTCATCATATTTAAGGGAGACATCTGGCTAAATACCCAAGCTTTTTATCTTGGTCTTTGGGGAGGGGCAGGCCCAAGACAACTGGGCCAGACCTGTTTCAGATCGAGGCTCGAGGTGTTACCTAGAATCATTAGCTCTGTTTTTCCACCGTTCATCTTTAGGCAGGAGTGTTCCATCCACAAGGCCACCTTCCTTAAACAAATTCCCAGGTCTGAGGGAGAGTTGTGTGGGCCATTTAGCGAGATAACCAGCTGGGTGTCGTCTGTATAGGTGACAATCTTTATCCCATGAGGTAGCAGGATGTCAGCCAATGGCTGCATGTAGATATTGAATAATGTGGGGCTCAAGGAAGATCCCTGAGGGACACCACAGCTGATCTCTAAGACTGTGGATGAGGATTCCCCTGAGAAAACCTGGAAGGTCCTCTTCTCTAAATAGGATTCAATCCATTTAAGCTCCTCACCTGAGATGACTTTCCTCCTAAGTCTCACCACTGGGGTTTTAAGGTTCACCGTATCAAAGGCAAAGCTCAGGTCGAAGACCCCCGGATTGCCCTGTAACTCCACCAACGCCCAGGATATGGCTGCCATCTTATCCGCACCCCCCACCATGGCAGGCTCCATGGGCCCAGGGCCAGAACCCCTGGTGGTCCTTCTGCCATCGGTCAAGTCAAGAGACTGATTTATTCAGGTAAAGAACTTTGGGATTTCTGCCCTCCTCTCAACTCTCATTGCGAACACCTTGACTTGAGGACGCGTGTTGATCATATAGCGCATAGCTGCCTGACCTGTAACTGCCACTTTTTAAACCAACAACTTTAAATGGGCATTAATCAATGCCCGCCCTCTTCCTAAGTATAACGTTGAAATTGTGGACTTTATAGAAACTCAGGGGCATATTACCAACAAGTAGCGATAATTATCGCTAAATAGGCTTAGCGACGATTTTTTTATCGCTGCCTATCGCTGGATATGTTAGCGGAGAAAACATGCTATTAGCAACGTTTTCTCCATTGTGCTAAAATATCCAGCGATAGCGGCGAAATGCGTGAATATCGCTGAGAATACAGCGATATTCACGCATTAGCGACAAAATGCTCTTAGCCATGTTATCCACCTCCCATTGGATAACATGGCTAAGAACTGGTCTGAGCAGGCGTTGGTTTTTGGCGATAGCGGGAATATTTATTTTATTTATTTATTTATTTAACTTGTAACGCGCAACAGCTACCCGCAGTGGGTTTCCCGGCGCCAGACCATTGACATATTTCCATCGCTACGCCTGCTTTGCTAATAGGCGATAGCGACGTTAGCGACTGCTTTCAGTCGCTAACAGGTTGGGTACGCCCACTTTGCATGTCATTAGCGATAAATATCGCTGACATGCAAAGCGGGCCCCAAACCGCTCGCTATCGCCTAAAAGCTGTCGCTAACATCAGTTAGCAACAGCTTGCTAACAGAGCGATAGAATTATTGCCGCTTAGAGGCCGAAAACGGCTGCTAAATCGGCGATAATTGCCTATCGCCACCCTTGGTAATATGCCCCTCAGTGCCTTGATGGGCTTTTTATCACAGAAACCTGCGGTGATGACTCTTGTAGCCCCGATTTCGCAGTAGCGTTTCCTAAGGATTATGCTCTATTCAGGTGGGACAGACCACTAAAAAGGGGGGGTGGACTGGCCTTAATATATGGGAGCGAACTCACGGCTATCTGCAATGTAGTTGGCAACAATGACCTCAAAGCATTTCAATTCAAACTTCCAGATTGAACCAGGTGATTTTCACTGGGATTCTTCTATACCGTACACCTGGGTCCGGCAAAAACTCTTTCCTACAATCTTTTCAAGTTCTAGCTGAAAATAGCCTATTATTTCATCATTTCTCCATTTTGGGAGACTTTACCTTCCATTTGGAAGCAATAAAGGACAAAGATACTGCTAATTTGCTTGATATTGCAAAATCTTTAGGACTCAATCAGATCATCACGGATTCCACACACCTAGCTGACCACACCCTAGATGGGCTTTTTACTAAAAACCGTCCATAAAAATTCATGATTTATCTCCGGTGGTGTGGTCCGACCATTATATAATCTCTTTTAATACTGAAAGTGTTTGTGGACATTCCCAATTAGCTAAACCGCTGGTTCGCGTCTTGAACAAGGCTTGGAGTAAACTCAACTCCAACGTATTAGCTCAGACTCTAAAACGGTATACAACCTTTACAACGAAACTTTTACAACGAACTACCATTACAACGCAACTTTTACAACGCAAACTATTACAACGCATTGCTCTGGGGGGCGCTCTAGGATAGGGAATAGGTTAATTTACTATCCAATAACCTTCCCTACTATCCACGGGGACTGGAGTTGGAATAGTAAATTAAACTATTCACTATCCAGCGCCCAAAAGCATTATGCGTTGTAATGGTATGCGTTGTAAAACTTACGATGTAAAGGTAGGCGTTGCTGCGGCAAGGGCGGTCTATGGAGTGAACAGGCGTACCAGCGCTATGGGTTTGCTCCAGACCTTGCACTGGCTCCCAATCCGCAAGCGGATTGTTTTTAAGGCTTTGACATTGGCATTTAAGGCCCTTCATGCGTCGGGAGCGAAATATCTCCAGAGGAGACTGACTTTTTACCAACCAGCTCGCTCTCTTAGATCAGAATCTTTATTTCTGGCTACTGTCCCACGGGTGAAGAGAGCGCGTCTGGGTGGTCGCTCCTTTGGGTTACTGGCGCCTCAACTATGGAATTCCCTGCCCCTCTCACTTCGGAGATCCACTGGTTTATTTTCCTTCAGAAAGGACCTTAAGACCTGGCTGTTTGTCCAGTAGGCCTTCTTTGTGTGCTGTTTTCTGTTTTCCACTTTGTTGTTTCTTATTCTCTTAAAGGTGTTATGTTAGTTTACTGCAGCCTGCTTTAATTAAAAGCGCCGGGACACTCTTTTTGAGTAGCCGTGCGCTCTACAAAAAACCAGTTAACATAACATAACATAACATAACATAACATAACATAACAAAGGTAGGCATTGTAACATCATACATCCTCTAAAACACAACCAATCGTTACTTTCTTTTGATGCTGAATTCGCTGCCAACAGCTATTCATATTGGCTATCAGACACTTTCCGTGATCTTGTCCCCACCAAAGTTCAATGCACTCAAAGAAAGGAACCTTCGGCAGCTTGGTTCACTGAAGCCCTGAGGCTCGAAAAGAAATCCCGTAGAAGGATCGAAAGGAGTTGTAGGAGGAAGTATGAAGACCGAGTGAGACAGACATATAAGACTGTGCTAGCTCAATCAATCAATCAAGCAATAATTTGTAAAGCGCACTACATACCCGCAAGGGTTTCAAGGCGCTGAGGGTGGGGAGAGGGGGGGGTGCTGTTGCTACTGGTCGAACAGCCAGGTCTTGAGTTGTCTCCTGAAGGCTAGAAGGTCTTCGGTTTGTCGTAGCTAGGTATAAAGACCTTATTGTTGAGGAAAAAAGTAAATACCACACAACCTTGATAGATAACCCTTCTAATTCTACCAAGGAGTTATTTCAGGTGGTCAAGAATCGTATAACAACCTCTAACAGTTATGACTCCTTTCATAATCAGGGTTCTGTAATTCCTTTGCAAACTCTTTTAAAGAAAAGGTCAATGGAATCTTTGATCATAACAGCATCCCTCCTCCCGAGCAATTTATTCAGCAAGGGCAGGAGGACTCCTCCTTTTGCGAATGTACCTCTACCACGCCTGAAGAAGGCAGAACTTTACTTCTGCAGAAAAAAAAAAAAGCAAATCTGGATCTCCCTGTGACCACCCTCCAGCAAAGATACTCAAACTCACCCCAGAAATAATCGCCTGGAACCGGTCGAACATTTTCAATATCGTGTTCTCCACAGGCGTGGTTCCACAAACGTGGAAACAGGTATCTCTTAAAAAAATCTAACCTGAGCTGCACTGATACTGATAACTATCGCCCACTTGCGCGCTTGCTTCTACCTGCCAAAATGTACGAAAAAAATCATGATTATTGAACTATCTAAATATATTCATGACACTCATCTGACTTATCGGCTGCGTTCGATACAGTGGACCATAAATCCCTTATCCAATGTTTAGCAGAGGTAGGAGTTAAGGGCAAGGCACTGGATGTGCTCACCTCCTTTCTTAAAGCCAGGATACAAACTGTAGCCGTGGGTAAATACGAATCTACCCCTTACTTATTGCCTTGTGGAGTCCCTCAGGGCTCATCTTTGAGCCCCATGCTATTTAATGTGTACGTTGCTAAATTGGCCCGCTCATTAAAAGTTTCAAGATGGATGTAACCTCATACGCTGACGACACTCAATTGATAATCTCGGCGGACAATAATAATCTGTTAGGCCCTCAATGATGTCGAGACTGTATTGAGGCTGTCAGCCGATGGATGAGTAGACAATGCCTGAAACTTAACTCAGGAAAAACTGAGATTAATATATTCGGGAAGCCTTCTTCATCTAGGTCCACTAATTGGTGGCCTGAGAAACTTCCTCAACCCCCGTTCCTGTTCCCAAAGCAAAACATCTGAGAGTCATCATTGACGACAATCTTAACATGGGTGCCCAAGAATCAGCCGTGATCTCCTTAGCCTGTTACGTTCTAAAAATGATGAGGAAAATACTGCCCTTCAGTGGCTTAGCAAGGAGGGGGATAGAGCTGGCGGTCTGCCCCAGGTGGCATGAGTTTTGAGGGCGGCAGCCTCCCCTGCTCTTACCTGCCGTTCTTGGGGCAGCAATCAACCCCCCTGCTCTTCAGTCGGCCGCCGAGGGACGGCGAATGGAAAAAGAATCGCACCAGCATCCCCCACCTCCCCTCTTTGATTCGGCCACGTCGGGGCGGCAGACACGGGGACCGCCACATGTGGCCAAAGTACTTGCTGCGCCACTTCTGCCCTTCATTCCTAATTATTATAGAAAAAACTTGATCGTCGGACTAGTCCTATCAAAATTGGACTATTGCGATAGTCTCTATTTAGCCACTTTGCTGCGGCGTGGGTGGTGTGGGCGCGGCTCCGCGGTGCTCATGACGGCTCCCGGCCGTCATGAGTCACGGTAGGAGTGTGCTCATGACTGCCTGGAGCCTTTGGAACTTCGCCCACTGATTAATTTGCCCGCACAGGTGGGGAATTAATCGCGTGAGGGCGGAGCCGCAACGTTCTGACGGCTCCAGGCCGTCATGAGCGCACGACTACCGTGACTCATGACGGCCTTGAGCCGTCATGAGCACCCAAGTGGTTAAACATGCAAGAAAAGCATTTGAATTGGCTGCATTTGGTTCAAAATGCACTGCCAGAATGACCCTGAAGCTTCCTAAGTTTCATTCCATTTCTCAGGGACTTTGTAAACTACACTGGCTTCCTCTGAGTAGCCGGGCAAAATTTAAAGTTTTATGCCTTGCGCATAAAGGACTGCACAATACAGGCCCTGAATATCTCAGGACGGCTTTCAAATGGTCCATCCCCACCAGAGATCTCCGTACCGCCAACTGTAATACCCTAGATGTTCCCAGAATCAAAAAAGCAAACTGGTGTGGCAGAAGCATCATTTATGGCACAGCCAGGTTATGGAATAGCCGGCTGTCATACGTTAGAGCCATGTCCTCCTTGTTGGCATTCAGGAAGGAGGTCAAAACTTGGTTATTTAACAACTAATGCATTTTGGTCTAGCATGTCGTCCGGTCAGATAGCGCCAAGACAGCCTTGGGTAATCGCGCGCTTTAAAAATTCCTTAACATAACCTAACATAACCTCCTGCAACCTGCAGACACCAGTCCTACTCACTTGACCAATTCCCTTTCTACCGCTGGCAGGTATGCCCCATCCGGGTCCCATGTTGTGTTTGCACTAAGGAAGCCAGGCCTAATTTACCAAGCCCTTCTTATTTGTTTTGAACTTAAATTTGAGTTGAATCAAGCTGTCCTGCTTGGTGGGCTTGCACACGGCTATATTCACCCTTTTCTGGGACTGTTCGATGGCCTACCCGGGGGTCGGGAACTGCTGTTCTCTTCTTAAACCACTGTTTCAGGTGATGTCTTGTGGTGCCCTCTGTGCCACTTGGTGCCTTCTGATTAGGGGTTGGCTGAGCCCTGCATTTACCCCTCACTGCCCAGGCCCCGAATTCAGGATTTGCTGGTAAGCATTTTAGGACCCAATTCACAGAATGAACTTAAGACTCAATCCTACACTTACTACTATTTTGGTATTCCCAGAATGCACTTACTACTTTTGGCATTCACAGAATGAACTTACTACTTTTGGCATTCACAGAATGAACTTACTACTTTTGGCACTCACAGAAGTTAGGATTTTGTCTTAAGACAAACTTAAGACAAAATCCTAACTTCTGTGAGTGCCAAAAGTAGTAAGTTCATTCTGTGAATGCCAAAAGTAGTAAGTTCATTCTGTGAATGCCAAAAGTAGTAAGTTCATTCTGTGAATGCCAAAAGTAGTAAGTGCATTCTGGGAATACCAAAATAGTAGTAAGTTTAGGATTGAGTCTTAAGTTCATTCTGTGAATCGGGCCCTTAGGGTTTGCCTCCAAGGCCGTGAGTATATTTGTTAATAAGTTATTGTTTGTGGCCAACACAATACACGTATCATTGGGAGTGCAGCACTGGCAACTGCCAAAAAACTAGGGTCTCATTTACGAGCCGCTGCGTCACTTTTACGCCGCCATTGTGTCACTTTTTGTGATGCACCAGTGGCGTAAAACATGCACCATGTTGCGCCATATTTACGAAGTGACAAATCTAGGTAGATGCGTCACTTCATAAACCCCTGCGCTACATTATACCTGCGCCAGGTATAATGTATGCTGGGTGGGCGTTCTGACGCAAGAAAGGGTCGTAGGAGTGGCGCAGCGAATTCTATGAGATTTCGCTGCGTCACTTCTAGGACACCAATGCATCAAAACCTTACGCCTGCCTCATGGCAGGCGTAAGGGTGGCGCAGGGCCTTTCACATGGGGCTTGCCGCATGTGAAAGGAACATTGCTGGAGTTCGCGTCATGCTTCGGACACAACTCAAGCAATACGCCACTTTTTGCACTGACAGATACGTCAGTTATACTGACGTATCTGTCCTTCCTTGCGACATGATGCGTCACATTTTAAATATGAAGCATCATTGGTGTCGCAAGGAGGATGCACTGAGAAGTAGCGCATTGCTGCTTTCACGCATAGGGTGTAACGCTGCTGTTCATCGCGTAGGACCCAAAGTGATCATTAGAGCCCCGAGGTAGGCTTTCCCATTCAACTCCCAAAAGGAGATTTTGTGCAAGAAAACGTTCAACATAAACGGGGAAAGGATGTTCCTCGGGTTGGCCCCGCAAGTCGGGTAGTTGATTCATTTTATGGTTTTCGCAGGTGTGGTAAATTTTCAAGCAGGCACTTCCGAGAAAAATGCAAAAATGTTGCAGTCCTGTGTGTGCACGTGCTGGTTACAGATGCGCCAATTGCAAGACTGCACACACCCAACTCATTTGAATTTTGGAAACTCGGCTTCTGATTGGCTGAGGCTGGATTTTTTTTTTTTTTTATTTAGAATATTTTTTTATTGGCATACAAAACGAAGGCCGTACAAAAATATATATATACAGATGTGCGTACAATGATGGCGGTCTTGTCTTTGAACAGTCCATTCGTGAGTTCGTTCTCCCTCCACTGGGAGAGGAAAGAGAGAGGAGAGAAAAGAAAGAGGGGGGGGGGGGGGGTCGAGTGAGTGGGCACGCTCGTTGTTGTCTTTTACTGGGTCTTCCTCAGGTGCTCGTCCAGCGGGTCCCACATGTGTAGCTTGGCTTTATGTTCCTTTGAGAAGGTGCCTGTGATGTTGTCGGCACCCCTCAGGAAGGTGACCCAGTTGACCCATGTTTTGAAGTTTGCTTTGGCTGTGTTTTTCCAGTTCGTTAGGATTATTTTAAGGGCTGCTGTGAGGAGTAGGTCGAGGAGCTCTCTCTCTTCTCTATTTTTTAGATTAGCTGTTAGGTGTTCAGTCGCCAGGCTCACGAAGCTGATTTTCAGATCTGTTTTGAGCATGTCGTTCAAGAAAGTATTGATTTGTGCCCAGAACCTCTTGACTTTCACGCAGGTGAAGATGAGGTGCTCGAGAGTGCCTTCTTCTTTCAGGCAGTTCCAGCATCTGTCCGAGTCTGCGATGCCGACCTTGTGGAGTTTGGATGGCGTCCAGTAGGCCTTATGAAGTAGCCAAAATTTTGTTTGCGCTAGCTGTGGTGTGATTTTATTTGTCGTTGCTGAGCTCCACATTTTTGCTCGTTCTGTTTCGCTCAGTTGCCTGCCCAGGAGCGTCTCCCATGTATTAGTGGCTTTTTTGTTCTGCGCCAGCTTGGATGGGCTAAGGAGTTTATAGATCTTCGCCGTTTGGTGACCTGCTGAGTTGAGGAGCTGCAGGTATTTGATGATTCCCGGCTCTCCTCCGCAAAGGTTGGCTTTTGTTATTGCTGTCCTGATCTTTAGGAAGTTATAGAACTCTCGGTTCGGGAGGGCGTGCAGCAGCTGTAGGTTCTGAAACGTCAGTGGTCTTTGCCTGGTCTCTGTTTGGCTGGGGGTGCTGATGCCTTCCCCGATCCAAATGTCATTCTGCAACGTCGCGCCCTGGTAGGTCACTTTAGTGTTGAACCAGATCGATTCCCATGCTGTGCCTTTCATCTTCTGCGCCATGTGCCTGTCCACTTTCAGCAGGGCCTCTCTAGTGTGTTTTAGTATGGCGTTGGCTTTTAGTGGATGCCGGTTCGCTGTCAGGAGTGCTATCGGCTTGAGCCCTCCCAGGATGTCTTGTTCGACCTCTAGCCATACTGGTACGTACGTTTGTGTGGCATCTATCCAGGCGATACCCTGTCTCGCCAGACATGCCGTTTGGTATGTCTTGAAGTTCGCCAGATTGAGGCCTCCGAGGTCTCTTGACAGTCTTAGTTTTTGTAGGCTTATCCTTGGCTTTTTGTTCTTCCATAGAAAGATGTTTATAAGTTGGTCCAGTTTTTTGTGGAACATCTCTGTCATCGGGAGCGGTAGCATTGTTAGCGTGTAGTTTATTGCCGGTGTTATCATCATTTTGATCGTTTCAATTCGCCCCCACCAGCTGATGTACTTTGGTGACCATAACTCCAGCCTCTCTTTTATCTTTTTCAGCGTGAGATCCTCGTTGTGTTGTAGCGTTGATGTGAGGTCTCTCCCAAAGTGGAGCCCTAGATATTTCAGTGGCTTCGTCTGCCATGCCAGGCCGGATTCGCCCAGGACCTCTCTTGTGGTGTGGACATTCATTGGCTTGCACTCCGATTTCTCCTTATTGAGTTTGTAGCCTGAGGCTTCAGCGTATTCACCTATTGTGGCCATCAGTGCTTTTATTGACGTTGAGGGGTTTCCCTCCCCGCTCCCGCCTCCCAGCTGCTCCGCCCACCCGCGCACTTGGCCTTAAATGGCGACCGTGCGACGCAGGTGAGTGTGACCCACTTGTGGGACACCCCCGCGCCGCACGGCCACCAGCTGCTGCGTGTGCCCCCAGTGCCTGCCTCTGTCTCAGCGCCGGCCTCGCTGCCGCCCTGAGCGATCTCCGTGGTGTTTCCCCCGCTTTTGCCTGTAATTGTGCTTGTTTTGCCTGAAATTGTGCTTGTTTTTATTTCTTCCCCAGATCGTGTGTCACTGTATTTTTCACCCGCTTTTTGCCTGAATTTGTGCTTGTCTTCTTCCCCAGATCGTGTGTCGCTGTCTTTTTCCCCTGTTTTTACTTAGATTTGTGCCTGTTCATTGCCGTTTCTCGTCGCGCTTTGCCCCCGCTTCCCGCCACCGCCTTGAGCCCCGCCCCTTTTCTCTTCTGTTTCCCTCCCCGCTCCCGCCTCCCAGCTGCTCCGCCCACCCGCGCACTTCGCCTTAAATGGCGACCGTGCGAACGCGCAGCGGTCACGCGCAGCGGGCGCGCCGATTGTGCGCCGAAGGCGCGCCAAAGGTAAGCCCGTCTGCGCCCGTCCGCGACCGGATCGCGACCAGTGCCAGAACCCCTGGCCCCCACCGACGGAAGCCGACCCGACGAACCTACAGCGCCGCCGACCTCATCGCACTCAACACCGGCCACATCCCAGGATGTCACCGAGCCGCCCCGAAGCACACCCACGGACCCTTCAGCTGCCACGCCTGCAAGTTCACCTGCATCCGGACCTTCCCTGCACCCGCCAAGCCGAACTCCAGCAGCACCCACCTCAAGTGTATCCTGCTCAACACCCGCTCCGTCCACAGACACGCCGTAGAACTCTGGAACCTGCTCGACACCACCGCCCCCGACGTTGCCTTCATCACCGAGACCTGGATGAACGTCTCTTCAACCCCAGACATCGCCATCGCCATCCCAGAGGGCTACAAGATCGTCCGGAGGGACCGCGACAACCAGACCGGAGGAGGCATCGCCATCATCCACAGAGACACCATCCGCATCACTACCAACACCGATGACACCCTCACCACCGCCGAACACCTGCACTTCCAGATCCACACCAACCCGAAGACCACCCTCAGAGGCACCCTGATCTACCGACCCCCGGGACCACGCACACGATTCAGCGAGGACATCGCCGACTTCGTCAGCCCGCACGCTCTCCCCTCCGCCGACTACATCCTCCTGGGGGACCTCAACTTCCACCTGGAGAACAACAACGACCGCAACACCATCACCCTGCTCGACAACCTCGACAACCTCGGACTCAAGCAACTGGTGACCACCCCCACCCACCTCGCCGGACACACTCTCGACGCCGTCTTCTCATCCAGCAAAGACGTCACCTTCAGCCACGCAACAGGACTCCACTGGACGGACCACAGCTGCGTCCACTTCACCTTCAGAAGAACGACGATCCACCACCTCCAGCAACAGGTTGCTCGAAGAAGCTGGAACAAGATCACAGCCGACCAGCTCACCGCCTCCCTGAGCCAGCACCCTCCCGCCAACTCAGCGAACCCCAGCCAGGCCGCCGACAACCTCACGAAATGGATCAACGACTGCGCGGACGAACTCGCCCCTCTGAGAACCCCACCCAGCAGATCCTGCAGCAGAAAAACACCATGGTTCACCGACGAACTCAAGAGCTCCAAGAAGAACTGTCGAGCCCTCGAGAAAGCCTGGAGAAGGGAACCAACGACGGACAACATGACCACCCTCAAGCTCGCCACCCGGAAACACCACCAACTGATCCGCGCCACCAAGAAAAATGCATACAAGGACCGGCTGGACAACAACGCACACAACTGCAAGGAACTCTTCAACATCGTGAAAGAGCTCTCCAACCCCAGCGCCGGAAACAACGACATCACCCCATCGCAAGACCTCTGCAACTCCCTCGCGTCCTACTTCCACAACAAGATCACGGACATACACAACAGCTTCAACAACCAACCAACGCAAGCCACAACCGCAACGACGCCACCCACCACCACCCTCCGCACCTGGACCCCGATCAGCACCGAAGACACCATCCGCACCATGAATTCCATCCATTCCGGATCTCCGACTGACCCCTGCCCTCACCACGTCTTCAACAAAGCCGACGCTGTCCTCGCACCCCACCTGCGGGACATCATCAACACCTCCTTCGACTCCGCCACCTTCCCTGAGAGCTGGAAGCACGCCGAACTCAGCGCTCTCCTCAAGAAACCTACAGCAGACCCCACCGACCTCAAGAACTACCGTCCCATCTCGCTCCTCCCGTTCCCGGCCAAAGTCATCGAGAAGACCGTCAACAAACAGCTGGCCGCCTTCCTCGAGACGAATGGATCCCTCGACCCCTCACAGTCCGGCTTCCGAGCGAACCACAGCACCGAGACCGCCCTCATCGCCGCCACCGACGACCTTCGAACTCTGATGGACAACGGAGAAACAGCGGCCCTCATCCTCCTGGACCTCTCCGCGGCTTTCGACACTGTCTGCCACCGCACCCTAGTACAGCGCCTCAGCAACATCGGAATCCAGGAGAAGGCACTGGAATGGATCACCTCCTTCCTCGACGGAAGAACACAAAGAGTCCGCCTACCACCGTACAAGTCAGAGGCCACCAAAGTCATCTGCGGCGTCCCTCAAGGATCCTCACTGAGCCCCACCCTCTTCAACGTCTACATGAGCCCCCTCGCGACCATCGCACGCCAACACAACCTCAACATCATCTCCTACGCTGACGACACCCAGCTGATCCTCTCCCTGACCAACGACCCCGACACCGCCAGAGCCAACCTGCACGAAGGGATGAGAGACGTAGCCGAATGGATGACGACCAGCCGCCTGAAACTGAACTCAGACAAGACGGAGGTCCTCATCCTGGGCTCCACGCCCTCCGCCTGGGACGACTCCTGGTGGCCCCCCGCCCTGGGCACCGCACCCAAACCGACGGACCACGCACGCAACCTGGGCTTCATCCTGGACTCCTCCCTCTCCATGACCAGACAAGTCAACGCCGTCTCCTCGTCATGCTTCAACATCCTGCGCATGCTACGTAAGATCTTCCGGTGGATCCCCACCGAGACAAGGAAGACGGTCACCCAAGCCCTCGTCACCAGCCGACTGGACTACGGCAACGCCCTCTACGCCGGAACCACCGCCAAACTCCAGAAGAGACTCCAGCGGATCCAGAACGCCTCGGCGAGACTCATCCTCGACATCCCCCGACGCAGCCACATCTCCGGACACCTGAGAGATCTGCACTGGCTCCCGGTCAACAAGAGAATCACCTTCCGGCTCCTCACCCACGCGCACAAAGCCCTACACGACCAAGGCCCGAGCTACCTCAACAACCGGATCAACTTCTACACTCCCAAGCGCCTCCTCAGATCAACCAACCACGCCCTCGCCGCCGTCCCCCGCATCCGAAGAGCGACAACAGGAGGAAGATCCTTCTCCTACCTGGCCGCCAAGACCTGGAACTCACTTCCGACCAATCTGCGCCTGACCCAAGACCACCTCTCCTTCAGGAAGAAGCTCAAGACCTGGCTGTTCGAGCAGTAGCGGCACCCCCCCCCTCCCAGCGCCTTGAGACCCTACGGGTGAGTAGTGCGCTCTACAAATGACCTGATTGATTGATTGATTGGTTGTTGTAATGAGGATGTTGTCGGTGTATGCCGCTAGTTTTACGGTCTTCTTCTTGAGCTTGACGCCTGTTATCTCTGTGTTGTCCCTGATTCTGGCTAGCAGGGGTTCTAGGGCGAGCAGGAAAAGTCCGGGGGAGAGGGGGCATCCTTGTCTGGTGCCTCTTCCCAGCGTGAGCGTTTCGGATGCGCTCCCGTTCACGACTATCTTTGCTTTCGGTTTGTTGTAGAGGGCCATGACCATTTCCGTGTACTTCCCGCCTAGGCCAAAAGCTCCCATGCAGTTCCTCAGGAAAGGCCATGAGACTCTGTCGAAAGCTTTCTCCGCATCCAGCGCTATCATGACCGCCTGTTCGTTGCTACTTGCTGTGTGGTTGATCAGGTGGCACAATAGTCTTGTATTGTCTTGCGATAGTCTGTTTTTTATGTATTTTAAAAAGCTCAGAGCCACTCCTGAATGACTCTCAGGTTTGTGTCGTTTGTGCCCGGGTCGGTGCCTCTACCAGATGCTGGGAGAGTCCTGTGACATCACCACCAGTATCTGGAGGCTTGGTTCATAAGGAGGGTGTCTGGCGCCTTCCACAGCTGCTGATGGCACTTTTAGTATATTCAGGGCTCAAGTCCTGAAAAAGAGGTGGGGGGACTCACCAAGTTGGGTAGAATGGGTGTGACATCACAGGAAGTGACATCAACACGTGTGACATCACAGAAAGTTACATCACCGCAGTTGACATCACAGGAAATGACATCACGGCACGACATTGCATGTGTATCACAGGAAGTAGCATTGCAACCCATGACCACACAGGAAGTGACATCAGATCTTAAGACCTCACATATGTTTAGCAGCTCTATCATGAGTGCATTTGAGTGCAAAACAATATTTACCAAATTAGATTTTGCTCTGGGGTTGTGCCAAAATATTGATGCAACCCAGACACAAAAATCTGGACCTCAATTTATACTTTTTTTTTTTAACTCTGCCACAAAGAAATTGGCAACAAGGAGAAATGTGGCAGTAAATCTGTCCTGCTTAATTGGTTGCAAATTCTGCCTTTTAAAATATCTTATGGGTCTGCAGAGATGTTTGTGTGGCAGCTAAATCTCAGGGAATAATATTAATGTAAAATACCTCCGGAGGCACACGTTTGCTGGAGAGATTTGTGCTTTGTCTAGTCCTAGTTTTGAATCAAAGTAGCATAGAGGGTTAATGTGTCTCCTCCAAAGCACATTATGTAACACGATGATGACAGATTTTTATTAATGGAAAAGGATAAGCGGGTCACTGCTTTAATACAGAGATCCTTTTGTTACCTGCAGTTCATACATTGTAATAAGCAGAGTGAACTATGAAGGACACGTGACTCCTACACCTTGTAACCCTCACTCTCTTATGTAACACATCCTACATATTGATGTAGACACACCTGATTTATTGTCAATGTATAATCTGTACATGTAATGTAAAGCGCTCTGACACCCTGCATTGGGATGAGTAGTGCTAAAGAGCTATGAAGGAAATAAAACTAGATAGTGGTATTTAAATTATTTGTGTAACTACTGGGGAGACTCACACATCTGACATTCTTACAGTGCATGCATATCTCTCACACACAGGGACTGATCAAAGTCAAAAGCATGTTTCCGTTAAATACCTGTGAAGTAATAAGATGTGAGCCTTTGTTTCCCCTCCATTGCACCTAGGTCAGTGGTTAATTTGTAAAAATAATAAGTGCCGGGGCTCTCGTCTGGAGGCAGCTTGCACCAGCCCATTTTTCCTGTTAGCACCGCCTAAAACAGAACCAACTACTAACCATGAAAGTGGTGAGAGGCTGTGGCGTAATGGCCAAAGCTGCCAACTTCGGAGCTGGGCAACCAGGTTCGAATTTCTGCAACTGCTCAACATCCTGTGATTCTGGACAAATCACTTAATCTCCCCCTGCCTACCAAAAAAGAGTGTGTCCTTAACTGCTGTTCATGAAAAGTGCAGTGCAGATCACTAGGTGCCGGTGCTGAGCACTGGAAACCACTGGCTCAAATTAAGCACTCATCGAGGTGTGAGGCTCCCGATAGCTCCCAGCCGGGGTACGGCAAAAGAAAAAGGTCTGATGGCACTTTAACTTCGGCTTTTGTTATGGGCGAAGCTGTAATCTGATAAGCCCTCTCCCTGCCTGCAGTTGCTGCTTGAAAGAAAAGCAGGCAGCGTGCAGGCGCTGCCGACAGTGTCGCCGTGTGAGAAAATTACACGGGGACGAGTCCAGCGTATTTCCGTGGGGCACAAACTCTTGGCAGTGTAAACGGCATCTACCCTCTGAAAATAGTGGTTAGACAGCATCTACCCATGTCTACCCTCGACTCGAGCCTTGAGCGTATTTTAAATACGTATAGTAAGAACTTTATGGTCCCTGGTGGACTCCGTAGAAGAATGATGTAATCGTTTGAGTGAGGTTAATAAAGTTCATGACGCAATGCATACAGTTAGTTAACGGTTGCCCTCTGAAGAATAAAGACGCGCACTACAGAGCTCCGTGTGCGGCCTGGCCATTTGCATGCTACCGAGCTGGCGAGGATGCTACAGTGCTCATGACTTTAGGAGTCCTTCCAGATTGTTCTAAAGGTGGCACCCACGCACCTAGCTTTCCTCCGCCACCCTTCTTTCTACCGCTACTTTGCTCTTTCACCAGGTTGGCGTGTCTAGAAAGCAAGTTCATCGCAGGTGGAGTCATGTTTTGAAAATGGTGAGCATACTTCAGCCCTTGACCTCACAACTTCTTATGAGTTGTACAGAGGGACGTGAACTTTCTTGATTCTGCTTAGAGCCAGCGTTGTGCTTTTAACGATGGGTGTTGTGTTCATGCTTTCTTCAGCAGACGTGCTAGTGTTCTGCACAGATTGTTTCTTGTGCTTTATGACTTTGGGGCTCATTACGATAGCGGAACGAATGCCACCGCCGGGCTAGCGGTGGCTATCATTCCGTCATCGCAATGAGATTTCCCCACCGCCATATTAGGATGGCAGTGTGTATCGCGGCGGATGCAAAGTCCGTCCGCCACTTTTCCGCTGGTGGCAATCACAACGATTGCCTGGTGGGCGAAATAGGGCCACTAATATGGTGGTGGTGCCTGGCAGACACCATCCGCCATATTAGGATGTGGGACAAGAAAGGCCTTTCCATGACGGCGATGCCGCCATGGAAAGGCTGGAGGGGATTGGTGTTGGGGGCCCGTTGCGGGCCCCCCTTGTCTCTGGGGGAGGTGGGGGTGCACTTGGGCATTTCGCGGCACCAAGTGGCAGGCACCATATGGTGCAGTGAAATGCCAGACATGCGATTTTATCAGTGTGGCGTGTGCTGCTGTCAGCAGCACCGGTCGCAATGTTAAAGTGCAGAATGTGACCGCCATGGTGGCTTCAAGAGAAGGCTGATGTACCTAGAATCGCCGTAGACCACCCTTGACGGTATCACAGTTCTGTCTAGTTCCTTTCAATGAGTTCGGCTGGTGGGGCGCTTCCTAGGAGAGCCCACGTGTTGAATCACATTTGTCCCCACTCGTAACTATGACATTAACCTGGAGGGTAAAGTTAAGCTCTGCGGTTAACCAAACAGGGCTCCTGAATTTGTTCATTGAGTGCGGCGGCTTCGGCCTGGCAGCTGTGATGAAAATGGAGTCAGTGTTGCTTCAGCCCAATAGGAGGGCTTGGATTTTGACCCATTCAGCGGAAGCGCTCCCACATCCGGGGGTCTCTTCCAGGCTTTCCGGGAAGGTGCTCTGGGAACTCCATCGTTCCCCCATCCCTGAAGTAGCTCCAGGTGTCACCAGCCCATATTGGGACCACAGATGCCTGTTTGGATGGCACTGGGTGGTGGACCTCTGTAGACATTGTACAGCAGGAGGGACCTGGAGAGCATCTCTGTGGAGCTCAGCGGCTTCACCTTGAGGTGTTAGAGTAGGCAGATCAGTTTTTACCTTGATTCTTCAGGTTCCTTAGGAGGGGCTAGGCTGATTCCATTCCATTCCATTCCATTAATGTCAACCGTGTGGCGAAGGTGGGCAACGACAGCGTGGTGGGCCTCTCTATTGTAGGCGGCTGCAGGACGAGGAGAGGTAGGACAGCTGGTGAGTGTCCATCATCACAGACTCCGCCCCTCCTGGGAGACAGCTGGTGAGAGTCCATCACCTCTGACTCCGCCCCTCATTGAGCCCACAAGTCTGCTTGGAGGTTGTAAGCGACATTGTTGACGGGTTGTCAGTCTTGAGGTTGTAAAGGTGCTTCCTTCTTAAGGATCTCGCTTGGGAACAGTGTGCTCACCTTCCAGCTGAAGTTTGCAGAGTCTGTTGGGTCATGCTAGTGGTTTTAAGAGGGGTGTCCGCAAGCTATCGTGGTGGCCTGGCACCCTGCCCTGGGATGGGTGGGCATTAATCAGTCCTGGACCAGGGCGAATGAGGGTGAAACTGTTGGTCCTGATGCTGGCCACAGGTCCATCGGTTGGTTTGAAGCCTTGACTTTCTTAGCTGTTGTCTTCATGTGGGCAATACCAGTTGGTTTTTAGGTAGTGAAGGGGGGCCAGCTAGGCACAATAGAAAGGTTGATTGAAACTGGGCATACTTGAGTCAACTAATGACGTCACACCTGGGCTCAATGGAGCGAGGCCGTGACGTCTCGGATCTGCGGTTCACTGCGGTGAATCGCACGCCTTTGTTACCCAAGTCTTTGATCCCCCAGTTTGTCTCCATGAGTCTTGGATTCACACTTAAGAATTGTAGATTCACCTGCGCACGCTGTGGATTCACACTTAAGAATTGTAGATTCACCTGCGCACGCTATGGATTCACACTTAAGAATTGTAGATTCACCTGCACACACTGTGGATTCACACTTAAGAATTGTAGATTCACCTGCACACACTGTGGATTCACACTTAAGAATTGTAGATTCAACTGCGCACGCTGTGGATTCACACTTAAGAATTGTAGATTCACCTGCGCACGCTGTAGATTCAGACTTTAGAATTGTAGATTCACCTGCACACGCTGGAGATTCAGATTTTAGAATTGTAGATTCACCTGGGCACGCTGTAGATTCACACTTAAGAATTGTAGATTCACCTGCGCACGCTGTGGATTCACACTTAAGAATTGTAGATTCACCTGCGCACGCTGTGGATTCACACTTAAGAATTGTAGATTCACCTGCGCACGCTATGGATTCACACTTAAGAATTGTAGATTCACCTGCGCACGCTGTAGATTCACACTTAAGAATTGTAGATTCACCTGCGCACGCTGTAGATTCACACTTAAGAATTGTAGATTCAGATTCACCTGCACACGCTGTAGATTCACACTTAAGGATTGTAGATTCACATGTTTCTCAGGAATCAGTCCGTAGTCCTCCTGCTCTTGTGTAGGATTCAAAGGTTGACCATTTTGCTTGTGTGAGATGCAGACACACCAAGGTCCTCTCTAGGAGTCTTGGACCCCCGTTTGTGCATAGGCTCACTCACCTGTATGAGCCACAGAGCCCCCCTTCACCTGTGCATGTTCTGGATCCACCGTTCATGTGTCTGAGATGTCGATTCCCCAAGTTCACCTATAGGAGCATTACATACACTCACTATATTTGTTTGAGAATTTTATGTACATTGGTGGATCTGCCGCCCTTTTATGATTTAAACTAAATCAAATAAAAGTATTGTTCATTCACATCCACTCACTCACCTATCCGAGCCTTGGATAGCCCCGTTCACCTTTAGACATTATAGATGTATCTGTTCCCTTGCAGGGGTCATTGATACCACAGATTCATCTCTGGAGGTCTGTTCACTTCTGTGTGCTGTGAATCTACAGGCATGAATCGTAGATTCACACATTCATTTATAGGAGTCTTAAGCCCTTGTTCCAACCTGTACATCCTGTGCCTCTTTTCCCACAGGTGGCTGAAGAGAAGGCCGAGGTGTCCTTCCGGTGTCGTCCGCTCCCTGAAGCCCACCCATCATGGCGCCCTCGCTGGAGCAGGCGTATCGGCGCCGCTGGTGGATGGCCTGCACGGCGGTCATCGAGAACCTCTTCTTCTCCGCAGTCCTGCTGGGCTGGGGCTCCCTCCTCATCATGCTGAAGAAAGAAGGCTTCTACTCTCAGCTCTGCAAAGGTAAGAGGTGGGCGGGGCTCGTGTGTGAGGGGGCAATGAGAGCGGAGGCCTGTAGTATGGGGGAGACACGGAAAACGAACCCAGGAGAGGAAGTGTGAGGACTCAGGGTTGGATTGGGATTCAAAATCGGCCCGGGCACGAAAACACTGCATCGGCGAAATTGTATTAACCTCTTGACCGCTCATGACGAGGTCCGCTCGTCATGAGCCACAGCGCTCTGTTGCTCATGACGAGCTGAGCTCGTCATGACCGCGCCCGTTACATGGAACGCTCGCACGCTGGGCTGATTCTCCTGCTGTGCTGCATGTTCCATTGGAACGAGCGCGGTCATGACGAGCTCAGCTCGTCGTGAGCACCGGAGCGCCGTGGCTTATGAAGAGCTGAGCTCGTCATGAGCATGGGGGCGCTGTACGCGCCCCCCCGCCCCCCAGCACAGCGGGGGAATCTCACCAGCGGCGAAGGGGTTAAAAAAAGGGGGGGGGGAGATACAAAGAAATGCACATATTTGTTTACACTGGTGACTGAAAACAAGTGAGGCCACTTCTGCTCAGGCCCCCTGCCCCCTAGGTATACGTACATTAATGGGCCGGCCCGGCGAGAGAAAGAAAGGGACACCTCTGCCTGTTGCTAAACGGGAGGTAATGGACACCCATCCGCCTCCAGAAAGGCCACTCGGGCACCCACGGGCCTCTGGCTGTATCCGAACAACAGCGACACCGCCCGAACCTGCCCCCAGACTGCTCCAAAAAACAGCCCACAGTTGGAACTCAGTTTAACAAAACAAGGGGACTTGGTGGGTTCGCTTTGGACCGCGGGTAGTTAGGTATTTCAAGGAACAGTGGTCCTAAGCATAGAAGGGATAATCACAAATAGTTTTTATAGACTTCAATAAGCACTATAAAGTTAATTCCTATGACCAGCCGGACAGGGAATGTTTATTAAATCGATGTATAGATATGAAAAAATGAAAACAAAACCAAATACATTGGGGCACAATCCTGTACCCACCATGAGGAAAAGAAGAATAGAAATATAGAGAAAGGAAATGAACGAAATAGCAGGCAATAACTTTGGAGCCAGTGGTGGCTTGCATCTTGTTACATAGTACAGCAAGCTCTAACGGTCAGTAACCACAATACATAGACAAAATGGTTAATTTGTAGTACTGTTTGTGAAAGTCGACGTTTCGATCCCACGCTCCTACATTAACGGGATCATCATCAGGACTAATTAATATAGTTGCCTGGTTTAAAACATTTGGCCAGTTGGAATAAGGGGAGAGAAAAAACAGAAAATAGTGACCCAGGAGAATCACATAAGGTTCAAGTTCCGGCATGTCAACAATAATCGATGGTGAGACGGACTATCTGTGACTCAATCTTTTAGAATTGTTCCATCAACCGGTGCTCGTAGTGCGAGGAGCAGGGGCCAGCACATTGTGAGTGCGGCTATGCAGTGGCTTTTCGGAAATGGGCGTGAAAACATGCTTCAAGGTTGTTTGTCGTCGTTTAATTGTGACTGACGGCAAAAGGTTATAACATGTGAACCGATGGCAGTGAAACAGTGAATAAAACTCACGGTGCAGTGAATGATCTGGACGCGCTCGAGAATTTAAGTGATAATTCCGAGCAGTCTGGGCGACAACGGTGTCCAGGGAGCAACGAGTTAATCCATAAGGGAATACCGTATTAATGGAGTAGGGTGAACGGCGCTGTTAATTCTGTGATTAGAGCGGCGCAGTTGGAACACAACTTGTGAATTGCAAGTTCATGGCAGTGTGAGTGAGCGGCGGGCGAGACGTGCCGCTAACCTTATTGTTTTTGAAACCCAAAGGAGTTAGGTCCTTAAGCGGCATTGCCCGGGCGCCCGCATTACCAATCTGACACTGGGTGAGGTGAACTAACAGCGGATAACGTTTTGAAAAGGATTTTCTGGGATAGGATGCACGGTGGGGCGCGTCCTTTACTAGACCCACAAACAGGGCGCCTTACTTCCGGTGAGTGAAGACACTTGATTGACATATTTTGAGATGATGGAATGTCTTCTGATTCCCTGTGAGGCCTGTGCTTTCCCTGTGACTGGGGGAGGGGCTGCAGCCAGGGGCAGGTGCAGCAGACGGACCGGTCCAAGCTCTTCACGTGTCCTGTCCAGGATCACACGTGTCACACTTCACTAGCGTCGTGAACGAGCTGCGAGTCATTGTGAACCTGTACGGCCGTAAATCCCGACACCGCAGCTGACGCCGCAGACGGGGCCCCGGAGGAATGCGGTGGGGGCCAGCCGGTGGGGAGGGGGCGGTCTGAAGCCTCCACCCCAGGCGCTGCACCTGCTCTGTGCACTCACACGTCACACGGTGTATTGACTCTCACCACAGCTGCAGGGCCTGGGGCACTCGCCAGGGGGCGCTGTGCTGGGTTCAAGGCAGAGCCGCCCGCCCCTCCCTGGTGAAGGTGCCCTGGGCCCGGCTGAACTCCGGTGACCCTCAGCGAGGAGGCCCGAGGCTGTCCCAGCGGGGCCGGGCTGGGGTCAGTCACCCCTGCACTGCAGCTGTCAGGACCGGCGACGTGGCCTAAGGGGATCATAGCTCCTGGAAGGAGACCCAACCTCTGCAAATATGGCGCTAATTGGGGCCCTGGCACATATGTATGCGTAAAGCCCCTAGGGAGCCAATCAGATGAGCCCTAACATAAAGGCAGAGTGAGGTAAGTAGAAGAATGAGGCCCAGATGCCACTTGAACCGTGGGGGGGTCATCCCCAGCCATGGTGAGCACGTGGGGGTCTGGAGTGGAACCTGCAGACCCCCTTATATCCCCAGTGGAGGGGGGTGGGGCCTCCTGCCCTTCCCAGTGACTGCCTGCCCTTGGTGGTTTGCCCTCTAGTTTCGCCTCCAGAGCATGGGTTGAGGGTGTATTTCATTCTATCCACATGTGTATAGAGCTTCCTGCCCTCGCTCAGGCGTCGAAGCGCTGACGGCGCAGCCCAGTGTTCGTGGTTCATCCAGGGGGGTTGGGGTGTTGGTTGGAGGAACCAGCGCTGAGCTCAGCAGCAAGACTTGAACCCAGAGACACATCCCCAGGGGTTCGGTGTGACCGTCAGTGGGGGCCCCTAGTGGGGGCCACGCGGGTGGGGTGGACAGGGGAGGGCAGGTGTTGGCAGGTGGCAGTACAGGCTTCCAGAGGGGGAGGCTGCCTTCTGCCCAGGTGTGGGCAGTTTGCAGGAGTAAGGTAGACAGACGTGCGGTTTAGAGGGGGGCAGAGGGTGCTGAGACAGGAGGGGGCAGAGGGAAGGCAAGGACAGGGCCACGAGGAGTGGACAGGGAAAGAATCCACAGCTCTGCGCCAGGGTCAGTGTTTCCATGGAGGTTTTAGAGACACAGAGGGCCCGATTCACAGAATGAATTTAAGACTCAATCCTAAACTTACTACTATTTTGGTATTCACAGAATGCAATTACTACTTTTGGCATTCACAGAAGTTAGGATTTTGTCTTAAGTTTGTCTTAAGACAGACTTAAAACAGATTTAAGACAGACTTAAGACAAAATCCTAACTTCTGTGAATGTCAAAAGTAGTAAGTGCATTCTGTGAATACCAAAATAGTAGTAAGTTTAGGATTGAGTCTTAAGTTCATTCTGTGAATCGGGCCCAGAGAGAGGAGGCTGTTAGAGATGCCACACCATCTGAGGATGGAAAGCCACAAAAAAAGAAACAGTATAGGAAAGGGGCCCAGGGCTCTGACCACAACCAGACCCCCCCTTGCAGAGTTCTACCCTGAGACCTCTGGGGGGCTGACACCCACCTGTACTACCTGAGCCCACTGGGAGCCAGGCAGACCCTCCACAAGAGGACATGGGCAGCAGTTCAGCCACAACCACCTGCTCAGGGCCCCCCAACCCACTCCCCTTACACGCAGAGCATTCCCTCCCACTCCCCTCACGCGCAGAGCAGAGTCCCCCCACTCCCCTCACGTGCAGAGCAGAGTTCCCCCCACTCCCCTCATGTGCAGAGCAGTCCCCCCCCACTCCCCTCACGCGCAGAGCAGAGTCCCCCCAATCCCCTCACGCGCAGAGCAGAGTCCCCCCCACTCCCCTCATGTGCAGAGCAGTCGCCCCCACTCCCCTCACGCGCAGAGCAGAGTCCCCCCAATCCCCTCATGCGCAGAGCAGAGTCCCCCCACTCCCCTCACGCGCAGAGCAGAGTCCCTCCAATCCCCTCACGCGCAGAGCAGAGTCCCCCCACTCCCCTCACGTGCAGAGCAGAGTCCCCCCCACTCCCCTCACGTGCCGATCAGAGTCCCCCCACTACCCTCACGCGCAGAGCATTCCCTCCCACTCCCCTCGCGCGCAGAGCAGAGTCCCCCGCAGAGCAGAGTCCCCCCACTCCCCTCACGCGCAGAGCAGAGTCCCCCCACTCCCCTCACGCACAGAGCAGAGTCCCCCCACTCCCCTCACGTGCAGAGCAGAGTCCCCCCACTCCCCTCACGCGCAGAGCAGAGTCCCCCCTCCCCTCACGCACAGAGCACTCTCTCCCACTCCCCTCACACGCAGAGCAGAGTCCCCCCCACTCTCCTCACGTGCAGAGCAGAGTTCCCCCCACTCCCCTCACGTGCAGAGCAGAGTCCCCCCACTCCCCTCACGCGCAGAGTAGAGTTCCCCCCACTCCCCTCATGTGCAGAGCAGTCCCCCCCACTCCCCTCACGTGCAGAGCAGAGTCCCCCCACTCCCCTCACGTGCAGAGCAGAGTCCCCCCCACTCCCCTCATGTGCAGAGCAGTCGCCCCCACTCCCCTCACGCGCAGAGCAGAGTCCCCCCAATCCCCTCACGCGCAGAGCAGAGTCCCCCCACTCCCCTCACGTGCAGAGCAGAGTCCCCACTCCCCCGACGTGCAGAGCAGAGTCCCCACTCCCCTCACGTGCAGAGCAGAGTCCCCCCACTCCCTCATGTGCAGAGCAGAGTTCCCCCCACTCCCCTCACGCGCAGAGCAGAGTCGCCCCCACTCCCCTCACGCGCAGAGCAGAGTCGCCCCCACTCCCCTCACGCGCAGAGCAGAGTCCCCCCACTCCCCTCACGCGCAGAGCAGAGTTCCCCCCACTCCCCTCACGCGCAGAGCAGAGTCGCCCCCACTCCCCTCACGCGCAGAGCAGAGTCGCCCCCACTCCCCTCACGCGCAGAGCAGAGTCCCCCCACTCCCCTCACGTGCAGAGCAGAGTTCCCCCCACTCCCCTCATGTGCAGAGCAGTCCCCCCCCACTCCCCTCACGCGCAGAGCAGAGTCCCCCCAATCCCCTCACGCGCAGAGCAGAGTCCCCCCCACTCCCCTCATGTGCAGAGCAGTCGCCCCCACTCCCCTCACGCGCAGAGCAGAGTCCCCCCAATCCCCTCACGCGCAGAGCAGAGTCCCCCCACTCCCCTCACGCGCAGAGCAGAGTCCCTCCAATCCCCTCACGCGCAGAGCAGAGTCCCCCCACTCCCCTCACGTGCAGAGCAGAGTCCCCCCCACTCCCCTCACGTGCCGATCAGAGTCCCCCCACTACCCTCACGCGCAGAGCATTCCCTCCCACTCCCCTCGCGCGCAGAGCAGAGTCCCCCGCAGAGCAGAGTCCCCCCACTCCCCTCACGCGCAGAGCAGAGTCCCCCCACTCCCCTCACGCACAGAGCAGAGTCCCCCCACTCCCCTCACGTGCAGAGCAGAGTCCCCCCACTCCCCTCACGCGCAGAGCAGAGTCCCCCCTCCCCTCACGCACAGAGCACTCTCTCCCACTCCCCTCACACGCAGAGCAGAGTCCCCCCCACTCTCCTCACGTGCAGAGCAGAGTTCCCCCCACTCCCCTCACGTGCAGAGCAGAGTCCCCCCACTCCCCTCACGCGCAGAGCAGAGTTCCCCCCACTCCCCTCATGTGCAGAGCAGTCCCCCCCACTCCCCTCACGTGCAGAGCAGAGTCCCCCCACTCCCCTCACGTGCAGAGCAGAGTCCCCCCCACTCCCCTCATGTGCAGAGCAGTCGCCCCCACTCCCCTCACGCGCAGAGCAGAGTCCCCCCAATCCCCTCACGCGCAGAGCAGAGTCCCCCCACTCCCCTCACGTGCAGAGCAGAGTCCCCACTCCCCTCACGTGCAGAGCAGAGTCCCCACTCCCCTCACGTGCAGAGCAGAGTCCCCCCACTCCCTCATGCACAGAGCAGAGTCCCCCCACTCCCTCATGTGCAGAGCAGAGTCCCCCCACTCCCCTCACGTGCAGAGCAGAGTCCCCCCACTCCCCTCACGTGCAGAGCAGAGTCCCCACTCCCCTCACGTGCAGAGCAGAGTCCCCCCACTCCCCTTACACGCAGAGCATTCCCTCCCACTCCCCTCACGCGCAGAGCAGAGTTCCCCCCACTCCCCTCACGCGCAGAGCAGAGTCCCCACTCCCCTCACGTGCAGAGCAGAGTCCCCACTCCCCTCACGTGCAGAGCAGAGTCCCCCCACTCCCTCATGCGCAGAGCAGAGTCCCCCCACTCCCTCATGTGCAGAGCAGAGTCCCCCCACTCCCCTCACGTGCAGAGCAGAGTCCCCACTCCCCTCACGTGCAGAGCAGAGTCCCCACTCCCCTCACGCGCAGAGCAGAGCTCTCTGAGGCAGATTTACACGGACTGGCGCATCTCTGCATATCAGCAAGGATGTGCCAGGTAAGATTACCCATGCGCCTCCACAGATGCACCGCATTTACAATGCGGCGCATCGTGGCGCAAGGATAAACAGATGCATGACGCATTTGATTGCGTAAGGGCGGCGTATTGCTGGAGTCGTGTCGCAAGCACGACGCAACTCCAGCAATGCTCAGGGGTTGCCCATACCTGACATGCTGCGTCACGCCTTACGCCTGCTTAAAGCAGGTGCAGGGTTTTGACGCAGCGGCGTCGGAAAAGTGACTCAGTGAAATGTGTAGATTTCATTGCGTCACTTTTCCGAATCCTTTTCCGACGGAACGTCCACCCTGCATACATTAAACCTGGCGCAGGTTTAATGTGGCGCAGGGCTTCACAACGTGATCCCTCTCCCTAGATGCGTCACATTGTAAACAAGGCACAACACGGTGCATGGTTTATGCCGCCGCTGCGTCACAGAAGTGATGCAACCACTGCGTAAATGTGTCGCAAGGGGCTTGTAAATCTGCCTCCTTGTTGTCTCTGGCGGGTTGCCGACTGGAGAGACGGAGTACTCTCCGTGGAATATCCAGTCGTTGTTAATAGATAGGACGAACCTTCAACCCACCAATAAGAATACTTCCCTTTGAATATCCAGTGTCATTGTTTTAGGATTTCATCATCTATTGGGCATTAATTTCCTTTGATGAAATTACTTCGGACAAAGATATCATAATTGCAATCCTTTTGGAAGTAAGTGATCGTGCCCTGGGGAAGTCTTGGGTGAATGCCCATACAGGGCAAAACACGTGTTGGCTTTTGTGGCTATCTGTTGTTGAGAAAAAGATTATGAGAACTGAAGTACTCATCTGACCAGATCTGGTATAATAAATCAAGTAGAACATTGGAGAAGAGCACTGTGTGGATTTAATGTTGGCATTAAAACACGGGTATTGCTCGAGACATTGATTTTGTTTTGCATATCATATGAGTGTAGACAATGTCTGCACTCGGTTAACAACGCTGGGTGGTCGTTGTTCAATGCCCTTGTGAGCATTCTCATACGTGATTGAATTGAATTTATTGTGCTAATACACTCAGGTGGTGAACAGCGTTTACAACGCAACTTTTACCACGCAGTACCTTTACCACGCAACTTTTACAACGCAAGTCGTTACAACGACTTGCGCTGGGGGGCGCTCTAGGATAGGGAATAGTTTAATTTACTATCCAAAACCTTCCCTACTATCCACGGGGACTGGAGTTGGAATAGTAAATTAAACTATTCACTATCCAGCGCCCCCCATTGCAAGTCGTTGTAACGACTTGCGTTGTAAAACCTGCGTGATAAAGGCATGTGTTGTAAATGCATGCGTAGTAACGACATACATCCCACTCAGGTATATCAAACTTCGCAATAAGTACCCCACCACCTGTCAACTTTGTTTATGTGATAGATGTATGCCCCTAGGTTCCATCAGGGTGAGAGACGGATGCCCCAAGGTACCTCCGCATGAGAGATGGATGCCCTGAGATTAAGGGTGGGCGTTGTTGGCGGACTACCATTATGCGGAATTTGGGAATTGATAAAAAATTCTGTGAACTCCACTCAGCTCCGTTCCATCTCACCCCAATTAATGAAACAGAAACATCACATACCTTTGACAAAACAAGTAACTCTATCATTGCATGCAAAAATACATATAGTGATCTCACAAAAGCAAAAATGAAAATTACAGCAAGCAGTGAGAGAGGTGATGATTTTGGGATCCCCCCTAACCTAGGGAGAGAACCAAACAGATGCCTTGAACACAAAGAGCACATCTTGCTAACTGATTCAGTGGTGGTCCCATCCTCTTAGGACCCCCCCGAGCACAGTTATGGGCAAAAATACAATCCCAACCAAAGGCCCTGCAAAGCATTATGGGACAATATTCTAGGGTGCAGTGAATATTATAGTATCCAATACCAAAACACTTCTCAAGGGGCAGGCTCTCCGGTTCAGCAGCTGAGAGCTTACATTATAATATTCACTAAACTCTAGCATATATCCTAGCTTTTAGGACATTACTATTTTAATTCCGCACCTTTAAGTCATTGGTTCTACGAGTCAGTGCATGAGCTGCAGACCAGGGTTCGGAAACAGAAGGCCATATCCTAAGCATGTGTGCTGGTGCAGGGTAAAGCTGTGTCTGTTTTTAAGACATGAATATTTTCTCAGTTTAGGAGTAGTAAAGTTAGGACTCCTAACTTTACTACTCCTAAACTGAGAAAAATCCTAACTTTAAGACTTTCGGTATTCACAGAAGGCATTTAGGAGTCCTACAGTTAGGAGTCCTAACTTTACTCCTGTAAACAGTGTAGGGGGGAGGGGGCGGGTGCAGTGAAGGCCACGTGTACTGAGGCCTGGGGGAGGAGGCTCTGGGAACCGACGGGGCCCCTCCCTCACTGGCAAGAGGAACTGTGTACAGAGGGCCCCTCCCTCACCGCCTTGGGGCCTCCCACATCAGTAGAAAGGTAGTGGAGGTGGGACTGTGTACAAACAGGGCCCCTCCCTCTCCACCCTCTGGCAGGAGGGCCTGTGTATAAACGGGGCCCCTCCCTCATGGGGCCCCTCCTTCACAGCCCCCAGGGCAGGAGGCACTGTGTACACTGGGGCCCCTCCCTCATCTCCCTGGCTGACAGATACCCATGGTTAACTCTCTCAGTGCCAGGCCTCATCCACAGGGTGAAGAATCCTTCCTTCCAGTGCCAGAGTGGCCTGTGTTTGAGGGGGCCTCTTGCCCTGGGGTGAGGGAGGTGGTGTGGGCACCCACCCAGGGCGCCCCCTGGCTGGGCCATGAACTCAGGGGCACCTCTGGCTGTTTAATGAAAGTGTTTAATGAATGTGTGTGGGGTAGAGCTGGGTGTCTGTGTTTTTAAGACATTGCTATCCTGAAGCCACTCAGTTCACTCAGAGGTTCTGTGTTAGTGCATGAGCTGCAGACAGCACAGCTCAGAAACAGGAAGCCACATCCTAAGCATGTGTGCCAGTGCAGGGTAGAGCTGTGTCTGTGTTTAGACATTACTATTCTGAAGCCACACAGTTCACTCACAGGTTGTAGGAGTTAGTGCATGAGCTGCAGACTGCACAGCTCGGCCTCCTTCCTATGTCTGCTGGTGCCCGGTAGAGCTGTGTGTCTGTTTTTAAGACAGTGCATTTAGTGCCAATACAGGCAACACACTCAAAATGAAGAACATAGCAGGCAGGTCAATAAATAAACACACAAGACAAGTTTGTTGGGAAACATTTTGCTGCAGGTTTATTTCATACAAGAGGTATATGCCAACGTGGTGGGTTAAACTTACAGGCGATCCAAGGGCACGCAGCAGTGACTAACCTAAGCTGCCACGCCGCCTGATGAGTTAAACTGCACGCAACCCACGCGATCGGTGCTACCCTTTATGTGGGGACTATCCCCCTTACATAGCATGGACCACCAGTCCGTCATAACAACACTCACACCTTTTTAGGGGCGGAGCGTGTCCAGGCAAGCCCCCGGTGGATGTATGACGTTACAACGCATACTTTTACAACGCCTACCTTTACAACGCGGTTTTTACAACGCATACCATTACAACGCATAATGCTTTTAGGCGCTGGATAGTGAATAGTTTAATTTACTATTCCAACTCCAGTCCCCGTGGATAGTAGGGAAGGTTATTGGATAGTAAATTAACCTATTCCCTATCCTAGAGCGCCCCCCAGAGCAATGCGTTGTAATAGTTTGCGTTGTAACAGTTGCGTTGTAATGGTAGGTCGTTGTAAAAGTTTTGTTGTAAAGGTTGTATACTGCCCCCGGTTGCTCAGACTTACAACCGCCCGAAGGACTAGCGGGGCGCCGTTGTTTTCCTCCAGGGTCCTGCTGTAAAGACTCTGGGAATTATTTGGCATATGCACCTCTATTTTGCTCCTGCAGAGGGTACCCCGATGTACCATTCAGCCTCCGGACCGCCCTGTAACTCCGCCGGCAACACAAATGAACAAGTTAACATGTTCCTCCGCTAGCTATACACCCCAGCCAACACGCCAAGTATGCGGAAGGGAGGAAGACGGCGTGACCAGAAGGCACAACAGAGAAGCCAGGTGGTCGGGGGCAGATATAGGTTCCTGGCCCCCACCCTCCACTGGCCCGGAAGTGATGTGTGGCCCCCACCGGAATTAGGGGACTCCTGGAGGGTCCCATCACTAGACATGATGTTGTGCCTAATGTGGCACTAGGGTGCATGCCCTCTTGAGTGGGTACACTGCGTGTGCCACGGGCAGCCTCAATTCTAATGCCACACATTTAACTCAAAGGGTCTACGAGATAGTGCATGAGCTGCAGACAGCACAGCTCGGAAACAGGAGGGCACATCCTAAACATGATGTGCTGGTGCAGGGAGAGCGTGGAGTCTGCTTTTAAGACATCACACTGTTAATATGCCTCACATTTCACTCAGAGGTTCTAAGAGTTACTGCATGAGCTGCAGACAGCACAGCTTGGAAACAGGCGGCTACATCATAAGCGTGTGTGCTGGTGCAGGCTAGAGCTGTGTATGTTTTTAATAGGTTTCTATTCTAAAGCCACACATTTAAGTCAGAGGTTCTAGTGGAGAAGTGTGGCTCACTGGTTAGAGGAGGCAGACCCTGAAGCAGAGGTCTGACCCAGGACCAGGGTTCAATTCCTGACGCGGCAGGGTCTTGAGCCCAAATATCCACGGACTCGATAATTCTCGTTTCGGTGCCTACTGGAATCATGGGTTCACACTCTGCAGCTCTGGGCATCAGCTTGCTTAATCTCCACTACGGCCCCCCCCCGCGGTGGGATGCCTGGCTTTCATCTTGGGGGTGCCCAGTACGGGTATCTCACAGGGATAAAGCCAGGATGGGTTCCCAAGGCAAGTGCCGAGATGCCTACGGTTAATTGAGTGCTATATAAGAACGCATAATAATACGAGTAAGTGCATGAGCTGCAGACAGCACAGCTCGGAAACAGGAGGCCACATCATAAGCGTGTGTGCTGGTGCAGGGCAGAGATGTGTGTCTGTTTTAATGCCGCACATTTAAGTCATTGGTTCTAGGCGTTAGTGCATGAGCTGCAGACCAGGGCTCGGTAACAGGGAGAGTCAGACACTACTCCCCGCTTCCGGGCATTGTTGTCTGCACAGCATGCTTTATCTCAGAGACATTCCCAGTGAAGTGTGCATGCATCAGACAGTGTAGGACAGCCAGCTCTGCGTGCAGCAGCGCACACATACACACTGCCCTACCTTTAGGACCCAGCCCTGGGGGAGCCGCCACTCCGCAACAGTGGGACCAAACCCTCCCCTGGGGCCAGGGGACCCGCCTCCTACGTTCATTCACACCTGAGCTGCTCAGAGGCCAGCACAGGTGACAGAAGACAGTACAAGACCAGCAGGTTTTGTCAAAGAAAACACAGTGAGCGAATAAAGCAGCGCAGAGGTCGCACGTGTGCAGACCGCTGTCTAGGGGGTGTGCCCTGTGTCAGAAATGAGTGTGGTGCAGCTACAGGCTCATTGTGCAGCTACAGGCTCATTGTGCAGCTACAGGCTCACCGTGCAGCTACAGGCTCACCGTGCAGCTACAGGCTCATTGTGCAGCTACAGCCTCACCGTGCAGCTACAGGCTCATTGTGCAGCTACAGGCTCACCGTGCAGCTACAGGCTCATTGTGCAGCTACAGGCTCATTGTGCAGCTACAGGCTCATTGTGCAGCTACAGGCTCATCGTGCAGCTACAGGCCCATTGTGCAGCTACAGGCCCATCGTGCAGCTTCAGGCTCATTGTGCAGCCACTGGCACATGATGCAGCTACAGGATCATCGTGCAGCTACAGGCCCATTGTGCAGCTAGAGGCTCATTGTTCAGCTACAGGCTCATCGTGCAGGTACAGGCTCATCGTGCAGCTACAGGTCCATCGTGCAGCTTCAGGCTCATTGTGCAGCTACAGGCTCACCGTGCAGCTACAGGCTCACCGTGCAGCTACAGGCTCATTGTGCAGCTACAGGCTCACCGTGCAGCTACAGGCTCATTGTGCAGCTACAGGCTCACTGTGCAGCTACAGGCTCATTGTGCAGCTACAGGCTCACCGTGCAGCTACAGGCTCATTGTGCAGCTACAGGCTCATTGTGCAGCTACAGGCTCATTGTGCAGCTACAGGCTCATCGTGCAGCTACAGGCCCATTGTGCAGCTACAGGCCCATTGTGCAGCTGCAGGCTCATTGTGCAGCTGCAGGTCCATCGTGCAGCTTCAGGCTCATTGTGCAGCCACTGGCACATGATGCAGCTACAGGATCATCGTGCAGCTACAGGCCCATTGTGCAGCTACAGGCTCATTGTGCAGCTACAGGCTCATCGTGCAGGTACAGGCTCATCGTGCAGCTACAGGTCCATCGTGCAGCTACAGGCTCATTGTGCAGCTACAGGCTCACCGTGCAGCTACAAGCTCATTGTGCAGCTACAGGCTCACCGTGCAGCTACAGGCTCATTGTGCAGCTACAGGCTCATTGTGCAGCTACAGGCTCATTGTGCAGCTACAGGCTCATCGTGCAGCTACAGGCCCATTGTGCAGCTACAGGCCCATTGTGCAGCTGCAGGCTCATTGTGCAGCTGCAGGTCCATCGTGCAGCTTCAGGCTCATTGTGCAGCCACTGGCACATGATGCAGCTACAGGATCATCGTGCAGCTACAGGCCCATTGTGCAGCTACAGGCTCATTGTGCAGCTACAGGCTCATCGTGCAGCTACAGGCCCATTGTGCAGCTACAGGCTCATTGTGCAGCTACAGGCTCGTCGTGCAGCTACAGGCTCATCGTGCAGCTACAGGCTCACCATGCAGCTACAGGCTCATCGTGCAGCTACAGGCCCATTGTGCAGCTGCAGGCTCATTGTGCAGCTGCAGGTCCATCGTGCAGCTTCAGGCTCATTGTGCAGCCACTGGCACATGATGCAGCTACAGGATCATCATGCAGCTACAGGCTCATTGTGCAGCTACAGGCTCATCGTGCAGCTACAGGCCCATTGTGCAGCTGCAGGCTCATTGTGCAGCTGCAGGTCCATCGTGCAGCTTCAGGCTCATTGTGCAGCCACTGGCACATGATGCAGCTACAGGATCATCGTGCAGCTACAGGCCCATTGTGCAGCTACAGGCTCATTGTGCAGCTACAGGCTCATCGTGCAGCTACAGGCCCATTGTGCAGCTACAGGCTCATTGTGCAGCTACAGGCTCATCGTGCAGCTACAGGCCCATTGTGCAGCTACAGGCCCATTGTGCAGCTACAGGCCCATTGTGCAGCTACAGGCCCATTGTGCAGCTACAGGCTCATTGTGCATCTACTGGCTCATTGTGCAGCTACAGGCTCACTGTGCAGCTACAGGCTCATTGTGCAGCTACAGGCTCATTGTGCAGCTACAGGCTCATTGTGCAGCTGCAGGTCCATCGTGCAGCTTCAGGCTCATTGTGCAGCCACTGGCACATGATGCAGCTACAGGATCATCGTGCAGGGCTCATCGTGCAGCTAGAGGCCCATTGTGCAGCTACAGGCTCATTGTGCAGCTACAGGCTCATCGTGCAGCTACAGGCCCATTGTGCAGCTACAGGCTCATTGTGCAGCTACAGGCTCATCGTGCAGCTACAGGCCCATTGTGCAGCTACAGGCCCATTGTGCAGCTACAGGCCCATTGTGCAGCTACAGGCTCATGTTGCAGCTACAGGCTCACCGTGCAGCTACAGGCTCATTGTGCAGCTACAGGCTCACCGTGCAGCTACAGGCTCATTGTGCAGCTACAGGCTCACCGTGCAACTACAGGCTCATTGTGCAGCTACAGGCTCATTGTGCAGCTGCAGGTCCATCGTGCAGCTTCAGGCTCATTGTGCAGCCACCGGCACATGATGCAGCAACAGGATCATCGTGCAGCGCTCATCGTGCAGCTACAGGCCCATTGTGCAGCTACAGGCTCATTGTGCAGCTACAGGCTCATCGTGCAGCTACAGGCCCATTGTGCAGCTACAGGCCCATTGTGCAGCTACAGGCCCATTGTGCAGCTACAAGCTCATCGTACAGCTACAGGCTCATCGTGCAGCTACAGGCTCATCGTGCAGCTACAGGCCCATTGTGCAGCTACAGGCCCATTGTGCAGCTACAGGCACATCATGCAGCCACAGACGTGTCATGCATCTATAGGTCTATCAGTGTCATCTGGGTCTGGTGGTTCAGGGGACTAATGCCTCCACCGCAGGGGCCTGTGTTTGACCTCATGGTTACAGGTTCAAATCCCGGCGGGTCCACTCAGCCTTTCATCCATCTGAGGTCGATAACATGAGTATCATTGAGTTGGGTAACAATAAACATCTGTAATGCAGCGCCAAGAGACCTGTGGGTGAACGTGCGCTTTACAAATACTTATGTTATGTGCAGCTACAGGCCCGTTGTGCAGCCACAGGTTCACAGTGCAGCCATAGGCTCCTCGTACAGTTACAGGCTCATCGTGCAGCTACTGGCTCGTCGTGCAGCTACAGGCTCATTGTGCGCCCTTCCCTGGTGTTCCTGGTTTATCTCCAAACTGTGGGCTGAGCACATTTTTCCATTTGTGAAGTAAACATAATCTAAGTGCTGTGACACCCTGTTGATGTGGGTTTAAAATGCTCTTAAGATGCCCTTGGAGATCTTCCTGGGGAAACAACACAGGGTGGCAGTGAATGTTAAGAAGAGAGTGTGACAAAGACTGATGTGATTGTATCTGCTCCTCAACTTGAAATCAAGTCTTTACAGGAGCTACAGAAACCCACAGACACCTCTGGGGCCACATTTTCAAGTTTACTTATATAATTTAATGCAGGAAATGCTCGCTGGTGTGATCTTGGTCCCTCTTGTACAAAAATTCAAATTAAGAAATCCTAAATTGAGACTAATGAGGATTTCAAGTTTTGACTTTCTTATTTTTCTTATTTACAGTTTGCAACCCACTATGATTGGCCACAGTCACAGGGATGGTGTCCTGCTGGGGTCAGCAGACCACCTTGTCCTTCAAAGCATTTAATAAAGCAAACTTTTTTTTAATGCAGTCTGTTTTCCTTAAAAAAAATGAGTTGCATGTAAAAAAAATAAAAAAAGTTGCACAAATCTTTTTAGTAGTCGACCGTGATCAACCCCCAGTGCGGCACCCTGACCAGAAAGACGGAGGAGGCCGATGATCGTGCAGCAAAGGGGGGGCGAGCTGGAGGCTCACGCAGAGCGACGCGGTGCAACTGCAGATGTCGGCAGGTTAAGGCAGCTTTCGGTCGCTGAAGTTTTCTCCTGTGCTGCCGCCACCACTGCCATCAGGTTAAGGCCGCCCGCGAGCCGGGCTGCAGCTGAGATCGACTTTCTGGAAATGGGGGAGCTCAATTGACTGCTCCGCCCGCCGATACATTGTTGCAACAGCAGCCCAGAGCGGGCTGTGTGGAATGGATTCTCCCCAGTTGGAACAGCCGCCCCCAGGCACTACACCTGATGAGGAGAGCAGCTGTATCCCTGGATCACAAGGGACGCTTGGACCCCTGTTAGCCTCGGAGCCCCCTGTGGAAGCGATGGTAAGAAAAAACTATAGTTCTTTATCTATATCTGCAAATACTTTGTTGGGTGGGACCAGAGTACAAGGAACCCTACAAGCACCCTGGCTCAATTATCCGCGGGGATCACCAGAATCAGAAGATATATTTTACTCCCTCACGGATGACTCTGATATTTCGGTCTCAAGCGGGGGGCTCACAGAAGAAGACTCTGGGTGGGAGGATTCATCACAGGATTTCCACTCAAAAACAAGGGACCAAGTCTAAGGCAAACATTCAAGGACAAAATACCTATACCAGTGCGTCCCGTAGACTGAGATGGGATTGTTCCTCCACCAGACAAATATATATCGAGCACGTGGGTGCACAATTCGCACTACAGGAGGGTTCCACTGATTCCAAAGTCCACCCCTTTATAGACCTATATCATGCCACTTTGAAACAGATGCAGGGCGAGACTCGACAGGAGAAGCGCAGGGCGCATCAAACAACTAAAAAGCTACAGGGGTCAATCCGGAAAGTGAGTAAGATCTGCAACAAAATGAAAGAAATGATGACTCATGTCGAAGACAGGGCAGCAGCTGTAGAGGGAGAAGTCGAGAAGCTCCAGACATGTGAAGAGGCACAAGACAAGCAGGTGGCAGAGTGGCAGATGTAATGTGGAAACTTGAGGATTTCGAGAACCAGCAACGCCGAAACAACCGTAGGTTCCTGGGGCTAGCTGAGAATGTCGAGGGTCACGATCGAGAGCATTTATGGTGGGCCTCCTAAAGGGCACTTTTCCTGACTTATCACACTGGAACTGTGATGCTGAGGTACAACGAGCACACCCCTTCCCCTTGATGCTGCAGAAAAATAATCTGGTTGGACAGGCAGAACGGCCCAGGGCAGTCTTAGTTTTTTGTTGCCAACTTTCATCATCGACAGGCTATTTCAGACAAAGCAAGGCCAGATACTAAATGCTCTTTTGAGGGCCATACATTTTTTGCTCGACCAGATTTCTGCCGCACCACTGTCGAAAGGAGGTGGAGGTTACGCCAAATGACCTCACCTTTCCAGTCAATACGCTGTGAAGCCCATCTTCTGAGCCCAGCTCGGCTCAAGGTAATCTCGAATGGAAGGGTACGGATGTTCACATCACAAATGAAGGCCCAGGACTAGCTGAAGGAAGCAAAAGGAAGCGCTAGTACATCATGACTGGAGCAACAGAGGTCTGCAATAGGCTAACTTTGCAGGACATCCATGGTGGTGACATTTAATGGGATTTGCTTTACTTCTGAGGAGAATTTCTTTCTTAAATAAGCCCACTTTGATGAATTTGTTTGAACATTCTAGGAATTTTGGGATGTGTTTTCATTCATCACATAAGGTCATTGCTGACCTATTTGCTAGTGTATGGGGTGGTTGGGGGAGGGGATAGGGATGGGGGAGATGGGGGTGAAGAGGGGGGGCACGGTTGGGTGGGGGGACCTCAATGCAGGATGTGGTGGGAGGGGAAAAACACACAAAACATGGTACATGAGGATTCCTACAAAGAGTGGAAAAGGAGAGGGGATATTGTTGGTGCAATGTTAAAATGGGTCAATAAACAAACAGACACAGTTTATTTTATCCAGAAACACAGTTACTATTATAGTTGATGAGTATTCGGATAGCAACAGAAAATATATGCGGCTTGAATGATTAGGCTAAGAGACAGAAGGCAGCAATCGATTTGGAAACACTTTGCGCCGATATTCATTGTCTACAGGAGATTTACTTAGAGGGTGCTAGGGGGAAGCTAATGGAGCAGCTTGGGTAGAAACTTATCGCCAAACACTATACAAGGAGCTACAACCAGAGGGGTTGCCATCTTGTCCCGGAGGCAGGATATAAAATATAAGAGATGTAAGTCGGGTACGCTGGGAGTCTGGGTGTTAGCGGAATGCCTTTATCACAATGCCATATTTACTATATGCTCAGTATAGGGGTCCACCGGGTTGATCCTGAAGTTATGGACTTTCTTAATACTGAGCTGGCACTGTGAACTTCTCCTGTTATACTTTGTGGGGATTGGAGTATCAATGGCTTGGGTGGGCTGTGGGCGGAACCCAGTGGTAAATACAAAGGTCAAAAGAGGAAGGTCTTAAGTCTGTCTTAAGTTTGTCTTAAGACAAACTTAAGACAAAATCCTGACTTCTGTGAATACCAAAAGTAGTAAGTGCATTCTGTGAATGCCATAAGTAGTAAGTGCATTCAGTGAATACTAAAATAGTAGTAAGTTTAGGATTGAGTCTTAAGTTCATTCTGTGAATCGGGCCCTTTGTACATGAGACCCTGTGTGTCATAAGCAGATTTCAGGTTTGAACCCTAGCAATGACAGCACAGCCTTTCATCCTAACAAGGTTGATACAAAGCGTGATGTCTTTTCCCGGCGCCCTGGGGCAGTATGTACTCGGATGCTCTGGTTTCCTATTGGTCTCCTCTGGTGTCGTGTGTATGTTGTTGGCTGGTGCGTTACTTCCTTTGCACACTTGGAGCCTCATTTATGAAAAGTGACGCATCGCTGCGAGAAAACAACGATGCATCACTTTTCACTGCGCCCTCCTTGCGACACCAATGATGCATCATATTTACAGTATGACGCATCATGGCACAAGGAGTTACAGATACGTCAGTATTTCTGATGTATCTGTAGGCACAAAAGTGATGCAACTCCGCAATGGTTCATTACACATGGGCAAGTCCCATGTGAAAGGGCCTGCGTCAGTCTTACGCCTGTCATGAGGCAGGCGTAAGATATTGACGCATTTGCGTTCTAGAAGTGGCGCAGTGAAATCTGGTAGATTTCACGGCGTCACTTCTACGACCGTTTCTTGCGTTGGAACACCCCCTCTTGCATACATTATACCTGACGCAGGTGACCGATGAGAGGGGTCGCCCCTGGTTGCGGGTTCCAGGACCTGAGCCCAGAGAGCTCGAACCCTTGTGTCTGTTGCATCACAGCCCCAAAAGGAAGACGGGAAGATGCTGCAACCTGGAGTGGATTCAAGTGGGTTTGAGGTGGATCAGTCACTGATCGTTCTGCACTGCAGCCAAGAGAGGAAGTGAGGTCACTGGCGATGGTCCCTCACCTCAGGGGGCTTTGTTTCAGTGAGGTGACTGGCGTTAGGGGGCTTGGGCATTCACGCCCTAAGGGTGGGCATTGCAGGTGTGAAGCCTTAGAAGGTAAGCCTTGTCTGTGAAGATGGCGGATGGATTCGAGTTTACACAGTGTGAGGGGGAGGAGGGGTTGCTTTTCAGTGATGACGTCACTGCTCAGACCCTTAGGGCGGCAGACAGAGGGGGGCTCTGCTGTTATCAGTTCTCCGCACAGTCCGCCTTATCGACTTGGTCGGAAAAACATGTGAGCTGCTGACGCCAAAGGATGGGAGGGGTGATTCTGTTGAACTGTGAGCACAAGTGATATGGAGGGTTGGAAGAGGCTTAAAGGTGGGCATGAACTGCCAGCCCAAGATCTGCCAGCCACCTACTACTCAAAGGTGAGCATGTACTGCCAGCCCAAACTCTGCCACACACCTACTACTCAAAGGTGGGCATGTACTGCCAGCCCAAGCTCAGCCACCCAGCTACTACTCAAAGGTGAGCATGTACTGCCAGCCCAAGCTCTGCCAGCCACCTACTACTCAAAGGTGGGCTTTTGTGGGCATTCTTCAGGTGACAAGCCTTTGCGTAGGCTGTGGGGTTTTAGGTTTAAACCTATAATAACTGATAAAACCCCACTGAACGAAAAATAGCCCCACCGGTGAAAACATATAAACACTGAAGGTGGGCATGTACTGCCATCCAAGCTCTGCCAGCCAGCTACTACTCAAAGGTGGGCTTTTGTGGGCATTCTTCAGGTGACAAGCCTTTGCGTAGGCTGTGGGGTTTTAGGTTTAAACCTATAATAACTGATAAAACCCCACTGAACGAAAAATAGCCCCACCGGTGAAAACATATAAACACTGAAGGTGGGCATGTACTGCCATCCAAGCTCTGCCAGCCAGCTACTACTCAAAGGTGGGCCTGTACTGTCTGCCCAAGCTCAGTTACCCAGCTACTACTCAAAGGTGAGCATGTACTGCCAGCCCAAACTCTGCCACTCACCTACTACTCAAAGGTGGGCATCTACTGCCAGCCCAAACTCTGCCAGCCACCTACTACTCAAAGGAGGGCATGTACTGCCAGCCCAAACTCTGCCACTCACCTACTACTCAAAGGTGGGCATCTACTGCCAGCCCAAACTCTGCCAGCCACCTACTACTCAAAGGAGGGCATGTACTGCCAGCCCAAACTCTGCCACTCACCTACTACTCAAAGGTGGGCATCTACTGCCAGCCCAAGCTCTGCCACGCACCTACTACTCAAAGGTGGGCACGTACTGCCAGCCCAAACTCCGCCAGCCAGCTACTACTCAAAGGAGGGCATGTACTGCCAGCCCAAACTCTGCCACTCACCTACTACTCAAAGGTGGGCACGTACTGCCAGCCCAAACTCCGCCAGCCAGCTACTACTCAAAGGAGGGCATGTACTGCCAGCCCAAACTCTGCCACACACCTACTACTCAAAGGTGGGCACGTACTGCCAGCCCAAACTCCGCCAGCCAGCTACTACTCAAAGGAGGGCATGTACTGCCAGCCCAAACTCTGCCAGCCAGCTACTACTCAAAGGTGGGCATGTACTGCCAGCTCAAACTCCGCCAGCCAGCTACTACTCAAAGGTGGACATGTCCTGCCAGCCCAAGCTCTGCCAGCCACCTACTACTCAAAGGTGAGCATGTACTGCCAGCCCAAGCTCTGCCACTCACCTACTACTCAAAGGAGGGCATGTACTGCCAGCCCAAGCTCTGCCACACACCTACTACTCAAAGGTGGGCATGTACTGCCAGCCCAAACTCTGCCAGCCAGCTACTACTCAAAGGTGAGCATGTACTGCCAGCCCAAACTCTGCCAGCCAGCTACTACTCAAAGGTGGGCATGTACTGCCAGCCCAAGCTCTGCCACACACCTACTACTCAAAGGTGGACATGTCCTGCCAGCCCAAGCTCTGCCAGCCAGCTACTACTCAAAGGAGGGCATGTACTGCCAGCCCAAGCTCTGCCAGCCAGCTACTACTCAAAGGTGAGCATGTACTGCCAGCTCAAACTCCGCCAGCCACCTACTACTCAAAGGTGAGCATGTACTGCCAGCCCAAGCTCTGCCAGCCACCTACTACTCAAAGGTGAGCATGTACTGCCAGCCCAAACTCTGCCACACACCTACTACTCAAAGGTGGGCATGTACTGCCAGCCCAAGCTCTGCCACACACCTACTACTCAAAGGTGAGCATGTACTGCCAGCCCAAGCTCTGCCAGCCACCTACTACTCAAAGGTGAGCATGTACTGCCAGCCCAAACTCTGCCACACACCTACTACTCAAAGGTGGGCATGTACTGCCAGCCCAAGCTCTGCCACACACCTACTACTCAAAGGTGAGCATGTACTGCCAGCCCAAACTCTGCCAGCCACCTACTACTCAAAGGTGGGCATCTACTGCCAGCCCAAGCTCTGCCACCCACCTACTACTCAAAGGTGAGCATGTACTGCCAGCCCAAACTCTGCCAGCCAGCTACTACTCAAAGGTGAGCATGTACTGCCAGCCCAAACTCTGCCAGCCAGCTACTACTCAAAGGAGGGCATGTACTGCCAGCCCAAACTCCGCCAGCCAGCTACTACTCAAAGGTGGACATGTCCTGCCAGCCCAAGCTCTGCCAGCCACCTACTACTCAAAGGTGAGCATGTACTGCCAGCCCAAGCTCTGCCACTCACCTACTACTCAAAGGAGGGCATGTACTGCCAGCCCAAACTCTGCCAGCCAGCTACTACTCAAAGGTGAGCATGTACTGCCAGCCCAAACTCTGCCAGCCAGCTACTACTCAAAGGTGGGCATGTACTGCCAGCCCAAGCTCTGCCAGCCAGCTACTACTCAAAGGTGAGCATGTACTGCCAGCTCAAACTCCGCCAGCCACCTACTACTCAAAGGTGAGCATGTACTGCCAGCCCAAGCTCTGCCAGCCAGCTACTACTCAAAGGAGGACATGTACTGCCAGCCCAAGCTCTGCTAGCCACCTACTACTCAAAGGTGGGCATGTACTGCCAGCCCAAGCTCTGCCACTCACCTACTACTCAAAGGTGAGCATGTACTGCCAGCCCAAACTCTGCCAGCCAGCTACTACTCAAAGGTGAGCATGTACTGCCAGCCCAAACTCTGCCAGCCACCTACTGCTCAAAGGTGAGCATGTACTGCCAGCCCAAGCTCTGCCACTCACCTACTACTCAAAGGTGAGCATGTACTGCCAGCCCAAACTCTGCCAGCCAGCTACTACTCAAAGGTGAGCATGTACTGCCAGCCCAAACTCTGCCAGCCACCTACTGCTCAAAGGTGA